>NC_133334.1:190435377-191035377 GCF_042186555.1 Aquarana catesbeiana | reverse complement strand
GCAATTGTCTATGGGGCCTGTGCACACCTATGCAAGGGGCTTCTGTATGACTTGGAAAAAGACACTTCTTTAAGACCTGTTTCACACAGGCTTGTATAAGGATCCTTTTACACAAGGGGTCTGTCTGAAAATGGACATGCGGACCTGATCAGGCCCTCCATTCTCCTCTACAGATAGAACATTTTATTTGGGTACAGTGTCGCACGATCGCGCAAATGTCAGTTAGAGTAACGCAGTGCTTTATCGCAAAAAAATGGCCTGGTCATTAACTGCTTCCTGCCCGCCAGCCTTCAAATGATGGCTGGATGGCGTGGCTCTCATTCTGGGTGCACATCATATGACGGCCTCCCAGAACGAGCGCTCTTGTGCGCCCGTAGGGGCGCGCATCAGTCTGACACACCACTACACCGATCTCAGTAGAGAGTCTCTGACGGAGGCTCTTTACCACGTGATCAGCCGTGCCCAATCATGGCTGATCACGATGTAAACAGGAAGAGTCATTGATCGGCTTTTCCTCACTCGCGTCACAGTCTGGCAGACGTGAGTAAAGGAAAGCCGATCGGCTCTTCTCCTGACAGGGGGGGTCTGTGCACACTGGACACCCAGGTATGCCACCCTAGACCACCAGGGAAATGCCAAACAGTGCCCAGGCAGCTGCCAATCAGTGCCAATCCCCAATGCCTGCCAGTGCCATCAGTGATGCCTAACAATGCCATCTATCAGTGCCACGTATCAGTGCCCAGCAGTGCGGCCTATCAGTGCCACCCATAAGTACCCATCAGTGCAGCCTTCCAGTGCCCATCAGTGTCACCTATCAGTGCCACCCATAAGTGCCCATCAGTGCCGCCTATCAATGCCCATCAGTGCTAAATATGAAAAAACAGAATAAGTAAAAAGAGACAGCGTTGTTGTTTTTAGTGTTTAGTGGTACTGCTTTTAGTGTTTAGTGGTGCTACACCCTCTGCATATGTTCAGTGTAGATACTATAATGGAAACACAATAATACACTGAAGGCTTGCCTGTGCCAAAAAAATCCCATTTTTTTTTTTGGATTTTTATCTTCCTTAGTTCGGACTTCAATGAGCTCCCAATTAAGCTAATTAGTGGGACTGCTTCAGCATTCTCACTATTGTTATTTGTTTTTATTTATTTTTAATTTTAATTAGTGGGGATGCTTTAGCAGTCCCACTATTGTTATTTGTTTTTATTTATTTTTATTTATTAGTGGGAATACTTTAGCAGTCCCACTATTGTTCGCTTTTATTTATTATTCCGTACGTTTTTTGGCTCTGCGTAACTTCTGCATACTTTCAGCTATTAAAACCATTCAACTATTAAAATGTTTAGCTCTTTCAGCTGATGATGGGACTTTTTCAACTTTTTTTCTACTCTTTATACTTTTTAAAATATTAAAAATTCTGATGAGGCAGTTTTGATGGTGGCAATATGATGGGGCAGTTTTGATGGGGACAATTTTGATGGGGCAATTCTGATGGGGCAGTTTTAATGGCAATATGATGGGGGCAGTTTTGATGGTGGCAATATGATGCGGCAGTTTTGATGGTGGCAATATGATGGGGCAGTTTTGATGGGGCAATTCTGATGGTGGCAATATGATGGGGCAATTCTGATGGGGCAGTTTTGATGGTGGCAATATGATGGGGCAGTTTTGATGGTGGCAATATGATGGGGCAGTTTTGATGGGGACAATTTTGATGGGTCAATTCTGATGGGGCAGTTTTGATGGCAGTATGATGGGGGCAGTTTTGATGGGGGCCGTTTTAGCTATTCAGCATTCCCACGCATTTTCCCCAGGAAATGCATTTTCTAGTTTTAATTTTAATTTTATTCCGTATGTTTTTTGGCTCTGCGTAACTTCTGCATACTTTCAGCTATTAAAACCAGCTGATGATGGGACTTTTTCAACTTTTTTTTCTACTATTTATACTTTTTAAAATATTAAGCTTTTTAACACTTTTTTTTTAACATTGAAGTCAATGGGAGCATGCTTCAGATCCTTAAAATCTTCTTTCGCTCCCAAAAGTTTCAGCTCCTTCATACTTTCACCTACAGACGCCAAACAAACTTTAAAATGTTCACAAAATGGGGGCGTGGCCTGGACATGGCGGAGTAAGGTCGCTTAGAGCTCGAGCTCCCGACTCTCGACCCACTTATTGCGGCTGTAATGCCATTTATTCAACCGTGGGCTACCCGGCAATGAGCTATCGAAGGAAAGGCAAACACAGGGGATCCTCTAAGACTAACCCGGCCGCCCAGATAGACAGGTACCTCAGGGAAAGGATCAAAGCTAGCCCGGAGGCCCGCACTGAGACAGCACGTGGAGAGACCCGGCCATCTTCTTCGTCAGCGGGAAGCATGGCGTCCTCAACAGATGAACTCTCAACCCTTGACAAGGATTCCCAGCTCTATTGAATCCCTCTATGGGCAGCCAGTCGGTCTCCGGTTGTTCTCCGCAGCTAGGAGATGACTCGGATATACGGACACTGTTAAAAGCGCTCCCAACTAAGGCGGATTTCTCTATTTTTTATGATGTTTCAGCTCCCAGTAAAATACTTTGCATAATATATCTAGACTTCTACTTTGTTATATTACGTTTCTGTAATACGGGAATTTTTAATTTTAATTTAATTTTCAGAGAGGAATTATTCTTTCCCTCTTCTGAAATTTGTTCAATAAGAAATGTTTTTAACTTGAAGGGGGATGCGAATTGTCCTTCAGCCATTTTCCTTTATCTTAATAGGTTTAAAATACCAGATTTAATTTAAGCTTGAAGCAATAATCTAATTGTCCACAAGATGGCACTGGATAAGATTTATGCATGCATATAAGTAACATCACTTGTGTTGATGCTTCAGCTGTTTCAAAACTCCGGTAATTATGTAACCAATGGCTGAGTTTCTTCGCTTCGCGGCTCAGGTACTTAAAGCGCATGCGCGGACGTGTAGGCGTGCCCCTGATGATGTCATTTCTGACGAAACGGCTGTAGGGTTAGACACGCACGCACGGACTGCGCATGCGCAAACTTTCGTTTTCCACCGGAGTTGTTTTTACCATTCCTTGCAAGGATTTTTTGTATTGTTGAACGCCTGCATGGCATTTTAATAAAGGAACCAATAGTTTTACTACACTATCGGAGCATCTCTTTCTTTCTTCCTGGATATCCATTATCACTGGGAATGGCTCTCCTCCATGGCTGATTGATCGGAGATTAACCATCTAGCACTTCACAGCAGGATCCATCCATAGAAGGGACAGCATCCAAAGTGGAGATTGATACATGCCTTTATTTAAGGGCTGTCCGGTAAGCCTTTAATCTCTCTGGTGACGGGTTTTACAGCGGTGGAAGTCAGATATCCATAGCGGTTTTCTTCACGTTTCCATGGACGTTTATTTATATTTTGGTTTTGCTTGATTAGAAATATTCACGGACATTATTTTAGTGATTAATGTCTTTATTTGGAATTTTTAGTATTTGCACATAACAAAATATTTTTCACTGTTTATCTATATCCAGCGCTGCGCTCCTTATATACATGTTAAGGCGGATTTAGAAGCTCTCCCTACCAAAGCTGACATGGAGGCGCTAGTTCTAAGAATGGAGGAGCAACACCGCCGCGATCTTCAGGAGATCTGCACAGAAGTGCAGGAGATTGACGAGCGCTTAACTAGAGAAGAGGCTTCGGTCGGTTCGTTGGAAAGCCGAGTGACACAGCTAGAGAGAGCTCAGCAGAAACAGCAGGAACAGCTTGCAGAGGTGCAGCTGCACGCCAAGGATTTGGAGAACCGGAGCCGCAGACAAAATTTAAGGTTTCGCGGCATTCCAGAGGCAACAGGCCAGGAGAACCTCGCAGAGACAGTTCGAGCCATTATACATACACTGCTGGACGGAGACTTACCGGCCTCCTTAGAGTTCGATAGGGTGCACAGGGCGCTGGGCCCTAGACTGGCTGATGTAGATAGGCCTCGGGATGTTCTCTGTCGTCTGCACCGCTACAGTCACAAGGAGCAGATCATTAATGCAGTACGGATCAAAGGTACAGTAGACTTTGATGGGGCACAAATCTCAGTTTACCCGGATATATCCTGAGCGACACTGGCGAGGAGAGCGATGCTAAAACCCCTGCTGGAGAGGCTAGGCCACGCTGATTTAACATACCGTTGGGGCTTTCCAGTACAGTTAACCATTCGGAAGGGCAATGCCTCCTTCACTCTACGGCGTCATGCGGAACTTCCTGACCTCTTTGCATTCCTAGACATAAAGCCCTTTCCGCTACGGAACTGGCTGGGTCCCTTACCGAGTAGAGAGCCTCGTCCTTCTGCCCAGAACGCTCCGTTAGGTCTTCCCCGCCGCTCATCCAGGTGCAGACAGAGGGAACCCACCCCACTGGGAAGGGGAGACCCGGAGCCGTAGCTCCTAAAGACGCACAAAAGTAAGTGACAGGCTGCTGTTTTTGGTATGATACGGAATTTTTTATGACCCCCGGAACAGTTAGACTCATTGTTTCTTCCTCCCACTCGTGTTGCGATGTCCGCTGAGCCCTACCTCTGCCCCGATGGAACTTCCAGCATGTCCCACAACCTCACGGTCTGCATTACAAAAGCTACAAGCACAGAGGTCTCCCCCAGCCAGTGGACACAGTGCTGCAGTTTTTTTTTTTGTTTTTTTGTTTTTTTTTGCTTTTTCAGTGTCTACACTACAACTGGAGGGGGACCAGACGTTTATTCACCCTGCGGGAGCAGTGATATCTTGAGAGCCTAGAGGGATGTCAGCCTGGGGGGTTTTCCTGCCTCCAGGAAATGCTGCTTTTTTTGAGCCCTGCAACCCATATTACACACCTCAGGAGCTATATATAAGATCCACCAGCAAGCGACTGCCCCCCCCCCCCTTCTTGTTTTCCATCTTTTGACTTTTATTTTTGAGAAGGTCCTGTATAACCTGTTCGGTTTAAGGTTGCATGTGTTATATTACAAATGTGATGCAGGACAATGTTATTCTACAAATGTGCTGAAGGTCAATGTTTTTCTAGGAACTTTTGAAGGGGGGTGTGGGGGTGGGGAGGTGGGGCATGGAAGGGGAGGTTAAGAATATGTCTTTGATTTAATAGTGCTGCTTACAAGATTCATGCCTCCTAACAAGCTATGCTTATAGTCCGGGAGCTCATTGTGCATGGTGGGCGGGCTCTGAGACATCGTTGTCAATCAGGGGGGAGGTACACTTCCACAACAGACAGGGCTCTGGAAAGGCGGAGGGGAGGAGGCACGGGAATGATTACCAGTATCTGGGTGTATAGATAAACATAAAACTAAGCCTGTCACTGTGGGGTTGAGTATTAAGGGCGCTAAAAATGGGGCTATGCATCTCCCGCTGCACAATCATTCATTTGATTGATGCTGAGGACTTCCACGGAGATACTCTATGTTGGGTCCGCATTTGCAGAAGGAGGGCGGTATGGTGGGGGAGGCTGACCCTATGAGGACTCCCATTCTGCTCATGCAATGTGTGTTTCGTTCTGTCTTATAAAAAGGTTTATGCTACTGTTTTATTGCCTATGTCTATGCCTACGTTTTATACTAATTAAAAAAGGTGGGGCGGGATAGGGAGATCCTGATCCCGTCGTGTGTAGCTACTAACCCACATAGGACTACACCCCTCTGGTGCTCAGATCTGAGACTCCACGGGTGTACAGAGACCAAGTCTCTCAGCGACTAAGGCGCTGTAGTTATTTGAGTTTACGGTTGCCTACGTAACTCCTTTTTTTTTTCTTTTTTTTTGTGTTCCTCTTCTTCTCGCTCGCTTTCATTCCTCTGCTTCCTTCCTCCAGCCCGGCTGGAACCATGAACCCAACTGAGACTCTTAGACTGATGTCCATTAATACAAAGGGACTTAATACCCCGGAGAAAAGGTCCATGGTATTATCCAATCTGAGATATGCAAAAGCCCACATTTGCTTCCTCCAAGAGACCCACTTCCGAGCCAATTGCATTCCAAAACTCCATAATCGTACTTTCCCGACTGTCTATCATGGGTGCTCGTCCGAGTCTAAATCTAAGGGGGTCAGTATACTTATACAATCCACAACACCGTGGACACTACGCGACAAGTGGAGTGATAGTGAGGGACGGGCCCTGTTTGTGAAAGGGATGCTGGGCGGCTCTTTAGTAACCATGGTTAATTTGTATCTTCCCAACACGGGCCAGATTGGTTTTCTGGAATCTATCCTGACAGAATTAATGGATTTTGCCGTGGGGGAGGTGATTTTGGGGGGACCTTAATTTTACCATGGACCCCTCATTAGACACATCGAGACAAACATCACAGGTATCCTATGCTGCACTTAAACGCCTAAAAAAGAACTTTTATGCTTTCCACTTGGTAGATGTCTGGAGGATTCTACACCCGACCCAGAGAGATTATACCTTTTATTCACATCCACACGATTCGTATACAAGAATCGACCTCTTTCTGTTGCCCCAATCTTTACTTTCTAAGGTGAAGGCTGCATCAATAGGATCCATCACCTTTTCAGACCATGCACCAGTTTTTGTCGATATAGACATTTTGCCCCCCAGGTCTAAACAATGGCAGTGGAAGCTCAATGATACACTGATCCAAGACCCGGAAGTAACTGAGGAAGTAGCTAGGGAGTTGAGGAATTTCTTCTCAACCAATGTAGAGGAGGGGTGCGCCCCATTGATGGTATGGGAAGCTCACAAGTGTTTTATTAGAGGTATTTTAATAAAAATAGGCACACGACGTAAGAAGGCAAGAGTTCAGCAAATACTTGACCTCTTGGATAAAATTAGAGCTTTGGAATCTACTCATAAACAATCCCTAGCCAACCAGACACTACTAGAACTTACCTCTCTAAGAGGCCAATTGAAATCCCTGGCATTGGAAAAAGCAAAAGCAGTCATTGCAAAGTGCAAACGCACTTTTTATGAACATAGTAACAAGTGTGGTAAATTATTGGCAAGGGCCTTGAGAGCACATCGGGCGCAAACTTTTATCCCAGAACTGATGAGAGAGGATGGCTCTAGGGTGCACACCATGGAGGAAATCGCAGAACAGTTCCGCAAATACTACACCTTATTATATAATCTTAAAAATCCACCTTCGGGAAGTGAAAAAACCCGCGAACAGGAGGCAATTCGGGATTATATTCAAAATTCTGGCCTTCCGCGATTGCCTGAGGAGGCGTTGACAGAATTGGAAGAGCCATTGTCAGGAGAGGAGGTGGAGTTAGCCATGGCACGTATGCAAAATTGTAAGGCACCGGGCCCCGATGGGTACTCGTTGACGTATTACACAACTTTTAGCGACCTATTAATACCACACTTCTTAGCTGCATATAATGACGCGGGAGAGGGGGCGGTTCTACTGGAAGACTCACTACGAGCCTTCATTTCAGTGATTCCCAAGGAGGGCAAGGACTCTCTACTTTGCCAAAACTATAGGCCAATTCCACTCCTTAACATTGATCTAAAGATCTTCACTAAGATTCTCTCTATGAGGTTGTTGGAGTGGATTCCTTCGATAGTACACTTAGACCAGGTAGGATTTGTGCCCTCACGGGAGGCGAGGGACAACACCACAAAGGCAATAAATCTTATTCATATTGCTAAAACCCGCAGAACTCCAATGCTACTCCTCTCTGCTGACGCCGAAAAGGCGTTCGATAGAGTGAACTGGCCTTTCTTAGTGGAGACCCTACAACACATAGGCTTGGGGGAAAGGATGATGGGCTGGATACAAGCCATCTATTCTAGGCCCACAGCACGAGTGAAAGTTAATGGCCAGCTCTCCGCTGCATTTGGTATTACCAATGGGACGAGGCAAGGGTGTCCATTATCCCCATTGATTTTCATCCTTTTATTGGAACCCTTCCTACGCAAAGTGAGAGATAACCCTAACATAACAGGCGTCCAGATTGGTGAATCCCTATCTCCAAAAATAGCTGCTTTTGCAGACGACTTACTCTTTTTCATAACTAATCCCCTGGTTTCCATACCTAATCTTATGGCGGAATTGCAAACATATGGAACACTGTCTTTCTTCAAAATTAATTTTCAGAAATCGGAAGCCTTAAATGTATCTATGTCAGCCTCCTTGAACAACCTCTTAAGAGCAGATTTCCCATTTAAATGGGCGGGGGCTAGCATTAAATATTTGGGCATTCGTCTATCAAGCAGAGCAGAAGATATCTTTTCTATTAATTTCCCCCCCCTCCTAACAGAGATCAAAAAAGACTTATTGAAATGGCAGTCAGGCATGTTTTCTTGGTTTGGACGGTGTAGTATAATAAAAATGAACATCATGCCACGTATACTATACCATCTTCAGACCCTCCCTGTCAAAGTTCCACATACATTCCTCAGAGCAGTGAACCGTACTTTGATCAGGTTCATATGGGCACAGAAACCTCCACGACTGTCTCAGGCCATTTTAAGGCTACCTAAAACATCGGGAGGCATGGCTCTCCCAGATGTAAGCCTATATCACGCCGCTTGTCATTTGACAAGAATCATTGATTGGTGCCGCCACGAAAAACTAAAACAGTGGATTCAAATAGAACAGCTGATGGCTAGACTGGACTTGAAAGGTCTACCTTGGTGTCTAAGGAATCTTCCAGAGTATATTTTAAAACACCCTACGATAGGAGAGACATGGCGAATAGCCCAGAAAACCGCGCGAGAACACTCGATTGCAAATATCCCTTCACCGCTTACTCCAGTGACGGGGAACCCGGCATTCAGTCCAGGTATGAGTGACCCCAGGTTTCAGGAATTGAAAGGAAAGGACAAATACCAACTTCGCCATTTCATACAGAATAGACAATGGATGTCCAGACAAACAGTGATAGATGATCCCTCTTTGGCCTGTCTCTCCTTCTGGCAGAGGTTTCAATTAGCACACTTCATCACAGCACAGCCCTCACCGGTACCCTACCTAAAACCCTTGACTTCATTTGAGCAACTCTGTTTAGAACAGGAACCAGCGCACCACATCATCTCGATAACATACCAGCTCTTACTTACTCCTCCCAAGGGGTGTAGACCTCCATACATTGCCAGGTGGGAAAGGGATTTGGGAGTTCAGTTCTCTGAGAAACAAGTGGAGAGAATAATTCGCTTCACTTATAAAACATCGATCTGTGCTAACCAGCAGGAGGCAGGGTTCAAAGTACTATCACAATGGTATTACACTCCAGTGAGGTTACACCGGATGTTTCCTCAAAGTTCGGATCACTGTTGGAGGTGTGGGGAAGAGGTGGGTACCCTTCTTCATGTCTTCTGGACATGTAGGCTTCTGACATCCTTTTGGTCCGAGGTTCATCGCATAACGCAAAAGTTCACGGACCGGGAGCTGCCCAAGAGTCCTGAGTTCTATTTAATACACCACCATGACATACCGAGCAAAACATACAGAAAGTCAATTCTACCCTTATTGACCACGGCAGCGAAAAGTTGTATTCCCCTACTTTGGAAAAGAACGGAGCCCCCTTGTGTGGCGCTATGGTTACGGAAGGTAGCTGACATACATAAAATGGAGGACCTTTTAGCAACAGAAAAGGGTACCAGAGAACAATTTCTTAGGAGGTGGTACTATTGGCTGGAATTTTTCTACTCGGAAGAGTGTGCAAGGCTGATGCAATAAGCTTCGTGGGTTAAAACAGTTTGATAAGGACAATGTAAAGTTTCTGTGGGGTATGGAGGAAGGAATGCATCTTCCCCCTTCCCTTTTCCTTTATTTTCCCCCTTCATATAGTCTTCTCCTGCGTCTTACTTGTTTTCCTCTCCTCTTACCTGGAGTGGGCTCCCCCCTTCCTCCCCCTCTTTTTTTTTTTTTTTTCTTCTTTTTCTTTTTCTCCTCTGTCTCTCCTCCTCTTACTATCTTAGTATTTTCTTTCTTTTTGTCGTTTCTCTCGTTAATCTTTTTATTCTCAATAGGCCTAACAGGTTCTTCTGACCTCTTAACAAGCCTGATGAGCATTAGGTGTCATTTTTCACTATATTGGCTATATATAAGAAGAATCTATATCATACATGGGACACAGGGTACTTTCCTTACCAAGAGATGGGTTACTCGAATAAAGACGTTATAGGTCTACTAAAATGGATCTCTTTTATGGTTTGATTGGTATAAGGGTTAATTCGAGATTTTCATGCAACAATATTATAATCTTGTGTCCTATGCTCTATTGCGTTCTAGTGCATTTATTGTATGGCATGTCTACTGTCATTTTTATCTTATGTTATTTCAAATAAAGAATTAAAAAAAAAAAAATGTTCACAAAATATTCAGCTAGCTGGCTATATCTTTTCAGTTTGATATCTTTTACAGTTTTTGTGAAAAAGCTGTTTGTTTAGTGGTGATTTCAGGAAATTTTAGTGTACTGTGCTGGTTTTGTTTGGTTACCAAAGCTTCTGTTATACACGGGGGGGGGGGGAGGTGGCTGGAGCATCTCAGCTCTGATTACAGAGCCTGGGGGAGGGGGCAGACACGCCATGTACTGATTTATAATAGAGGAATATGATGGGGCAGTTTTGATGGGGCAATTCTGATGGGGCAGTTTTGATGGGACAATTCCGATGGGGCAGTTTTGATGGTGGCAATATGATGGGGCAGTTTTGATAGGGCAAATCTGATGGGGCAGTTTTGATGGGGCAATTCTGATGGGGCAGTTTTGATGGTGGCAATATGATGGGGCAGTTTTGATGGGGCAATTCTGATGGGGCAGTTTTGATGGTGGCAATATGATGGGACAGTTTTGATGGGGCAATTCTGATGGGGCAGTTTTGATGTCAATATGATGGGGGCAGTTTTGATGGTGGCAATATGATGGGGCAGTTTTGATGGTGGCAATATGATGGGGCAGTTTTGATGGGGCAATTCTGATGGGGCAGTCTTGATGGTGTCAATATGATGGGGCAATTCTGATGGGGCAGTTTTCATGGTGGCAATATGATGGGGCAGTTTTGATCGGGCAATTCTGATGGGGCAATTTTGATGGTGGCAATATGATGGGGCAGTTTTGATGGGGATAATTTTGATGGGGCAATTCTGATGGGGAAGTTTTGATGGTGGCAATAGGATGGGGCAGTTTTGATGGGGACAATCTTGATGGGGCAATTCTTATGGGGCAGTTTTGATGGCAATCTGATGGGGGCAGTTTTGATGGCGGCCGTTTTAGCAATTCAGCTATTGAGCATTCCCACACATTTTCCCCAGGAAATGCATTTTCTAGTTATTATTATTCCGAAAGTTTTTGGGCTCTGCGTAACTTCTGCATACTTTCAGCTATTAAAACCATTCAACTTTTAAAATGTTCATCTCTTTCAGCTGATGATGGGACTTTTTCAACTTTTTTCTTACTATTTATACTTTTTTAAAATATTAAGCTTTTTAAAAACTTTTTTTAACTTTGGAGTCAATGAGAGCATGCTTCAAATCCTTAAAATCTTCTTCCAATCCCAAAAGTATCAGCTCCCTCATACTTTCACCTACAGACGCCAAACAAACTTTAAAATGTTCACAAAATATTCAGCTATCTGGCTATATCGTTTCAGTTTGATATCTTTTACAGTTTTTGTGAAAAAGCTGTTTGTTTAGTGGTCATTTCAGGAAATTTTAGCCATTAAACAGAGTGTACTGTGCTGGTTTTGTTACCATGGTTACCAAAGCTTCTGTTATACACGGGGGGAGGTGGCTGGAGCATCTCAGCTCTGATTACAGAGCCCGGGGGGAGGGGACAGACACATCATGTACTGATTTATAATAGAGGAATATGATGGGGCAGTTTTGATGGTGGCAATATGATGGGGCAGTTTTGATGGGACAATTCTGATGGGGCAGTTTTGATGGTGGCAATATGATGGGGCAGTTTTGATAGGGCAAATCTGATGGGGCAGTTTTGATGGGGCAATTCTGATGGGGAAGGTTTGATGGTGGCAATATGATGGGACAGTTTTGATGGGGCAATTCTGATGGGGCAGTTTTGATGGTGGCAATATGATGGGGCAGTTTTGATGGGGCAATTCTGATGGGGAAGTTTTGATGGTGGCAATAGGATGGGGCAGTTTTGATAGGGACAATTTTGATGGGGCAATTCTGATGGGGCAGTTTTGATGGCAATATGATGGGGGCAGGTTTGATGGCGGCCGTTTTAGCAATTCAGCTATTCAGCATTCCCACGCATTTTCCCCAGGAAATGCATTTTCTAGTTATTATTATTCTGAAAGTTTTTTGGCTCTGCGTAACTTCTGCATACTTTCAGCTATTAAAACCATTCAACTTTTAAAATGTTCATCTCTTTCAGCTGATGGTGAGACTTTTTCAACTTTTTTTCTACTATTTATACTTTTTTAAAATATTAAGCTTTTTAACACTTTTTTTAACATTGAAGTCAATGGCAGCATGCTTCAAATCCTTAAAATCTTCTTCCGCTCCCAAAAGTTTCAGATCCTTCATACTTTCACCTACAGACGCCAAAAAAACTTTAAAATGTTCACAAAATATTCAGCTATCTGGCTATATCGTTTCAGTTTGATATCATTTACAGTTTTTGTGAAAAAGCTGTTTGTTTAGTGGTCATTTCAGGAAATTTTAGCCATTAAACAGAGTGTACTGTGCTGGTTTTGTTGCCATGGTTACCAAAGCTTCTGTTATACATGGGGGGAGGTGGCTGGAGCATCTCAGCTCTGATTACAGAGTCCGGGGGAGGGGTCAGACACACCATGTACTGATTTATAATAGAGGAATATGATGGGGCAGTTTTGATGGGGCAATTCTGATGGGGCAGTTTTGATGGTGGCAATATGATGGGGCAGTTTTGATGGGACATTTCTAAAGGGGTAGTTTGATGGTGGCAATATGATGGGGCAGTTTTGATAGGGCAAATCTAATTGGGCAGTTTTGATGGGGCAATTCTGATGGGGCAGTTTTGATGGTGGCAATATGATGGGGCAATTCTGATGGGGCAGTTTTGATGGTGGCAATATGATGGGACAGTTTTGATGGGGCAATTCTGATGGGGCAGCTTTGATGGGGACAATTTTGATGGGGCAATTCTGATGGGGCAGTTTTGATGTCAATATGATGGGGGCAGTTTTGATGGTGGCAATATGATGGGGCAGTTTTGATGGTGGCAATATGATGGGGCAGTTTTGATGGGGCAATTTTGATGGGGCATAGACAAGTGTAGTGCTATAGATTTTAAGAAGCTTAATGATGTAACTTATATAAATTTATGAAAATGAAAAAAACGTCTATGTCGATCAACAATTGATTCAAAGTGTGACAAATTAACAAGTAAAGTCTCTGATGTTCCTCGGGTGTTTCTTAGACTGCAAAAGACTGATGTTAGTCCAAAAGGTATATAATTCCTTATTCACCACATGGATAACGCATGCAAAGATATATGTGTGATGGACCCTCCACATAGAGAAAAGTGAAGGCTTACCAGAAGGATTGAACTCATAGGAACGTACGTTCAATGAGTCAATCTAGCTTGTATCACCAACAGGCAATCAAAAAGAAGGACCTCTCAACTGGATGGCAACAAAACTCCAGACATATCCAGACTCCTGACGGAACTATCTTTAAAATGGATGGCAAACCTTCCCGTAGATCATCTCAGAGGGATAGCCCATATAAAAATAAAGGAAGGGGGGCCACATAGCATAATACCGTTTTGTAAAGCAAATTTATTAAAATAAGTAAACAACTTACATTTCAGTAGTAAAAAAAGTTCTTCAAGTAAAATTATGGCAGGCAGTGGAGTCTCCCGACGCGTTTCGTCTTATAAGACTTCATCACCCCAGATGAAGTCTTATAAGACGAAACGCGTCGGGAAACTCCACTGCCTGCCATAATTTTACTTGAAGCGCTTTTTTTACTACTGAAATGTAAGTTGTTTACTTATTTTAATAAATTTGCTTTACAAAACAGTATTATGCTATGTGGCCCCCCTTCCTTTATTTTTATATGGGCTATCCCTCTGAGATGATCTACGGGAAGGTTTGCCATCCATTTTAAAGATAGTTCCGTCAGGAGTCTGGATATGTCTGGAGTTTTGTCGCCATCCAGTTGAGAGGTCCTTCTTTTTGATTGCCTGTTGGTAATACAAGCTAGATTGACTCATTGAACGTACGTTCCTATGAGTTCAATCCTTCTGGTAAGCCTTCACTTTTCTTTATGTGGAGGGTCCATCACACATATATCTTTGCATGCGTTATCCACGTGGTGAATAAGGAATTATATACCTTTTGGACTAACATCAGTCTTTTGCAGTCTAAGAAACACCCGAGGAACATCAGAGACTTTACTTGTTAATTTGTCACACTTTGAATCTATTGTTGATCGACATAGACTTTTTTTCATTTTCATAAATTTATATAAGTTACATCATTAAGCTTCTTAAAATCTATAGCGCTACACTTGTCTATGCACTTAAATTTTGACAAAATCCTTGTTTGTTGTGTGAGCTGCTGTCCTGTTGGGTAAGCGCAGGGTTAAACTTTTCTCAATTTTGATGGGGCAGTCTTGATGGTGTCAATATGATGGGGCAGTTTTGATGGGGCAATTCTGATGGGGCAGTTTTCATGGTGGCAATATGATGGGGCAGTTTTGATGGGGCAATTCTGATGGGGCAGTTTTGATGGTGGCAATATGATGGGGCAGTTTTGATGGGGACAATTTTGATGGGGCAATTCTGATGTGGAAGTTTTGATGGTGGCAATAGGATGGGGCAGTTTTGATGTGGACAATTTTGATGGGGCAATTCTGATGGGGCAGTTTTGATGGCAATATGATGGGGCAGTTTTTATGGCGGCCGTTTTAGCAATTCAGCTATTCAGCATTCCCACGCATTTTCCCCAGGAAATGCATTTTCTAGTTATTATTATTCCGAAAGTTTTTTGGCTCTGCGTAACTTCTGCATACTTTCAGCTATTAAAACCATTCAACTTTTAAAATGTTCATCTCTTTCAGCTGATGGTGAGACTTTTTCAACTTTTTTTCTACTATTTATACTTTTTTAAAATATTAAGCTTTTTAACACTTTTTTAACATTGGAGTCAATGAGAGCATGCTTCAAATCCTTAAAATCTTCTTCCGATCCCAAAAGTTTCAGCTCCTTCATACTTTCACCTACAGACGCCAAACAAACTTTAAAATGTTCACAAAATATTCAGCTATCTGGCTATATCGTTTCAGTTTGATATCTTTTACAGTTTTTGTGAAAAAGCTGTTTGTTTAGTGGTCATTTCAGGAAATTTTAGCCATTAAACAGAGTGTACTGTGCTGGTTTTGTTACCATGGTTACCAAAGCTTCTGTTATACACGGGGGGAGGTGGCTGGAGCATCTCAGCTCTGATTACAGAGCCTGGGGGAGGGGACAGACACACCATGTACTGATTTATAATAGAGGAATATGATGGGGCAGTTTTGATGGGGCAATTCTGATGGGGCAGTTTTGATGGTGGCAATATGATGGGGCAGTTTTGATGGGGCAATTCTGATGGGGCAGTTTTGATGGTGGCAATATGATGGGGCAGTTTTGATAGGGCAAATCTGATGGGGCAGTTTTGATGGGGCAATTCTGATGGGGCAGTTTTGATGGTGGCAACATGATGGGGCAATTCTGATGGGGCAGTTTTGATGGTGGCAATATGATGGGGCAGTTTTGATGGGGACAATTTTAATGCAGCAGTTTTAAAGGTGGCAATATGATGGGGCAGTTTTGATGGGGGAAGTTTTGATGGGGTAGTTTTGATGGGCAGTTTTGATGGTGGCAATATGATGGGGCAGGTTTGATGGGGCAATTCTGATGCGGCAGTTTTGAAGGTGGCAATATGATGGGGCAGTTTTGATAGGGCAATTCTGATGGGATATTTTTAATGGTGGCAATATGATGGGGCAGTTTTGATGGAGCAATTCTGATGGGGCAGTTTTGATGGTAATATGATGGGGGCAGTTTTGATGGTGGCAATATGATGGGGTAGTTTTGATGGTGGCAATATGATGGGGCAGTTTTGATGGGGCAATTCTGATGGGGCAGTTTTGATGGTGGCAATATGATGGGGCAGTTTTGATGGGGACAATTTTGATGGGGCAGTTTTGATGGCAGTATGATGGGGCAGTTTTGATGGGGGGCAGTTTTGATGGGGGCCGTTTTAGCAATTTAGCTATTCAGCATTCCCACACATTTTCCCCAGGAAATGCATTTTCTAGTTTATTTTTAATTAGTCCCACTATTGTTATTCGATTTTATTTATTTTTATTATTATTTATTTTTTTATTTTATTCCGTACGTTTTTGGGCTTTGTGTAACTTCTGCATACTTTTAGCTATTAAAACCATTCAACTATTAAAATGTTCGTCTCTTTCAGCTGATGATGGGACTTTTTCAACTTTTTTTCTACTATTTATACTTTTTTTAAATATTAAGCTTTTTAACACTTTTTTAACATTGGAGTCAATGAGAGCATGCTTCAAATCCTTAAAATCTTCTTCCGCTCCCAAAAGTTTCAGCTTCTTCATACTTTCACCTACAGACGCCAAACAAACTTTAAAATGTTCACAAAATATTCAGCTATCTGGCTATATCTTTTCAGTTTGATATCTTTTACAGTTTTTGTGAAAAAGCTGTTTGTTTAGTGGTCATTTCAAGAAATTTTAGCTATTAAACAGAGTGTACTGTGTTGCTTTTGTTCCCATGGTTACCAAAGCTTCTGTTATACACAGGGGGAGGTGGCTGGAGCATTTCAGCTCTGATTACAGAGCCCGGGGTAGGGGACAGACACACCATGTACTGATTTATGATTGAGGAATATGATGGGGCAGTTTTAATGGGGCAATTCTGATGGGGCAGTTTTGATGGTGGCAATATGATGGGGCAGTTTTGATGGGACAATTCTGATGGGGCAGTTTTGATGGTGGCAATATGATGGGGCAGTTTTGATAGGGCAATTGTGATGGGACAGTTTTGATGGGGCAATTCTGATGGAACAGTTTTGATGGTGGCGATATGATGGGGCAGTTTTGATGGGGACAATTTTAATGGAGCAGTTTTAAAGGTGGCAATATGATGGGGCAGTTTTGATGGGGCCGTTTTGATGGGGGTAGTTGTGATGGGGCAGTTTTGATGGTGGCAATATGATGGGTCAGTTTTGATGGGGAAATTCTGATGGGGCAGTTTTGATGGCAATATGATGGGGGCAGTTTTGATTGTGGCCATTTTAGCAATTCAGCTATTCAGCATTCCCACTCATTTTCCCCAGACAATGCATTTTCTAATTATTATTATTTCATTATTATTGTCATTTCAAGAAATTTTAGCTATTAAACAGAGTGTACTGTGTTGCTTTTGTTGCCATGGTTACCAAAGCTTCTGTTATACACAGGGGTAGGTGGCTGGAGCATTTCAGCTCTGATTACAGAGCCCGGGGTAGGGGACAGACACACCATGTACTGATTTATGATTGAGGAATATGATGGGGCAGTTTTGATGGGGCAATTCTGATGGGGCAGTTTTGATGGTGGCAATATGATGGGGCAGTTTTGATAGGGCAATTCTGATGGGACAGTTTTGATGGGGCAATTCTGATGGGGCAGTTTTGATGGTGGCGATATGATGGGCAGTTTTGATGGGGACAATTTTAATAGAGCAGTTTTAAAGGTGGCAATATGATGGGGCAGTTTTGATGGGGGCAGTTTTGATGGGGGCAGTTTTGATGGGGGTAGTTTTGATGGGGCAGTTTTGATGGTGGCAATATGATGGGGCGGTTTTGATGGGACAATTCTGATGGGGCAGTTTTGATGGTGGCAATATGATGGGGCAGTTTTGATGGGGAAATTCTGATGGGGCAGTTTTGATGGCAATATGATGGGGGCAGTTTTGATGGCGGCCATTTTAGCAATTCAGCTATTCAGCATTCCCACGCATTTTCCCCAGGAAATGCATTTTTTAGTTATTATTATTACTATTTAATTGTATTCCTTACGTTTTTTGGCTCTGCGTAACTTCTGCATACTTTTAGTTATACTTTTAGCTATTAAAACCATTCAACTATTAAAATGTTTGTCTCTTTCAGCTGATGATGGGACTTTTTTTAACTTTTTTCCTACTATTTATACTGTTTAAAATAGATGTATATATAGTGTAGCGCTACTTATAACGGCAGTATATACAGTTGTAATGTTACATACAGCATAAACATTGAAGACAGATAAATGCATATGTCACAAGCTTTGCATGACACCAAGTATGGAACACCTTAGCAGATATCTGTTTAAATGTGGAACAAGTTTTAAAGAGAAAATTTTTTTTTTAAAGAGAAAAATTATATAGTCCCCGATTGTGAATACAATAATTCCGTTCACCACGTGAGTAGCTGGTTAGACAACGAACAGATATGGTGGATCCCCCACGTAGAAGCAGTGCAGGCTTACCAGACAGGTTGGACTCATACAAACATATGTTTAATGAGTCAATAAGGCTTGTATTACCAACAGGCAATAGAGTAGAGTCGTTCAGCCAAACAGTGATGTGGTCCGGATTGCATCAAAGACTTTAAAAGGGACTCTCCAACGTATAACTTGGTCTCGGTAAAATAGCCCATAATAAAAGAAAGGGGCCACATAGCATAATAAAGTTTGGTATAACCAATTTATTAAAAGGTAAAACACTTACATTTTCCAAGATAAAGCGCTTGTAATAAAATTGTGGCAGGCAGTGGAGTCTCCCGATGAGTTTCGTCTGGGGGTACCCTACCACTGCTGCCATACTCCTATATAAAGGTACTGTGACCCCCCATAATGAGAATCCAGCTCGTATCCATTGATTGAATGCACTTCCGGGTGTCGCCAAAATGGCGGCTCCGCGTGCGTTTCAAGCCTCTTTCCTAGTGTGTGGTGTGCGTTGCAGCACTCCCCTCTTAATGTTGAATGGTAATATGTATATCATTTTCCCACATTGAAAACATTAAAAGACTCCTCGTATTAAAAAAGAATTAAAGAAAGTGCGTATAAAATAACGTAAATACAGCATAACGTGAACAGTGAGGGCATTGTTTGTCTTCCTCTACAAAGATCCGTTCTGGATCGTACATGGGAAGTATATAGATCTGGGCGGTCCGTTCTCAATGACGTAAAGAGCGTCAGGCTCAGCCGCGCCTTCCGCCTGCATGGAACGCAAGCAGAGCCACCGTCAGCCACGTGTGTACCCTGCCCCTTTAGTAAGGGAGACGCGGCGCAATGTCGTCACAGGCGCGATGTGGTCACGTGTGCTCAGCGTGGTAGCGCGTCCCCGGAAACGGTGTGCCATACTATGATATCCATACATCACAGTGTATGCAAAGGATGGACACAGACGAAACAATTTTATATATGTGAAGTGATGCTTAAGTGTTGCCTCAATATTGAAACACTGAGACAAAACAACTTGAGTGACAAATAATAATAAAATTAACAAAGGGAGTCTTGAATTTAAAGACTTTCAATAATGTTGCAAAACAAACAAACATTATGTGTATATATTATCATAGTCTAATTATAAAGTGTACTACATATACATGTATGGGTTCTATGTAATGTGAAATTAAAAAGTATATTGTGACTATACATATGTATTTCCATAAGTGTGAAATAAGATCTACACTATAATAAATGAAATCAGAGACTGGTTACAAAATAGTGACCAGTCAAGTGAAGAATTTACCCAAAATGTCCGTATGTAGAAGAGACATTCAATTGAAAGTATGTGATAATTGTGAAAATATAAATCAAAAAGATTATATCAAGATCCGAGAGGGACTCTCATTGGGTGATCCAGACTCATAATAATATATGTACAACATAATATATGATAGAAACTGCATAAAAGATGCATAAAAAATTGCATGAAAAGAAAATACAGAAAAAATAGAAAAAGATCCCACCAACTGATTAGACCCCATGATTCATTAATAAAAGCATTAATATCCAATTCCCTATTCATACCCTGTGGGTGAAGAGACCGTAATTCATGTATCCAGAACGTTTCTAGACGGGAAACGCGTCTGGTCATGGCCCCACCCCTCCATGGAAGAGTGTATTTATCAATCACCAAAAATAATGAACCTAAGGGGCTACTGTTATGAAATTGTTTATAGTGTCTAGGAAAACTATGTTTCGAGTCCCTATTTTTGATGAGACTAATATGTTCACTCACTCTCTCAGTAAAAGTTCTAGTTGTTCGGCCAACATATTGTTTGCCACAAGGACAAACAATTAAGTATACTATATACTTAGAGCTGCATGTGCAAAAAGGTTTGATAGTATACCTCTTCCCCGTGACAGTAGATGCAAATTCTGTCAATTTGCGTCTTATTGGTACATTATGCTGACAAACAACACATTTCTTACAGGGGTAGAACCCCGTCCAATCATGGAAAAAAGTCGGACGCACAGGGGAATTAACTACATTGGGTGCTACATGCCCCTGTAAGGAAGGTGCTCCTCTAAAGATGATTTTGGCCTGTTCTGGTAGCATCTTCCCCAATATGTTGTCTTGTCTAAGGACACCCCAATGTTTTCTCATAATGTTCTTAATTTGTCTATGTTGTATTGAATAAGTAGTCAACATAGCCCATTTAAATGTGGTATCCGGTTCTCTCTCTGGTTTGGTTATAAGGAGGGTATTCCTATCAGTGTTAATAACTCTCTGAAGTTCAACGTCTAAGTCAGCCATATTGTATCCTTTATCCAGGAATCTTTGTCTTAGGACCCCCGCTTGAGTGATGAATGTTTCCGTATCTGTACAATTCCTACGAAGTCTGAGGAATTGACTGCGGGGGACTGCATTCAGCCATGAGCTGTGATGGCAGCTGTCTCTAGGGATAAAACTATTTCGATCTGTTGATTTGAAATAGGTATTAAATTTGAATTGTCTATTGACAATCCTAATTTCCAAATCTAAAAAATGGATCCCAGTCTCACTGGCTTCATATGTGAGAGAAATTCCCCTGTCATTGGAATTAAGGTCCTCAAAGAACTTTTTCAGTCTCAAAGGTCCCACTCCATAGGAGGAGGATGTCGTCTATATACCTCGCCCACAACACCAATGAAGTGGTATGGTGGGCATAGACGACATCCTCCTCCCATTTGGCCATAAAGAGATTCGCAAGACTTGGAGCGAACTTTGCTCCCATGGCTACACCACGCTGCTGGAGATAGTAGCTCTGGTTGAACCAAAAATAGTTGTGTTTGGTTGCGAATTCCAGAAGCTCTATCAAATATTCACCCTGAAAGGATGCTAGAGACTGTTCCTGATCCAAGAAATGTTTTACCGCCTCTATCCCTCTTTCATGTGGTATACATGTATACAAACATGCTACATCTGCCGTAGCTAAGATGTAGCCATCCTGTAATTCTGTACTTTCTAAAAGTCTAATCGTAGAGCTCGTGTCTTTTAAAAAGGAGGGTGTTTTTTTGACCATAGGTTGTAGATAAAAATCTATGTATTTGCCTGTTCGTGAGGTAATGGAATTAATCCCACTCACAATAGGTCTGCCTGGAGGGCATACAGGATTTTTGTGGATCTTTGGCAAGTAATAGATGGTGGGAATTCTGGGTGCCTTGGGTATCATAAATGCTTTTTCTTTCTTATTTAAGATTTTTTGATCATAACCTTTAGTCACAAGTTTCTGGAGTCGTTTTTTATAAACATTAGTGGGATTATTGGGGAGTTCGGTATAAGTACCCAGTTCACTCAAGATCCGGTATATCTCTTCTTCATACTTATTTTTGTCTAAAACCACTATACCACCCCCTTTGTCCGCCGGGCGGACGACTATATTTTTCCGTGAACATAAAGACTGTAATCCCTCTTTTGGTACAGGGGGATATCGGATGCGTTTCTCTGGTAATTTTGCAAGGTCCTCCAATACGAGATCCTTGAAAATTTTAACTGCTGGTGCCATGGGGACAGGGGGGGTAAAAAGGGAGGGTTTGGACAGTCCTGAATGTACAGTTCCTGAAGTTGCTGCCAGATAGTCTGTCCTCATAGGATTGGTAACTAAATACCTTTGAATATTAATCTTGCGAATGTATTTGTGAATATCAATAAAAGTGTGAAACTTATTCAGTTTATTTGGTGGAGCGTATTTAAGGCCTTTGTCCAACACTGATATTTCACTTTGAGTAAGTGACTGGGTACTCAAATTAAATACACCTGTCCTACTGAACTCTTTTTTGCTTGTCTCCTCTGTAATCTCCTACCCCCTCGACACCCTCTCTTGGGTCTGGACCTCGTTTTTTGTCCTCGCGAAAACCCTGATTTTCATAGGCATTGGAGTTATGCGCATATGGAGGTTCACCATAATTATCTCTCCTATTACTGGAGTTATATGTATCTCTGAGTGGTGAGTATCTATTATGAGTAGGTAACGGGGAGGGGGGATAACGATAGTATGAACTCTCTCCATAATAGGGGTCATGACGTGTCTCGTTGGAGAACAGTGATGGGACTGATTCTCATAGTCACCATAAGATTGATTCTCATATTCACGATGACGACGTGTATTAGAGTACTGAGTGTTGCCTCTAAAATTACCCCTATTTCCACGTTTCCCCCTATAGTTACCTCTACCTCTTGAGGGGCGTCCAGGGGTCTGTGGACTAAAGTGTCGTATTCTGGGTTGTGAGGAATGTGGTGCCTCTCTGTGTTTCTCTCTACTTCTTGGTGTCCGACCCTCATTTGGATTGGGTTGAGAGGCCCGAATTGTCGGAGCTACCTGTACATTTAATGGTAAGTTTACCTCCATATCATTTGTTGAGGCTTCCATAGAGGGGGTGATATTAAATAATTTTTGCCAACCAAAGACTGTGTTGGTTCTGTAGTCACCCACATCTCTGGAATATTTTTTTCTGTTTCTTGTATTTTTGTTCCTTGTCCTCTTTCTCCAAATGATTTAGGAGATTAGAGGACAAAGAACTATATTCTTGGGAGTTTTTATACATCAATAATTTATCCTTCAGCTCTTTGATCTCTCTATCAAGAGTGAGGAGCCTACTGTTTTTCTTAGAGATAAGAACATTCAGAAAGCTGATAACTGCATCGTTAAAATATTTAAACCATGAATCTAGATCCGTTTGCCTTGTTGGGGTTGTACCTCCCATCGTAGGCTCCTAGGTACCATCTGTTCTGAAATATACTGTTGTAAAAATGCCAGATCCCATTTATGGCAATATGATGGGGGCAGTTTTGCTGGGGGCCGTTTTAGCAATGCAGCTATTCAGCATTCCCACGCATTTTCCCCAGGAAATGCATTTTCTAGTTAGTGGGAATGCTTTAGCAGACCCACTATTGTTATTCGATTTTATTTATTTTTATTATTTATTTCTTTATTATTCCATACGTTTTTTGGCTCTGCGTAACTTCTGCATACTTTCAGCTATTAAAACCATTCAACTATTAAAATGTTCGTCTCTTTCAGCTGATGATGGGACTTTTTAAAATATTAAGCTTTTTAACACTTTTTTTAACATTGAAGTCAATGGGAGCATGCTTCAGATCCTTAAAATCTTCTTCCGCTCCCAAAAGTTTCAGCTCTTTCATACTTTCACCTACAGACGCCAAACAAACTTTAAAATGTTCACAAAATATTCAGCTATCTGGCTATATCTTTTTGGTTTGATATCTTTTACAGTTTTTGTGAAAAGGCTTTTTGTTTAGAGGTCATTTCAGGAAATTTTAGCCATTAATCAGAGTGTACTGTGTTGCTTTTGTTGCCATGGTTACCAAAGCTTCTGTTATACAGGGGGGGAGGTGGCTGGATCATCTCAGCTCTGATTACAGAGCACGGTGGAGGGGACAGACACATCATGTACTGATTTATAATAGAGGAATATGATGGGGCAGTTTTGATGGGGCAATTATGATGGGGCAGTTTTGATGGTGGCAATATGATGGGGCAGTTTTGATAGGGCAATTCTGATAGGGCAGTTTTGGTGGGGCAATTCTGATGGGGCAGTTTTGATGGTGGCAATATGATGGGGCAGTTTTGATGGTGGCAATAGATGGGGCAGTTTTAAAGGTGGCAATATGATGGGGCAGCTTTGATGGGGCAGTTTTGATGGGGGTAGTTTTGATGGGGCAGTTTTGATGGTGGCAATATGATGGGGCAGTTTTGATGGGGACAATTTTGATGGGGCAATTCTGATGGGGCAGTTTTGATGGCAATATGATGGGGGCAGTTTTGATGGGGTCCGTTTTAGCAATTCAGCTATTCAGCATTCCCACGCATTTTCCCTAGGAAATTCATTTTCCAGTTTTATTTAATTTTATTCCGTACGTTTTTTGGCTCTGCGTAACTTCTGCATACTTTCAGCTATTAAAACCATTCAACTATTAAAATGTTCGTCTCTTTCAGTTGATGATGTGACTTTTTCAACTTTTTTTCTACTATTTATACTTTTTAAAATATTAAGCTTTTTAACACTTTTTTTAACATTGAAGTCAATGGGAGCATGCTTCAGATCCTTAAAATCTTCTTCTGCTCCCAAAAGTTTCAGTTCCTTCATACTTTCACCTACAGACACCAAACAAACTTTAAAATGTTCACAAAATATTCAGCTATCTGGCTATATCTTTTTGGTTTGATATCTTTTACAGTTTTTGTGAAAAAGCTTTTTGTTTAGAGGTCATTTTAGGAAATTTTAGCCATTAATCAGAGTGTACTGTGTTGCTTTTGTTGCCATGGTTACCAAAGCTTGGTAGAAGCTTGGGGCAGTTTTGATGGGGCAGTTTTGATGGTGGCAATATGATGGGGCAGTTTTGATAGGGCAATTCGGATAGGGCAGTTTTGGTGGGGCAATTCTGATGGGGCAGTTTTGATGGTGGCAATATGATGGGGCAGTTTTGATGGTGGCAATATGATGGGGCAGTTTTAAAGGTGGCAATATGATGGGGCAGTTTTGATGGGGCAGTTTTGATGGGGGTAGTTTTGATGGGGGTAGTTTTGATGGGGCAGTTTTGATGGGGCAATTCTGATGGGGCTTTTTTGATGGTGGCAATATGATGGGGCAGTTTTGATGGGGACAATTTTGATAGGGCAATTCTGATGGGGCAGTTTTGATGGTGGCAATATGATGGGGCAGTTTTAAATGGGGCAATATGATGGGGCAGTTTTGATGGGGGTAGTTTTGATGGGGCAGTTTTGATGGTGGCAATATGATGGGGCAGTTTTGATGGGGCAATTCTGATGGGGCAGTTTTGATGGTGGCAATATGATGGGGGAGTTTTGATGGGGCAATTCTGATGGGGCAGTTATGATGGTGGCAATATGATGGGGCCGTTTTGATGGGGCAATTCTGATGGGGCAGTTTTGATGAGGACAATTTTGATGGGGCATTTCTGATGGGGCAGTTTTGATGGCAATATGATGGGGGCAGTTTTGATGGTGGCAATATGATGGGGCAGTTTTGATGGTGACAAAATGATGGGGCAGTTTTGATGGGGCAATTCTGATTGGGCAGTTTTGATGGGGCATTTCTGATAGGGCAGTTTTCATGGTGTCAATATGATAGGGCAGTTTTGATGTGGCAATTCTGCTGGGGCTTTTTTGATGGTGGCAATATGATGGGGCAGTTTTGATGGGGACAATTTTGATAGGGCAATTCTGATGGGGCAGTTTTGATGGTGGCAATATGATGGGGGCAATTTTGATGGAGCAGTTTTAATGGTGGCAATATAATGGGGCAGTTTTGATTGAGGCAGTTTTGATGGTGGCAATATGATGGGGCAATTCTGATGGGGCAATTCTGATGGGGCAGTTTTGATGGTGGCAATATGATGGGGCAGTTTTGATGGGACAATTCTGATGGGGCAGGTTTGATGGTGGCAATATGATGGGGCAGTTTTGATGGGGCAATTCTGATGGGGCAGTTTTGATGGGGCAATATGATGGGGCAGTTTTGATGGGATAATTCTTATGAGGCAGTTTTGATGTGGCAATACGATTGGGCAGTTTTGATGGGGACAATTTTGATGGAGCAGTTTTGTTGGTGGCAATATGTTGGGTCAGTTTTGATGGGGGCAGTTTTGATGGTGGCAATATGATAGGGCAGTTTTGATGGGGCAATTCTGATGGGGCTTTTTTGATGGTGGCAATACGATGGGGCAGTTTTGATGGGGACAATTTTGATAGGGCAATTCTGATGGGGCAGTTTTGATGGTGGCAATATGATGGGGCAGTTTTAAAGGTGGCAATATGATGGGGCAGTTTTGATGGGGCAGTTTTGATGGGGGTAGTTTTGATGGGGCAGTTTTGATGGTGGCAATATGATGGGGCAGTTTTGATGGGGCAATTCTGATGGGGCAGTTTTGATGGTGGCAATATGATGGGGGAGTTTTGATGGGGCAATTCTGATGGGGCAGTTATGATGGTGGCAATATGATGGGGCCGTTTTGATGGGGCAATTCTGATGGGGCAGTTTTGATGAGGACAATTTTGATGGGGCATTTCTGATGGGGCAGTTTTGATGGCAATATGATGGGGGCAGTTTTGATGGTGGCAATATGATGGGGCAGTTTTGATGGTGACAAAATGATGGGGCAGTTTTGATGGGGCAATTCTGATTGGGCAGTTTTGATGGGGCATTTCTGATAGGGCAGTTTTCATGGTGTCAATATGATGGGGCAGTTTTGATGGGGCAATTCTGATGGGGCTTTTTTGATGGTGGCAATATGATGGGGCAGTTTTGATGGGGACAATTTTGATAGGGCAATTCTGATGGGGCAGTTTTGATGGTGGCAATATGATGGGGGCAATTTTGATGGAGCAGTTTTAATGGTGGCAATATGATGGGGCAGTTTTGATGGAGGCAGTTTTGATGGTGGCAATATGATGGGGCAATTCTGATGGGGCAATTCTGATGGGGCAGTTTTGATGGTGGCAATATGATGGGGCAGTTTTGATGGGACAATTCTGATGGGGCAGGTTTGATGGTGGCAATATGATGGGGCAGTTTTGATGGGGCAATTCTGATGGGGCAGTTTTGATGGGGCAATATGATGGGGCAGTTTTGATGGGACAATTCTTTTGAGGCAGTTTTGATGTGGCAATACGATTGGGCAGTTTTGATGGGGACAATTTTGATGGAGCAGTTTTGTTGGTGGCAATATGTTGGGTCAGTTTTGATGGGGGCAGTTTTGATGGTGGCAATATGATAGGGCAGTTTTGATGGGGCAATTCTGATGGGGCAGTTTTGATAGTGGCAATATGATGTGGCAGTTTTCATGGGGCAATTCTGATGGGGCAGTTTTGATGGTGGCAATATGATGGGGCAGTTTTGATGGGGACAATTTTGATGGGGCAATTCTGATGGGGCAGTTTTGATGGCAATATGATGGGGGCAGTTTTGATGGGGTCCGTTTTAGCAATTCAGCTATTCAGCATTCCCACGCATTTTCCCTAGGAAATTCATTTTCCAGTTTTATTTAATTTTATTCCGTACGTTTTTTGGCTCTGCGTAACTTCTGCATACTTTCAGCTATTAAAACCATTCGACTATTAAAATGTTCGTCTCTTTCAGCTGATGATGGGACTTTTTCAACTTTTTTCTACTATTTATACTTTTTAAAATATTAAGCTTTTTAACACTTTTTTAACATTGAAGTCAATGGGAGCATGCTTCAGATCCTTAAAATCTTGTTCTGCTCCCAAAAGTTTCAGTTCCTTCATACTTTCACCTACAGACACCAAACAAACTGTAAAATGTTCACAAAATATTCAGCTATCTGGCTATATCTTTTTGGTTTGGTATCTTTTACAGTTTTTGTGAAAAAGCTTTTTGTTTAGAGGTAATTTCAGGAAATTTTAGCCATTAATCAGAGTGTACTGTGTTGCTTTTGTTGCCATGGTTACCAAAGCTTGGTAGAAGCTTGGGGCAGTTTTGATGGGGCAGTTTTGATGGTGGCAATATGATGGGGCAGTTTTGATAGGGCAATTCTGATAGGGCAGTTTTGGTGGGGCAAATCTGATGGGGCAGTTTTGATGGTGGCAATATGATGGGGCAGTTTTGATGGTGGCAATATGATGGGGCAGTTTTAAAGGTGGCAATATGATGGGGCAGTTTTGATGGGGGTAGTTTTGATGGGGCAGTTTTGATGGTGGCAATATTCGTCTACCTGGATAATATTCTCATTTTCTCTGCCACCATTGAACTACACCGGGGGCATGTTAAAAAGGTTCTCACTATACTCAGACAACACAAGTTATACCTCAAAGCCGAGAAATGTGAGTTTGAGAAGTCTATTGTGCAATTCCTGGGATTCATTATTTCTACCAACGGGGTCGCAATGGACCCACAAAAGGTCAAAGCAATTCAGGAATGGTCAGCCCCATTGGATAAGAAAGGGGTGCAACGATTTATAGGGTTTGCCAACTTCTATAGGAGATTTATTGTTGGATTTTCTTCTATCCTGGCACCCATTACTCACTTAACACGTCAGCACAGCCATTTTCAATGGTCTCAAGAAGCACAGGAAGCCTTTACCAAGCTAAAAACCTTATTCATCTCCACACCAATTTTACGACACCCTGATACAACCCTACCATTTGTACTGGAAGTGGACGCCTCAGAAACCGCTACGGGGGCCATTCTCTCCCAGAGACATGGACCCAAGGCCATTCTACATCCTGTAGCCTTTGCATCCCAGAAGCTCAGCCCGCCAGAACTAAACTATGATGTAGGTGATAGGGAGCTGTTGGCCATCAAGTTCGCCTTAGAAGAATGGAGGTATTTATTGGAAGGTGCTCTTCATCTGGTAATGATCTTTACAGATCATAAAAATTTAGAGTACCTCAGGACAGCGAAATGCTTGAAGCCCAGACAAGCCTGCTGGGCTCTCTTTTTCTCAAGATTTAATTTTCACATATCCTATAGACCAGGCTCAAAAAATGGAAAGGCAGACGCACTTTCTCAGATGTTCTCTGCAGATCCCCAAATGGCTGAACCCAGTGCTATCCTCTCTTCACAAAACTTCCTTGGACTCACCCAAGCGGACTTAATAACTTCCATCAAGTCCTCATCCAGTCACTGCCCTGACTCAGAAATACACACCTTGGAGAAACATGAAAATCTGCTCTGGGCCCGGGGAGAAATTTTTGTATCACGTGAAACACTGCCTTTGGCTCTCTCTTTTCATGACCATAAATTAGCAGGTCACTTCGGAACAAGAAAAACGGCTGAGCTGATCTCCCGTTCTTTCTGGTGGCCAGGGTGGAGACAAGATTTTAAGGACTACGTCTCTTCCTGCCCCCTTTGCCAGCGTAACAAGGGTCAAAACACCAAAGCCTGGGGTCTACTCAAACCCTTGCCCATCCCGGAGCGACCATGGGCAGAAGTGTCCATGGATTTCATTGTGGACTTACCTGCCTCAGAAGGGTTTACCACCATCCTGGTCATTGTCGATCGCCTCTCCAAAATGGCAAATTTTTTGCCCATGATGGTCACCCCTTCTGCCTCTGATACGGCCAATATTTTCCTCAAGGAAATAATCAGACTCCATGGTGTGCCTAAAAGCATCGTGCCAAATAGGGGCGTTCAATTTACCTCCAAGTTTTGGAAGGAGCTCTGCAAAACTTTGGACATTAAGATTTCTCTCTCCTCAGCATATCATCCCCAAAGCAATGGCCAAACAGAGAGGACAAATCAAACTATGGAGCAGTACCTCCGTTGCTTCTGTTCTGGCTCTCAAGATGATTGGGCAACTCTCCTCCCTTATTCCGAGTTCGCTTACAATAACTCCATCCATTCTGCCATTAATCAAACACCCTTCTGGGCAAACTTTGGGTTCCACCCCACCTTCCTCCCTAACAACATCCCCGAAATGTCCATTCCTGCTGTTCAAGACCGGATAACTTCCATACAGTCCAACTTTCAAAGGATTCAAGATACTCTGCAGAAGGCTCAGGATAGCTATAAGAGACAGTATGACCGAGGGAGGAAGGAGAATCCAATCTTCAATGTTGTCGAGGAGGTCTGGTTGTCAACTGCAAATCTTAAGTTACCCCTACCTTCACGAAAACTTGGACCAAGGTTCATTGGGCCCTTTCAAATTAAGAGGATGATCAATCCTGTGGCATTTGAGCTGGCATTACTGAACTTTTATAGAATACACCCAGTTTTTCACGGCTCCTTGCTAAAACCTGTTGTGTCCAGCTCTTTTCCGGGAGAAGGGAACTCCCTCCCCCGCCAGTCGAAGTAGACGGGGAGATCGAGTTCGAAGTGGAGTCCATTTTGAATGGCAGAAAGAGGGGCAGGCAACTTCAGTACCTAATTCAATGGAAAGGATACCCTCCTGAGGACAATTCCTGGGAGCACGCTAGGAATCTGCATGCCCCATGGTTAATCCAAGCCTTCCAGTGGGAACATCAAGCTCTGTCGCCCAGACGAGTTGCTGGTTTGTCGTCAGCTTCCTGTTTGTGCCTGTTTCCAGATTGCTATACCTGACTACCTTGAATGAATGTATGTTGTATATGCCTGCCCAAAAAAACAACAATGCTCTGCGCTTAGTACAATATTCTAACGGTGTATGTGCGGCACATAAATGATTATATGACTAGTAGCAGTTGCTTAAATAGTAGAACATGTATATCGGCAATAATGAATAAATTAAATTAGATAAATATATAAATACACAATTATAAATATATAAATATATAAAGTGTCTCTTCAGTATTGCAGCAGCGCTGTGCACCCCAATTGAACAGGATCTTTTTCTTAATCTAATTCAGAAAGTTCAAACACGGATCTGCTAGTCAGAGTCCCACCCATAAATAATCAAGATGTATTCTGTGAAGGTAGTAATCCTTTCACCAAGCGACACACCACGTGCTGGGGTCCCCAATGAAAACTCACTCACCAGAAATCAGATCAATAAAAGCCTTGATTAATAGTAGTAAATCTGCATCAATATCCAAAGCGACCACCAGATGTCAGTATTATTCCCAGTAGTTCCAATAGGATATGTAGAAGAAACAAAAATGCTCACATAGCATGATACTGCTAAACATCTTTTAGCTTGCACATGATTGGATGATAAAATCAGCAGAGCTTCCACTCATTTCAGATCTATCCCTTAGATTTAGAGCAACTGCACTTCCAAGTGCACTTGCAATGCACTTTCAAGTGCACTTGTAATGCAAAGTGGATTTGCCTTTCGTAAATAACCCCCAATGGGTCTTCCCGATGGACTAATGGGATTTTTGTGCACTTTGGGTATAATATAGAAAGTGGGAGTATTAAAAACATCCACTTTCAAAAATTCATATTCATTTTTATTTAGTAAATTTACTTCAAAGGCATGTAGTAATTGACCATTAAACGCGTCCATTAAAAAATTAAATGGATTATTTTTAAATTTTTGATAAGTATCTTTATCTCCAAGTTGTCTAAATATTTCTTTTTCATAATCCTGATTACTAAGTAAGACAATGTTGCCTCCCTTATTACTTTGTTTAATGGCAATATTTTTTGCATTGCGTAGTTCATTTAGGGCTTTTAATTTATCTTCATTCAAATTGTTATGGTCATTCAACTGCGAGTCAATGAATTTTAGATCCGTTTGCACCAGTTCCAAGAATACACTGATCCATTTGTTTTCACTTATGTTTGGCATCTTTTTAGATTTAATTATCAGATCCATTTTTCTTTTCCAGGGATTCCTTATTCTATCCGTTTCATCTTCAGGGGGGTCATCATCATTTTCATCCAGCAATTCAATTAGGTCCTGCAGGGATTGTTTCTCCCTTTCACTTTCAGCGGAACTTAAATCTTTATGTCTTTGTTCATGCATCATTCTAAGCAATATCTTCCTCAAAAAGAGGCTATTTTCGAAGATTTCAAATTCATCCATGTTATTGGATGGAGAAAATGAAAGACCCCTCTGAAGTAATCTGATATGATTTTGCTCTAGATTGACTTCTGATAAATTAATTACTTTTAAATCCTGTTTTTGGTTGCTTTCTGGAATGATTATTTTATCTATTCCTTTTGACTGCGTGTGCGTCTGTGGGTCTTTCCCTGAATTTTGGAATAATTACTGGGAATTTCCTTGTTTGATTGTTTCAATTTGTTTATATTTTGTTCGGGATTTTGATTTTTCCCTTCCTCCTGAGAGGTTTCCTTGTCTAAAAAACTTACTTTTTTTGAAGTATTGTTCTCATCGCTATCAGATGATAGTGAACCCCTTTGGCGTTGGTTTTGTCTATTGCATCTCGATCAACTTCTCCCTCTTACTCTTGTTAAGTCAAAAATGTCCTCTTTGCTCCAGTCATCTAAATCACGTTGAAATTTTTGTTGTTTAGTTATGCGCAAGTTGCTTTGAATTTTCTCTATTTCTTTTTTTAGAATGTCATTGTATTTAACCACTTGCCGACCAGCCGCCGCAGTCGCTTCGCCCTGTGGCCACTAGCGGAGCGCGCCTGCTGCTCGCCCCCAGGGCCGATGCGAGTTCCCAGCGGTCGCAATGACCGGCAGGCTCTCACGATCGCTCGTGACACACCAACAACCAGGATCTGTGTGTGTAAACACACAGATCCCGGTTCTCTGGGGGGAAAAGAGACTGATCGTCTGTTCATACAAAGTATGAACAGCGATCTGTCATCTCCCCTAGACAGTCCCATCCCCCCTTCAGTTAGAACACAGAGAGGGAACACAATTAACCCCTTGATTGCCCCCTAGTGTTTAACCCCTTTCCTGCCAGTGACATTTACACAGTAATCAGTGCATTTTTCTAGCCTTGATCGCTGTGTAAATGACAATGGTCCCAAAATAGTGTCAAAAGTGTCCGATGTGTCCGCCATAATGTCGCAGTCACAATAAAAATTGCAAATGGCCGCCATTATTAATAAAAAAAAATAATAATAATAAAAATGCCATAAAACTATCCCCTATTTTGTAGACACTATAACTTTTGCGCAAACCAATCAATATATGCTTATTCCTTTTTTTTTTACCAAAAATATGTAGAAGAATATATATCGGCCTAAACTAAGGAAAAAAATTATTTTTTATATATTTTTTGGGGGATATTTATTATAGCAAAAAGTAAAAAACATTGTTTTTTTTTCAAAATTGTCGCTCTTTTTTTGTTTATAGTGCAAAAAATAAAAACCGCAGAGGTGATCAAATCAAATTTCCTATTCAGATGTTTTACAGTTTTTTGTGATTTTTAAATGTATTTTTAATTGTGTTTCCCCGGTATCATCAATTTCTTGTTCGGGGTCTCTAGAGAATGCTAATTTGATTTATTTGTCAATATCATTGTTTTATAAGCCATCAGTCTGTATTGGAAAAACACATAAAATGTTTTCAAGTAGTATGCAGGTGTTTGTTGATCAAAAGATGGTAATTATACTCTCTATGAATAGGTTAAAGAAACCCCATAACTATGAATAAAAAACAGAGAAAAAATAGAACACCATTTATAGAGAGGTGGAGAATCCACTGACTCACATCTGTGTGGTGTGGTTGTGCTTTTAATGATTAGCATAAATTAAAGATAGTGAAACCGCACTATCAAAAAGAAAAGCACCATAAACCAGGCAATTTGATTCTAATAATTTATTAATGAAGTCTGTATAAATGACAGACTTCCTAAATAGGACACCTTTAGAGAGAAAGTAATAACTGCTGAACATTTACATAATCCCAGATTCTTAGAAAAATGGAAAAAACTGTGTATTAATCACGGTATTGAGATTATACGACTTATTATTGAAGAAGAGAAATTACAACTTTTGTCATTAGATCCCTTTGAAGATAATTTAGAGTTTATTAAATACAATGACATTCTAAAAAAAGAAATAGAGAAAATTCAAAGGAACTTGCGCATAACTAAACAACAAAAATTTCAAAAAATCAAAATCTCGAACAAAATATAAACAAATTGAAATAATCAAACAAGGAAATCCCCAGGAATTATTCCAAAATTCAGGGAAAGACCCACAGACGCACACGCAGTCAGAAGGAATAGAGGGTTCTTTCATTTTCTCCATCCACTAACATGGACGAATTTGAAGTCTTCAAAGATATAGGCCTCTTTTTGAGGAAGATATTGCTTAGAATGATGGGGCGGCACAGTGGTGCAGTGGTTAGCACTCTCGCCTAGCAGTAAAAAAGGGTCGCTGGTTCGAATCCCAACCACGACACTACCTGCCTGGAGTTTGCATGTTCTCCCTGTGCCTGCGTGGGTTTCCTCCGGGTACTCCGGTTTCCTCCCACACTCCAAAGACATGCTGGTAGGTTAATTGGCTTCTGTCCAAAATTGGCCCCAGTATATGAATGGGGACCTTGGATTGAGGGTAGGGATTGATGTGAGTGTGCGATGTTCAGGGTTAGGGACAAGGGTCAGGGTTGTAGACCCACACTCACTCAGGTTGAACTGGATGGACTGGTGTCTTTATTCAACCTTACTAACTATGTAACTATGTAACTATGTAACTAAGTTCCGCTGAAAGTGAAAGGGAGAAACAATCCCTGCAGGACCTAATTGAATTGCTGAATGAAAATGATGATGATGACCCCCCTGAAGATGAAACGGATAGAATAACGAATCCCTGGAAAAGAAAAATGGATCTGATAATTAAATCTAAAAAGATGCCAAACATAAGTGAAAACAAATGGATCAGTATATTCTTGGAACTGGTGCAAACAGATCTAAAATCCATTGATTGGCAGTTGGATGACCATAACAATTTGAATGAAGATGGATTAAAAGCCCTAAATGAACTACGCAATGCAAAAAATATTACCATTAAACGAAGTGATAAGGGAGACAACATTGTCTTACTTAGTAATCAGGATTATGAAAAAGAAATATTTAGACAACTTGGAGATAAAGATACTTATCAAAAATTAAAAAATAATCCATTAAATTTTTTAGTGGACGCGTTGAATGGTCAATTACTACATGCCTTTGAGGTAAATTTACTAAATAAAAATTAATATGGATTTCTGAAAGTGGATGTCTTTAATACTCCCACTTTCTATATTATACCCAAAGTGCACAAGAATCCCATTAGTCCACCGGGAAGACCCGTTGGGGGTTATTTACGAAAGGCAAATCCACTTTGCACTACAAGTGCACTTGAAAGTGCAGTTGCTCTAAATCTAAGGGGTAGATCTTCAATGAGTGGAAGCTCTGCTGATTTTATCATCCAATCATGTGCAAGCTAAAATGCTGTTTTTATTTTCCTTGCATGTCTCCCTCGGATCTACAGCGACTTTACTTCCAAGTGCACTTTCAGTGCACTTTCAAGACTTGAAGTGCAAAGTGGATTTTCCTTTAGTAAATAACCCCCATTGTGTCAGCTGTCAATGGTCCACTAGAACGAATAGGTAAATACCTAGATGACATGATCAAAGCAATGGTTGTCACGTTGCCTTCCTTTGTACAAGATACAAGTGATGTTCTAACAAAAATTAAAGAGATCGAAATCCCAAGAGGTGCCATTTTGGTCGGGGGGATGTGGAATCGCTGTACATTTTCTGGAAAATCAATACCCTAACATGGAGAACCAGAATTAATTCATTCTGGAACTTTTAGACTTTCTATTGAATAATAATTATTTCCAATTTCTCTGAACTAATTATCAACAGATTCGTGGGACATCCATGGGAGCTCCATGGGCCCTGGCTTATGCTTGTTTGCACCTGGGGTTTTGGGAGGAGATCGATGTTTATCCTACAGAGATGTACCTTGGCCATGTTTTACAATGGCTAAGATACACCGATGATGTTCTTATTGTTTGGAGTGGAACCGAAATCCAGTCACTGGACTTTATTAAAAAACTACACAACAACAATAAGAATATCAAATTGACATTCACCTTTGACACCAGGGAAATTTCCTTTTTGGATTTAAACATCGGGATAGCAGGAAATCATTTGGTTACACGAACATTCAGAAAGGAAATTGCAGCAAATACACCATCCGATTCCCTTGAAAAATGGTATTCCTGTTGGTCAGTTTCTTCGAATCTGAAGAAACTTCTCTGACATCAACTAATTTTGTAAAGAAGCATATCAGATGTACAAACGCTATAGAGAGAGAGGCTATTCACATAGATAATTGCAAAGGGCAAAAAATAGAAACAGACAGAGAATCTCTACTGGGCCCTAGAGACCCCACAATAAAAAGAAAGACTATTTCTACTAATACGAGGTTAATAACAAAATATGGAAGACAATGGGATAAACTGAGATCCACTTTAGAAAAACATTGGCATATCCTCACAGCAAACCCCTCCATCTTGCAGATAATATGACGTAGACCTTTAATGACAGCATGCAGAGCACTAAATTTAAACTACATTTTGGTCCATTCAGAGTACAAACGAGAAAATCCAACCAATTGGCTGACAGGTATGCCCAAGATTACAGGCATGTATTCTTGTGGACACTGTCAAGTCTGTCCTTTTGTAGATAGAACTCAGGTGTTCACCGATGCGGATCAGCAAAAAATCTTCAAAATAAAAAGATGTATTAATTGCTCTACGACTAAATTGATCTACATGATAGAATGTCTTTGTAAAAAGATTTAGATAAGGAAAAATCAAGCGTCAACTGAGGATCCGCATCGGTGAACACCTGAGAGATATCAAAAAACCTCTGCCTAAGGATATAAAGGAAGAGGACAAGGAAAGAGAGAATCCACTAGCACAACATTTTAAAGACTATCACGCAGGAAAAACTGATGGCCTGAAAGTAAAGGGAATTTTTGTACTAGATCTTCTTCCTAGACAAGGTGACTTTGATAAAATCTTATTACAAAAAGAAAAATTCTGGATATACAACTTAAATAGCTTAACGCCGAACAGTTTGAACATGGAGTGCAATCTAAAAGTATTTCTTGACAGTTGAATGTTGGAAATGTTTGTCTCATTATGATTATTAAAAATCATGCTCTTTGAACTACATTCCCCCTCTTCTGATGTTCCTTGTTAACTATTGTTTTTTGTCTTTTAGTCAAATTATGAGATTAACAATATATATATATATATATATAGATATAATTTTTGTAAAATATTGCAAGGAAAAATTGGATGAATTAAAAGCAATATGGGTATTGGTCACAAGATGGCACTGCTATTTTTTTCTTTTTCTCCCCGTGATGATTTTTTCTATTAACTTTGTATTTATCTTACTAGTTCTCTAGTATTTTTTGATTGAAAATGTATACTATATTTTGCAAGAAAATATACAAAAAAACAAGTACTTAGACAGGGTACATTCCAATCTGTACTGCGACCCAGCGCATAAATACACTACATAACAATACATTGCCAAGCATACAAATAAATTACATTCATCCTGCGGTATGATGCCTAATGTGTTGTGCAGAGTAATAATACCCTGAAACATCACATCATGCATGACGCCGCATTACCCTGAAAGCATTATTTCAAACACATGTCACAAAAGTCAGGTCATACAGTCTAATAACATTCAAATGTGCAACGGGTGTGTTGGGGGGGGTGGAGAAGGTGGGGTAGGGGAGGGAGAAAAGAGTTCACAGGTCCGAAGCTTTATTTGAACTGCCAAAGGATACACGGGTGGGTGGGGGGGAATTTTCAGACCTCCTCTTCCTCCTTGAAGTCCATCAAGTGGTAGTCTCTGAGCAGACTGTGGACCATCGATGGACATCCTCTCCCGCTGGTGGATGAGGCACTTTCTGGCGCACCATAAAGCGTCCTTAAAGAAACACAGCACCCGCCAGGCACCGTCAATGTCCTCCTGTGAAGTTCCACAGAAGAGTCCATTCAACACACCAAAGTGTGTGATAGCAGTCTGTGGTACAAAGTCTTTGAGTTCAGGTTCCAAGGCCCTCAACAGGTCCTGTGCAAAGGGGCACTCCCAGAAAACATGCAGAGCAGTTTCCTCCTGGATGATGCAAAAGGAGCAGTGCCTGTATCTGCACAGGTTTCTGGCATGCATGAATGTCCTGAGTGGCAACCCCCCCTGAATTGCCATCCATGCCAGATCTTTGTGCCTGTTGGTGAGTCTCTTTGAAGAAACATTCCTCCAGACCACTTTACAAGTGGCTGAAGGGAGGCCTGGAACAGTCTCAACAATGTCCGATGCTCTAATCAACTTGTGGATAGTTTTTGGCTTCCACAAGTCGGGCTTCACTCCATGTAGCCCCAGCACCTTAATAAACTTGAAGGTGTCCAAGTAGTACCAAGGGGTGTCCCAGTTGTAGGGGATGGAGCTGTCCCATTTGTCCTATCCAAGGGTCCTCCAAAGAGGCAGGAGGAAAAAACGGGACATGGAGTTACCACCAGAGTCCACAGTTCTGTCAAACAATGTCCTGCGGATACAGTTACAAGCAAAGCACACCCTCAGTAGGGTAGAGATGTCGGGCACGCCCTTACCGCCTTTGAGGGGTTCCTTGAACATAACCGCCCGCTTCACTCTGTCCATTTTGGAGCTCCAGGTGAAGTGAAACACCGCCCTGGTGATGGCCTTACAGGTGTTAACCCGGGGGGGCCAGTCCTGGGCGAGGTACTGCAACACAGGGAGGATCTCCAGTTTGGGCGTCCAGTGTCCGCCTCTGGGGGGGCACTGTCAGGGAAGAACTTCTTCCGCCCGTGCTCGCCATGCTCCTGCATGCATGCGCGGCGTATTGGCGCTCCGGCGCACACACGTGCGTGGCCCAATGGTGCAGTGCGTGCGTGTGCACAACAGCGCTCATGTGCGCGCAGTGGCTCGCGAGTGTGCACGGTAGCGCATGCATTGTGTGTAATGGCGCGCGCTAAGGCGCGCTATGGCGGGGCTATTTCAGATAGCTCTGTCGCCCAGACGAGTTGCTGGTTTGTCGTCAGCTTCCTGTTTGTGCCTGTTTCCAGATTGCTATACCTGACTACCTTGAATGAATGTATGTTGTATATGCCTGCCCAAAAAAACAACAATGCTCTGCGCTTAGTACAATATTCTAACGGTGTATGTGCGGCACATAAATGATTATATGACTAGTAGCAGTTGCTTAAATAGTAGAACATGTATATCGGCAATAATGAATAAATTAAATTAGATAAATATATAAATACACAATTATAAATATATAAATATATAAAGTGTCTCTTCGGTATTGCAGCAGCGCTGTGCACCCCAATTGAACAGGATCTTTTTCTTAATCTAATTCAGAAAGTTCAAACACGGATCTGCTAGTCAGAGTCCCACCCATAAATAATCAAGATGTATTCTGTGAAGGTAGTAATCCTTTCACCAAGCGACACACCACGTGCTGGGGTCCCCAATGAAAACTCACTCACCAGAAATCAGATCAATAAAAGCCTTGATTAATAGTAGTAAATCTGCATCAATATCCAAAGCGACCACCAGATGTCAGTATTATTCCCAGTAGTTCCAATAGGATATGTAGAAGAAACAAAAATGCTCACATAGCATGATACTGCTAAACATCTTTATTTAAACCATCCAAACATCCCCTTAAAACCATGCGTACCAAAATTTAATAAACATTGAGCAAAGATAACAACGTGCACTGTGCCTGATTGCGTCCTCCAGTTGTGAAAACCTGTCAAGAGCGCTCCCTGTGTGTAGCCACAGTCACACGCTTCCTGGTTCCTCGGTTGGTGGAGCGCATGCGTCACTTCCTGTGCGACACGTCCCAAACCGAGGAACCAGGAAGCGTTTGCTCAATGTTTATTAAATTTTGGTACGCATGGTTTTAAGGGAATGTTTTAAATAAAGATGTTTAGCAGTATCACGCTATGTGAGCATTTTTGTTTCTTCTACATATCCTATTGGAACTACTGGGAATAATACTGACATCTGCTGGTCGCTTTGGATATTGATGCAGATTTACTACTATTAATCAAGGCTTTTATTGATCTGATTTCTGGTGAGTGAGTTTTCATTGGGAACCCCAGCACGTGGTGTATTGCTTGGTGCAATACTGAAGAGACACTTTATATATTTATATATTTATATATTTATAATTGTGTATTTTTATATTTATCTAATTTAATTGATTCATTATTGCCTATATACATATACCTGACTACCTGCTGTGACCCAGACTGTTCCTGTCTACGCTGCTGCTCTCCTTGATCTGACCCTCGGCCTGCCTAACAGACTTTGCTTGATCTACCTATCTGTGTTTGACCCTCAGCCTGCCTAACGGACTTTGCCTGATTTGCCTACCTGTGTTTGACCCTCAGCCTGCCTAACGGACTTGCTTACCTGCTTTACCCGGATTTGACCTCTTGCCTGTTTCACGGACTTGTCTACTTCCTCTGGCACCCGATTCCTCTGTCCTGCACCAGGCCCTCAGCCAGCTAATCTTCAACACTACTCTTCAGTCCTTCCAAGAGACTCACTCCTGCTGGTGGCCATGCCTCTGCATGCCACCTGCTCCCTGTATCACCTTCGGGGGACAGGGTGCGCGTGGTCGCAAGGGCGAGCCGCTCTCGGCATCTCGGCCTCGGCAAGTACTATCCGTGACAGGTTTGCTGTGAGGATATGCCAATGTTTTTCTAAAGTGGATCTCAGTTTATCCCATTGTTTTCCATATTTTGTTATTAACCTCGTATTAGTAGAACTAGTCTTTCTTTTTATTGTGGGGTCTCTAGGGCCCAGTAGAGATTGACAGACTCTGTCTGTTTCTATTTTTTGCCCTTCGCAATTCTTTATGTGAATAGCTTCTTTCGCTATAGCATTTGTACATCTGATATGCTTCCTTACAAAATTGGTTGATGTCAGAGCAGTTTCTTCAGATTCAAAGAAACTGACCAACAGGAATACCATTTTTCAAGGGAATCAGATGGTGTATTTTCTGCAATTTCCTTTCTGAATGTTCGTGTAACCAAATGATTTCCTGCTATCCCGATGTTTAAATCCAAAATGGAAATTTCCCTGGTGTCAAAGGTGAATGTCAATTTGATATTCTTATTGTTGTTGTTTAGTTTTTTAATAAAGTCCAGTAATTGGATTTATGTTCTACTCGAAACAATAAGAACATCATTGTAAAACATGGCCAAGGTACATCTCTGTAGGATAAACATCGATCTCCTCCCAAAACCCCAGGTGCAAACAAGCATAAGCCAGGGCCCATGGAGCTCCCGTGGATGTCCCACGGATCTGATGATAATTATTTCCAAGAAATTGGAAATAATTATTATTCAACAGAAAGTCTAAAAGTTCCAGAATGAATTCATTCTGGTTCTCCATGTTAGGGTATTGAGTTTCCAGAAAATGTGTCACAGGTTTAATTCCCCAATTGTTTGGGATGGATGTGTACAGCAATTCCACATCCCCCCGACCAAAATGGCACCTCTTGGGATTTCGATCTCTTTCATTTTTGTTAGAACAGCATGTGTATCTTGTACAAATGAAGGCAACGTGACAACCATTGCTTTGATCATGTCATCTAGGTATTTACCTATTCGTTCTAGAGGACCATTGACAGCTGACACAATGGGGGTTATTTACTAAAGGAAAATCCACTTTGCACTTCAAGTGCACTTGAAAGTACACTGAAAGTGCACTTGGAAGTAAAGTCGCTGTAGATCCGAGGGGGACATGCGAGAAAAATAAAAAGCAGCATTTTAGCTTGCACATGATTGGATGATAAAATCAGCAGAGCTTCCACTCATTTCAGATCTATCCCTTAGATTTAGAGCAACTGCACTTCCAAGTGCACTTGCAATGCACTTTCAAGTGCACTTGTAATGCAAAGTGGATTTGCCTTTCGTAAATAACCCCCAATGGGTCTTCCCGATGGACTAATGGGATTTTTGTGCACTTTGGGTATAATATAGAAAGTGGGAGTATTAAAAACATCCACTTTCAAAAATTCATATTCATTTTTATTTAGTAAATTTACTTCAAAGGCATGTAGTAATTGACCATTAAACGCGTCCATTAAAAAATTAAATGGATTATTTTTAAATTTTTGATAAGTATCTTTATCTCCAAGTTGTCTAAATATTTCTTTTTCATAATCCTGATTACTAAGTAAGACAATGTTGCCTCCCTTATCACTTTGTTTAATGGCAATATTTTTTGCATTGCGTAGTTCATTTAGGGCTTTTAATTTATCTTCATTCAAATTGTTATGGTCATTCAACTGCGAGTCAATGAATTTTAGATCCGTTTGCACCAGTTCCAAGAATACACTGATCCATTTGTTTTCACTTATGTTTGGCATCTTTTTAGATTTAATTATCAGATCCATTTTTCTTTTCCAGGGATTCCTTATTCTATCCGTTTCATCTTCAGGGGGGTCATCATCATTTTCATCCAGCAATTCAATTAGGTCCTGCAGGGATTGTTTCTCCCTTTCACTTTCAGCGGAACTTAAATCTTTATGTCTTTGTTCATGCATCATTCTAAGCAATATCTTCCTCAAAAAGAGGCTATTTTCGAAGATTTCAAATTCATCCATGTTATTGGATGGAGAAAATGAAAGACCCCTCTGAAGTAATCTGATATGATTTTGCTCTAGATTGACTTCTGATAAATTAATTACTTTTAAATCCTGTTTTTGGTTGCTTTCTGGAATGATTATTTTATCTATTCCTTTTGACTGCGTGTGCGTCTGTGGGTCTTTCCCTGAATTTTGGAATAATTACTGGGAATTTCCTTGTTTGATTGTTTCAATTTGTTTATATTTTGTTCGGGATTTTGATTTTTCCCTTCCTCCTGAGAGGTTTCCTTGTCTAAAAAACTTACTTTTTTTGAAGTATTGTTCTCATCACTATCAGATGATAGTGAACCCCTTTGGCGTTGGTTTTGTCTATTGCATCTCGATCAACTTCTCCCTCTTACTCTTGTTAAGTCAAAAATGTCCTCTTTGCTCCAGTCATCTAAATCACGTTGAAATTTTTGTTGTTTAGTTATGCGCAAGTTGCTTTGAATTTTCTCTATTTCTTTTTTTAGAATGTCATTGTATTTAACCACTTGCCGACCAGCCGCCGCAGTCGCTTCGCCCTGTGGCCACTAGCGGAGCGCGCCTGCTGCTCGCCCCCAGGGCCGATGCGAGTTCCCAGCGGTCGCAATGACCGGCAGGCTCTCACGATCGCTCGTGACACACCAACAACCAGGATCTGTGTGTGTAAACACACAGATCCCGGTTCTCTGGGGTGAAAAGAGACTGATCGTCTGTTCATACAAAGTATGAACAGCGATCTGTCATCTCCCCTAGACAGTCCCATCCCCCCTTCAGTTAGAACACAGAGAGGGAACACAATTAACCCCTTGATTGCCCCCTAGTGTTTAACCCCTTTCCTGCCAGTGACATTTACACAGTAATCAGTGCATTTTTCTAGCCTTGATCGCTGTGTAAATGACAATGGTCCCAAAATAGTGTCAAAAGTGTCCGATGTGTCCGCCATAATGTCGCAGTCACAATAAAAATTGCAAATGGCCGCCATTATTAATAAAAAAAAATAATAATAATAAAAATGCCATAAAACTATCCCCTATTTTGTAGACACTATAACTTTTGCGCAAACCAATCAATATATGCTTATTGCATTTTTTTTTACCAAAAATATGTAGAAGAATATATATCGGCCTAAACTAAGGAAAAAAATTATTTTTTATATATTTTTTGGGGGATATTTATTATAGCAAAAAGTAAAAAACATTGTTTTTTTTTCAAAATTGTCGCTCTTTTTTTGTTTATAGTGCAAAAAATAAAAACCGCAGAGGTGATCAAATCAAATTTCCTATTCAGATGTTTTACAGTTTTTTGTGATTTTTAAATGTATTTTTAATTGTGTTTCCCCGGTATCATCAATTTCTTGTTCGGGGTCTCTAGAGAATGCTAATTTGATTTATTTGTCAATATCATTGTTTTATAAGCCATCAGTCTGTATTGGAAAAACACATAAAATGTTTTCAAGTAGTATGCAGGTGTTTGTTGATCAAAAGATGGTAATTATACTCTTTATGAATAGGTTAAAGAAACCCCATAACTATGAATAAAAAACAGAGAAAAAATAGAACACCATTTATAGAGAGGTGGAGAATCCACTGACTCACATCTGTGTGGTGTGGTTGTGCTTTTAATGATTAGCATAAATTAAAGATAGTGAAACCGCACTATCAAAAAGAAAAGCACCATAAACCAGGCAATTTGATTCTAATAATTTATTAATGAAGTCTGTATAAATGACAGACTTCCTAAATAGGACACCTTTAGAGAGAAAGTAATAACTGCTGAACATTTACATAATCCCAGATTCTTAGAAAAATGGAAAAAACTGTGTATTAATCACGGTATTGAGATTATACGACTTATTATTGAAGAAGAGAAATTACAACTTTTGTCATTAGATCCCTTTGAAGATAATTTAGAGTTTATTAAATACAATGACATTCTAAAAAAAGAAATAGAGAAAATTCAAAGGAACTTGCGCATAACTAAACAACAAAAATTTCAAAAAATCAAAATCTCGAACAAAATATAAACAAATTGAAATAATCAAACAAGGAAATCCCCAGGAATTATTCCAAAATTCAGGGAAAGACCCACAGACGCACACGCAGTCAGAAGGAATAGAGGGTTCTTTCATTTTCTCCATCCACTAACATGGACGAATTTGAAGTCTTCAAAGATATAGGCCTCTTTTTGAGGAAGATATTGCTTAGAATGATGCATGAACAAAGACATAAAGATTTAAGTTCCGCTGAAAGTGAAAGGGAGAAACAATCCCTGCAGGACCTAATTGAATTGCTGAATGAAAATGATGATGATGACCCCCCTGAAGATGAAACGGATAGAATAACGAATCCCTGGAAAAGAAAAATGGATCTGATAATTAAATCTAAAAAGATGCCAAACATAAGTGAAAACAAATGGATCAGTATATTCTTGGAACTGGTGCAAACAGATCTAAAATCCATTGATTGGCAGTTGGATGACCATAACAATTTGAATGAAGATGGATTAAAAGCCCTAAATGAACTACGCAATGCAAAAAATATTACCATTAAACGAAGTGATAAGGGAGGCAACATTGTCTTACTTAGTAATCAGGATTATGAAAAAGAAATATTTAGACAACTTGGAGATAAAGATACTTATCAAAAATTAAAAAATAATCCATTAAATTTTTTAGTGGACGCGTTGAATGGTCAATTACTACATGCCTTTGAGGTAAATTTACTAAATAAAAATTAATATGGATTTCTGAAAGTGGATGTCTTTAATACTCCCACTTTCTATATTATACCCAAAGTGCACAAGAATCCCATTAGTCCACCGGGAAGACCCGTTGGGGGTTATTTACGAAAGGCAAATCCACTTTGCACTACAAGTGCACTTGAAAGTGCAGTTGCTCTAAATCTAAGGGGTAGATCTTCAATGAGTGGAAGCTCTGCTGATTTTATCATCCAATCATGTGCAAGCTAAAATGCTGTTTTTATTTTCCTTGCATGTCTCCCTCGGATCTACAGCGACTTTACTTCCAAGTGCACTTTCAGTGCACTTTCAAGACTTGAAGTGCAAAGTGGATTTTCCTTTAGTAAATAACCCCCATTGTGTCAGCTGTCAATGGTCCACTAGAACGAATAGGTAAATACCTAGATGACATGATCAAAGCAATGGTTGTCACGTTGCCTTCCTTTGTACAAGATACAAGTGATGTTCTAACAAAAATTAAAGAGATCGAAATCCCAAGAGGTGCCATTTTGGTCGGGGGGATGTGGAATCGCTGTACATTTTCTGGAAAATCAATACCCTAACATGGAGAACCAGAATTAATTCATTCTGGAACTTTTAGACTTTCTATTGAATAATAATTATTTCCAATTTCTCTGAACTAATTATCAACAGATTCGTGGGACATCCATGGGAGCTCCATGGGCCCTGGCTTATGCTTGTTTGCACCTGGGGTTTTGGGAGGAGATCGATGTTTATCCTACAGAGATGTACCTTGGCCATGTTTTACAATGGCTAAGATACACCGATGATGTTCTTATTGTTTGGAGTGGAACCGAAATCCAGTCACTGGACTTTATTAAAAAACTACACAACAACAATAAGAATATCAAATTGACATTCACCTTTGACACCAGGGAAATTTCCTTTTTGGATTTAAACATCGGGATAGCAGGAAATCATTTGGTTACACGAACATTCAGAAAGGAAATTGCAGCAAATACACCATCCGATTCCCTTGAAAAATGGTATTCCTGTTGGTCAGTTTCTTCGAATCTGAAGAAACTTCTCTGACATCAACCAATTTTGTAAAGAAGCATATCAGATGTACAAACGCTATAGAGAGAGAGGCTATTCACATAGATAATTGCAAAGGGCAAAAAATAGAAACAGACAGAGAATCTCTACTGGGCCCTAGAGACCCCAATAAAAAGAAAGACTATTTCTACTAATACGAGGTTAATAACAAAATATGGAAAACAATGGGATAAACTGAGATCCACTTTAGAAAAACATTGGCATATCCTCACAGCAAACCCCTCCATCTTGCAGATAATATGACGTAGACCTTTAATGACAGCATGCAGAGCACTAAATTTAAACTACATTTTGGTCCATTCAGAGTACAAACGAGAAAATCCAACCAATTGGCTGACAGGTATGCCCAAGATTACAGGCATGTATTCTTGTGGACACTGTCAAGTCTGTCCTTTTGTAGATAGAACTCAGGTGTTCACCGATGCGGATCAGCAAAAAATCTTCAAAATAAAAAGATGTATTAATTGCTCTACGACTAAATTGATCTACATGATAGAATGTCTTTGTAAAAAGATTTAGATAGGGAAAAACCAAGCGTCAACTGAGGATCCGCATCGGTGAACACCTGAGAGATATCAAAAAACCTCTGCCTAAGGATATAAAGGAAGAGGACAAGGAAAGAGAGAATCCACTAGCACAACATTTTAAAGACTATCACGCAGGAAAAACTGATGGCCTGAAAGTAAAGGGAATTTTTGTACTAGATCTTCTTCCTAGACAAGGTGACTTTGATAAAATCTTATTACAAAAAGAAAAATTCTGGATATACAACTTAAATAGCTTAACGCCGAACAGTTTGAACATGGAGTGCAATCTAAAAGTATTTCTTGACAGTTGAATGTTGGAAATGTTTGTCTCATTATGATTATTAAAAATCATGCTCTTTGAACTACATTCCCCCTCTTCTGATGTTCCTTGTTAACTATTGTTTTTTGTCTTTTAGTCAAATTATGAGATTAACAATATATATATATATATATATATATATATATAGATATAATTTTTGTAAAATATTGCAAGGAAAAATTGGATGAATTAAAAGCAATATGGGTATTGGTCACAAGATGGCACTGCTATTTTTTTCTTTTTCTCCCCGTGATGATTTTTTCTATTAACTTTGTATTTATCTTACTAGTTCTCTAGTATTTTTTGATTGAAAATGTATACTATATTTTGCAAGAAAATATACAAAAAAACAAGTACTTAGACAGGGTACATTCCAATCTGTACTGCGACGCAGCGCATAAATACACTACATAACAATACATTGCCAAGCATACAAATAAATTACATTCATCCTGCGGTATGATGCCTAATGTGTTGTGCAGAGTAATAATACCCTGAAACATCACATCATGCATGACGCCGCATTACCCTGAAATCATTATTTCAAACACATGTCACAAAAGTCAGGTCATACAGTCTAATAACATTCAAATGTGCAACGGGTGTGTTGGGGGGGGTGGAGAAGGTGGGGTAGGGGAGGGAGAAAAGAGTTCACAGGTCCGGAGCTTTATTTGAACTGCCAAAGGATACACGGGTGGGTGGGGGGGGAATTTTCAGACCTCCTCTTCCTCCTTGAAGTCCATCAAGTGGTAGTCTCTGAGCAGACTGTGGACCATCGATGGACATCCTCTCCCGCTGGTGGATGAGGCACTTTCTGGCGCACCATAAAGCGTCCTTAAAGAAACACAGCACCCGCCAGGCACCGTCAATGTCCTCCTGTGAAGTTCCACAGAAGAGTCCATTCAACACACCAAAGTGTGTGATAGCAGTCTGTGGTACAAAGTCTTTGAGTTCAGGTTCCAAGGCCCTCAACAGGTCCTGTGCAAAGGGGCACTCCCAGAAAACATGCAGAGCAGTTTCCTCCTGGATGATGCAAAAGGAGCAGTGTCTGTATCTGCACAGGTTTCTGGCATGCATGAATGTCCTGAGTGGCAACCCCCCCTGAATTGCCATCCATGCCAGATCTTTGTGCCTGTTGGTGAGTCTCTTTGAAAAAACATTCCTCCAGACCACTTTACAAGTGGCTGAAGGGAGGCCTGGAACAGTCTCAACAATGTCCGATGCTCTAATCAACTTGTGGATAGTTTTTGGCTTCCACAAGTCGGGCTTCACTCCATGTAGCCCCAGCACCTTAATAAACTTGAAGGTGTCCAAGTAGTACCAAGGGGTGTCCCAGTTGTAGGGGATGGAGCTGTCCCATTTGTCCTATCCAAGGGTCCTCCAAAGAGGCAGGAGGAAAAAACGGGACATGGAGTTACCACCAGAGTCCACAGTTCTGTCAAACAATGTCCTGCGGATACAGTTACAAGCAAAGCACACCCTCAGTAGGGTAGAGATGTCAGGCACGCCCTTACCGCCTTTGAGGGGTTCCTTGAACATAACCGCCCACTTCACTCTGTCCATTTTGGAGCTCCAGGTGAAGTGAAACACCGCCCTGGTGATGGCCTTACAGGTGTTAACCCGGGGGGCCAGTCCTGGGCGAGGTACTGCAACACAGGGAGGATCTCGCTGTGGAGTACCAGTGTTTTACATTCGATGATGAGTTCTCTGAGGCTCCAAAGTCCAAACTTCTGTCGCATCTTTGACAGTCTTTCCTCCCAGGACTTCAGGGCTGCGCCCTCAGCTCCAGACCAGACCCCAAGGATTTTGATGAAGTCCGTCTTGATGCTGAAAGGAATGGGTGCAGAAGAAGGCAGGAACCACTTTTCGAAGAACATGACTTCTGACTTCCCGCAGTTGACCTTTGCCCCTAAAGCTTGGCCGAAGTCCTCACAGGTCTGGGCGAGTGTGTCGATGGAGCGCCGATCAGCACAGAACACCGTCACGTCGTCCATATAGAGTGAGCACTTGACCTCCTGTCTGTCCGGTCCTGGTGCGGTGATCCCTCTGATCTCTGGGTTCCGTCTGATGCTTCGGGCAAAGAGCTCTATACAACAAACAAAAAGCAGAGGTGAGAGAGGGCAGCCTTGTCTGACCCCAGACAAGATTGGAAAGGGGTCAGTTTTCCAGCCATTTACCAGCACCAAACTAGAAATGTCAGTGTACATTATATCCACATACGAACAAAACATTTCCCCAAGACCAAACCTGCGCAGAGCTCTGCACATAAACTCGTGGGAGACACGGTCAAAGGCCTTCTCCTGGTCAAGACTGACCAGGGCCGTGTGCACACGGCGGCCATGAATGTATTGGACCGTGTCCCGGACAAGCGCAGGGCTGTCCGCAATCCTGTGACCAGGAATGCCGCAAGTCTGATCCGGGTGGATGATCCATCCGATGACAGACTTCAACCTGTTGGCCAGGACCTTGGCGAGGATTTTGTAGTCCACATTCAGAAGAGAGATCGGATGTCAATTTTTAAGATCCGATCTCTGCCCCTTCCGCTTATACAAAATCGTGATCATCCCCTCCCTCAGTGATGGAGGCATTCTGCCCTCCACCACCATCTCCTCTTACAGCTCGAGCAGGTCCGGGCCCACGAGATCCCACAGTGCTACATAGAGCTCAACTGGGAGACCATCGCAGCACGGGGTCCTGCCTCGCCTAAAGGATTTAGCGGCAGAGTGCAGCTCCTCCAACACCAAGGGGGCATTGACGGTTGATGAACCTGCAGGATCAATATGGTTAGAGATACCTGACAGGAACCTGTCAGCCGCCTGTGTGTCCGTTTCTTTCGGGGAGTAGAGGTTGGTGTAGTAGTCGCTGACCACTTGCATCACAGCCTTCTTCCCCTTCTGGAGTGTTCCGGTCTCGTCATGCAGCTCTGACAAGGGTGTGTGTCCTGAGTGAAGTTTCCTGAAAAAGAAAGAATTACACTTCTCACCTTTCTCAAGATTCTCCACCTTGGCACGGAAGACAATGTACCTGGATTCTTCCTCGAAGTGTCCTTTCAGGCTCTTCTTGGTGTCCTCCAGGTCCTGCCTAACATCCCAGCCACAGTGCTGAAGGTCCTGCAGGGACTGCAACTGACGCTGCAGTCTCCTGAGTTCCCTCCTCCTGGCACAGACTCTGGTGTCCCCTTGCCTGAAAGAAGCTACGCAGCTTAACCTTCACAAACTCCCACCAATCACTTACCCTTCCGAAGAATCTCTTTTCCTCCGTCCAGGTGGCATAGGTCTCCCGGAGTTCCCCCATCAATTCCTCGTTTTCCAGCAGGGTGCTATTTAGCTTCCAGGAACCCGGTCCACGGGCGAAGCCCTCGCCCAGGTCACCCCGAAAGTGAATAGCCCTGTGGTCAGAGAGAAAGCAGGGGACCATGGAGAACTCACAATGCTTGACTGTCCTTGAAGTGAGCACGAAGTCAATCCTGGAACGCACAGATCCATCGGGTTGGCACCACGAATAGTTCACGGTCCCTTTCCCTATGGATCCCACGGCGTCCTGCAAGGAGGCCTCCGAGATCATCTCCTTGAGCAGCCTAGAAGTAGCATCAAGTTTTGCGTATATGCTGGAGCTGCGCCTATCCTCCTCGATCGGACAGTTAAAATCACCGCCGATCACTACTGTTCTGGTGGTGACGAGTTGGGTCCACAGCCGCGCATTCTTGCCTGGGGGGGCGTACACGTTGATGAGCCTAACTGGCTCTTCCACCCACGAGCCATCTATGACCAAAAGACGGCCACAGACTAGCTCATGGATAGAGTCAACTGTGAAGCGCCCACCCCTGACCAGAATGGCTACTCCTGCAGACTTGCAATCGCCACCCCTGGACCAGTAGGAGGGACCAAGGGTCCACTGGGAGGACAGATGAGTGTACCTCCTCAAGGGAGGAAGGGCACACTCCTGAAGCATGTAGACATCACTCTGCTGACTTGAAAGAAAGGTCAGGACCCCTTGCCTTCTAGATGTATCCTTGATACTCCTCACATTAATGGAAAAGATTGAGATCTCAGCCATAATGAAAAAGGGTATGAGGGTCTATTTAACAAGGGTCCGAACTTACCTTCCCGGAGGGGGGGTGGCTCTTCCGTTGCGTCCTCTGCCTGTCCTGTGTTCTAGGCCAGGCCCAGCTCCTCAGGGACAGACTCCATCATCTGCTGGCTGATGTGGACGTGGGGGGGAGGTCATGCTCGGGGTCGACCACGATCTCCTCCTCCTCTCCTGCAGACTCTAGGTCCTCCACTACTTGCTCTGGTCCATCGCTGTCGCGTTGGACCCCGTTGGGCCGTTTGGTGGAGGTGGCAGGTTCCTCAGCTGTTGGGCTCTCTGGCTTCCGTTTCCGGCTTCCTTTTGGGCCACTGGTGGGGGTGGAGGGGGGTGGGAGGGTGGGGAAGTCCTCCAGGGAGGACAGGTTCAGGGGGAGGGGGGAGGGGTTCCTCCGGCACAGAGGGGGTGGGTGGGGGTGTGCTGGAGGCAGGGGGCGGGGCAGGGGCACGAGGTGGGGCGGGAGTGGACTTACCTGTGGCCTTTCGAGGTTCCTTTGGTATCTTTGGTTTTTCTAGCAGCTTCCTCCCGGATGGCTTACCCTGGATCAGGGTTCCAGCGTAGGTCCGGGTCCTCTGAGGGCAGTGTCTGAAGACATGCTCTGCCAATCCGCAAAGGTTGCAGGCTTTGAACCTCGGACAGTCCTTGGTCTCGTGGCCTGTAACCCTACAGAACTTGCCTGAAAGCTCTGTACAATCCTTACCTGTGTCCCGGCTGCCCACACTTGTTACAGTTGTAAGGTATGCCGGGGCAGTAAAGGATTCCTGCGGATGATCCCAGCGAGAAGAAAGGCTGCAGGTACTGGATGTCCCCCAAAGGGTCTTTCCTCAGAGCACAGACCACTTACCTATCCAGAAGCCGTTGGCATCGAAGATTTGGATCGGGTCTGTAAGGATGTTAGAGTGCTGCTTTAAGATATGTTATACAAGAAGAAATGTATTTTGATTTCTTATGCAGAAAATTAGAAGTGCGAAGATTATTTGCGAGCTATGTACTTGAACAGGATGTACGTGTGGTTAGCCTGACATTTTAATATAGACAATGAATAACAAAGTTATAACATGTTAGAAGTTGGGTGTCTGGAACATTGGCAGATTGCCTAGCATACGTGGTCACATATATATATAAACTTATATTTAGATATAGCCTGAGGGATATCTATAGGCAGAGTGCCTCCAAGTCTCTGTTCTATCAACATAACCCCTTAGGTTCCACAGTCATGTACTGATGGCATGGATTCCTGGCTACAGCGGGTGAATCAATCGTTCTCTGTCATCTATCGATCAGCTCCTAGTATGATATAGAGCCTGGTTACCACTGTGAGTCGGTAAGCGCAATCTACAGCCACGGTGGTGGGTTTTTCACTCCCCCCCCCCGGTTTTTCTTGTGTGCTCACCAGGGTGTTGGTATGTCTGTATGTCCATGTTAACATCTGACTATACTACACTATGGCCAGTTTTTTGTGTTATTTTTTCTCCTGTATACATTGAGGGAATTACATCTTGAAACCGGACGGAGCAGATTGGTCTCCACAAAAAAAGGCCCTGGCTGGGTTTAAGCCATCCGTCCATTGTAATTGATGTTCTGGTAAGGGCAATTTAATCTTTTAACCCTTGGACTGGTATCTACACAGGTTGAAATATTTTGGTGATTGATCCCATCTCAGGAGATATCTGGACTTTTCTTTATTCATTAGCATTTTGATTTTTTGTCTTTTAAAATTTTTTCAATATATATTTTTGTGTGTGGCAGTGAAAATTTCCACCATATCAAGCATTTACATTATTTTATTACTTAGCGCGGTTTAATATTTTTTATTTTCCATTTAGTGTTGTCGCACTGTTTACTGCTGCTTATGTTTTATATTTTGTTCTAGCGCGGAATTTTTTATTATTAACAGAAATGGTACCAGAAGTGGTGGCGATCTACTGCAAGGTGAGTGGAAACTTTGTAAATTTATTTTACGAACCCTTTTCACTTATCCTAGCACGATTGACCCCTATTGTTTTTTTTTTTTTAATTTTATAATCTCGAGGATTGCTAGGTTGGCTCTCCTGGGATAAAGAGGTAGCATAATCTCGAGGATTGCTAGGTTGGCTCTCCTGGGATAAAGAAGTCGCATAGTTTTAATGGTTAAATGATGTCCTACTAGGCTGGCCGGACTTATAGGATTATAGAGAGCATTTGATGCTTTCTTAAAATACAGGACGGGTGTATGGAGCTCTAAAAAAAAAAAAGAAGGGGAAATTGTGTGCACACAATTTAACTTTGTTTCTTTGTGAATATATTGCTCTGTATTTTGTTGTGATCATATGCATGTGTGAATATATACTTCGACATAAGGGAGTTGATTTACTATTTGGTTTGATCTTGATAAGTGATATACATAAAGTTATAGAGTTATATCAGTGTTATTGTGTTTGTTGTGTGTTAAACAAATGTCACAAAGGTGTTCTGAGTGTATTACCATCTTAAACTGAGGAAGGGACCTTTATTAAGAGAAGGTACTCCAAGGGTTCAAATGTTGAGATTCAATATACAAAATAATTTTGTATTTGAAGAAGGTTTAATAGTAAGAGGAGTAATAAGTATTATAAGTATCATTGTGACATTAAGGATATTGTGTAATAATTATGGGAAATAAATTAGGGAAGGAAGCTCCCGAAGGTGAGCGGGACCAACCTTCCCCCTATGATTTTGTAAAAGGCACTTGTGGGGCAAATTGTGTCGATCCTTTTTGGGAAAATGTACAAACTCGTGCACATCAGATGTATCTTTCAGGCTTGGGGTCATTGGGACTGTGTTCCCTGGAAGATTGGGAGGAGGAAATGAAAATTTGTGGGACGCATAATCAATACAATTACCCCCCGGGTGACACTGGGATTGTAAATATATGATGAAATGTTGTAAAATGTACTAAGGGAAAGACAGGGAGAAAGAAGTGAGGGAAGCAAAGAGGCTAGAGAAAAAAAAATCAGAAGAACTAGCTATAGCATTACAAGAAGTAGAGTCTGCGGGTCAGATAATCCTTCGTTCTGCAAACAAAGAGAAGGAACCCTTTAAGGCCCTTCCTTTGATCACGATAGGTAATACTCAGGTTCAGATCCCCCTCCCTGTCGACTAATATAAGGGACACCTGCCCTAAACCTAGAAAGGATCCCAGAGCTGCTGCAGCTTTTCTAAAAAGGTATTGTACAGGAGCTAGGATGGGTGCAGAAGATCTCCAAATCATTATTCAAGCAGTATACCCTGAAACCACGGTTGAATTTGATGTAGTAGCAGCTTTTATCATGGCAGATCCCTATGACAAACCTGAAGGGTGGGATATTTTTTGGGGCCAACTAGGACTAGCTTGGCAGAAAGCATACAAGTGTACACACTATGTTGTCTTGCAAACAAAATCCAGGGGAAGATTTTTACTCATTTTTGGTTTGTCTACATAAAATATAGCACTCACTGATTGTAGGTTTATCACTTCAGAATGTACAGAGGGTTGCTCAATGGGTATTAATGGAACTGATGTCCAACATAAAGTGACTAGTACATTACAGGACAAACTTCTTACAACTACGTGTTTTGCTGTTTTGACTGACTGACCTTTCCTTAATCGGAAGAGACTTAATGTCTGCTTTAAGAATCAATATAAGATTTGACCAAGAAGGTGGATTGACAGCAAAGTCTCCACTATGTGACTTGACTAATCCTAAATATCACGACTTCAGGGGACATTACATGCTTCTACCTAGACCGCTAGAAAATCACCCAATTTGGGCTAAAGACAAAACCTCTGTAGGACATCTTAATCGTACACCTTACTCTCCTACTTTCAAACCCAACACAATATCACACTTCCAAAAACAATATCCCCTTACAGAAGAAAAACTGCAGGGCATTTCACCATTGATTGAAGAATACAAAAAGGAAGGCATACTAAAGGAAATAGTTAGTCCATGGAACACATTTTTTTTTTTTTTAGTGTACCGGTTGGGGAGGACGCACAAAGGATCTTTGGTTTTGTTTGGGGCCGGGTCAATTGGACACGGCTCCCACAAGAATTTGTTGACAGCCCAGCAGCCTTCTCTATAGTATTGAAATGATCCCTTGACGACTGAACACCTCCTCAGGGTTCCATACTGCTTCAATATGTAGATGACCTACTGCTGTGTAGTGATAGCCAGGGACGCTGTGAGTCCAACTCTGAGCATCGCCTCGCCTCAGAAGGTCATTTGGTGTCTTGCAAAAAGATCCGGTGATGCAGGTCGCAGGTTGAGTATTTGGGGTGTATAATCAAACAAGGGGAACGTTTGGTGTCACCGGCTCGGGTCAAAGTACTTACATGCCTCAGTCCCCCGAAGAAGAAGGTCGTGCTTCTCTCCTTCCTCGGCTCGATTGTCTACTGCAGACAATGGATACTTGATTGCTCACACTGGGATTCGATCCTTAGAGCAGCTACGTTGTTAGGCTCTCCAAAAATGATTAATTGGACTGAGGAAATGCTACAAGCATTTACCACCCTCACTGCGTCCCTCTCAAGGGCACCTGCATTGGGTCTTACCCGTGCAGGTTCAGGGGATGCCCTCTTGCCTTCAAGCTCTCGGGGCTTGTGCAATGGCTGTAAAGGAGGCATCCAAATTAACATTGGGAGGGCAGACAACATTATACACAACACATTCGGTAGTTCACCTTATGCAGAACATGAGTACTCAGCACATGACAGCACAACGTACAAGTGGCTATGAAGTTATACTCTTTAACACACAACATCTTGACATCAAATCATGTTCAGAGACCACACCACAAGTCAGGTTTCTACACTCTCTCTTGCATCTTTCAGAAACTGATCCTTTTCCTCAACATGACTGTAATCAACAGCTTTTAGAATCTACTTCTCCACGTTCTGATTTAAAAGACACCCCCAACCCTGATTACCTACATGTGTTTGTAGACGATAGCTGTACACGTCCTGACGATCACACATACAAGACTGGTTACTCAGTTGTCAGGTTCCCAGACAATATCTTAGAAAGTAAACCACTGCGAGTAACTTCAGCGCAACTCCTCTTTGAAGGACAGGATGTGAATGTTTACACAGATAGCATGTGGACGCTTTATTGAAACGCTCCTTCTTCCTTGCCACATTAATGTAATTAAGATTCGCGGGCACTCATATGATAAAACAGAAATAGCAAAAGAGAATGCACTCGCTGATAGGTTGATTTGATAGGTATTCAATGGAAACTACACATCCCTTATCACCCCCAAAGTGCAGGAGGAGTAGTAGAAAAGATGAACAGAAATATTAAAGATAAACTAAAGAAAGCGACAGGAGGAACTTTGAGAAACTGGTTAGATTTTCTTCCCGCAATACTTTTCCAAATCCGTACCTCACCCCATTCTAGAAACGGCTTATCCCCTTATGAGATATTAATGGGAAAACCAACACAGAGGAAATAGATAGAAATAGGAGAGGAACCTAATCTATATTCTTTACAGGAAGAGTACGTGAAAAAACTGGTAAGTAGCTTTACAGAAAATGATGACAAGGTAGCTGTCACCTTTCCTCCTCTCTCCACAGAACCAACACATCCTTTTATACCCAGAGACAGGGTGTTGGTCAAGCAACTAGCAGCAAGAAGATCTTCCAAGGATCTTTTTGAAGTATTGAAAGTTGCAAGAACAGCAGTCCTGACTGACCAGAGCCCACAATGGATCCACAAATCAAAGATAAAGAAAGCCCCTGATCACTGAAAAATATACATGTCCACAGATGAAACAATGGAACTCTAATTCTCTCAATAACAAGAACCCCCTACAGACTTTGGTTCTGCCCCTGTTCCCCCTTTCCCCCCTAAAAGAAACTTATCAATCTGCCTATCAGCTTTTTCAATGACATGTAAAATATGTTCTTTTGTTTCTATGCTTTACACAAAACAGAGATGGTATAATGAATAATATTGGTGACCAATACAGACTTTTCGTCTGTTATGATCAAAGGAGGGATTGTAAGGATGTTAGAGTGCTGCTTTAAGATATGTTATACAAGAAGAAATGTATTTTGCTATCTTATGAAGGAAATTAGAAGTGCAAAGATTATTTGCGAGCTATGTACTTGAACAGGATGTACGTGTGGTTAGCCTGACATTTTAATATAGACAATGAATAACAAAGTTATAACACGTTAGAAGTTGGGTGTCTGGAACATTGGCAGATTGCCTAGCATACGTGGTCACATATATATATAAACTTATATTTAGATATAGCCTGAGGGATATCTATAGGCAGAATATGCAATTTATGACGTTTTATGCTTATTTTTTCATAAAGTCTATGCTTCAATCTCATTGGCTGATAATAAGAGGGAGGTTTTTCTCTCTCTCTGTAAGTGTATAAGATATATGCAAACCCAGTAAACAATTGTAATTTCGATTCACCATCCCATGTGTGTGTCTTGATTACCCGATCGATCAGAGAGTTCTATCCATACACCCATAAGTCCAACCCAGGTTCAAAGGAGAAATAGGGGCGGCTTAACAGGGTCCTTCACCACGGTGCAGAACCTCTGGAGGTAGGTGGCTATGCAGGGGCGTAACTAGAAATAGCAGGGCTCCATAGCAAAATGTTGCCCTAGTGTCAATGCAGCGTGAACTGTGCCACATACAGCGTGACCTGTGCCCAATATAGCATGGTCTGCCTGTGCCCCATACAGCCCCACCTATGCAGAGGAAGAGGCAAGCCACCTGGATCAGCAGAGAGCGGGATTGCCCGCTGTAATAGCTTTCATTTGAATCTCCTGCCTTCCCGGGGCTCATCGTCACATAGCCCCACCTCTTGGCCCAACGCCTTTGATGACATCACATGTCCCGCATTGGATCGGCGTTCTGTCTATCAAAGGCACTGGGCCAAAAGGTGGAGCTATGTGACGTGAGCCCCGGGAACACTGGAAGTTCTAATGAAAGCTCTTACATCGGGCAATTCAGCTCTCTGCTGATACAGACAGATCACCTCTTCCTTTCCTCTCTTTTCCCCTGGCTGGGAGACTGTGCCAGCGGTGCTCTTATCCTCACTGGGCCCCACTCGGCTGCAGCGCCCGCATGGGTCGCTATGGTGGTAGTTACGCCCCTGTGGCTATGTCCTTTCCACTGGTATGGGGGTTCCTCATGGCCACTGTCAACCGCTTTTCGTCCCGTGTTATGGGGCAGTTCGCAGTGAACTTCTGGAAAGGGGATTCACAAAAGTTATAAAGAATATACCTCTTGTGAAGGCCTGCACAGAAAGCATCTCCGCTTTGCTGAACCCCTGTTCTAGAATCATCTTCTTTCCGAAGATCTCCGGGGCCATGTCAGGGACCCTTGCGTCCACCTCCTTCAGCTGCAGCACGACCATCTGCTTCATCCAAGGCTCCAATGCTGGGAGCCCGTCTGCAGGCTGGTCTGGCTTGGCTGGTCCTGGTCGGCTGGTGCCGGCCGGGGTAGAGGCAGGGGTTGAGGCAGTGGCATTCCCGGGCTCGGAGGAAGTGGCTGGAACGGGGTTCTTCTTCTCCTTGCTGGTCTTCTTGTCGCTCTTCCCCATCGTCAAGGAGTTGGATGTCGCTTCAGGTGTTCTTAGGGGGCTTCCTTCTGGTTCCTTGACGTCTTCGCTCTTTTCGTAGCCTTTACAAAGGCTCTAGCATCTACTGCCCGAAGGTAGTAATGCGGAGTGGGGGAGGAGGGAAGACTGCAATCTCGTTCCCTGTGGGGGCTAAGCCTCTAACCCAATAGCAGCAAGTAGGTGAAGCTGAATTTAATCAACAATCCTACCAGGCCGAGCAGAGAGTACCCCACAAGGACCAATTGGCTTGGATAGATGCAAGTGGTTCTTAGCGTCCTAGCTGTGAAGCAGAGATACCCCTAAGGCCTATGTGCATAACACACCCAAAAACTTCACCCGGTGCCAAAAAAATTTGCACACACATAAAGAGTGGTCACAAAAAAGTGCAACGGGTACACAGACGTGCCAATTCCCTGATCCCCCAGGGCGTTAGGCTCCAGACGGGGACAAAGGTACTTTACAATGGTCTATCTGGCCAAAACCAGACAGACCCCGTTCTCTGGGAGGTCTGCCGAAACAGAACCCACCCAAGTACTAGGTGTGGCTCCTCTGAAGGGAGACCCCATTAGTTAGGACTAGGGATGAGCCGAACACCCCCCGGTTCGGTTCGCACCAGAACCTGCGAACGGACCGAAAGTTCGCACGAACGTTAGAACCCCATTGACGTCTATGGGACTCGAACGTTCGAAATCAAAAGTGCTCATTTTAAAGGCTAATTTGCATGGTATTGTCCTAAAAAGGGTTTGGGGACCCGGGTCCTACCCCAGGGGACATGTATCAATGCAAAAAAAACTTTTAAAAACTGCCGTTTTTTCGGGAGCAGTGATTTTAATGATGCTTAAAGTAAAAAAAAAAAAAAAGTGAAATATTCCTTTAAATATCGTACCTGAGGGGTGTCTATAGTATGCCTGTAAAGTGACGCGTGTTTCCCGTGTTTAGAACAGTCCCTGCACCAAATGTCATTTTTAAAGGAAAAAATCTCATTTAAAACTGCTTGCGGGTTTAATGTAATGTCGGGTCCTGGCAATATGGATGAAAATCAGTGAGACAAACGGCATGGTTACCAGGCCCTTTGGGTCTTGTATGGATATTAAGGGGAACCCCGCACCCAAATTAAAATAAGGAAAGGTGTGGGGCCACCAGGCCCTATATACTCTGAACAGCAGTATACAGGCTGTAGGTTTGTTGTTAAGTAGAATCTCTTTGTAATTTTGAACGGGTACATTTTTAACGTGTTTAGCTCCAGCCAAAAAATCTTTTTTAAGCTTTTTGGAAAACATAGGGAAGGGTTATCACCCCTGTGACATTTGTTTTGCTGTCTTTCCTCCTCTTCAGAAGATTTCACCTCACTTTTTGTCCCAATGGATTGGAAAGCATCAGTGGAAAGGAGAAATGTTTTTCCCATATTAACTCTTACAGGAGAGAATTTCCCTTCCTAGGGGTAGATTTATTCTCACTTCCTGTTGTCTCCTTCCGTTTGCAAGTAGGAGTCGTTTGTAAGTTAGTTGTTTGAAAGTAGGGTCCTGCCCTATATACTCAGCAGAAATTTGGGCCTTAGGTGTTGCTGTGGCCACAACACTGTAAGCCCTCACAGGGCTCTGCTGTGAAATATTAGATCAAGAATTGTAATTACATGCCCCTGTTGAACAGGAGCTGAAAAATTAGGCCTTAGGCACTGGTGCTGGTGCCACAACACTGCAACCCCTCACAGACACTCTAGTTGGAATGCAGGAACGAGCCCTGCTGCAAAGTATTACATCAAAAATCGTAATTACACGCCCCTGTTAAACAGGGGCTGAAAAATTGTGCCTTAGGCACTGGTGGTGGCACCCAGAACCAAAAATGCTCTTACAAGCTATCAGCGTGATGATTGAGGAGGAAGAGGATAATTACTCAGGAATAGTCACTCAGCATCAGCATAGGCAGTCTTTGAAGGGATCTGAGATTTCAAAAAAAATTATTCAGTTACATCAGCATCAGGTGCTTGGTAGCTGGTGGTGATCCAAGACTCATTCATTTTTATGAAGGTCAGTCGATCGGCCGAGTCAGTGGACAGACGCACCCTGTGATCGGTTACCACGCCTCCAGCAGCACTGAATGTGCGTTCCGAAAGAACGCTGGATGCAGGACAGGCCAGTAGCTCAATTGCATACTTTGCAAGCTCTGGCCAGTGATCCATCCTCAAGACCCAGTAACCCAGAGGATTTTCGGTGGGAAAGGTGTCCAAGTCTGATCTTGCCCCTAGGTATTCCTGCACCATGTAAAACAGACGCTGGCGATGGTTGCTGGAACCGATCATACCTTGGGGCTGCGGACCAAAAAATTGTCTGAACGCATCGGTCAGACGGCCACCTTCTCCACCGCTCCTTCTTTGACTGACCGAAGCCTCAGCAACACGTTGTCCAGAAACAGGAGTTTGTAACCTCCCAGTCTCTGGGAACGCGTTGCACAGACCTTTCTGCAAGGCCTCCCGAAGATGTTTCATCCTCTGCTCCCTCTGCGATGGCAAGATAAGGTCCGCAACCTTACCCTTGTAACGTGGATCAAGGAGGGTTGCCAGCCAGTATTGGTCCTTCTCCTTGATACCACGAATACGAGGATCCTTACGCAGGCTTTGCAGGATCAGGGAGGCCATGCAGCGTAGGTTTGCTGAGGCATTCGGTCCGGAGTCCTCTGGGTCACTAAGGACGACATGGTCCGCAGCCACCTCCTCCCAGCCACGTACAAGTCCATGTGTTTCTTGGGACTGATCCCTTAAAGACTGCTGCTGATGCTGAGTGCCAGGCTCCACCTCCATACTGACACAATCTTCCTCCTCCTCCTCCTCTTCCTCCTCGTCCTCTTCCTGTGTGATCGGCGGGCACGCAGGAACACTGTCTGGATAAAGGGGGCCTTGAGAGCTAAGGAAGTCCTCCTCTTCCTGCCTCTGTTCTGCCTCAAGTGCCCTGTCCATTATTCCACGCAGCGTGCGCTCCAACAGGTGGACAAGGGGGACAGTGTCACTGATGCATGCACTGTCACTGCTCACCATCCTCGTGGCCTCCTCAAATGGTGACAGGACAGTGCATGCATCCCTGATCATGGCCCACTGGCGTGGGGAAAAAAAACCAAGCTCCCCTGACCCTGTCCTGGTGCCATAGTCGCACAGGTACTCATTGATGGCCCTCTGCTGCGTGTGCAGCCGCTGCAGCATGGCCAACGTTGAGTTCCACCTGGTGGGCATGTCACAGATTAGGCGGTTCTTGGGCAGGTTAAACTCCTTTTTGGAGGTCCGTCAGCCGAGCACTGGCATTATATGACCGGCGGAAATGCACACAGACTTTCCTGGCCTGCCTCGGGACATCCTGTAAGCCCGGGTACCTGCCCAAGAACCGCTGCACCACCAAGTTAAGGACGTGAGCCAAACAGGGCACATGGATCATTTGTCCCTGTCGGAGGGCAGAGAGGAGGTTGGTGCCATTGTCGCAAACCACCATTCCTGCCTTAAGTTGGCGTGGCGTCAACCACCTCTGAACCTGCCCCTGCAGAGCTGACAGAACCTCTGCCCCAGTGTGGCTCCTGTCCCCCAAGCACACCAGCTCAAGCACCGCATGGCATCTTTTGGCCTGCGTACTTGCGTAGCCCCTTGAACGACTACGGAGCACCGCTGGTTCCGAGGAAGAGGCCATGGAGGAAGAAGAAGAGGAGGGGGTGGAGGAGAGAGGTGTGTCACAATCATTAGCATTTTGGAGGCGTGGTGGCGGAACAACCTCCAACACTACTGCACCTTGTCCTGCATCCTTCCCAGCTGCCAGCAGAGTCACCCAATGCGCCGTGAAACTTAGGTAACGTCCCTGTCCATGCCTGCTGGACCATGAGTCAGCGGTAATATGCACCTTACCGCTGACCGCCCTGTCCAGCGAGGCATGGACATTGCCTTCCACATGCTGGTAGAGAGCCGGAATCGCCTTCCGTGAGAAAAAGTGGCATTTGGGTACCTGCCACTGAGGAACTGCACATTCCACAAACTCACGGAAGGGGGCAGAGTCTACCAACTGAAAAGGCAGCAGTTGAAGTGCTAGCAATTTTGCCAAGCTAGCATTCAACCGCTGGGCATGTGGATGGCTGGGAGCAAACTTCTTTCGGCGGTGCAGCAGCTGGGGCAGGGAAATTTGCCTGGTACAATCTGACGTCGGTGTACCAAAATCAGATTGCCCACAAGTACGTGGCTGTGACACACCTAATTCTACACCTTCATTCCTCTCAGTGCAGGTCTCAGAGAGGACTGAAGGTCTAGTGGGGTTGGAAATCTCAGCTGATGAGGAGCAAGCAGAGGTCCTCTTTGTTCTTTGGTGTGGGTCTTTTAGATACGCTTGCCAACGAACTGCATGGCAGGTCAACATATGTCTGGTCAAGCATGTGGTACCCAAGCGGGAGATGTTTTGGCCACGCGAGATACGCTTGAGACATATGTTGCAAATAGCAGCGGTGCGATCTGATGCACTCGTCTAAAAAAAGGCCCACACCAAAGAACTTTTTGAATAACGCGCAGAGACTGCAGCGCCCTGCACATGTGGAGCTTTGGGGTGTGATGCAGTCAATGTGCTGCCCTTAGGCTGGCCCCTGGAGGGCATCCTGCCTCGTTGGTGATGTGCCGCCTCCTCCTCCTCCTCCTCCTCTCTCCTATCAGGCACCCACGTTGAGTCAGTGACCTCATCATCCCCTCCCTCCTCATCACTGGCGCAAACCTGGCAGTATGCTGCAGCAAAGGGAGCATGACTGCCAGATTGCTGTCCTTCTTGGGCACCCCCTCTGTCCGTGCTCGTGTTACTGCCTTCATCGAGCTCAGTATCATCATCAGAGCCTTCAAAACGCTGGGCATCCTCCTGGAGCATGTACCCAACACTGTGGTCAAACAGTTCGAGGGACTCCTCAGGAGGACATGGTGGGGCTAGGGAAGGAGTCACTGATGACATTGAGCCGAGGGAAGAGGCCGCTGCTTTGCCAGACAAAGTACCCTGGGCATGGGTGAGAGAGGATGAGGAGGATGAGGACGGCTTGGTCATCCACTCGACCAAGTCTTCCGCATGTTGCGGCTCAACATGGCCAGCTGCCGAAAAAAAGGCCAAGCGTGTCCCATGGCCACGTGCTTATGAGGATGCACCGTCTCCACGACCAGCACCAGACACAAAGCCTGCTTGCCCTCTCTTATTGGCTTGTGACTGTCTGCCTCTCCTTCTTGGCCTTCCAGACATACTAATGGCCTGTAGCTGCACTAAGCTGGGATATATATATATATATATATATATATATATATATATATATATATATATGTGTGTACTGATACTGCAGCTAGCAAAATCAACTGCCTGCCTGTAGTATGAGAACACCACCAACCTTCTACAGGTAGCTTTAGCTGAACACTGTGAGGTGGACGCACCCCACTAACTTGTAGGTTTAGCAGAACACTGTGAGCAAGACGCACTGCACTAACTGTAAATAGTCTAGCTGCCTGACTGTGGTACTAATAGGATCAAAAGAACACCAGCAATTTTCTTTAAAATACTGTAACAAGACAAGCCTGCCTGTCAGTAAGAAGATAACAGGAACGGATCTAGCTGAACACTGTGAGCAGGACGCACCCCACTAGCTTGTAGGTTTAGCTGAACACTGTGAGGTGGACGCACCCCACTAACTTGTAGGTTTAGCTGAACACTGTGAGCAGGACGCACCCCACTAACTTGTAGGTTTAGCAGAACACTGTGAGCAGGACGCACTGCACCAACTGTAAATAGTCTAGCTGCCTGACTGTGGTACTAATAGGATCAAAAGAACACCAGCAATTTTCTTCAGGTAGCTGTATTTACTGTAACAAGACAAGCCTGCCTGTCAGTAAGAAGATAACAGAAACGGATCTAGCTAAACACTGTGAGCAGGACGCACCCCACTAGCTTGTAGGTTTAGCTGAACACTGTGAGGTGGACGCACCCCACTAACTTGTAGGTTTAGCTGAACACTGTGAGCAGGACGCACCCCACTAACTTGTAGGTTTAGCAGAACACTGTGAGCAGGACGCACTGCACTAACTGTAAATAGTCTAGCTGCCTGACTGTGGTACTAATAGGATCAAAAGAACATCAGTAATTTTCTTTAAAATACTGTAACAAGACAAGCCTGCCTGTCAGTAAGAAGATAACAGGAACGGATCTAGCTGAACACTGTGAGCAGGACGCACCCCACTAGCTTGTAGGTTTAGCTGAACACTGTGAGGTGGACGCACCCCACTAACTTGTAGGTTTAGCTGAACACTGTGAGCAGGACGCACCCCACTAACTTGTAGGTTTAGCAGAACACTGTGAGCAGGACGCACTGCACTAACTGTAAATAGTCTAGCTGCCTGACTGTGGTACTAATAGGATCAAAAGAACACCAGCAATTTTCTTCAGGTAGCTGTATTTACTGTAACAAGACAAGCCTGCCTGTCAGTAAGAAGATAACAGAAACGGATCTAGCTGAACACTGTGAGCAGGACGCACCACACTAGCTTGTAGGTTTAGCTGAACACTGTGAGGTGGACGCACCCCACTAACTTGTAGGTTTAGCTGAACACTGTGAGCAGGACGCACCCCACTAACTTGTAGGTTTAGCAGAACACTGTGAGCAGGACGCACTGCACTAACTGTAAATAGTCTAGCTGCCTGACTGTGGTACTAATAGGATCAAAAGAACACCAGCAATTTTCTTCAGGTAGCTGTATTTACTGTAACAAGACAAGCCTGCCTGTCAGTAAGAAGATAACAGAAATGGATCTAGCTGAACACTGTGAGCAGGACGCACCCCACTAGCTTGTAGGTTTAGCTGAACACTGTGAGGTGGACGCACCCCACTAACTTGTAGGTTTAGCTGAACACTGTGAGCAGGACGCACCCCACTTACTTGTAGGTTTAGCAGAACACTGTGGGCAGGACGCACTGCACTAACTGTAAATAGTCTAGCTGCCTGACTGTGGTACTAATAGGATCAAAAGAACACCAGTAATTTTCTTTAAAATACTGTAACAAGACAAGCCTGCCTGTCAGTAAGAAGATAACAGGAACGGATCTAGCTGAACACTGTGAGCAGGACGCACTGCACTAAATGTAAATAGTCTAGCTGCCTGACTGTGGCACTAATAGGATCAAAAGAACACCAGTAATTTTCTTCAAAATACTGTAACAAGACAAGCCTGCCTGTCAGTAGGAATATAACAGGAACGGATCTAGCTGAACACTGTGAGCAGGACGCACTGCACTAAATGTAAATAGTCTAGAAGATAACAGGAACGGATCTAGCTAAACTGAATACAGTGTATATATATATATATATATGCAACACCTGGGATGCATATATATACACAATACACTTTAAGTGCAGCTAACTGACTGACTGTCCTGCCTAATCTAGCTAACTCAAATGAAATGACACTGTCTCTCTCTCTCTCTAAGCACACCGGAACACACTGCACAGGGCCGCCGTGCAGGCGGCCTTATATAGTGTGGGGCGTGTACTAAATCCCCTGAGCCATAATTGGCCAAAGCCTCCTTGGCTTTGGCCAATTATGGCTCTCTGTTAAGGCGGCGCTGTGATTGGCCAAGCATGCGGGTCATAGTGCATGCTTGGCCAATCATCAGCAAGCAATGCACTGCGATGCCGCAGTGAATTATGGGCCGTGACGCGCCACACGAATTTGGCGCGAACGGCCCATATCGTTCGCAATTCGACGAACGATCGAACAGCTGATGTTCGAGTCGAACATGGGTTCGACTCGAACACGAAGCTCATCCCTAGTTAGGACAGACGAAGCCAGAAGGCCATGTCCACCCCTTCCCAAGACTTTCAGGGCTGGCCCGAGGACCCGTCCTTATTCGTCACACAGTGAGACAAACGTGTACAAGATGTGACAAAACAAAGCATAGGTTCAATCAAAATAGAAAATAAATAAAAAGTGGGGAAGGGATAGTGGAGAGGAGAGTGAAAAAAGGTGGCCATTGTGTAAAACAATGACCAGGCCCTCCAGCCAGGAATAAAAAATTCCTCTGGTCCTAGGCAAAAGGCCCGGCCCAAGAGGCAGGTGCTAAAAAATCGTGTTTTATAGTGCAGTGACCGTGGTGCCTCAAATCAAAGTGACTGCCATTCACAGTGATTTTATGGCACCCCTGGACTGCCACTCCAGGGGCACTACTCCATAGGCTTTCAAGACCAACCCTGGCCACCCGCCCAGACCACAGCAGACCCCACCCCAGGCAGAAAGGCATGGAGTTCTGGAAGCTTGGTGAGAGCCCTTTACCATCAGGCTCCACCGTCGCTCCCATCACTCCTTCCTAATTACATTCGGGAAGTGCTAACCACTCCCCCCCTACAAGAGGGGAGTAAACGTTCTCTCCCGAATAACTGTCCGGAGCTAGATCTGCCCCAATCCAGGCCAGAAGGCCAGGGTCCCGACCCTCCGGTTCAGACCCCGTGGTTCTCCATCCACATCAGAAGGCTTCTCTTTCGGCTACAAACCGCTCCAGGTCACCTTTACTCCAGCAGGTTTTGCATAGCAACCACAATCCCATCTCTATCTCGCCATAGATCAGGGACGGAAGCAAGCGCCACCTCCTGAAAACTGATAAGAACAGATTTTTTTTTAATTCTTTTATTTAAAATTTCACAAGTAAAATACATAGATAACATAAATCAAAAGAATATGTTTGAACAATAAAATAACATAATGTTTGTACAAAATATATATTTTGAAGTACATTATCAGACAAGTATTTACAATATTTACATAACCCTCCCACCTCCCTCCCAAACCCACCCACAAAAAACCCAAAAGTACATAACAACAGTAAAGATAATAAAGACATCTCACAACAATAAATATATCAAGAATGTTTCAAAACAATAATAAAGATAATAAGAACATTAACAAAACAACCCACTCCCATCCCCCATAGCGAAAAAATTACAAACTATCCCTATTATATACTATCCTTCCACCCTATCCCTACACAAACAAAAAACACTCCTATATACTTTCTCCACACTGTCCCTTTGTCACCATCTGTACTCACCCTGAAAAACCAAAATAAAAAGGTTAATCGTTCAAAAATAAACATCAATAACATAATTCACATATTTACATTATATACACCATTGCTTCCACTCCTCCAATTTCCATAATTTCCTTGCATCTTTCTCTCCTAATTTCTTATAATCGTGGCATGCATAATTGTAAATCTTTCCTCGGACCATGGCCACGCATTCTTTCACTTTAACCACTTTCTGCCCAAAAATCAAAATATTCCGAACATCCCACAGACACTCTTTAATACAATTTACAACAATCTATAACAACCTCTCCTCATTCCTCCCCAGATCACACAAACCATATAACACCATCTCATACGTTACACTATTCACACTAGTCAATCCCTCAATCATCTTTTCCATCCTTTTCCATATTTTCTTCGCATAGCGACACTCCTAAAACACATGTACCACCCTCTCAATCCCCCCACACCCCAGCCTTGGACACACCTCACTGTCCACAAACCTTCTCCTTCTCTGAAACTCTCTTGTAGGCAAACACCCATGCACCCCCATCCATGCAATATCCTTCTGTCTATTATCCACTCCCTTACAGCACACATTCTTCCAGACTTTCTTACATTCGGCTACTCTTAAACCACCTATTTCTTCCATCTCCTCCCTTTCTTTCAATATCTGCATAACCTTCTTACTCTCACACCATTTATCTTGCGTCACATCCTGCAACCCATACCTCCTCATACACCTTTCAATCCTCACATAAAACCAAGGCGCAACAAAACATACAGGTTTCCTCAAATCAACTTCACACAACTTCTATTTCCGTAACACACTCCCACATGCATATTTTACCATACACCCTGTAACATTCTCTTTCTCACTTAAATCTCACACACATACTTACATACTTCACCACCAGAAATTTCTCAATACTCACCATACCTTTCCCGCCATTCATTACTCCTTTCATTACTTTCTCTCTTTTCAACTTCTCCATCTTAGACGACCAAAAAAAGGAAAAACACACTCTCACAATTTGTTTCATCACTCTATCTGGAGCTGGAAACACATAATATAAAAATAACAAAATCGGAATCACAACAGCCTTCACAATCAACACCTTCCCTTCCAACGACAAAGTCCTTAAAGACCAAAAATCAATTTTCTTTTTTACTTTCACTAACGCATCCTGCCAACTCTCTCTCCCATACAAATCAGAATCAAACTTAACACCTAAAATCCTCACTCCTCCCTCACAAAACTTCCAACCACACTGTTCAATCCCCCTCCATACACCAAACAATTTACACTTTCTTTTCCCCATAATCACACAAAAACCACTTGCCATACAAAAAATCTCAATCAACAATCTTACTCTTCTTAGCCCTGCCATATCTCTACAAATCACAGTAACATCATCCATATATCCTATTACTTTCAAAACCCTGCCACCACTCCCTGGCACCTCCACCCCTCTCACACACTTATCTTTCATCAACATCCTCAACAAAGGTTCAATAACACAAATAAACAACAGGGGTGATAATGGGCAACCCCGTCTCACACCTGACCTAATGCTTATATCATTCGTCATCCACCCATTCACCAACACCTTACTTACCATACCTCTATACAAACACTTAATCCACCCAATCAAATCCTCAGGCAACCCCATCTTCCTCAACACTTTAAACATAAAATCATGCGACACTCTGTCATACGCTTTTTCAAAATCCACAGCCAACACTGCCACTTCCTGCTTCCTCTCCTTACAAAACCATAACACATCCCTCAAGCTCACCAAACTTTCAGCAATAGACCTCCCAGGCACCGCACACGCTTGCTCCTCCCCCACCAATTTCTCCACCACCGTACGCAACCTATTCGCCAACACCTTAGCCACCACCTTATAATCTACATTCAATAATGATATAGGTCTCCAATTTTTTAACTCTTGCTTGTCACCTTTTTTATACAACAAAACAATCAAGCTTTTTAACATAGATTCAGGCATCCTCCCCTCTTCCAAAACTTTCATCACCATCTCATACACGCAGTCACTAATCACCTCCCAAAACGTACAATAAAACTCAACTGGCAAACCATCACTCCCATGCGTCTTACCTTTCTTCATACACCCAATACATTCATCAACTTCACCTTTACTCACTTTCTCCCCTAACATACTCTTATCCTCCATATTCAGACACATCTCCACCTTCTCCAACACTTCCTTCTCAACCCTCTCATCCCTCTTCTTTTCCATATATAAATCGGAATAAAACTTCCAGATTTCATCTCCCAACCTCTTTTTTCCACTTACCACCTGTCCATTCTCATCCAACACACTTGACAAATCCACCTTCCCACCATATACCTTTTTAAAGAAAAACCGCGTACACTTCTCATCCTTCTCCTTCAAAACCATCCTTGCTTGCGACATAATCTCTCTCCCCCTCCGCTCCATAAAGACTCTCAATTTTCCTCTTGCTTCCACCAACTCACACCCCACATTCTCTCCCATTACCTCAGTTCTTCCAAATATTTCAATCTCCTCAGCCACCATTCATACGTCTCACGTTCCTTTTTCGCAATCTCACAACCCTTTCTTACAAAAAACCTCTTATGCCGCGTACACACGGTCAGACTTTCCGGCATACTTGGTCCGGCGGACCAGAGAGTGCCGGACAATCCGCCTGTGTGTGGGCGCCGGCGGACTTTTCCGGCGGACTTTTTCCCAAAAGCCCGCCGGACCTAGATTTGAAGAAAGTTTTAAATCTTTCCGCCGGACTCAGTTTCGGGCGGAAAGTCCGCTCGTGTGTGTGCTGGTCCGACGGAAAGCCCGCTCGTGTGTATGCTGGTCCGACGGACCAGATACGACACGAGGGCAGGGTATTGCATCTCGCGCTCGCTGCAATAGGAAAAACAAATTTTCCTATTGCGGCGAGCGCGGGGCATACCAGGCCCTTAGGTCTGGTATGGATTATAAAGGGAACCCCCTACGCCGAAAAAACGGCGTGGGGTCCCCCCTAAAATCCATACCAGACCCCGATCCGAGCACGCAGCCTGGCCGGTCAGGAAAGGGGGTGGGGACGAGCGAGCGCCCCCCCCCTCCTGAACCGTACCAGGCCACATGCCCTCAACATGGGGGGTGGGTGCTTTGGGGGAGGGGGGCCGCCCTGCGGGCCCCCCCCACCCCAAAGCACCTTGTCCCCATGTTGATGAGGACAAGGGCCTCTTCCCGACAACCCTGGCCGTTGGTTGTCGGGGTCTGCGGGCGGGGGCTTATCGGAATCTGGGAGCCCCCTTTAATAAGGGGGCCCCCAGATCCCGGCCCCCCACCCTATGTGAATGAGTATGGGGTACATGGTACCCCTACCCATTCACCTAGGGAAAAAGTGTAAGTAATAAAACACACTACACAGGTTTTTAAAATATTTTATTAAACAGCTCCGGGGGGGGATCTTCCTCCGGCTTCGGGGGTCTTCTTCCGGCTTCGGGGGTCCCTCCGCTTCATCTTCTCCCGGCGTCCGGTTGGTTCTTCTCCGCTCTCTTCTCTCCAGTTCTTCGGCCGGCTCCTCTGCTGTCTTCAGGTAGCTCTCTTGCCAGCAGAGGTCCGGACTTCTTGTCTTCTTCTCTTCTCCAGATGTTGACACGACGCTCTCTCCGGCTGGACTGCTCTCCGAGGGCTGCCATGTGACTTATATAGGCGGAGACCCTGCCCCCTTTTGATGTCACAGTCCCTGGGCATGCTGGGACTGTGACATTTTAGGGGGCGTGGTCACTGGGTGATGTTGACCACGCCCCCTAAAACGTCACAGTCCCAGCATGCCCAGGGACTGTGACATCAAAAGGGGGCGGGGTCTCCGCCTATATAAGTCACAACGCAGCCCTCGGAGAGCAGTCCAGCCGGAGAGAGCGTCGTGTCAACATCTGGAGAAGAGAAGAAGACAAGAAGTCCGGACCTCTGCTGGCAAGAGAGCTACCTGAAGACAGCAGAGGAGCCGGCCGAAGAACTGGAGAGAAGAGAGCGGAGAAGAACCAACCGGACGCCGGGAGAAGATGAAGCGGAGGGACCCCCGAAGCCGGAAGAAGACCCCCGAAGCCGGAGGAAGATCCCCCCCCGGAGCTGTTTAATAAAATATTTTAAAAACCTGTGTAGTGTGTTTTATTACTTACACTTTTTCCCTAGGTGAATGGGTAGGGGTACCATGTACCCCATACTCATTCACATAGGGTGGGGGGCCGGGATCTGGGGGCCCCCTTATTAAAGGGGGCTCCCAGATTCCGATAAGCCCCCGCCCGCAGACCCCGACAACCAACGGCCAGGGTTGTCGGGAAGAGGCCCTTGTCCTCATCAACATGTGGACAAGGTGCTTTGGGGTGGGGGGGCCCGCAGGGCGGCCCCCCTCCCCCAAAGCACCCACCCCCCATGTTGAGGGCATGTGGCCTGGTACGGTTCAGGAGGGGGGGGGCGCTCGCTCGTCCCCACCCCCTTTCCTGACCGGCCAGGCTGCATGCTCGGATCGGGGTCTGGTATGGATTTTAGGGGGGACCCCACGCTGTTTTTTCGGCGTAGGGGGTTCCCTTTATAATCCATACCAGACCTAAGGGCCTGGTATGCCCCGCGACGGGGCTCGCAAGGTGTCAATCTCGCCGATAAAAGCGGCAAGATTGACATCCTTTTCTAGTCCCGTCGCACCTGAGTCACGTTCAAAATGAACGGACTTGTCCGTGTGTGGGCAAGTCCGTTCATTCTGAAAGTCCGCCGGAACTCCGGCGAAAGTCCGTCGGAAAGACGGGCGGACTTAGCCCGCCGGAAAGTCCGGGCGTGTGTGGGCAAGTCCGTCCATTTTAAAGTCCGGCGCACCTGGCGGACAAAGTCCGTCGGAAAGTGTGCCGGACCAAGTAGGATAGAAAGTCCGACCGTGTGTATGCGGCATTAGTCTGACCTTTCACCCACTCCCACCACTCAATCACACTTAAAAAATCATTCCTCTTCCTTTTAAGTTTCCCAAAAAACTCAACATACTCTCTTTTCACACCCTCATTTTCCAATAATTCCACATTCAACTTCCACACACCTTTACCATACGTTACCTCCGATTCCATACTCACAACACACTCGATCCGACCATGGTCCGAGAAAGGCTCCCGCTGAATCATAAAGGATTCCGGCTGCAAATTTTTGGAAATAAAACAAAAATCAATTCTAGATTTCACATTACCCTTATCGCTAAAATAAGAAAACCCACCACCTTCACCCACATCCCTTAACCCAAACAACCGCAAAATCTCACCCAACTCTTTCCCAGATTTATCAACATCCCCACCACCACCTCCCTCCCCACATCTATCCCCATTACGTAAAATACAATTAAAATCCCCCAACACAATAATAGGATCCCTCCCCCCAAAAAAAACTTAATTTTCTCAAACAATTCCAACCTCCCCTTTTTATCAACCGGTGCATACACACAAAACAACTTAAAACAAACACCCCCATATTCCAAAGTAACAAATAAACACCGTCCCACCTCCACCCTCCTTAAAATCTTAATTTTTTTATTTTTAATAAGAATCCCCACACCACTATTCCTACTCCGACCCAATGACCATACTGCATCCCCCTGGGTCCATCTTGCAGTATGTGGTTCCTCCCTCATGTTGCAGTCCTGCAAGCAAAAAACATCATTAGCATAGCCAAACAAGATTTTAAAAATTGCTGCCCGTCTAGATGCCGTCCCAATGCTTCTGCAATTGAGGGAAGATACCCGTAAGGCCATAGAAAATTAGAAAGGGATCATGTTCCTGTCATGACTTTTTCTTTTTCCCACTTTTATCCCTGGCCCTAGTCCTTGGTCCCACCCCTGACCCAAGGCTCACCCTGCCAGATTTTTTCTTTGCCTTCCCCTTTGGCAACCTGCAGTACCCTATCACCTCCTGCAGCTCGGATACCTGACCAGTGCTTACATAAGATGGTGCCTGCGAGGAGTCCGAGTCGATCACCACATCCGATGCTTCAGGGCCTGGAGAGTCCGGGAAGGAGTCTATGACCTGGGAGGACTCAGCCATCTTTCTTTTCAGGGAGAGCTGCCCCACCTCCATCTCCTCCTCCTCCTCTGAGTCCTCCGATTCCTCACCGCTCCCCTCCGACTCCCCCTCGGCCAGGAGGTGCCCAAGGACACTCTCCTCAGGTACAGGAGAGGCCCCCTCCTCCCTTACGGCGTCAACAGGGGAGGGACCTGGCTCACCCTCCATAGGTAGGCAGACATCAGCCCGCACCACCACTTCCTCGGGTAGCACTATGGTCTGCTCAGAGTTCACTGCAGTGGTTGGAATGGATCCCAGTCTGGCCACATCCACGTAGGATAGCACCTGCTTGCCCCCCGCCTCCACAGCTTTAACCGCCACAGCTTCTGGAGTGGGCTCAGACGCTCTGTTAACCTTTGGGCACTGTCTGGCAAGGTGCGTCCTACTACCACAGATGTGGCAGCTCTTCTTTTCCGGACACTGACCGGCTCCGTGACCCTGCTTGAAGCAATTGCGGCATGTCAACCCAGACTCGCACTGGTCTTTGGTGTGCCCGAAGGCAAAACACTGCCTGCAAAAGAGGGGCTGGCCAGGGTACCACAAGTAGCCACGATTCCTCCCAATGGAAAAAGACTGAGGGGGGTGCCTGACGCCACCTATACCCTCTGGATCCGCCCTAAAGTTTACCCAAAATTTACGCTGCCCGTTGAAGGTACCTAGCACATTCGTCAGTTTCACGCCTGCTGAAACTGACTCGCAGTACCTGAACAAAAAGGCAACGATTTCCCCATCCTGTACAAAAGGATTGTACATATGCACAGTGATGGGGACCCGCACTTTCATCTCACTTGACAGGAACACGATCCCCTCCAGCATCTCGTCGCCTTCTTTCTCGCTCTTCCGTAGCATACATATCTGCAGATATTCCTTTTTCCAGTGGTAGGAAAACACTGCATGCAAAAAATGGCTTCTCTCGGCATCCCAAAAAAGTCTTCAATCAACTGCTTCTGAATGAAGTGCAAACCGATATCGTTCCTTCTAGGCTCGGCCACGACCAGCCTCAAAGTGTTTGGTGCGCTCGGCGGCCCCACCATACCTACGCCCACCAATCCCACAGCCAACTCATGGATGGTAGGGAAAGGCAATCACTCTCGTGCACTCACGGTGGCGTCCCCCCCAATAGCAGCATGGGATGCACCCGAAGGAAACACCCCAAGGCCGAGAGGGACTGGCACCTTTCGTTACCTAATGACAAGAACAAGGCAGAAACTACACTTGGTCTTAGCTAAAAGGCCGAGAAGCGATGTTTTTTGGACATACCATATGAGAGATTAAATTAACTTAGTGCGATATGAAATTTGGCCACAAGATGGCATTCTCACTTATACAAGAGCATGCTAAACCATTCACCACTATTGATGCCTAACCTGTATGTATTTGATCTAAGTGGAAAAACATGATGACAATTAGCTTAATTGGGAGCTCATTGAAGTCTGAACTAAGGAAGATAAAAGGAGCATCTGCATAGCCCCTCCCTATTCTGAAAAAGTCCTCTGATTGGAGGACGAAACATGTCAATCAAGTGACATCATCACATTATTCAATCCGGTGTTCTGCCGAGAAAGTTCCGCTCGGCGGATAAGGAACCCCCTCTACTGCGCAGGCGCTGTGCCTGCGCAGTAGGATCCGGCAGAAATAGCCGAAGGTGAATAGCTGAAAATCAGCTGTACATGGCGCCTGTAAGAGGGCCCCTCGCGGGCTCGCTTCGCTCGCCACGCTTCGGGCACGGCCTCGCTTCGCTCGGCTCTTTTTGATTCCCCCTCTAGGTCCACTTGGATGGTGGGGAAGGAACCTGGACCTAGGGCTCAGGCGCCGTGTACAGCTGATTGAAGAGTTTGAGCTTCGGCTATCTCCGGCGGCTGACAGTAGTTCGTACTGCGCAGGTGCTGCGCCTGCGCAGTACAGAACTTTCTCGGCAAGACACCGGCAATGGAACCCACACACAAGCCTCAAGATCTCTGAAAAGGGACTTTAAGATAGGCCGGCTGGCCTGCTCTGTCTCTGGCTTTATAGAGCAATACTGGGCATTGACAAAGGGATTGTAAACTGTTATTACCTAAAAAAGCCTCATTTACAGCAACTTTATGTGAAGATAACCTTGAAGGATTGAAATACAGCTACGTGGCTATCATCTAATGGGGCGTACACACGGTCGGACTTTTCAGCTACAAAAGTCCAACGGACGCTGACGGACTAAAGCTGGCTGGAAATCCGATCGTGTGTGGGCTTCTCCGGACTTTCAACTGACTTTTTCAGCCTCAAATCCGACGGACTTTAGATTTGAAACATGCTTCAAATCTTTCCGACGGACTCGAGTCCGGTCGAAAAATCCGCTCGTCTGTATGCTAGTCCGACGGACAAAAACCCACGCTAGGGCAGCTATTGGCTACTGGCTATGAACTTCCTTATTTTAGTCCGGTGTACGTCATCACGTAAGAATTCGACGGACTTTTGTGTGATCGTGTGTAGGCAAGTCTGTTCGTTAGAAAGTCCGCCGCAAGTCCGTCAAAAGTCCGCCGCAAGTCCGTCGAAAGTCTGTCGGACAGGCTGTCGGACTTTTGTAGCTGAAAAGTCCGACCGTGTGTACAAGGCATAACAGATCCTATCATTGGTTCATTGAACTCCAGCTTTACTGAAACAGCGTAACAGTGAGTACTTTCTCTGGCATTTTGCCATTTATACTGTTTTAAACAATGCTGAATTGCTGAGTTTTTCACTGGAAAAATGATGATACATTAGTTTAGCCACTGTGAAATTAATACATCTGCAGACACTGTGATCTCTATCCATTAAAATAAAGAAATTTGCTGTCTTGAAAACATAAGCACGATTCCACATCAGCTGTCTCTAATCCTCTCTAATCAAGGATTTAGTATCTATGGCTATCTTCACTGTGAAGTTTATAAGGGATGATTTGTATTACATAACTGCCACATTTTTTGATCGATATTTATTGTGTTTTGCCACAACCATCCAATATCTATATTGAGGAAATTATTGCTGCTTTAAATCAATGACCAATTACAATACACATGATTACAAGGAGACATTACTCTGTTTCACACGGAAAGTTACCACCACCAGGACTTGATAGAATCAGTGTCTACTTTTGACTCCATTTTTTGGCCATTTTTGAGCTTGATCTTGGTTATTAAAGATATCCCTTTAATGATTATGCTAATCATTAAAAGCACAACCACATCACACAGGTGAGTCAGTGGATTCCCCACCTCTGTATAAACGGTGTTCCGTTTTTTCTCTCTTTTTTTATTAAAAGTCAGTAAAGGAAGTTTGCTTCATCTTTAAAATCATGCTTTAATGGAAAGGGTAATTAAAAGTCTTACATGGTGCTGTGCACACAGCTGCTAGTTGAAAGGTCTAAACCAGTGATGGAAGGGAAGTGCCGGAGGGGTTGTGAGGGCTGTAGGAGTCCGTGGCAGAAGGCTGCAATGGAGCTAAAGGTCTGTGACAGGAGACTGCCGGCCGCAGCACAGGGATCAGCAGATCTTGTGTCCCTGGGAGTTACGTCAAAGGAACTCAGCAGACAGCTGCGCACCATGCAAGGCATGTGGGCGTGCACCAGAAGTTTGGTTAGAAAGCTGGTAGCCAGGATAACATGTTTCCGGGCATGCCCCTTTGTCAAATCCTGACAGGCTAGCCTGCGCATTATATACAAATTGCTATGAAAACGACACATCCCTTCACAAAAGAATGGACCAACCGATTACAGATAAATCAAACTAGCCATTACCAATCAACTTCAGATTAATCACAATAACCATTGAATTAAAACAGGCTCAATAGTGGTCTTACTATATAAAGAAAAGAAAATACCATATTAAAATTGCATTTATAAATAAGGTATGTCACCAGTATTTATATATGACCATACAAGACAGAGCTCAATGTAAAGACAGAAGAACAACAAAAAAACAAATAGACATAAAATGTCTATGTAAAAATATGTAAAATCTATATACACATAAAAAATGACAACAGGCCATCTATACACATATCTACAGTATCTCACAAAAGTCAGTGCACCCCTCACATTTTTGAAAATATTTTATTATATCTTTTCAACACTGAAGAAATGACACTGCTACAATGTACAGTAGTGAGCATAGGCTATAAGAAGATTGCCAAGACCCTGAAACTGAGCTGCAGCACGGTGGCCAAGACCATACAGCGGCTTAACAGGACAGGTTCTACTCAAAACAGGCCTCACCATGGTCGACCAAAGAAGTTGAGTGCAGGTGCTCAGCATCATATCCAGAGGTTGTCTTTGGGAAATTGATGTATGAGTGCTGCCAGCATTGTTGCAGGGGTTGAAGGGGTGGGAGGTTAGCCTGCCAGTGCTCAGACCATACGCCGCACACTGCATCAAAGTGGTCTGCATGGCTGTCATCCCAGAAGGAAGCCTCTTCTAAAGATGATGCACAAGAAAGCCCGCAGTTTGGTGAAGACAAGCAGACTAAGGACATGGACAGCTCCGTGATGTCATCATGGAGGAGTGGAAGAGGACTCCAGTGGCAACCTGAAGCTCTGGTGAACTCCATGCCCAAGAGGATTAAGGCAGAGCTGGAAAATAATGGTGGCCACACAAAATATTGACACTTTGGGCCCAATTTGGACATTTTCACTTAGGGGTGTACTCACTTTTGTTGCCAGACATTGATGGCTGTGTGTTGAGTTATTCTGAGGGGACAGCAAATTTACACTGTTATACAAGTTGTACTACCACTACTTTATATTGTAACAAAGTGTCATTTCTTCAGTGTTGTCACATGAAAGAATATAATAAAATTTTACAAAAATGTGAGGGGTGTACTCACTTTTGCGAGATTCTGTATATACACATACCCACAAGCATGCATGTCTACACATGTCATGAGGAATATGTCTCACTGAAGTGTGCATACAAGTGGCAAAATATAAGTAAATTAAAGTGGTTGTAAACCCCATTCATGAAATTTGAATTTCTCTCTGGTGCTTCCTTCCTCTGTTATCAGCATGAGTCACTTCTAACAAGTTCTCCAACACATGAGATAACATGAGCTGAAAATTTGTGTCGGGGAGGGATTCACAATACAGTTCTGCATGTTCCTTCGTTCCTCTGCCTATGTGGAGGGGGGTGTCCCTTTCTTCCAATCAGCTCTCACACAGTACAGTATCACCACCCACTCCTATGTACTGCTGAAAAAGGAAGAAAGATTTTTCACAATCTGCACTTTTCAAAGGGCGTAGAAAGGGGAAGACAGCAGATATACAAGTAAAACTTATGTAGGAGGATATGTTTAATCTCTGTGTATCATCTGAGGCTATTTCACTGGGTATATGTGAGGGTTTACAACCACTTTAAATTAAGCTATTAAGCTTAGGGTCCTCGTTGAGGCCATTTGGAGATAAAGAATCTAATCTATGAATCTAAGAAAGAGAAATCGTTTTTTTTCCATCTTTATGTAGTACACCATACTTGTAGTACACCAAAGTTTGTAAAATTACCAGAGCCCATTGCATGGGCCGAGTATAATATCAAACTACTTTCTCAGGTGGTTACTGATCGAAAATTGTCGACTTTCGCCACACTTACCTCAACTTTTAATTTGCCTAGTTCCCATTTATTTAGATACTTCCAGCATTCCCATACTTTTCATGCTCAGTTTCCACAAGATAGTTTAATGATTATACAATCAACTCTAGAATCAGTACTTAGGTCTGAATGTTTTGAGAAGTCCACCTCGAGACTGTATTCTCATCTTATTTTAATTTCCCTCCTGCCATTAGAGGGTCTTAAAGTTAGGTGGATACAAGATGTACCAGATCTGGACATGGAAGATTGGAAGAGCGTGTGGGATTTCCCTCTGCAATCTCTGGTATCCTTGAGAGACTGTATGATCCAATTTAAATTGGTACATAGAGCATATATTACGCCACACAGACTTCAAAAGATAAATCCTTTGTGCTCTTCTGAGTGGTGGCAGTATGAAGCAGCTCAGGGGGTTTTGACACACATCTTCTGTTCCTGTCCATATATAGTTATTTTTTGGGTGGAAGTGGTGGTCTCAATGTCTGTATGTTTGTTGGAGGCTCTTCTCCCTACAGCATCTGAGCGAGTGTTTGCTAATATTACATTATTTTATGCGAGAAAAGCCATTGCTTTTTATTGGACTAAATTTTCTTCTCCTACGCTTTTATACTGGAAGCAATTGGAGATAAAGAATCCAATCTATGAATCTAAGAAAGAGAAACCATTTTTATTTCGATCTTTATGTAGTATGCCATACTGCTACCACTTACCTACAGTTCATAAGTCCACTGAGTGCCCCCTGGGGAGGCCCATTGTGGCAAGTACCAACGGTTTTCTGAGTGGCTTATCACAGTACATTGACCATTTCTTACAACCGATTGTGTCCCAACTATTATCTTACATCAGGAACTCGGGTCATGTCATTATCATTCTCAGGAACTATGGTTGGGAACCTTGCTACCTGTGGACCTCCCTTGATATGTGTTCCCTGTACACTTCAAATCCCCACCAGGTGGGGCTTAGGGCCCTTCAATATTTTCTATTCAAGGACTCCAATTTAAATTATGGGCAGGCCCAGTTCATAGTTGATAGTGTGCGTTCCTTGACAAATTTTATCTACAAATTAAATGTCAGGATTTGACAAAGTGGCATGCCCCGAAACATGTTATCCTGGTGTGGCGATACCTCCGCAGGAGCTGCTTAAGTTAGTTCAGTCCGTCACTCTGCCTCCCAACCCCAATAACAGCCTCAGCCTCTCTGGCACACCTGGCAATAGTGTAAGTGCAATGAACAGCGAGAAACACACAGGTTATGATAAAACACAGAGATTTGTACTTATTGCAATATTTATGTGGAAAAGAGTAACAAACAGTAACAATAGATATTAAAAATAATGAACTGGAGAGTAATAACTGAGATTAAGAGCAATATAGCTCTCAAGCTGATTTCAGGAGATTCCAAACACTAGAATGTCCCCAAGAGCAGAGGCACACTTATATGACAAATAAAGCACAATATGGCACTTCAAATTAGATTGGTTACCTTTACTCAGATTGGCTCTATGAGTCCAGGAAGGAGGAGAGCAGAGGAATGACTCCCTTTGTGTCAGGCGTCTCTCTACTGTCCCCTGACACCACAGGCCCAACTTTACACACCTATTTAAGTCAGCAAGTAATGGATTAACTTTATAGATAAACTGTCCCACACACCCAATACATATGCAGAGCCCTCTCATCGCTGACTGAACTTTTACCTCAGGACACAAAATAGAGTCTTTTACTTTCCTTTCAGCAAAGCCTGTTGGGATTTGTATTTCTCTCTGTATACCAGTCTATGAGGCCGTTTTGTCTGGGAACTGCATGTCCCAGAATCCATTGCTGCTCTCCCTGCAGTTCAGTACAGTCTCTCCAATTGGTTGCTGTAACGGTGCCTTTAATTGGCTTTCTTCTTCTGGCCAATAGGGGCACAAGAGAGGGTTACAGAGTGCACAGCTCTGTGTGTGTCAGCTCACATTACATTAACTCAGTCAATGAAAACAGGAAGAAGGAGGGGGGTGAAAAATCCCCCTTGCAGCTGCTGGCAGGCAGCTCTTTCTAATGCAAACTGGAAAGCCTGTGTACATTGTTCTGGTCAGCTTGGCAGGGTCATGGGTTATAGAGTGAGATAACCGTTACACACTCCCTCCACCAAAGAAACTTTGGTCCCCAAAGGAAGGAACAGTCCTTGACCTGGTACGTGCTTTTAGAATACACACGGAGAAAAACAGTTTAATGTACACAGGAAAACAAACAATTCACATTTGCATAAGAACCTGGTAGAGGAACCTCCCACCAATGAGCATAGGAAGGAAGGTTGTCCTGCCTACAGGCCAACCACTGGGCCATACTGTAGTATGGCTCGCATCATTGGTAGCAGTGGGAATGTGTACACGGTTGTGTTCGAAACCATGTGCTTGCACATGGTTTTGCAGACCACCATCTGCACACGTCACTACTGCATTTCTATTTGAATATATGCATGTGTGTCATTGGTTCTTTTGAATTAATACAAGTGTCTGGCTGATTCTGAAGTCAGCAGCCTCTTTTGTTATTGATGTGTTTAGTGTAAATAAAAGCAGCTAGGCTAAATGGGCAGGATATACTGAGCTTGAGGTGATACCAGCATCTGTTTGTCTTACTTGGAGAGAAAGAAAGGCGCGCCTTCCCGGCATTATATTAGAGAGCTATTTGTGCTTTTAAGCGTATATAAATGATATGCTTATAGGGAGAAGCTTAGAATTTCCCTGACATCATGGCGGGCCATAAAGTAAGCCAACAGATCTTCCTAATTCAGCGGACCTTGGGGGGGAAGAGACCTCCAGAACCAGACCAGCAAAGGCCGGCCTATGGTAAGACAACCATACTTCCATTTTTTTTTTTTTACTTTTTTGCTGTTCTGTGTTCAGGATCTTGATTCTCTGTCCACTGTATAAAAGCTGCCAGGCAAAGAACCTTATTTTTTTTGTCGCTTTCTGTATAATGACGGGACTTTTATTGTAGGTTACATTTTTGTCATTGTAAGTAGGTCTATTAATTGGGGAAGAACCTATATTTAAATCCTCTATAGGTCCTATTTATTACAAACCTAAAGTGAATGCTGTGTGTGACTGAGCAGGCTGTGTAACTGTATGCTGTGTAATACGTTTGTGATTTATATGAGAAATAGAAATGGATGAATTATGATTTTTACCTTTATATGGGACCAAGACACATGTCCCCATAAGTGTAAAAATATTTTTAAAGGCTTTGGTTTTAAGTTGAAATACCTGCCGCATATTCAAGCGGCCATGCATTGTTGGGACATCACAATAGGAGCTGTTTACACCCTGTGGGTGGTCTCAGGTTTCTAGGTAATAGAATTGGGGGGGTTGTGTTGACCTTCTAACTCTCAGGCTCAAATATTGTGTTGTATTTGGGACAAGAGTGTATGTTTAAGGCGTGTTATTTCATGTTTTATGTAACTTTGGCGTTTTTGGATATATTGTTTAGTTAAATATGCCTATATTTTAATATGGGCCCTAATTGATATAGTCTAAAGTGTGAAGGTAGCATTCCATCTGATTGTTTTGTTTTTTCATTTTTGGTTTGGGAACTATGAAATATCTCCCCCACATTTGTATCTAAATGTTTGTCTCATGTTTTAATCTTCTCATTATTTGTATGTAGTAACAAGATAATGTTTGAACCTACCGCGACAGCCCTCTTACGTGTCGCAGGTGTTGTATTTTAGTAAGAACGTGAAAGTAAGGGTTACAGAGGGTTTCGCTGTTGTCGGTTTTGAGGAATGTCAGTGACAATTTACCAATGTACACGAATGTTGTATTGTTTACCATTATTTGCAGGTTAAATATTAAGGATAGAGTAATAACTTTTGTTTATAAGTATCTTCTCAGGTCCAAGGAGTTTCTGAAAGTGTATGTACATAGAAAGCAGGTGTATAAATCCCTTACATGACTAAGCCTGTTTTTGACATTTGGTGTTTACAAGTTAAAATCCATATTTTTTGCTAGAAAATTACTTAGAGCCCCCAAACATTATATATATATTTTTAGCAGAGAATCTAGAGAATAAAATGGCGATTGTTGCAATATTTTTTTTGTCACACGGTATTTGTGCAGTGGTGTTTTAAACGCAACTTTTTGGGAAAAGGGACACTTTCATGAATTTTAAAAAAACAAAATAGTAAAGTTAGCCCAATTTTTTTGTATAATGTGAAAGATGATGTTATGCCGAGTAAATAAATACCAAACATGTCACGCTTTATAATTGCACGCACTCGTGGAATGGCGACAAACTACGGTACCTAAAAATCTCCATAGGCGACGCTTTAAATTTTTTTACGGTTACCAGGTTAGAGTTACAGAGGAGGTCTAGTGATAGAATTATTGTTCTCGCTCTGACGATTGCGGTGATACCTCACATGTGTGATTTGAACACCGTTTACATATGCGGGCGCGACTTCCGTATGCGTTTTCTTTGCTGCGCGAGCTCGCGGGGATGGGGGCGCTTTAAAAAAAATTTTTTTTACTTATTTATTTTATTTATTTTTAGATTAATAAATTGTGTTTAAAAAAATTTGTTCAGTTTTATTGCTGCCACAAGGAATGTAAACATCCCTTGTGACAGTGATAGGTGGTGACAGGTACTCTTTATGGAGGGATCGGGGGTCTAAAAGACCTCCGATCTCTCCTTTGCACTTCAAAGTATTCAGATCGCCATTTTCGGCTATACTGAATGCTGTATATTTTTTTTAAAACCGGCGCCATTGTCAGCCGAGTAAACGGGAAGTGAAGGCATGACGTCGCTTCCGTGTTGACAATCAGGAGACTGGAACAAAGCCGTTTCCGGCTTCGTGCCAGTCTGTCCCTAGCCGCCGGAGGTGGCGGATTGTCGATCGGGTCTCCTGGTGGGACGGGAGGCCCGTTGAGAGCGGCGGGAGGGGGGGACGTCCCCTCCCGCTCCTCCTGTATAACAGCCGAGCAGCTTTTAGCCGCATTGGTTGTTATCCCTGGAAAGCCGGCTCTAAAAAATGGTACCAGGATGATGTCTGCAGCTGCGGGCATCATCCCGGTATAACCCCAGAAAGCCGAGGCCCCGTATCTGCGTACGCTCGGCGGCAAGGGGTTAAGAAGGTAAAAGTATCATAGGCTATTTCACTGTTTTCATTGTTTTTTTCTGCACCATTCTAAACCTTGCGTGTCTTCCTCCAGTTTGTCATGAGGAGGAAAAAAAGGGGTGAATGATAGTGGTGAGAATGACAAATTTTCAAACCAATAATACTAACCACTCTAATTCTAGCCAAGTTTGTGACCTAGTAGGAACAACATGTTACACAACTTTTTTCCTTTGATGGAATTTAAATCAGCAATCTGGTGAAGGACGCTCCCATAAGAACCTTTTTTTTCAATGTTTCCAGGTATTACACCCCAGATGGTAAGATGCAAAGAGCACAGTCATTAAGTTCCCACATGTCTGGGTTATTGCCATATGAGGTTTGTTTGGAGGTCAACCAAGACCAAATTTGTACTTTCCTCAGCAGCTGTCAAAATTCTCAGCTGATGGGGTGGGTGCAGTCACTGTAACATGAACTTCAAAAGGTCCACCACAGGGTTCATGAGTCCCTCCTGGACCCTGACACAATAACCAGTTTACATTCTTTCTAACCAGGTGACTGGGTCATTGTAAAGAAGCTTGGGGGACGAGGCCAGGCCAGCCACTGCAAGAAGCTGCTCAACTACACCAAAGGATGAGGAGTATCTTTGTTTATTTATATTTTTTAAAGTGTATTTTCCAACTAGCTAAGAAAGTGAACAGGACACATGGTGGGGTCTACTCTGAGTCTCTGCTGAGCTCTAGTGCCCCAGCAATGACAGCGGTACATGATATATAGGATGTTCATATTGGTATGAGGAGTTCTGACAAACGAGTAAAATCCAAACAGACAATTGTCAATAGAATTTAACAATACATTTCTAGAGGGTAAAATTAATTATTTAACAATAGCTCTGGTTCTTGCCAGCTTTGGTATCGGGATAACTAGCCCACAAGTGTGTTTCAGCTTTAGTTTGGTATTAATATGGATCTACAGCTTATAAGGTAATTCCCCTAATGCAAGAGGCTCATGTGTGCTGGTGAAACTCGTCCGAGCATCTTATGTAGTGGCCGATTGTGAGGATCTGATGGCTCGAGAGAAGGTAAGAATGGCAGGGACAGCTGAAAGGGAATTGCTTGTACACGGTGGGGGCTTGAGCTTATGAAACGATTGAACAATTTCTCATCCATTGAGGATGGAATGTTTCATGTAACTGTTGAAGCTACAAGGAACTTCCCACAGTCCAAGGGGGATTCTGGGAATTCATAAGTAAAGATTTTTATACCTGGATTGAGGATAACAGTGACAAAGTTCAGGCCCATATGGATAAGGTTAGATCCCTGCAAGGCAAAGCCAGAGCTATAGCTAGTGAAGGTTGGAATCCTTTTAAGGGCTTGGGAAACTTGGGGGATTTTTTATTTTCCATCGGATCATGGTTGAAGGAAGTAGGGGTATATATACCCCATGTTGTTTTTATTTCTATTCCTTCTATACGTCTTGATGAGGTGCTCCTGTTGCCTGATTGGACAAGTGAACACAGCCCGAGCAGATAACCACAATTCCTCACTGAGATGAGATGCCCGAAGCCCAGCCCACGTACAAGACACAGAAGATCCCAGACCGATCGGCGATTACTACAGCTCACCATGTCGTGTCCTCCCTACAAGTCGTTCCTCCTGAAGAACAGAGTCATTTTCCTTTTTAAGGACTGATATGGACTGTAAGGACTGATTCATTTCCAGGTGTAAGAAGAAGATCAAGATTCATCGAGGGACACATGGGAGCATATGACAAAGAGGAGGAGCTGTTGTGGAAATTTTTATTAATCTATAATGTCAGATGCCCCCCAGTGTCAGTTTTGCTGTAAAATGCTCATGTGAGGGTATTCGTACATACAGAAGCTGGTGGAAGACCATTGGATGCGGAAACCTTCCCATGGACAAGACGGATCTGTTTGCTCTTTTAAGGATGTTTGTTTATGCCTCACCAGGGAACTGGCCACTCCATGGCAATCGCATTTAAACTCCTAAGTAAGCAGGTCTGCGTCTATGGGAACTATAGTATAACCATACTACATTATGGCCCACTGGGCCATAATGTAGTATGGCTCGCATCATTGGTAGCAGTGGGGATGTGCACACGGTTGTGTTCGAAACCATGTGCTTGCCGCATGGTTTTGCACACCACCGTCTGCACACGTCACTACTGCATTTCTATTTGAATATATGCATGTGTGTCATTGGTTCTTTTGAATGAATACAAGCCTCTTTTGTTATCGATGTGTTTAGTATAAATAAAAGCAGCTTGGCTACCTGGGCAGGATATACTGAGCTCGAGGTGATACCAGCATCTGTTTGTCTTACTTGGAGAGAAAGACAGGCACGCTTTGCTGGCATTATATAAGAGAGCTTTTTGTGATTTTAAGCGCAAAGAAATTATATGCTTAAAGGGAGAAGCTTAGAATTTCCCTGACAATGTTATTTGAAGGTTCCCAAGAATTATCTTCCGGTGGGTACCCCTTCAATTTGATAAGATACCGGATTTGTCCACCCCTCTTTCTACAGGGTTGGGGACCACTGGTTTCAGCAAAGATGTATCAAAAACAGGGTGTATCTTGTAGGAACTAGGTAGGGCTAGTTCAAAAGCCACGGGATTCACCACTCTTTTTACCTTGAAGGGACCGATTAATTTTGGGCCTAATTTCCGTGAAGGACATGGTAGTTTAAAGTTAATTGCGGATAGCCAAACTTTGTCTCCTATTTTGAAGGTCGGGTTGCTCTTTCTCCCCCTGTCGTAATATTTTTTGTAGTTGTCCTGAGCCTTCTGCATAGCTTCCTGGATCTGCTGAAAATTTGTTTGAATAAAACTTATTCGGTCCTGCACCGCGGGGACTGAAACTTTGGCAATAGAATTAGGCAGGAAGGAGGGGTGAGAATTGGCCCAGAAAGGAGTTTGATTGGTGGCTGTGTGTATGGAATTATTGTAAGCAAACTCTGCACAAGGAAGAAGAGAAGTCCAGTTGTCTTGGGAACAAAAGCAGAAGCAGCGAAGGTGTTGTTCCAAAGTTTGGTTTGTCCTCTCTGTTTGGCTGTTACTTTGAGGGTGATAGGCTGAGGAGAGGCATACCTTGAATTCTAAAGATTTGCAGAGGTCCTTCCAAAATTTAGAGGTGAACTGAACCCTTCCATCTGACACTATATTGTTGGGTACTCCATTAAAGTCCATAGAAACTTCCCTCCAGGGTTGTTCTGGAATGGGTAACGGTCTTAGCAGGCCCCAGGCTTTAGTGTTGGACCTCTTGCTGCGTTGGCAGACAATACAAGATCTAACATAGTTTTTACAGTCCTGTCTCCACCTCGGCCACCAAAAAGAACAATCTACTAATTCTGAGGTTTTTTGTACACCAAAATGTCCTGCTAACTTGTGATCATGAAAAGTCTTTAATATTAAGGGCCTTACTTGTTGTGGGACAAATATTTTGTTGAGCCCATAGCAGACCATCCTGCTTCTTTAAAGAGGATACCTCTGGGTCTGAAAATTGGCTGGAGGCCTGCTTAATGTCAGTCTTTAAGTCAGGCTGAATGAGACAAAAAAAATTTTGTGGAGACAGGATGGTACTAGGTTCTGCTGTCTGGATGGCTTTTGGGAACATCTTGGGAGTGCGTCTGCTTTTCCATTCTTGGAGCCCGGCTGGTAAGAGATGTGAAAGTTGAACCTGGAGAAGAATAATGCCCAGCGAGCTTGTCGGGGTCTGAGACGTTTTGCTGTCCTGAGATACTCCAGGTTCTTATGATCCATGAAGATCATGATAGGATGAGACGCACCCTCCAATAGATATCTCCACTCTTCCAGAGCGAATTTGATGGCCAGCAGCTCACGGTCACCAACATCATAGTTCCTTTCTGGTGGAGTTAACTTCCGGGAGGCAAAAGCCACAGGGTGAAGAAGCGCCTTATGACCTCGTCTTTGGGACAGAATTGCTTCTGTAGCTGACTCTGAAGCATCCACTTCTAACACATAGGGTAAGGCTGGGTCTGGGTGTTGTAGTATTGGAGCGGAAATTAATAGATCGTTTAGTTTATTGAAGGCTTCCTGAGCTCCTTGAGACCACTGGAACTGATTTTGCTGGTGGGTCAATGGAGTGATGGGTGAAATGATTGACGAAAATCCTTTTATAAACCTGTGGTAAAAGTTGGCGAAGCCCACGAACCGCTGAACCCCCTTTTTATCCACTCCTGGATTGATTTCACCTTTTGTGGGTCCATTGCAACCCCCTCAGTGAAAATGATGAACCCCAGGAACTGGGCAACTGTCTTTTCAAACTCACATGTTTCCCCCTTTAGGTAAAGACCATGTTTTCTGAGGATTGTGAGTACTTTCTGCACATAAACTCGGTGCAGCTCTACAGTGGTGGAAAAGATAAGGATATCATCAAGGTAAACAATTACAAAGTTATCCAGATATTCTCGAAAAATGTCATTCACCAAATGCTGAAAAGTAGCTGGGGCATTGCACAGCCTGAACGGCATCACTAGGTATTCGAAGTGTCCAAACCTGGACCTGAAAGCTGTCTTCCATTCATCCCCCGTACGTATCCGAACAAGGTTGTAAGCGCCTCATAAGTCAAGTTTGGAGAAGATTCTGGTGGTTTGGAAATGTTGGAACAGCTCTGGGATGAGAGGCAGTGGGTAGCGGTTCTTTATGTTAATTTTGTTGAGTTCTCTGTGTAGCGCTACCCCCGAAGGAGCCGCTTAATGTATGTTTGGTTCTGTACTCTGCCTCTCAACCCCAAGAACGGGCCCAACCCCTCTGGCATACCTACTTGATAATGTTAGTGCGGAACCCAGCAATAGAGAGGAAACACAGTAATGATAAACCATGAAGTATATTTACCGAGGCCCTGGGTTCCATCACGTCACCAGCTGTGGTAGTAAATAGAGACTCACACAATATCACTGAACCACTCAGAAATGTTTACTTGAGATAAAGAATAGACATAATAAAATGGCATGAACACACAAGTTATAACTGACAGGAAAATATCACTTAATTCCAATATACAAAATGTGTACCTTTGTTACTTGAAAAGGTATATGTGAACAGGTACACACGGAGGTGAACATCCAACACCCTCAATGCATGTATTGGATGTCCGTCCCCTGAGGCCTCAACACACAGACCAGCATAAACTAACACAACATATGCACACAGTAACACAGTGCAACGTTTTAGAATGTCCCAATAAAATAGCTCCCCCTAGGTTGTAATATTGTAGTCAACCCTGCATATAGAGCAGCAGAGCTTGGCAGAAAAGGAAGATGGTAAAAGTTCTTTGACTCCAGATATCTTCAGCTAGCCTGTAGTTTAAGCTGCAGTATTTGTAATCCACAAGGCAAAAGAAAGAAAAAGGCAAACTGTAGAATAAATGGTACCTTGATAACTGCTTAACTGAAGAAATATGGCACTTGTAACTTTCTCCTTATGTGTGAGTGTAATACAGTACTGACCTTACAGCACAGGGAACAACAAACCCCAGAGTTCAGCTGTATGTTGCCTGTGAAAGAGTAGTATCACATCCGTGGAACTACAAGTCTCACCAGCAGTCTGTAAAATAACTCACTCAGCAAACAGTGCACTTTACTGAAATGGGCAGGTGCCCTCTCACCACAGTAGACTCAGAGGCACCGTCCGGACTCCCCTCCTGATGTCTCAGTCAGATGAGAAGATGGCGCTGCCGCGCTGTACCATTGCTCCAGATGACTGAAGGGCAGGAAACTTCCAGATGTCCTGATGCTGCAAACCGATCCGCTTGCTGAGCTGGCAGAGCTTCACTCTAAAGTACCTCAGGGGCAGGCGATCTGGCTCTCCGCTGTCTGGGCCGCACTCCCTCACTCCTGGTGACACACAGATCTCCTGCTGGCAGGTGTTGAATGGCATTCAGAGAGGCTGAAAGATGGCCGCGCTGGTCCTTTTATTACTCTTCCCAGCATACAGTTCTGCGCGCTTTGCATTGTCTGTATTGTAGTTCAGGGCTGATCCAGCTAACAGAGTCACTTCCTCCTCCAGACTACATTGCCCACAATGCTTTGCTGCATTTCCCTTTGCTGCATTTTCCTTGTGATTGGCTGTCAGTCTCTTCCAATGCTACAGAGCAAGCAGTTCTGTGTGTCTCTGTGTATGCGAGAGAAAATAATGGTGGGTGAAAAGCCCACGCAGCTGCTAGCAGGCAACTCTCTCCCTCATAGATGCAATGAGCCTGGAGAGGTACCTGCTACACACTCCCCCCACCAAAGAACCTTTGGTCCCCAAAGGGAGTTAAAAGTCCGTGACCTATTACATGCTTTTTATATACAAGCGGAGAAAAAAAATAGGATTTTTATTACAGCTTACCTGTAAAATCCTTTTCTTGGAGTACATCATAGGACACAGAGCCTTAAGTAATTACTTAATTGGTTATAGGCTACCTTCAGGTGTTGACACTGGTAAACCCAATCAAGGAAGGTTACACCCTATATAACCCCTCCTCCTTCCAGGAGCACATCAGTTTTTGTAGCAAAGCAATATACTTAATCCCAAAAGAGGGGCAAGACCTCTGTGTCCCATGATGTACCCCAAGAAAAGGATTTTACAGGTAAGCTGTAATAAAAATCCTATTTTCTTTATCGTACATCATGGGACACAGAGCCTTAAGTAATTACTTAATGGGACATCCCATAGCAATGCTACTTGAGGAGAGGGAGAGACAACCCGCAGGGTACCCACAGACTTGAACACTTATACTGCTGCCTGCAGCACACTGCGCCCGAAGTCGATAACCTCATACCTCCTTACATCCACCTGATAAAATTTTGTGAATGTATGCACTGAAGACCAAGTTGCGGCCTTACAGATCTGAGCCCTGAAGGCCTGGTGACGCACTGCCCAAGAAGCACTAACCGACCTGGTAGAGTGCGCCTTAACTTGAAATGGGGGAATTTTACCCCTTAAATCATAAGTTAGAATTATCACTTGCCGAATCCACTTAGCGACAGTGGATTTCAACGCTGCCTGTCCTTTCTTAGGACCCTCTGGCAGAATATATAAGACATCAGTCTTGCGAATCTGAGCAGTTGCCTTAAAATAGATTTTCACTGCTCTCACCACATTAAGACAATGTCTTAATGACTCTTCTTCCCTGGAACATGGTTTTGGAAAAAACGATGGCAGGACAATATCTTGGTTCAGGTGAAACCTGAAACCACTTTTGATAAAAAAAAGTCTGGATGAGGGCGTAACACCACTCTGTCCCCATGACAAATCAAATATGGCTCTTTACAAGAAAGAGCAGTCAATTCCAAAACCCTCCTTGCTGAGGATATAGCAATCAAAAATACCAATTTACTTGTCAGAAGGACTAGGGGAATATAGTTACATAGTTACATAGTAGGTGAGATTGAAAAAAGACACAAGTCCATCAAGTCCAACCTATGTGTGTGATTATGTGTCAGTATTACATTACATATCCCTGTATATTGCGGTCATTCAGGTGATTATCTAATAGTTTCTTGAAGCTATCAATGCTCCCCGCTGAGACCACCGCCTGTGGAAGGGAATTCCACATCCTTGCCGCTCTTACAGTAAAGAACCCTCTACGTAGTTTAAGGTTAAACCTCTTTTCTTCTAATTGTAATGAGTGGCCACGAGTCTTATTAAACTCTCTTCTGCGAAAAAGTTTTATCCCTATTGTGGGGTCACCAGTACAGTATTTGTAAATTGAAATCATATCCCCTCTCAAGCGTCTCTTCTCCAGAGAGAATAAGTTCAGTGCTCGCAACCTTTCCTCATAACTAAGATCCTCCAGACCCTTTATTAGCTTTGTTGCCCTTCTTTGTACTCGCTCCATTTCCAGTACGTCCCTCCTGAGGACTGGTGCCCAGAACTGGACAGCATACTCCAGGTGCGGGCGGACCAGAGTCTTGTAGAGCGGGAGAATTATCGTTTTATCTCTGCAGTTGATCCCCCTTTTAATGCATGCCAATATTCTGTTTGCCTTATTAGCAGCAGCTTGGCATTGCATGCCATTGCTGAGCCTATCATCCACTAGGACCCCCAGGTCCTTTTCCATCCTAGATTCCCCCAGAGGTTCTCCCCCCAGTGTATAGATTGCATTCATATTTTTGCCACCCAAATGCATTATTTTACATTTTTCTACATTGAACATCATTTGCCATGTAGTCGCCCACCCCATTAATTTGTTCAGGTCTTTTTGCAAGATTTCCACATCCTGCGGAGAAGTTATTGCCCTGCTTAGCTTAGTATCGTCTGCAAATACAGAGATTGAACTGTTTATCCCATCCTCCAGGTCGTTTATGAACAAATTAAATAGGATTGGTCCCAGCACAGAACCCTGGGGAACCCCACTACACACCCCTGACCATTCTGAGTACTCCCCATTTATCACCACCCTCTGAACACGCCCTTGTAGCCAGTTTTCAATCCATGTACTCACCCTATGGTCCATGCCAACGCACCTTATTTTGTACAGTAAACGTTTATGGGGAACTGTGTCAAATGCTTTTGCAAAATCCAGATACACCACGTCTACGGGCCTTCCTTTATCTAGATGGCAACTCACCTCCTCATAGAAGGTTAATAGATTGGTTTGGCAAGAACGATTCTTCATGAATCCATGCTGATTACTGCTAATGATATCATTCTTATTACTAAAATCTTGTATATAGTCCCTTATCATCCCCTCCAAGAGTTTACATACTATTGATGTTAGGCTAACTGGTCTGTAATTCCCAGGGATGTTTTTTGGGCCCTTTTTAAATATTGGTGCTACATTGGCTTTTCTCCAATCAGCTGGTACCATTCCAGTCAATAGACTGTCTGTAAAAATTAGGAACAACGGTCTGGCAATCACCTGACTGAGTTCCCTAAGTACCCTCGGATGCAAGCCATCTGGTCCCGGTGATTTATTAATGTTAAGTTTCTCCAGTCTAATTTTAATTCCGTCCTCTGTTAACCATGTAGGTGCTTCCTGTGTTGTGTCATGAGGATAAACACTGCAGTTTTGGTTACTGAAGCCCCCCGATTATGTTGTATTGGTTCAAATGGCTGTTTTTTGTAACACAGACAAAACTAAGTTCAAGTTCCAAGGGTTCAGGGGAGGTTTTGACGGGCGGAATAAGCCACATCACTCCTTGTATAAAATCCCGGACTAAGAATGAGTAGCAAGTGGTCTTTTGAAATAAGACCGATAAAGCTGAGACTTGGCCTTGAGTAGTACTCAGGGCCAATTTCATTTCTACCCCTAATTGTAGAAAGGCAAGAATTCAAGATATATCTCCGAGAGTGCCAACCCTTGGATTCACACCAGGAAACATAAGCCCTCCAGACTCTATAATCCTGGCTGGCTTCCTTGCATTAATCAGGGTAGAGATAACTGACCTGGAAAGCCCACGTTTCTTCAGAATGTGGGTTTCAATAGCCAAGCCGTTAAATTTAGAGACTGTAAGGTAGGATGGAATATCGGTCCCTGTGACAGCAGATCTGGCCATAGTGGGAGGGACCATGGGCCCTCCACTGCCATCTTTACGTTTTCTGCATACCATGACCTTCTGGGCCATGCTGATGCCACCAGAATTACCGGCTTTCTTTCCAGCTTGATCCTGCAAAGAAGTCGAGGTAGCAACTGAATAGGGGGGAATGCATAGATCAGTGAGAACTGATCCCACGGGGTCACCAATGCACCCGTTCCGCATGCGAATGGATCCCTTGTTCTGGCCACGAAGTTGACTAACTTCATGTTGAACCTGTCTTTTCTAGTACTGCTCCTCAGCCTGAAAGGCTGGGATCTGTCGTTACCACTTTCCAGATGACTGGTCTGAAGAATTTTGCTTTCAGCAGATTCTGGATTAGTAACCACCAAGTGAGGCTTTGGGACACTCTTGGGGACAGCTGCATTGGCAAGTCTAAAGCTTGAATTGTTTTGTTCCAAGCAGACAGGATACGGTTTTGCAACAGTCTTAAATGAAACTGGGCATAGGGAACTGCTTTGAATGAAGCCACCATGGTTCCTAGCAACCTCATGCAAAGGCGAATGGAGGGATTGCCATTCGCCACTGACCATCCGCACCAACTCTCTTATGGAGTTGATCTTTGCCTGAGGCAAGAACACCTTTTCCTGGGCTGTGTCTATGATCAGACCCAAGTACTCCACCTTTTTTAGTGGTATTAAGGAAGATTTAGATTTAGATTCTAGGTTGAGAATCCAACCCAACTCTTCAGATAGTTGGTTGTAGTGCGTACGCTTTGTTCCAAATGAGCCACCAACTGATCTATTAGTATTAGATCGTCTAGGTACACTATGACTGTTATGCCCTGTGCCCTTAAACTGGCTAGAGGTGGGGCCAGCACTTTGGTGAACACCCAGGGTGCTGTGGCTAGCCTGAAGGGCAGGGCTACAAGTTGAAAATGTGGCTGTTCTATCTCGAACTTTTGATATGCGGGAAACATAGGGACATGCAGATATGCATCCCTGATGTTGATTGATGCCAGAAGTTCTCCTCGTAGAAGGATAGAAACTGACCTGATTGTCTCCATGCGAAAGGAGCGGATCTTCAGGAACTGATTTAGATTTCTTAGATCTAGAATTTGTCTGATATCTCCATTTGGTTTCTGTACCATAAAAAAGTTTGAATAAAACCCCAAACCTTGCTCTTTTGTGGGCATCTGTATGATCACTCCTTGAGATATTAATAGCTCTAGTGCCTGAAACAGAGATTGTCTTTTCTCTGGATCTTTGGGAATGCTTGACCTCAGGAAGCAAGACGGTGGAAGACGGTGGAAATTCCAGCTTGTACCCCAGCGTTACCGTGGAGATGGCCCATCTGTCCTGAATTTCCTCTTTTCAGACTTCTGAAAACTGCAGAAGTCTTCCCCCAACCTTAGTGAGGGGGGTTGCCTCTTCATAATAAGGCTTTAGGATTCTGGCTTGCAGGTTTTTGACCCCAGGACTTTTTTTGAGCCCGGGTCTGACTCAGATATTCCTCTATAGTGTGACGTTGGAGGCCGTCGCCCCTGCCTAGAGGCGGAAGCCCCTGGTGTAGGGGAAAGAGCCCGTTTAAATGAAGGGTGTTTATACTTTCTTTTGATTGGCAAAAGAGTACTTTTACCACTAGAAATTGTTTGGATATATTTGTCCAAGTTTTCTCCAAATAGTTGCTCCCCATGAAAAGGGAGCCCAGTTAGGAGGTCTTTACATGGTGCTTCAGTTGACCAAGTTTTTTAACCACGGAATTCTATGAATATGCACAAGCATAAGTGTAAGGCGGGATGCCTGGTGAATAGAATCTTTAATAGCATCTATGGCAAAGCATAATGCTTTTGATAGTTCAGCCAAATCCTGAGCTTGTTGTGCAGGAAGCTCTCTAAGGGCCTGTTTAAATTGGTCCTTTAGGGATTGACAGACGCTTATTGCAGCGACTGCAGACTGAGTAATGGCACCCGCCATGGAAAAAGTAGATCTTAACAGGGATTCCAACTCCTTATCTGTTGGATCCTTAAGCATCTGTGCATTGTCTACTGGACAGGTTAGGCCTTTATTCACATTGGAAATCGCAGTGTCAACTGCTGGTCTTTTCCATCTTTTGGAGAATTTCTCCTCCAGCGGATTGCAATTTTCTTAGGAGGGAGAAAATGCTTACCCGGGTGATCCCATTCAGCAAAAATAAGCTGTTCTAGTGATGCATGTGCAGGAAATGCATGCAAGGGTTGAGAGGGTTTTAAGGAACCCAAGGAAGAAACCGAACTTTCAGGAGACTCCGTTAGGGGTAGCATGAACGACCCATCTCCATAAGAGATTGTATCAGCAATTTCTCAAATTTGAGAGGCTGAAAAAGGCTCATCTACCGTTGTCACCTCCGCAGAGGAATCATCATCGGTTTGTTTTTCCTCCTGATCGACTGAGGGTAACACCTCATCCTGTGCCCACTATTCCCCTTGCAAAGGTTCTGAAGTGGGGGAGGGGGATCTAGCACGCTTCCTATCCATGGAGGATGCGATTAAAGCCGCTAATCTTTCTTCTAGACCCTGCAGGGAGGAGGAAAGGACATCTTCAGTCACGTATACAGGGGCTGAGATGTGAGAAGCAGTTGCACCATCAATTTGTTCCAAATGGCTCACCCTGGCTTGCCATAACTGGTAATTCAGGCGAGGATGACAGCATGGAAATGCGACTCGGGATCCTAGCGGCTGGGGGAGAAACATTTATGTGGTGTCTTTTTTGGTAGGCATAGTCCTAAGTACACAAAACAGAGGCACTATACAAAATGCACTTAAATGCTGAAAATAATCATGACATTTAAAGCCGCTATAAAATTCAGCCTAGTGCTGGGAAAAAGGTGTTGTTCCTGTATCAGGAATGCCAGTTTGCAACCCTCACATGTCCCACAGCTCTTGTGTCCTTGTGTTGCGGGCTGCTTGTTTTCTCCTCCTCAGCCGAGGAGAGACTGTCACAGCTGTGTTGTATTTGTTTTTAGCCTGCTGTGTGTCCTCGTGGACGTTCACAGCATCGCGCTTAGGCCCTGTCCCCTGCGAGAAAAAATTCTGCCCCTTTTTACTTTTAAAATGTTCCTGCACTTGTGTGTGGGGTTTTTGGGTCCACCGACCCAACACGAGGGGGGGAGGGGAGCAGGGGCCCATCCAGCAGCAGGTACAAACAACAGTGAAATCAGCCACAGTTAAAAAAATAAGTGGTCTTAGCGGGACCTCCGCACCCCCCCTAGTGGCGAGGGGGTTAAGCGCTGCTGTCCCCCTGACCCTCTGGTGCCAACAGGGGGGAGAAGAAAACATTTTTGCAACTTTCTTTTACCTTGCAAAGTCTCCCTCCACACACTGCTGCATCCAGACACGGACTGAGCTTACAGTGAAGACAACAGAGTAAGGTATGTGCATAGAGTCCCTCTAGTGGAGAATTAAGACATGACAACATTTTTTCCCTAATTGAAGAAATACATAGATGTTTTTAATATTTAAGTTTCTTCCCTTACCTTATCCTCGCCGCAGGATTTGCTGAATTAACAGATAATCCAATCTTCACCCATCACGGCGGGCTGCGTAGCAAACCTTCAAGGACTGGGTCCCTAAAACGGGGTTCCGACTCCCTTGGACCTGTAAAGAGCACCCCATTAGGAAGTTTAGGTAATGTAAAAAGACCTAAGCCCTGGGTTCCTTGGGTCCAGCCGTACAAAGAGAGGCGTTACATGCAAAACCTTGTGCTTCGGATCCAAGGCCCCAGGTACTATCCCTTTAGGCCTCAATGGCACTTTGGATGGATCTGGTCTATGGAAGCTATTTAAATCCAGCATGGATCCCTCCTGGAGCTCCTCAGAGCACATCTTCACTCGTGACCAACAGCTTTAGACACTGGCGAAAAAACTGATGTGCTCCTGGAAGGAGGAGGGGTTATATAGGGAGTAAACTTCCTTGATTGGGTTTACCAGTGTCAACACCTGAAGGTAGCCTATAACCTATTAAGTAATTACTTAAGGCTCTGTGTCCCATGATGTATGATAAAAAAAATAGGTTAATGCACACATAACAACAAACAATTTGCATTTTCATAAGAAGAGCCCAAACTCAAATAGCTCATATCATGACACAAAGGCTGACAGAGGAGCCTCCCACCATTTGTCATAAGTTCTGTCCACATGCCACTGACACCGAAGTGCCCTGTATAGATGTGCCAGGGGGCGAGTTGGGATTGCCCTCCACCAAATCAGCGGTGGAAGGACCAGGCATTTCAGGAGTCCTTTTTTAAGTAAGAAAGGTCTCCTCAGAGCTTTCACCCAGAGTGTCATAGGTTAGTCTCTTGGGTGGGTGAATAACCCTCCTCTCTCTCTGTTCTTTAGGTTCTGGTGTTACAGGCACACTAGTATCGCCTTCATCCACGGCCACATCTTCCTCCTACACATCCACTTCAGCTTCCTGCGTTTCAGCTTCAATGAAAGAAGAAAACCCCTCAGAGTTTGCTTCCAGCAAGGAAGATTGAGGGTCTTCCAGAGGTTTATCCTGAGGCACAAACTCGGGAGCCTCTTGTCAGAGGATCCCAATGTCTGTCACCGTAGGAAGAGAAGAAGGGGTGATAGCAGTCTCTGACAAGATCAGTATTAGTCCTGAGGGAACTTTTACTAGCCCCGGGTTGACGAGGACAGACCACTGCCAAAGTGTCAAAGGTCTCAGCCTGCCAGCTACAGAGGGGTCGAAGGTCAGTTTGACTGGAAGATAGCCATCATAGGGAAAGTTCTGCGTCCCAATGCCCCATATCTCTAGTTCTTCTAACTTCTGTAATGGCAGGTGTTTAAGGTGCCTGTCATAGAAGTCTCTGTAGAGGAGGGTCACTTGAGCTCCAGTATCCAGGAGGGCCTTGGTGTATATACCCTCCACCTGGAAGGAGACAACTGGGAAAGGTCCCACTAGCTTGGGAGGAAATTTGTGGGAAGTGACAGGCTTGGCCTGTTTGGTGGTTTGTATCCACACTGCTTTCTTGTGGAGGTTCTGATCCGGCTTGAGTCTTCGTTGAGCTCTGGGAGTCTGGTGTGCATTGACTCTCCGACGCCGGTGTCAGAAACCATGAACCAGACCGAGAAAGAAGTACAGTAAAATCGCACTTGTTAATTAATAAACATAAAAAGGTAAATAGCGTAAGCGTAGTCAAAGCATAGCCAGAGTCCAGTAACTGAATCAGGTAGTCAGCCAAGCCAGAGTTCAGTAACCAGATCGGGTAATCAGCCAAGCCAGAGTTCAGTAACCAGATCGGGTAATCAGCCAAGCCAGAGTTCAGTAATCAGATCGGGTAATCAGCCAGGCCAGAAGTCAGGGATCCAAGTAGAGGAACAGCAAGCAGGATAAAGAGCCAGAAGGGATGTCAGCAAAGCCAGTCTTTAAACAGGAACGCAGGAGATGGTTTCTTGTGATGTGACCAAGGCAAAGGCAGGAATGAAGTGAGCTGGAGATCTTTCAGTAGGTGGGACTGACGAGCAGATCCACAACAGCTGGTTAACTGTGGAGAGAGATGAGAGTTGGCAATTAACCGACAGCTGAGCAGCCAGCTCAGAGAAGGAAGGGCTGAGCCAGCCCTGACAGTACCCCCCCTCCTCAACGACCCCTCCCCCTCGGAGGACCACCGGGCTTGAGGGGAAAACGTCCATGCAAATCACGGAGGAGGGCAGGAGCATGTACGTCTGAGGATGAGACCCAGGAGCATTCCTCAGGACTGTACCCCTTCCAATGCACCAGGTACTGTAAGCACCCACGGAACCTACGGGAGTCAACAATGGATTGTACCTCATACTCCTCATGGTTCTCAACCTGTATAGGGTGAGGACGTGGCACCGAGGTGGTAAAGCGGTTGCAGACCAACGGTTTCAATAAGGAGACATGAAACACATTTGAGATGCGCATACTAGGAGGAAGGTCCAACGCGTAAGCCACTGGGTTAATCCTGCGAAGGATACCGAAAGGCCCAATAAACCGAGGTGTAAACTTCAGTGAGGGAACACGAAGTCAGAGGTTGCGAGATGACAGCCAGACCCTGTCCCCAACCTGGTAGGAAGGTGCAGGCAGGCGTCTGCAGTCAGCATGGAGTCTGTACCTATCATTAGCATGACACAAAGCCTCCTGGTCTTGTGCCCAAGTGGAACGAAGACCACGGAGATGCTCCTCTAGCGCAGGAATACTCTGCGGAACAAACGAGTCAGGCAACATGGAAGGTTGGAAACCATAATTCGCCATAAACGGAGACAATCGGGAAGCAGAATTCAAGGCACTGTTGTGAGCAAACCCTGCCCATGGTCTGACCAGCTGTTGTGATGGTCAGAAATATAGCAACGTAGGAATTGCTCCAAGGACTGATTGGCTCGTTCTGTGGTCCCATTACGAGCAAGATGGGTAGAGATCAGTGTTTCCAGAAGTACTGGAAACGTTTTTTATGTACCAACATCCCTAAAAGTAGTAAAACAAAGCTGTATGTAGGAAGTGGGATTTTAAAGGTACACCCAATATAAGAAAGGGCACTGTCAGTTAAAAATTTATACCAACATTTATTATTACAGTTTTACACAAAGAAACAATAAAATGTGAGAACAGTTTTACATTCATAGTCAAAGGTAAACATCCTCAACCTAATATTGACAAATGAAGAGAAAGAACTGTAATCACAAAAAAATCTAATCATAACCACGTCCACAAATTTCAACATGTTTCGCCAGGAAGGCTTCATCAGGAAAATGGACGAGGATTTTTGATTATTCCACAACAGTACACATGATAAGAGCAACCTTGGATGTATAAAAAAGAAACAAAAAATAAGAATAAAGATAAATAGATAGAAATGATACATGGAACATTTATGTTTATACAACTTGATAGCTCTTGGGTTTCTCTTTTCTGGGGGGGATGCCACCCTGGTCCACGCCCGCCTTGAGGTTTCCAATTGATCCATGGCATCCCGGTTTAACCATATCCAATAGCCACCATATGCCATCTGTCCAAGCCTTTCCATCCCCTTGGCTCAGCACTGTCTCCAATGTGAGTCACAGTGCTGTCTTTGGCAACCGGAAGTACCTTTTACTTCCGGGTTTCTGTATCCGGTTCCGGGTAATCAGTCCAGGGACCTGGGACCTCCCTCTTGCGTCCGCTTGGCGCCGGTGCAGAGTGATGACATACGCAGCATTTTGGCGCCATGGGGAGGGATATTTAAACCCCACACATTCTGATGCTTGTGTTAGCAGCTTGGGAGCTCATGCTGAATATGGACGCCGGCACCAGGTAAAACCACAATGACTGTTAGTTGGTCTCGCACTTTGCGATATATTCAACTAAGAACCAAGCACTGCTTTGGGTGCCTTATTTCTTTCTTAACCTTTTTTTTTTTTTCATTTGAAATATAGGAAATGACTACCCTTTGAGGTTCATTATCTTTGGGTGTCTCTCCAATAGCACCAATAGGAACATGATGTAGCTTTCTACACAGCGTTGTGAACACCTTCAAGGTGAGCGTGTGCTCTTGAAGATTTAGAGACACAGTACACACATATATATGTTTCTTTTGATATAAGATTCTGATACAGGTACATGCATATTTATATATCATTTCAGAAACCATGAAGTAGTCGTGTCCCCTCTCTTGATTCTCGCATAGATGCATTTTCATAATTGGTATTGTGCCACTAGTCCACATGAGCTCCCAATATAAATATCTCCTTATATCACGGGGTGTTGGTGAGTATGGTCCACTGACTAGATACTGCTGTGGACTTTTTCTCTCCCTCCACCCGCAATATGTGTATTTTTATTATCTATGATATATGTTACAGATACTGTGATCATCTCTTCTGTCTTGGATGGTCTCCATTCATAATAATATACATCCCTCCCTACGGGTGATCAGGCATTTTTCTGGACTACACAGGGGGGAGTGAACTCTGGGGTTATCCCTCCTCCCCTCTCCTCTCACTTGATGCTTCGGGTCCTGCGACTTCCCCGGAACTCTCTTTAGAGGTATTGAGTTGACGTAGGGGTTGTGTCGGTTGGGAGTATATGGAGGGGGAGGGTATAAGCCTGGGGTGGGGTCAGGCGGGTGTTGGTGTTGAATTTTCTTGGGGGGGGGTTTGGTGGAGTCATGATTATACAAGCTAAAGAGCTATCAAGTTGTATAAACATAAATGTTTCATGTATCATTTCTATCTATTTATCTTTATTCTTATTTTTTGTTTCTTTTTTATACATCCAAGATTGCTCTTATCATGTGTACTGTTGTGGAATAATCAAAAATCCTCGTCCGTTTTCCTGATGAAGCCTTCCTGGCGAAACATGTTGAAATTTGTGGACGTGGTTATGATTAGAATTTTTTGTGATTACAGTTCTTTCTCTTCATTTGTCAATATTAGGTTGAGGATGTTTACCTTTGACTATGAATGTAAAACTGTTCTCACATTTTATTGTTTCTTTGTGTAAAACTGTAATAATAAATATTGGTATAAATTTTTAACTGACAGTGCCCTTTCTTATATTGGGTGTACCTTTAAAATCCCAGTTCCTACATACATCTCTGTGGTCCCATTAGACTGCGGGTGATACACAGAGGAGAAAGCAAGCTGAATTCCCAGCTGTCCACAAAAGGCTCGCCAGAACCGGGACACAAACTGACTACCCCTGTCCGAGACAATCCCCTTGGGTAGCCCATGTAAGCGAAAGATCTCCCGAGCAAAAATGGAAGCCAGTTCCTTAGAAGTGGGCAACTTCTTAAGTGGAATACAATGACACATCTTTGAGAACCGGTCAATCACCATAAGGATAATTGTGTTGCCTTGGGAGTTGGGCAACTCCACAATGAAATCCATAGACAGGTGGGTCCAGGGCCTCTCTCCATTGGAGAAATTTAGACAAAGAAATTTAAACCCAAGTCCAAGAAATTCCTGTATTTAACTAGCAATCCTCATGTGTGGGCCTTTTTGACGGCCACCATAGGGGATTTGGCAACTCATACTGGATCCTATGCCTAAGAATTTACCGCAATCTCTTTCTAGACTACGCAACCACCCTGATCTAGTTGTTAAACAGGTGGACAATGAGGGTAATATTGTTCTAATGACTGACCAGCAATACGTTGAGATGTGCATGGGTATCCTTAGCAAAAGATCCTGGTATCGCCGGATTGCAGCTAGTTCAACCAATCGGTATCCCAATTAATACAAATTACTTATAGGAGATGCTTATCACATGGGATTGACCAGGATACCCATGCATATCTCGACAATAAATTTCCGCGTACTGCTACATTTTACACACTACCAAAGATACATAAGAATATACATGCCCCTCCAGGTCGGCCTATAGTTTCCAGGATACGCTCACTTACTGAAAACGCTAGTAGACTTATCGACTTTTTTCTGACCCCTCATGTCACACGACTGCCATCCTATGTTCGTGACACACTAGATCTCCTCAAACATATTGAGGGAGTTGCGGTCCCTCCCCTCCCGACGCCCTGCTCGTGACTTTGGTTGTGGAGGCTTTGTACTTCAGCATCCCTCACAAGCAGGGTGTCGGGGTGGTACGTACTTTCCTTAGGGAGGAAGATAATCATTCGTGGCCTTTTAGTGAGTTTCTGCTGAAATTACTTTTTTCATTCTGACACACAACTGGTTTACATTTAATGGCTCCCACTACCTCCAGGTGTAGGGCGTGGCCAAGGAAACTTCCTTTGCTCCGGTCTACGCCTCCCCGTACCGGGGGTGGGAGTGTGATATATTTTCCAATGAGGAACTTAGTAGCCACACTAGTCATGTACTGGTGTGGCTAAGATATATCAATGATATATTTGCTATCTGGGTAGGTTCACAGCAAACCTTGGATACCTTTGTTGACCACTTGAACAATAATACTTACAACTTAAAATTCACAGTTAAGAGGGACCCACAAAAAATCTCATTCCTTGATCTTGTAATTTTTTTTTTTTATAATTTAATCTTTTATTAGAAATGTTAAGATCTACAAAACACAAATAATCAAATTACAACTCAACATTATTAATTTATAAAACCCATTGACCACCCACCCTCCCTCCTTGATCTGTTATCCTCTTCATCTTTCCTCCTTAGCCTACTTCAATCATTCCCTGCGAATACTTTTTTGACATTTTAAATATACTCCACTTCACCCAGGTTGCTCTATAGTTTTCGATCCGTCCCTGCTCCGCACTGCATAAGTACTCCATATTGCCAATATGGTCCACTCTGTGTAGCCACTCTTTAATGCTTGGACTTCCTAGTGCACAACCATTTTTTAAGGATAAGACCTTTTGCTGCATTGTGCAGAAACGGAACCAAAGTTTTTTTGTATTGTTTCCTTGTTTGAGTTGTTCCATGGAACAGACAGTTCCAGGGGTGTTGTGGGATCCTTTCTCCTGTTATTGTCTCCGTACATTCTAATATACCCTTCCAGTATTCTTTTATCTGTGGGCAATTCCACCATATGTGCAATGTTGTTCCTAGTTGTTTGCAATTCCTCCAACGCTGTGGGGACTTAGCTGAATTTTATTTAACTCTTTCTGGTGTAAAATGCCAACGTACCATGCACTTGTAGTTTGCCTCTACCGAGATTGTATCAGATGTGTAATTGTGTACTGCACCTATCATTTGCATTTCATCTAATTGTATGCCTATATCCTGTTCCCATTTTTCTATGAAGGGTAGGGTCCCATGCCTATCTAATTCTGTTAATATTTCATATATTAGAGATATCCCATGTTTTACAGGCTTTTTTACATTGCAAAGCTTTTCCATTGGTGTTAACTCGTTTTCCTCTCTAATTGGTTTGGGGGATTGTGCTTACAAAGTGTTTTATTTGTAGATACTCCCATTCATTTAAAAAACCACCCATGTATCATTATTAAGTCCTGCCTTGTCGTGATTTCCCCGTGAGTTGTGATATCCTTTAATTGTGCATTCTCCAATTGTTTTCCCATCCGTGTCCCATTTCCTGGTGTGAAAAAATTTGTGCCCCCTAATGAGATTAATGGAGAGTTATATTTCCATTTTTATTTTCGATAAAGTGTATCCCATATTTTAAATACAGTTTTAGTTATCTTGTGTATATTTATGTGTTCTATATTTCGGTGGAATCCAAATAATTTTTTGAAGTTGTGTCCCATAAAGTGTGTCTTCCATCATTACATGTTTATTCTCCCCATTATTGAAATTGGTCTCCTTGACATATTTTTTATCTCTGTTTTGATTTCATTAAGTAGTGGGATATAATTGGCTTGGTATAACTTATCTACAGTAGGTGTTATTTTAATTCCTACATATGTCATTTCTTCTTTTTCCCAAGTAAAGGGAAATTCTTGTTGTAGTAATTTTTCCTCTTTTTTAATTTATTCCGAGATTCAGTATTACAGTTTTATGGGATTTATCTTAAAATTCGAAAGTGCTCCGTAATCTTTCAGTTCTTTCATTAGGCTGGGTAAGGACAATCTTGGTTTGGTCATGTATAGGAGTATGTCGTCTGCATACACTGCGACTTTATGCTCTACCTCTCCAACTTTTACTCCCCCTATATCCACATTATTTCATATTTTTGTTAATAGTGGTTCTAGTGCAATTACGTACAGTAGTGGCGAGAGCGGGCATCCTTGCCTTGTCCCATTGAACATCTCAAAAGCAGACATACTCCCATTGACCCCCACCCTGGCTGTGGGATGTTTATATAGGTTGCCAATCCATCTCAAAGTTCATTGTGCCAGCCCTATACTCCGAAATGTTTCCATCATAAATCCCCAGTCGACTCGATCAAATGCCTTTTCGACATTGATCAATATTAAAATCACTGGGGACCTGCACTCCTCTTTGTTCATTAATAGTATAGTTCTTATACTATTATCCCTACCCTCTCCTCCTGGTACAAAGCCGGCTTGATCAACGTTTATCAGATCTGGCATGAAGTTTTTTAGTCTCGATGCCAGAACTTTTGCGTATAATTTTGTGTCAGCGTTCAATAACGCTATGGGCCGATAATTAGAGAAAATAGTTCGGTCTTTCCCTGCTTTTGGTATAACTGAAATATTTGCCAGAAGGGATTCCTTTCTTATTTCCTCACTCTCCCCTATTCTATTTAGGTAATTGCATAGTTCTGGGACTAAGTGTTCTTTGAACCCCTGGTGTTTCCTTTAAGGCTTTATAAATTTCATCTCGAGTAATAGGTTGATCTAGTAATTCTGCGCTTTCTACTGTTATTTTTGGTAGTTTAACTTCCACTAGGTATTCTTGTATTTTACATTTTCTAGTCTCTACCTCTTTTCATGTCTCCTTATTTCTAATTGCATATAGTCCACTGTAATATGTTTTAAAAGCGTTAGCGATATCAGTTGTTTTGTATTTAATTTCACTTTTCTCATTTTTTATCTTTTCAATATAATTTAGAGTTTTTTTTCCTTTGATATTTTTGCTAGATACTTCCCGGGTTTATTCCCCCACATGTACCTTTCTTTCGCCACATTCTTGAAAACTTTTCTAGTTTCCTGCTGCATCATATCCTTCAATTGGCCCCTTTTTATAATAATCTTCTGACATGTTTCTATGTCTAATTGTATTTTGTGATTTTACTCTAACTCATACAATTCCTTTATTAGGTTTTTCATTTTTGTTTCTCTTTCTTTTTTTTTCGGAGCTCCTATGGAGATCAATTTCCCCCTAATGTAGGCCTTGTGGGCCTCCCAAATTGTTGCTTTTGACACATCTGGTGTATCATTTATGCTAAAATATTGTTCGATCCCAGTCTTTCTTATTCTTCCTGCTTCTTCATCGTCTATAAGATCTTCGTTCAGTCTCCAAAACCCTTTTCTCCGTTCCATATCTCTAAATCTTATCTTTACTGTTGCCGAAGCATAATCAGAGACAGAGATTATTTCAATCGCTGCCTCCGTAACGGCAAGGATGCCCGCTCTCGCCACTACTGTACGTAATTGCACTAGAACCACTATTAACAGAAATACGAAATAATGTATGCTCCAGCATTTCGTGATCTACTAAAATATGAAATAATGTATGCTCCAGCATTTCGTGATCTACTAAAATATAATCTAATCTTGTGTACGTGTCAATCACCGAGTGAAATGTATAATCCTTTTTCCTTGGGTAAATTATTCTCCATACGTCAAGTAACTGTTGACTAGGCATTTTTTTTATCAATTTTTTTTTTTTTTTTAAATAAAGTTTATTTAAATTTTCAAAAAAAACATATTCTGTATCGGGTTACAAAAATATACAGACAGTGATCAAAATTTTTCTTACATAACATAGCATGTGTAGAACATTAGCAGCAAAAGTACCAGTCAGTTAACGTGTTCCTTAAGTCAGATATCTCAAAATTACTACAAGCATAATTACTAAGAAATATACTTGGGGGGGTCCCATTGATTGCCCTCCGTGCGACCGTATTCACCTCTCAAATAAGAAGGTAGGGATAGAGGTCGATTGGTGGGAGGAGTTCATGATAGGTATATTAGAGAGTGGCCTTCATACCTCACTCAATAGTTAGATGTTTCGCCTTCACCCATGCTGCCCAGATTTTATCAAATTTTTTGGGGTAATTTCTTCCCAAGTATAAACAAATAATCAATTTGAAAAGATATGGTACGTAAATAAGTGAAAATATATAAATATAATAAAATGTCCGTGCTGATGTCTCTAAATCAAATTTGAAGATCTATAGGGTGACTCTGTAAAACTAACGTGTTAATTATAAAACATGAAACACGTGATAGAACAACATGTGATCAGTACCATGTGCAAGGTAATCGCAAATAAATATAATAATATAATAACAGTAAATCGCTTCAAAAAATATGTATATAATGTGCAACCAGGCACACAGCAAACAAACAAAAAATAAAGTGACTAGTGCACACAGACAAGGTATAAGTGACAACTTGACTGGAACAATGTGACAGTAAACTAAAAAAAGTCCACAAATAAACGTGCAAAAATAGTGATCTTCTTAGGGCAAATAAAGTGATTGGAATCAATGGTGATATTTCCTTTTATTCATGAAACACACCACACACTAGTGGGCAGTGGCCCCTTACCTGCAGGTAATGGGGTAATAACATTAGCCAATTTTAGGCATGGCGACCCTTAATCATGAAATAGAGAGAACAATCAGCGCAAACAATTAACATAAAAACAGATATTGCAAGCTGAACACTAAAGGATTCACCAACCCAAAAACAATGCGATAAAGCATTGGTGTAGGGATAAGGAGATCTTCCAAATGGCAGAATGCCAACTTCAACCAGTTGTAGGGGCGACAATCTTTGGTCCTATCCTGGCTAATCTCATCTGGGAACTGCGTCCCTCCAAGTAGTGTATCGGGGTCACCAAGATGAAAAAGAGCAAAGGAAGATCCCACAATAGTGTAATATTGTTTGGCAGTAAGCTGTTTTTATTTAAGCAGATAAAGTACTCACATAGAAACAGTAGTACAAGGTAAAAATCCGACGAGCGGCGAGCTCATATCACTAATCCACATAGCGTGCCTGTCCCGTCCCTACGCGTGACGTCACGACCCACATGACTTCATCAGGGGATCAGGGGATTTCTTTCCAAGTATGTTAGTTTGTATAGCGATAGTGCTGCATTTACTAAGGATTGCCAGAGTTGTTTAGTGGGTGGTTGGGGTTGGTTCCATTGCAGCAGGATTGCTTTTCTAGCATATAATGTGGTATAGAAGATAAACAATTTCTTCCCCCAGGAAGCCTCAAGGAAGTCACAAATACCCAGTAGGAGAGGGTTCGGGCTGTATGGGACCATCAATTTCCCGATAGAGTTAATTTTAGTAAGAATGCTTTTCCAGAACTCTACCACTCCAGGGCAGGACCAGACCAGGTGAAAGAAGTCAGCACCATCTGAGTTACATTTAGGGCAGTTGACCATTTTGTCAGGGTAAACTCTGGTAAACTCTCGCCAAGCATGCTGGGGAACAGTATGCACGACGAAGAAACTTCAACTGCATGAACCTGTCCCTTGCTGAAATTGCAAGGGGCAGATATTGCTGAATACCTTCCTCCCAATCATCATGCGCTAATTCCAGAATGTCCCTCTGCCAGAGCTCAAACAGTTGGGAGACCTTAGACATGTCCCAAGATGCCAACATATTTTACAGTTTGGATAGTGTTTTTCCACCATCAGGGGATCTAAGCGAACTCTCTACAGTTGACATTACCAGAACCAGCGGAGCAGGGAACTGAGATCGGAAAGCAAAATAATGGGAAGTTTGGGACTTTGAGCGAGGTCATAGACATAGTGGAGGTGGGTTGAAATAAAGTGCACATTTATTGTCATTAAAAATCATGAAACATGTCAATAACAGAAACCACATAGGTGAAAGTACATTGTAGTAAGTATAATTTCATGTTTGTTCACACACACTATAATAAGTGTGCATGCGATACAGGCAGCTAGGGTACACCCAAGTATAGTAGCCAAGCGCCCCATAGTGGTCTGGATTAACCAGTAAATACATTTTAATCAGTTCATAAATGTACAAAAAGCACTTGTAAATAAAACAGTGAGACCATAATAAATTACATAATCAAATTTCAAAATAAACAACTGAATCGGAATACATGGAGACATCCCGAAAAGCCCAAAGTAGATGGTTGAATGGGGGCTTGTGTCTGCATCCCAAAACATGTCTGACGCGTTTCGTGTGTATCACACTCATCAGGGGCGGGTGCTGATAAGATATCTACATAGTACAATAAAATTAGTAAAGTATAATTAAACCTATCAAAAAGGAACAGATAAATGTACCCAAAGTACTTATAGGAACTCACTGTAATGAGGTATGGTAAGTATGAAACCAGGGCCAACTAATCTGTACTGGGAGCTGAGGTAATGGAGCCGCGTGCTTGCAGGGCGCACAACAAAAACCTCCCCAAAACACAGGACACAAGTTGAGGGTACATGTGATGATACTGGATGATGCATCTATGGTGGCTGCCACAGGGAGTCTAAAGATATAATGTCATGGTGTCATATTGTCGGAAAGCATGACGCAATTGAAGGAACCTAAAGAACATGTGATTAGATTAGTTGTCCCTGAGATACTATATCACCCAGGCTCATGACCCCATGTCTAGCCCACAGGACTGGATGTGGGGTGGAGTGGAAATGGGGCAGACGAGGGTTGTCCAAGTGGGGAGTTGCTGGGGACCAGTCATTGGGTCCCATAAGCTTCTTGTTAACCGTGTCCCACACCTTAAGGGTAGCACCTATAGGGGGAGTCACCTGTAGATTAGACCTGGGGCCCCTGTGTACCAGATTCCTCAGCTCTGCGTATGAACCAAGCAGCGCCATCTCTAGGGTGGATGCGGGGTTGGTCGGGCTCTCTGAGAACCACCATTTAACAGTTACCAAGACCACAGCCCAGTAATACTTCAAGAAACAGGGTAAGGCTAGTCTCCCTAATTGAACAGGTAATTGTAAAGTTGTTTTCGCTGTTCTAGGAGTCTTCCCATTCCAAATAAAGGTAGTAACGATACTATCCAAATGTCTAAAAAAGGTAGTCGGTATAGGGACCGGGTCTGTCGGAATAGATAAGTAAACTTGGGCAACATCGACATCTTAATTAAATTAACCCGGCCCACCGGTGTTAGGGGTAAGGATTTCCACGTGTTACATCTTTGATAGACCACTGGGCTCAAGTTAAGGGCTACATATTGTTTTAAATCCCGATGAATCTCCACACCCAAATATTTAAACTGGGAGACCCTTTGAAGCTGCCCATCCGCCTACGAGAAGCTGAGTGGATAGGGAACAGGACTGACTTTCCCCAGTTTATGCATATACCAGAATACCGTCCGAATCTATTAATTACTGAAAGGGCCGCCTGCAGGGAAGTTCCATCATCTCTAAGGTACAACAAGGTGTCGTCGGCATATAACGACACCTTTTCCTATAGGGTCCTCAGGTGTAGCCCTGAGGAGGACGGCCATAGGTTCAATTGCCAGGGCTTTTTGCCCTGGTGAGAGGGGGCACCCCTGTCTGGTTCCCCTGCTCAGGGGGAAGGTTGGAGAGAGAGCCGTACCTGTATGTACTCTGGCCTTTGGGGCCTTGTACACTGCCCTGAACCAGGAGACGAAGACCGGACCAAACCCGAATCTGCGGAGGACCTCCTATAGATAACCCCACTCCACAGAGTCAAAGGCCTTTATTATCAATTTTAACTGTTTATTTTCTCGGCACGGTGCACAAGACATACTATCAAGATCGTGATCCATTGAAAAATTAAAATCTCCTGCTAGGATTAGATGGCATTGTTTAAAGTCTATTAGAGCATTCGAAATCCCATTTAAGTATTTTTTTGGGCGTTTGTTAGGGCAATGTACGTTTGCTAGTGTGTACCTTATCCCCTGGAGAGTCCCTATCAGAAACAAAAAGCGACCGTCTGCATCTACCTCCCTTTCTTCCAGGGTGAAACTGGTGTTTTTTGCTATTCCAGTAGCAACTTCTTTTGCCCTCTAATTTGGGGAGTCCGCATAATATAAGTTGGAATTGCCCGTGAATATAATTTAGTACTTGAATCAAGTGATATATGCGTCTCCTGTAGGAAGATTATGTCTGCAAAGTACCCTTCCAACTCTTTAAGCATGATATGTCTTTTTTCAGAGGAGTTCAGCCCTCTTACATTGTATGTAATAAACTTAACGTTTGTCATCCAGGGGTGTCCCCTGTCACCCCTCCTCTTTGCCATTGCGATTGAGCCTCTGGCTATTGCCCTCAGATCCTCTGACCAGGTGAGGGGCTTCAGAACAGGTGATCTGGAGGAAAAACCTGCATTATCTGCAGATGACCTTCTGCTATTTCTCGGAGACACGCAGGATTCCCCCCGGGAAGCTATAAATATTATTAATAGATTTGGTCAAATCTCCAGGCTAAAGATAAATTGGGCAAAATCCAGCCTGCTACCTGTAGACCCCTTGGGAGGCCACCTGCCGAGGAGGTGGCCCAGATCCAAGTGGTAAATAAATTTAAATACCTGGGTATAAATATCTCCAGGGACCTCCAACTTTATACCTTAGACAATATTGACCTGTTATTGGCCAAATTTAGGGGAAAAATAAAAGTGTGGAAACTCCTGCCACTATCTGTGGCAGGTCGCTGTAATCTAATTAAAATGATTTGGATGCCACAGCTCCTTTATCTACTACATAATTCCCCAATTTGGTTGTATAAAAAGTGGTTCCAAAGGATAGACACTCTGTTTAGAGAAATGATCTGGAAGGGCGGTCCAGCAAGAATTCGGTTAACCACCCTGCAGTCTCAGAAGACGGAGGGAGGAGTAGCGCTTCCACATCCCTTTAGCTATTTCCTGGCGTCACAACTTCAGCACATAGCGGGGTGTAACCTAGCAGGCCAAGAAGCAGGAAGAAAGATGCTCCTACAAAACACCCCACATGATTCAATAGCTGAAGCCTCAGAGGCAGGTTTCTTTCCCTCAGGATTCCCTACCTTGAATTTAATGATGAGAGTATGGGACACAGCGAAAACAATACTGAAGTATAGAGGCCTCACGGAATACACCCCCTTGTGGGAGAATAGCAAACTGGGAGAACTACAAAAGATGGGGGTAGTAAGAGAATGGGAGAGATGCGGAATAAAACATATTGCCCAGCTATATTGAAACGACACCCTGAAAACCTTTCCGGAACTGAGAGACCAATATGCCCTACAGAATAAATCTTTTTTTTAGATATTTGCAGGTCAGGCATGCACTGGATGAACAGTTTAGAGGGAGCTCCTTAGAATGCAGTATAATTCCAGTACTTCAAAAATTAATCAACGCTGAGTCAGGAAAAGGTCTAATTTCAAAAATATATCCATATATCAATAAGGGGAGAATGGGATGGATAGAACCCCCCTTATACAGGAGAAAATGGGAAAAAGACATGGGATACATCTCCGAATTGCAGTGAAAGAGAATTTTGGAACTGGGCCCACAGGTCTCGCTGTCCCCTTCTCAGAGGATGTCACATTTGTTCTTGCTGTATAGAACTTACTATAACCCTCAAAAACTCTTTCAGTTCGGCCATCGGCTGGACTCAAGATGCCCTAGGTGTTGGGACTTAGAAGCGGATGTGCTTCATATGTTTTGGAGATGCCCGAAGCTGTTCCGTTACTGGACGGAGGTGACGGGAGTCATCGAACGGGCATTTGGAACCTCCACTGAGTTGGAGGTCAAACGGCGCCTACTGGGACTAGTGGAGGGAGTGGGAAAACCAGGACACAGCCATGTAGCAGTCATGAGATGCTTATTCCAAGCAAGGAACCTGATTGCCCGGATTTGATTTGATTTGGAAACTCTGGTGGGAAGCAAGAGGGATCAAAGTGTAATCTCTATTTATGTAGAAAAACACTGAAATGATGGGTACTGACCTAAAAGAAAACAGACCATGAGAGATCGAAAGATAAGTGAATGAGAGGAATGGATAGAGCTGAGAGGGTGTAGCGAATTGGTTGTGAATTTAGATACAAATAGAACTCTAGACAGGTCTTCCTGCAGGACCCCCACCTAGGCAATACTCAACATGTGTACAGTTGATATTACACGCACTGCCCATGTAGGGGGCAGAATGCATAGGGCAGGGAGGTCGGGCACTGGAAGAAATGTCTGCTTTGATGCATTGTATAAAAATTAAGAAATATATGAATAAAGAAATAAAGTTAAAAAAAAAAAAAAAGTCTGTCATTATTTGGCTTATTTGGGATTTTTACTTTCACAGGTAATTGAGGACAAACAGATCTTATCGCCCCTCCCCAACCCCCCATTCCCACAAATCCCTCCCCCCTCCCCCCCTCATCACACAGCCCCCCTCCCCCCTCATCAGTTGGTATCTTGACCCCATGGTCTAAGCACTCCCTTAGGGACCTCCTTGTCCCCCTGCTCCCTTTGACCTGAGGTGGAGTTCTGTATGGCGCTATCAGGCCTCATCTCACCTGCTATGGGTGAGGTGGTTTCAGAACATGCCAAGACTCCAAGTCTCTGCCTCCCTGTTGTTTAATTTTTAGTCTTTTCATGTTTCCCTCCAGTCCCACCTCATCCTCCCAGCCTACCCCACCCTCCCAGTCTCTAGTGAGAGAAAAAAAAAATCTTTTTGAGATCGATATTAGCTATTGCAATCGTTTATGCTGAATCATTTTTCCGGCCTCTTTTCTATGCAGTCTTTCGGGAAATGGGGATCTCCACTTTTCTGCAAAATTCCGCAGTGTCTTCTATGAATCTCGGTCTGGCTGTATGTCTGTTTTTCCTGCCAATTAGACATGAGGGGAAACCCCAGTTGTATTGGACTTCATTTTCACATAATATTGCCAGTAGGGGTTTTAAAGCGCTCCTTCTTTTCAAGGTTTCCTGTGATAAGTCTTGGTACAATTGAATGTGATTTCCTTCATGCTTTATGGGCGACTTCTCTCTCAGATTTCGCCATAAATGATTTTTGTCTTCCCAATTCTTGAATCGCACAATGATGTCTCTTGGATTCTTCTGTGGGGGTTCTTTTGGCCTTCTTATCCTATGGGCTCTCTCGATTTTTATTGGGTTTGTTATTTCTTTGTCCATCAAAGGGTTGCAAATCTTTATGACTTCTGTTAGATCTTCTTGTTGGGAGGTCTCAGGTACAAAACGTATTCTTAGATTTTTCCTTCTATCCCTATTTTCTTGATCCTCTAATTTATATGCTTGTTCTTGTTGTACTTTTTTCAAGGATTTAATTTCTGCTTCTAGTTTCCCCATGCTGATACTGTTACTTTCTGTTATTTTTTCAGCTTCTTCCACTTAGTCAAGAATATGACAGAGGTTTCTATGTATTCTTTCCATTTCAGTTTTCAGAGATTTTTCCAAGGCAGCGAACAGATTCAATTTCATTTTTAGTCAGGAAGGAAGGTTTATCCTGCTGCAACTGTTCATCTCTTGGTTCAGATTCTGAGTCTGGCTCTTGCTCTTTTCTAGATTCTGAGAGTGTATCAGTCTCTTGTGTTGTTTTATTTTGCGCCTTATTCTTTTCCTTCTCCTTCCTTTTCTCCTTACTCTTCAACTGATTGCTTTTAGTAGTTTGTTGTTTTTCCATCGATTGCTTCTCTGCTTTTCCCACTTGTGTGACATATTTGTTCATTGGGCCTGGGCTGGTGGTCAGACTTAGGCGGGGTGATTTGGGGGTTGCGCCTCCTCTCGCCGCCTTTCCCCTCATTGTTCCTGGGGAGTTCCTGTTCTGCTCTGACCCCCTTATTTTTAGTAAAGTCCGTTACTTATATTTTTAGTGAAGAAGGTATAATCTTCAGCCAGTTTACGTTAGAGGACTGGTGGAGGGATGGTGGGTTTTTCTTCCCTTCTTCCTTACTTCTGTCACCATTTCCTTCTCCTTTCCCCCCTCTCCGCTTCCCCTCTTCCTCTCTTTGCCTCGTTTGATAATTTATTTATAGGCAAGTGAAATACATTATTTGACCAATAGGAAAACCTTACAGTCCCATCCTGTGCCCTTCCGGGGTTCTTTCACTTCCGCTTCTTCCTTACAGTCAGTTATGTATTATGTGTACTCCAGGAAAACTATTTATTTTTATGAATTTTTCCTGCAAATTGAGAGTGTTTTTATTTTCTCCAAGTTTTATCACTTTATCGCTTTATCCATTATTGCATTTATCTCCTTATGTCTATCCAAAGTTGCTTATTTTATAGAGAGTTGTAATATGTCTGTTCTTATATAACGTGATACTGCCTATTGGAGGTCGACCGATATGGGGTTTTTTTTGGCCGATGCTGATATTTAGAAATCGCGGTGGCCGATATATGATGCCGATTTTTTTGGGCCGATATGTTAGACCGATTTTTTTTTTCTTTTTTTTTCCCTTCATCTCATAAAATCTAACAGTTAGACCCCTTTCACACTGGGACGTTTTTCAGGCGCTTTTGGGCTAAAAATAGCGCAGTAAAGTGCCTGCAAAACGGCTTCCCTGCAGTCTCAGTGTGAAACCCCGAGTGCTTTCACACTGAGGCGATGCGCTGGCAGGATGTTAAAAAAAAAGTCCTGCAAGCAGCATCTTTGGAGCAGTGTATACCGCTCCTCCACCACTCCTGCCCATTGAAATGAATGTGCACTGCTGCCAAAGTGCCTGCAAAGCGTTTTGGCAGCAGCGCATTTAACCTCTTCCTCGGCCGCTAGCTGGGTTATAAGCGCTCCGCTAGCAGCCGAATCGTGCCGCTAAAATGATGGTAAAGCGCCGCTAAAACTAGCAGTGTTTTACCGTCAACGCATGCCCGCTCCAGTGTGAAAGCAGCCTTAAGTCATACAGAAAATTTTTTACATTTAAACATTTATTAAACAAAACAAACCTCCAATCAGTTCACTTGTATGTATAATTTAGATAAAAAAAACAAAAGAAAAACCTATCTTAAATAATAAATACACAAAAACAGGTAATCAAAACTTTTGGATGAAAAAAAATGGGCTAACTTTACTGCTTAGTTTTTTTTTTTTTCATTCATTAGTGTATTTTTTTTGTTAAAAATGGGTTTGAAAGACCACTGTGCAAATACCGTGTGACATAAAATATTGCAACAACCGCTATTTTATTCCCTAGGGTCTCTGCTAAAAAATATATATATATAATGTTTGGGGGTTCTAAGTAAATTTCTAGCAGAAAATACAGGATTTTTACTTGTAAGCAACAAGTGTCAGAAAAGATTTAGTCTTTAAATGGTTAAACTGAGAACTCCTACACAGGAGTTCAGTCCATTGATAAGTGGAAACATTGTATCTTTTTAGCTTCTTTTATCAGACTTGGCAGGCTGCCCAGAGAGGAGAGAAGCCACTCCACAGAAGACTTCAGGCAACTTGCATTGACTTCTATTACAGAAGTCATTTGCAAGTCACGCTGAAGTTATAATCAGCTTTTTTTATCAGCACAATCGGCTGATGCCAATTAATTAAAAAACGCCAAATATCAGCCGATATATCGGCCAGCCGATATATCGGTCGACCTCTACTGTCTATGTTAACATGGTGCTGTGGTGGTGATAACAGTTCTTAACCTTATGATTAACGTAAATTGCAATATAGCATATTTGCAAACATTTTATGCTGTACTCACTGCACCACTGCTTTTCAGAAAATTTATCTTTTCAGCCTTGCTGCACTTCACTGCCTTCTAGTTTCAGATGAGCGTGGGTAGAAGCGGGGGGGATGGGGGGGGGGTGAGGTCAGCTCGAGGTCTCTGCTGTCTCCACTGCTTGGTCTGGTCAAGAAACGGGGCTCCTCTCTCAGGGTCCCTGGGGTACCCTTCGAAGTCTCAGCTCTCTGTTCCTGAAAGCAGCGCTGAATCGTCCCAGTAGAAGCCACTGCACTACCTCTTAACCACTCCACTGCCCAGGGGGGCGGTATCCGGGTGAGGAGGAGAAATGGCCAGAGGGAGGGTGGTTGCCGCCCTCTGTCCACACGCTCCCCCTATAGAATGGTGGCTCGACCGGAGTGCTGGTATGGCTTACCGGGGAGGGCAGGGGGCATCTGGCTAAGGCAGCTTATGGTCTGCTTCAACCCCTTCTCCAAAGCCCGGCGGCAAGAGAGACTGCTCTATCCCAAGAGATCCAGGCTTGGGGCACACAGGCTCCGAGCTCCACCAACATAGGTGATGTACCTTCGGCTAGCATTTCCCCATCCACAAGAGCAGGTGGAGCGCAGCGGGGGGGCAGTCGGGTGAATCAGGAGGACATAGTCAGTTCACTTAACAGGAAGCGAGACCTGGTTCGCTCCTGCACGCTCTAGTTCTGGACTCCATTGCTAGACTCCTCCCACAGACAGTTCCTCCTTGATCTTGTAATTTTTAAAGATCATGATAACTGTCTGGCTACCATGTTGTACTGGAAGAAAACAGCCGGAAACACGATCCTGCACGCATCCAGTGCCCATCCCCCCACACTTGTGCGTAGCATTCCCTACGCACAGTATATCCGACTAATAAAGCTTATGAACAACTTAGAAATACATTGCTCTATAAAAACAAAACCAAGTCAGAAGATTACTCTACTGTTAAATTTATCATGCAATACTCCCACCAACTATATCAACTAAGAAACATGCTGAATAAACACTGGCACATCCTACATGAGGACCCTATTTTGAGCAAATATGTCAGTGATCACCTTTGCGTGATAAACTGACTAAAAGTCACTTTGTCCCTTCTCACGGTCATACTACCAACGAATCTGGAATTTTTATTTGTGGGCATTGTGCTCTTTGCCCTCTGATCTTTACTGGCCATAGATTTAGACTACCCAATGGGGAGCTCTTCTACCCACATTTTCGAGCTGATTGCAGTACCCAGGGGGTGGTCTACCTAATGACATGCAAATGCAGGGTTTTTTATATCGGCAAAACAATTCGCCAATTACGACAAAGAATAAATGATCATATCTACTCCTCTGCCAACGGCAGGATGCTTAGTCCCATAAGTAGACATCTTGATCTTTGTCACAGATTTGATACATCTGTTGCCACCTTTATTGTTTTGGCAGTGATTCCGCAGGACCCAAGGGGAGGAGATTGGGATAGGAAAATACTCCAACATGAGGCAAAATGGATAGAGCGCCTTAACGCCACAGGCTGGCCAGGCATTAATGAAGTACAATCCTACAAGTCAATTCTTTAATAAATGGGTTATTTGCCTAATTACCTCTTCTTAAAATAAGTTCATTATTGGTCATATACTTCAATATATCCTGCCTCCTCCTGCTGTAACGATTCCTGGTCCCTTTCCCTTCCTCTTTTGTGTTGGCTTATATCTAACTGTACAATGATGTGGTTTTGCCTTTTCAGTACATTTCCTGTTCATACCTATTTGCCGCCTATTGCCTAACTATTGTCACATATGAAACGTTTTGCAGTAATTTTTACAAATTAATGTTCGTTGTTTCTATTTTCTATTTCCTCATAGGTGCTATCTGTCTTATCTATTTCTGATTATGGCTTTTTCGTCTCAGGCCTGCGGTGGAGACCCCATTGGCATCAATCTCTGGACTTCTCCGACGTGCTGTTATTGCTAGTTGCATGTGCAGCCGGTAAGCCGCAGTTCGTCCCCCTCTGGAAACGTTCTATGCGGCTCCAGGTCCGGGACTGATATTTTCCCCTTGTGGCTTTTTCTCCCTCTGGTCATACCATCACCTGTCTATAGGCCCTTTACATCTGCCTCTTACAGCGTATACACGCTGTTACCTCGGAGTGTCAACTGGGGGCGCCCTTAGCCCTGGAACCTTCAGGACTGTGCCCCTCTTGTGCGGCCGCGTCTATTGCAGCCGCATTTGCGTACTGCGGGGTTGCGCGTGCAGCCCTGCCCGGCCGAATCAGGTGATGCGGAAGCCGCACACCTGATTGGGACGTGCATTTAAGGCTGATTATTCAGCCTTGCACCATGCTATCTCTCTCAGATGGCGTTCCGCCTTTGGACTTATTTACATTTACTACTATACTCATCCTGGTAAGGCTTTTATCTTCTAAAATCTGGTTTGCTGCACCCCTGCTGCGGGGCTGTTGTAATACATGCATTTTAGATATTTAGATATATACCTCTCTCTTTATAGATGGCTCTTACCTGGCATCTGCTAAATTCACTGTGCCTCTGCATATAAACCTCCCCTCTTTTTTCTTCTGGTAGTCTTTTCAAGTGAGCAATTTCTATGTTTGATATAAAGGCTTTACATACAAAGTACTATTACAAGGTGAGACTTTGTACTCTATTAACAATATCTCCTAACTTGTGTAATGATTAGACTACTATCACCTAAAATTGTGTCTCATTACTATATATATATATATATATATATATATATGTATATGTATATGTATATGTGTATATATATATATATATATATATATATATATATATATATATATATATATATATATATGTGTATATATACACACACATACACACACATACACACACACACACACACACACATTTTAGAGGCGGTGATGTATATTACTAAGCACAGTCCTACCATCTAAAAGCTCGCCTTCTATTCAGCATTTACCAGTCATCCAGAACTTTTACTTAATTGTTCCTTTCAGGCCGAGTTCACACTGGTGTGACACGACAGCCGTCTTACTTTGGATCTGACTTTGCCCTGCGACTTGAAGCCGACATACTCAATGACCGGGGACCCGACTTGGATCCCCACCAATGCCAGGCACTGTATTTGGTATGAATCTTGAGGGGGAACTCCATGCCAAATTTGAAATAAAAAAACGGCATGGGTTCCCCCTCCAAGAGCATACCAGGCCCTTGGGTCTGGTATGGATTTTAAAGGGCACCCCCTTCGCCGAAAAGACGGCGTGGGGGTCCCCCCAAAATCCATACCAGACCCTTATCCAAGCACGCAGCCCGGCCAGTCAGGAAAGGGGGTGGGGACGAGCGAGCGGCCCCCCTCATGAACCGTACCAGACCGCATGCCCTCAACATGAGGGGGTGGGTGCTTTGGGGCAGGGGGGCACCCTGCGGCCCCCCCACCCCAAAGCACCTTGTCCCCATGTTGATGAGGACAAGGGCCTCTTCCCGACAACCCTGGCCATTGATTGTTGGGGTCTGCGGGTGGAGGCTTATCGGAATCCGGGAGCCCCCTTTCATAAGGGGGCCCACAGATCCCGGCCCCCCACCCTATGTGAATGAGTATGGTACATCGTACCCCTACCCATTCACCTAGGAAAAAAAAGTGTCAATAAAAAAACACCTAGACAGGTTTTTAAAGTAATTAGGCAGCTCCGGGGGTCTTCTTCCGACTTCGGGGTTCTCTTCCAAAATTCTCCACGCTCTCCGGCTCTTCTCCCGCTCTCCGGTATCTTCTGCTGGGCTCCTCCGCTATCTTCTGCTCTTTTGCCCGCTCTTTTGTTAACGGTGGCCCGATCTTCTCCGCCATCTTCTTCCCTCTTTTCTTCTTCCGATGTTGACACAAAGCTCTCTCCCACTGTAATGCCGTGTGCGCGGTCCGCAACGACTTATATAGGGATGGGGCGTGGTCACCGGGTGATGTCACCTGGTGACCCCCGCCCCTTAGGACGTCACAGTCCCATCATGCCTTGGGACTGTGACATCATAAGGGGTGGGGTCAACAGGTGACATCACCCGGTGACCACGCCCATCCCTATATAAGTTGTTGCGGACTGCGCACACGGCATTACAGTGGGAGAGAGCGTCGTGTCAACATCGGAAGAAGAGAAGAGGGAAGAAGACGGCGGAGAAGACCGGGCCACCGCTAGCAAAAGAGCGGGCAAAAGAGCAGAAGATAGAGGAGTAGCCCAGCAGAAGATACTGGAGAGCGGGAGAAGTGCCGGAGGGCACGGAGAAGAGGCTGGAGAGCGCGGAGAAGAGACCGGAGAGCGCGGAGAAGAAGGAAGAGACCTCCAAAGTCAGAAGAAGACCCCCGGAGCTGCCTAATAAATTATTTTAAAACCCTGTCTAGTGTGGTTTTTTTTTAAACTTTTTTTCCTAGGTGAATAGGTAGGGGTACGATGGACTCCATACTCATTCACATAGAGTGGGGGTCTGGGATCTGGGGGCCCCCTGCCTGCAGACCCCGACAACCAACGGCCAGGGTTGTCGGGAAGAGGCCCTTGTCCTCATCAACATGGGGACAAGGTGCTTTGGGGTGGGGGGCCGCAGGGCACCCCCCTGCCCCAAAGCACCCACCCCCCCATGTTAAGGGCATGCAGCCTGGTATGGTTCAGGAGGGGGGCGCTCATTCGTCTCCACCCCTTTTCCTGACCGGCCCGGACTGCGTGCTCGGATAAGGGTCTGGTATGGATTTGGGGGGACCCCACACCATTTTTTCAGCGTAGGGGGTTTCCCTTAAAATCCATACCAGACCCAAGGACCTGGTATGCTCTTGGAGGGGGAACCCATGCGGTTTTTTATTTAAAATTTGGCGCGGAGTTCCCCCTCAAGATCATCAGAGCACAAGTCGCATGCCAAAGTCGGATCATGCAAGATGGCGATCCGACTTTGATCCGACTTCAATGATAGTCAATGGGCTGAAGTAGGATCAAAGTCGGACCAAAGTAGTACAGGGAGCATTTTCAAAGTCGGACCGACTTGTGTCGGACCAGTTAGGATGGCTCCCATGGGGAAACATTAATTTTCACACGTCATGCAACATGAGCTCCCAATGTTGGAGCGTTTGTTGCACTAGTGTGAATCCGGCCTCAAGGTAGGCTTAAACTTATATGTTTGCATTTCACCATACTTACCTACCCTTCTCTTGCATGGAGTGAACTTTTCCAATTCACCTTAATTAACCCCTGCTGGGCTGTTATGCTTCCCCCTTTTTCTTGGCAGTGGTTATTTTATTTATCCCTGCCATTTGTCTTCTTTACTTTTTTTCTTCCCTCCTTACATCCTATATAGTTTATCGTACCAGGCACATCCCCACATGTCCGCTGCTTCACCTTTTGCATGTCCTCCTCGAAGTCCACCTATTGATTGCCTTGTGGTACTCCCCACAAATTGTTGAGACTCTCTACCAAGACCTCTAGTATCAATTGTATTTATTGCTTGAATCTATGTTTTTTCTCTCTCTTGTAGACTAATTAAACAAGCTCCTGAAGAAGCATTCAATTGTGAAACATGTAGAGCTATAAAAGTTTGTTGTCTTTTATATTACATTGTAGGTATATGTCCTTGATTTAAGGATATGCCCCTGGGGTCTATGACCTATCCGAGAGAGATTCAGCTAGCTCTTTGCACTTTACTTGCATTGTTTTAATATGTTTTTTGTATTATGTGTGTAATAAAATTTATATATATATTTTTTACAATTGGTGCCTGTAAAGTCCATTTTTTTCTGCCTTTCCATTTAAATAAACTGACAGGATGTGGCACTGCTCTACCTAAAAAATTCCCACAGATCCATCCTGTGCAGGAATTTGGTACTCTTTGATTCCTCTCTCCACTGGGTATGGGTTGTAGGAGGCCCACTGGAAAGTGTTGTGGAGTCTTACTCTGAGCACACACGGAACAGGCAGCTACGAAGGCAGTTACATCAGCACGTAGACTAGGCCACCAGAATTGTTGGGAAATGGCCCAAACGAGTTGATTCTTACCAGAGTGGCCAGCTGCCTTGGGAGAATGGTAAGTCTGGAGCACGGCAGTACATAGACACTCTGGGACAAAGCAGCGGTCACAAGGTTTCTCAGGAGGAGCATCGACCAGAGCAACAAGAATTTTGTAATTTACAGTTACATTACAATTTGATACAAGAGGAATCAGAGGGCTCTGCTCGTTAGAGCTTACAATCCAAAAAGGAAGGGTCAATTGATACAAAAGGTAATAGCTGTGGAGGGATCAGCTGATGGAGGAAGTAAAACAGTGCTAGTTAGAAGCAGGATAGGCTTCTTTGAAGAGAAGGGTTTTCAGGGATCGCCTAAATATGGATAGATTAGGGGACAGTCGGACAGATTGGGGTAGGGAGTTCCAAAGGATGGGAGAAGCTCTGGAGAAATCCTGGAGGCAAGCATGGGAGGAGGTGACAAGGGAGGTAGGGAGTAGAAGGTCTTGGGATGAGCGGCTTGGTTGGTATTTTGGGACTAGGTTAGTGATGTAGCTGGGGGCAGAGTTATGGATGGCTTTGTAAATTATTGTTAGTACTTTGAATTTTATACGTTGGGTGAGTGGAAGCCAGTGGAGGGATTGGCAGAGAGGGGTGGAGGACACTGAATGGTTGGTAAGGTGGATGAGTCTTGCAGCGGCATCCATTATGGACTGAAGGGGGGATAGTCTATGTATAGGTAATCCAATGAGGAGGGAGTTGCAGTAGTCGAGGCGAGAGATGACCAGGGAGTGAATTAGAAGCTTGGTGATGTCATTAGTTAAAAAGGGGCGTATTCTGGAAATGTTGCGGAGGCTATGGTGGCATGATTTGGACAGGGATTGTATGTGGGCCTGAAAGGACAGTTCAGAGTCTAAGGTTACCTCTAGCACCCTGGCATGTGGGGACGGACTGATAGATGTGCCATTGATCTTGACAGAGAAGTCAGGGGAGGGGGCACTTGGGGGAGGAAATATTAAGAGCTCGGTTTTAGATAGATTAAGTTTGAGGAAGTGGTTTGACATCCAGGCTGATATGTCTGTTAGTACATTAGTGATGCGTGAGGAGATTGATGGGGTGAGCTGAGGGACAGATAGAGATAGATTTGGGTGTCATCAGTATATAAATGGTAGTGAAAGCCATGGGATGCTATCAGCTGACCCAGGGAGGACGTGTAGATCGAGAATAGCAGAGGTCCAAGGACAGAACCTTGGGGGATCTCAACGGTAAGAGGAGTTGGAGAAGAGGAAGTGGAGTTGTAAGTGACACTGAAGGTGCGATGAGATAGGTAAGATTCGAACCAACGGAGAGTGCAGCCAAGCAAATTGAGTTTTTTGAGGAGGAGAGGGTGGTTAACTGTATCAAAGGCAGCAGAAAGGTCCAAGAGTAAGAGTATAGAATAATGACCATTGGTTTTGGCTGTTAGTAAGTCGTTTGTGAGTTTTAGGAGGGCAGTTTCTGTGGAAATCCAGACTGAAGGGGATCAAGAAGGTTATTCTCAATGAGGAGGTCACTCAGTCGGTTGTAGACTAAACATTCAAGGAGTTTGGAGGCAAAAGGGAGTAAAGAGATGGGTCTTAGGTTGTTAAGATCGGTGGGGTCTGAGGCCTTTTTTGGTATGGGAGTGACTAGCGCATGTTTTAGAGGGTTAGGGAAGATGCCAGTAGAGAGTGAGAGGTTGAAGATATGAGTTAAGGAGTGTAGGATTGAGTCAGTATTTGAGAGGGAACAGGGTCCAGGGGGCAGGAGGTTAGGTGGGCATTAGAAAAAAGTTTAGTGACTTCCTCTATAGTAGCTGGGTTAAAAGAGGGAAGTATTGATTGTGCAGGAGGACAAGGAGTGTAAATTGAGGGAGATGTCTGTATAGTGGAGGTCTCGAGACGAATTGTCTCAATCTTATTTTCAAAGTGATTAGCAATCTCCTGGGCAGTGAGTAAGTTAGTGGGTGGGGGTAATGGAGGACGAAGTAGAGTGGTAAAGGTAGAAAAGAGCTGACGGGGATTGCGTGAGAGAGTGTTAATGAGAGTGATAAAGTAGGTCTGTTTGGCAGTGTGCAGGCAGGAATGGTATTTTTGGAGGGCAAATCTTGCTATGACTTAGTTTTACGCCACAGACGCTCAAGAGCGCGGCTACGTTTTTTGAGGCTTCTGGTATTGTCTGTCTGCCAGGGTTGTAGCAGTTGGGGCCTGATTCTGTGGGTAGTGAGTGGGGCGAAGGTATCCAGGGTGGATGACAGTGAAGTGTTGTAGCCAGAAGTGGCCAAGTTGGGGCAAGGATTAGATTTGTCGTAGAGACAATCTGTAGCAGAAAAAAGAAGAGAAGGGTTAAGATGACAAAGGTTTCTACAGGTAATAGTTTGGTAGTTGGAAGGCAAGGAGGAGGCAGACAAGGAGAGAGTGAAACTAATAAGGTAGTGATCAAAGAGAGGAAAAGGAATATTGGAGAGGGTGTGTGGAGTACATAGGTAGGAGAATATGAGGTCAAGGCAGTTGCCAACAGAGTGAGTAGAAGCGCTTGTCCATTGTTTTAGGTCAAAAGAGGAGGTTAGGCTCAGCAGCTTAGAAGTAGCGGGAGTGTTAAGATTAACAGGGATGTTGAAGTCACCAAGAATGATTATTGGAATTTCAGAGGAGAGAAAGTAGGGTAGCCAGGCAGAGAAGTCGTCGAGGAAGTTTGATACTGGTCCAGGGGGCCGATAGATCACAGCAATTCTCAATGAAACTGGAGAAAATAGACAAATACAGTGAGCTTCAAATGAGGAGAGGGACAGAGAGGGGGGTGGATGAAGAACCTGAAAAGTGCTTTGAGGGGATAGGATTCCAACACCACCTCCTTTCCGTCCACTAGGCCTGGGAGAGTGAGTCCACAGGAGGCCACCATAGGAGAGAGAAGCAGGAGAAGGAAGGTCAAATTCTTGAATCCAAGTCTCAGTAATTGCAAGTAGGTTCAGGGAGTTTGTGATAAATAGGTCATGGACGGTGGTGAGTTTGTTACAAACAGTGTGGGCATTCCAAAGGGCAAGGGAGAAGGGGAGGCTGGTTCTAGGCTGAAGAGGAATAGAAATGAGATTGTGTGGATTGCGGCTGCTATCAGAGGGTGGGGGGTGCTGGGTATGTTGGCCGAAGGTAAATGATAGCAGCCGCAATCCACACAATCTCATTTCTATTCCTCTTCAGCCTAGAACCAGCCTCCCCTTCTCCCTTGGCCCTTCGGCCAACATGCTGGGTATGTTGGCCGAAGGTAAATGATAGCAGTTCAGGATTTGGGGAAAAATCTCCAGAAGTTAGGAGAAGCAGAAGGGTGAGAGAGGTAATATGGGAGTGTGACTTATGTGGGGGTCCCAGTGGCCTGCAGGTTTTATTGGTATATGGGTTCAGAATTAGCAGGAGCTGATATGTGCAGTAATAAGGTGAAGACAGGAGTGAGGGAGATATATATAAGCTGTGGGGTGGAGAAGATGGGTGAAGGAGAAAGAATTTAAGGAGAGAGGATGCAACTGTGAGAAGGAAAAGTAGGGAGTGCATGATACAGATACAAATGGTGAAATTGAGAGGAAGCCTGAATGAGAGATGAAAAAGTCTGATGGAGAATCAGGTCACCTGTAGTCTGTTTAGTGTTCTGCAGAAGTCTGTTGTGTATTTTCGCTTTGTGCATTCGCTGAAGTGCTGAGCGGAAGTGTAATACTTAATCCAATATGAATACTTTATCCAAGATGATAGTTGCCAATGCAATCCCAGCCTGTGCAAACCCCTGCCTGTGCATCCCTTAGGTAAGGCCTAAATTTATACTGAATTTGGGTGGGGGCATTGCCAATTAGTCAGGATTGCATAGGAGGAACACATGGCTAACAGAATGAACTTCTTACACCAAGGCTTACTACAAGACACAGCAAGAGAGTAGAAAGGTCAGAGCCGTAAAGATAGGAAAAGTTCATAATTTAGGTATAGACAATAAGAAAGTAAAATAAACATCACTGTGATATGGACAGAGGTAAAGAATTTGAAGGCAGCATAGATCATCAAAACACATACACAGAATTAGCAAGCAGATCCCAGTTTCAATTAAAGGTGGAAGATGTGGTTGAGCTGACACATACACAGAATTAGCAAGCAGATCCCAGTTTCAATTAAAGGTGGAAGATGTGGTTGAACTGACACATACACAGAATTATCAAGCAGATCCCAGTTTCAATTAAACATGGAAGATGTGGTTGACCTGACACATACACAGAATTAGCAAGCAGATCCCAGTTTCAATTAAAGGTGTAAGATGTGGTTCAGCTGACACATACCTTTAGGAGGGGTAGAGAAGAGTTGTGTTAGATGTGCTGAGCGGAAGTGTAATACTTAATCCAATATGAATGCTTTATCCAAGATGATAGTGCCAATGCAATCCCAGCCTGTGCAAACCCCTGCCATATAAAGGTAATACTCAAGGCGGGTGCCTGCACAGAGACTGGTGCAGCAGCAGGGACGGCCTGCGACTCAGGTTGTACCGGAGCAGCCACAGTGGGGGATTACAGGTGAGCAGTGCGACTCAGGAGCGTTTGTAACGCTATGGCAAACTGATCCATGCGGTGATCTTGCTCATCCCAATCTGGAAAAAATATTACCAACAAGTGGATTGACTGTATCTTCTGAATTCATGGTCTTCGCCTACTGTCAGAAACCATGAACCAGACCGAGAGAGAAGTACAGTAAAATCACACTTGTTTATTAATAAAAATAAAAAGGTAAATAGAGTAAGCGTAGTCAAAGCAGAGCCAGAGTCCAGTAACCGAATCGTGTAGTCAGCCAAGCCAGAGTTCAGTAACCAGATTGGGTAATCAGCCAAGCCAGAGTTCTGTAACCAGATCGGGTAATCAGCCAGGCCAGAAGTCAGGGATCCAAGTAGAGGTACAGCAAGCAGGATAAGGAGCCAGAAGGGATGTCAGGAAAGCCAGTCTTTAAACAGGAATGCAGGAGATGGTTTCTTGTGATGTGACCAAGGAGAAGGCAGGAATGAAGTGAGCTTGAGATCTTTAAGTATGCGGGACTGACAAGCAGATCCACAACAGCTGGTTAACTGTGGAGAGAGATGAGAGCTGGCAATTAGCTGACAGCTGAGCGGCCAGCTCAGAGAAGGAAGGGCTGAGCCAGCCCTGACAGCCGGGTAGCATAGGTCAAAGGGAGTGGGACACTGGGTCGCTCAGTATACGTCATATCGTCGTATATCGTCGTATTGAGTTTTACATTAATTTCCTGGTATTTTGCTCGTTTTATGTTTCTGCCCTTTTCACCTCCTACTATATAAAGTGAAGTCACACACGTCATAATCACTCCCCTGATGATGCACTTTTGGTGACGAAACGTTGGGTGAACTCTGGGACGTGTGATGCAGATCGTGGGCGGTGATATGGCGGCCATCTTAGTGGTTTGAAATGCTGGACGTTTCTACATGCCTGTTTTACCTACATTAAATGTGAGTGGATCCATTTTTATCTTCAATAAATTGGTTTGTATCGATCATTGCACAATGAGCGTTCCTTTCTATTTTTATATATGTGTGGATGCTGGAGCTTGCCTGCAGTAGGTCTTTTCTGGATGTGGAGTGATTCCCTCACCCTTAATAGTCTTACATGAGGTGGAGCAGCTTTAACCGCATGTGGAGTGGAACAGTGTTTGTAGGGAGGATCTATGGTACTACTATTCAGTATATTTAAAAGTGTATACCCCATACACTGATAGTAAGAGTCAGTACTATTGGGTGATGGTGATGGTCTATCTTTCCTTCCATATATGAAGACACATTAAAGGGACTTTATGTTGATCAGTCGAACGTTATTTGGTGAAAAATTCTTGTCCGATTATGGCCAGATGTGACGGGGAGGGAACCTCTTCTATAGTTGACTCGGCTTGACTGGAGCTGGTAGGACCCTCATCTGGAACCTTCAGATGGATTATGCAAAGCTCCGTCTTGTTGGCCAATTGCGCACTGACCTCTATGAAGCTTTCAGGGACTCCTTGTCTCCACTCTAATAGTGGATAGGTGCGGGAGGTCCCGCGGTCTGTTTTGACAGCAATCACCCACACTTTCCTGTCTGTGGATAGTATCTTCACAGCTTGGCTGATTTGCTCCTTAGCCCAGGCCTCTCCAGGGAGTTTGATCACCACGCTCGACTCTGAGTGGGCGCCTTCTTCCTCACACCACTGGATAGCAGCGGCAAGGTCCATCCTGGCGCTTGTAGGGATGCCCTCTGTGGAATTGATTGCAGAGTAGCAGAAAATTCCAGACGAGCCCCCACGTGTAGCGCTACCCCCGAAGGAGCCGCTTAATGTATATTTGGTTTTGCACTCTGCCTCTCAACCCCAAGAATGGGGCCAACCCCTCTGGCACACCTACTTGATAATGTTAGTGCGGAACCCAGCAATAGAGAGGAAACACAGTAATGATAAACCATGAAGTATATTTACTGAGGCCCTGGGTTCTGTCACGTCACCAGCTGTGGTAGTAAATAGAGACTCACACAATATCAATAAACCACTCAGAAATGTTTACTTGAGATAAAGAATAGACATAATAAAATGGCATGAGGCGTGGCTTGGACATGAGACGGTGACTGGCCCATATGGACAGCATGGGAAAGAGATTGGGTAAGACCCAGCCTAAAAAGGGCACCCCTGAAAACTCCATCAAGCGATTCCTCGCCACGGAGCCTGAGGACTTCCTGGAGACGGATGGCCTAGGCCGCTCACCGCATGGGTCAGGAATGGGCCACACCTCCCGTCATAGTCCCGAAACCAGACACCGGTCTCCAGTATCATCCGGAGACTCGGACGGGGAGAGAAGCCTGATCAGACACTCGGGAGTTGCGGAGCTTGTGTGTGATCTCCCCACTAAAACGGACCTGGCATCTATGTTACTGGGCCTGGAGAAGGTCATTAAAAAGGAACTCTCGGCAGTACGAGCAGATCACGCACATGTGCTAGAACGGGTGGGGGAAACAGAACAGCGTCTCGATAGACACGCAACAGTCATTAGAGACTTGCAGGTCACAACTCGTAACCTCTCCATGGCCCACAGAATGGTGCTTTACAAGATCGAGGACCAGGAGAACCGCAACAGGAGAAATAATATCCGCATTAGAGGACTGCTTCAGGGGACAAAAGATGATGACCTTGCAGCCTCCATTCGCGGCATTTTTAACAGCCTCCTGGGTAACATGGCTGATCACCCCCTGAAGCTGTATAGGGTCCATCGTGCCCTTCGCCCACGCAATCTGTCCTCTGATACCCCCAGGGATGTTATCTGCCGGGTCCACTATTTTGAGGAAAAGGAACTCATTATGCGGAAAGTGAGAGAGGCAGCTATGTTGGAATTTGATGGCGTCACCCTGTCCTTTTTCCCGGACCTGGCCAGGGAGACAATGGAATGACGGAGAGCACTTAAACCTCTCACAGAGCCTTCATAGCAAACAGGGATAGAAAAACAGCCATTCTCCGTTTTCCGGAAGATTTGGACACTTTCTGCATGGATCTCAACATTGAGCCCCCAGAGTTACCCGGCTGGCAGGACGACATACTTGCACTCTCTAACATGTCGGAAGTGCAATGGCAGAAAGTTCCCCGTAAATGCCGCTCTGCCACACCGGGTTCTACCCCAAACGTGGGCTGAGTTCCTAACCTGCAAATGCAGTGCTCCAACCTGAGTGCTTATATGGGTTCACAGTAAGCATATTATCTTGCCAAAATGTTATCTAATGTTAAGGGATATTAATCTTTGTTTTGTTTTATTGGACAGTTTAATAGTTTTTATAGTTATGTCTCTCATGGAAGACTGTAAAATGATCATGTTGTAATACCTGCTTGCACTAAAGGCTATCTATTGCAATTTAGCTGTGTGCCGACACCGGATCACACAGATGACGTGTGCCTGGTTTGAACATGCGTGGTCTAGATTCCGAGGCAGCACCGCCCCCCTGCACGGGGCAGCGGGGGTTCCGGTCCACCACTGCAGTTATCCCTCACCGGGTGGCGCGCTCTGGGGGATTGGACCCCGCGTTGTTCCGGGCATTGCACCGCAAGGCTTTGCGTGCACATCATAGACATGTTTTTATGTCATTTGCAATTTGTCTTTTTCTTGTCTTTTCTCTTTGTTCCTTCCTTTCCTATTCTTTCCCCAACTTCCCTACCGGCCTTACAGGATGTATGAATATGATGCGTCTCCCCAACAGATCCAATGGCCACGATCAATTTGATTTCCCTCAATGTGAGAGGGCTCCATGCTCCTGGTAAGAGACACATCCTTTATAGAGAACTTAAGCGTATGCAGGGAGACATTATCTTCCTACAAGAAACCCACCTCACACACACCACATTGGTTAGACTATATGCTCCTCACTACCCTACATGGTATTGTAGCCTCTCAGATGTTACGAAGGCAAAGGGGTTGGCCATTGGATTCCGGAAGAGAACTTCATTTACTTTTGGGCACACTCTTGTGGATCCATTTGGTAGATTTTTATTATTTTTATTATTGAAGGGCAGCCTAGGTAACTTACAGTGTACATTAGCTAATTTTTACACCCCAAATCAGGGCCAAGCGGGCTTTCTAGCCGCTACTCTGAACAAATTAAGGGACTTTGCCCAAGGATGCACCGTTGCACTGTTCTTGCGGGGGGACTTTAATACCCCCCTAGAACCTACTCTAGATATCTCTCAAGGGAGATCTTGCATTCCTCACAGACATCTTGCATTTATACGCAAACAATTACATGCAGCCCAGCTTATGGATGTTTGTAGGATAATGCATCCGCGAGAAAAGGATAACACGCACTATTCACATCTTCACAGCTCCCACTCATGGATAGATTACTTTTTCATAAACCATCATCAGTTAGAGCTCATATCACGATCCCGCACTGAAATCTCAACGATTTCTGATCATGCTCCAATTAGCTTGGCAAATACCATCCCTGTCCGTAAAATCTACAAACTGGAAGCTGAATGACTCCCTTATCTCAGAAGAAGTTGACATAAAGGAGATTGGGACTGGACTCTCTCTCTATTTCCAAGAGAATACCTCCTCTGAGATATCTCCCGGGTCCTCTGGGAAGCCCATAAGGCTCATATACGTAGCAAACTTTTCGAATTGGGTTCCAGGAAAAAGAGAGAGAGAACACATCTACAATCACAACTCAAAGACATAGGTACTCTCGAGAAGAATCACAAACTCTCCAACTCACCCTCTATTTTTCACTCTCTCACACAGAAAAGAGAAGAATTAAAGGCCCTCTTTCATGAGGAGCATACTTCCCAGCTCCGTGTAGTGTCCCAACAATATTACAAATGGGGGAATAAACCCAGTCGTCTTCTAGCCTGATCTTTGCAACACAAAAAATCAGCCTCTTACATAGCTAAGATCATATCACCCTCAGATACTATGCTGTATAAAACTAATGAAATTGCAAAGGAATTCCGTTCTTTCTACCAACAACTCTATCAGGTTGGCAAAGCCACCTCAGGTGGGGCAACTAGGGAGGCGTTAATACAAGAATACCTCATGCAGGCTAAACTACCGAAACTCCCTGCTGCTGCCCTAGAGGCTCTGGAGGGAGAACTCACCAAAGCGGAGTTCAGAGTGGCACATAAATCCATGGCTAATGGTAAAGCACCAGGCCCTGATGGTTTGACAGTGGCTTACTACCGTGCCTTTGCTGACACCTTACTCCCATATCTAATGTCATATGCCAATTCGGTCTCCAGAAACTCTTCACGTCCACATCACAATACTCCCCAAACTCGGGAAGGACCCAAGCCTTTGTGGCAGTTATCGCCCAATTTTCTTATTGAACCTAGATGCTAAATTATACGCTAAAGCAATCGGGCTCAGACTTATGCCCCTGATCCCTCAGTGGATTTCCAGGGACCAAACAGAATTTATCCCAGGTAGGGAGGCTCGAATAATTCTCTCAGAATGCTTTCTTTGATTTCTTACATGTGCGGGTGCTCCCAGCCCACCCTTCTCCTGTCTACTGACGCTGAGAACGCGTTGGATAGGGTGGACTGGGAGTACCTGATGTCTACGTTGCTGCATCTCGGCATAGGCCCGAACATGCTGATGAGAATCTCAGCACTATACCAATCACCTTCAGCACAGTTAAGAGTCAATGGTATATTGAGTGAACCTTTCTCCATTCACAACGGAACCCATCAGGGCTGCCCTCTCTCACCTATCCTCTTTGCCCTTTCATTAGAACCCTTCCTAGGGACCCCAACATACACAGGATTAAAAAAGAAACATCAGAGCACAAATATGCGGAATACGTGGAGGACATTCTCTTCTACGTTCAACAACCCCTTATTACCCTCCCCAACCTCATGTCGGCCTTTACTAAATTTGGAACCATCTCTAATTTTAAAATTAGTCTGTCCAAATCGGACATATCGATCCCCCACTCGACGGCGGCACTGTTGAAGCCCTCTTTGTCCTTTAGCTGGCAACCCCATGCACTGAAATACCTAGGAATATACCTCACTTCTAATTCAGCCTCCCTATTGTGTAGAAATTATATTCTGTTGCTGAATTCAATTAGAGCAGACTTACAAAAGTGGACCCAGATGGCCCACTCGTGGTTAGGAAGAATTAACATTGTGAAAATGAACATACTGCCTAGGCTGATCTTCCTGTTCCAAATGATCCCTTACAAGATTCCACTGGAGTTTTTTAAAATAGTGCAATCTATAACCGGTTCCCGACCGGCTCCTGTAGACATACGTGGGCAGAATGGCACGGCTGCGCAAAGTAACGTACCTGTACGTTACTTTGAATTTGCCGTTGTGTGCGTGCGCCTGCTGCAATCTCCGTGAGTCGGGTCGCGGGTCCCGCGGACTTGATCGCCGCGGGCATACCCACGATCGCCTCACGGAGAGGACGAACGGGAGATGCCGTTGTAAACAGCATCTCCTCGTTCTGCCTAGCGACAGTGTCACTGGGTCTCTGCTCCCTGTCATCGGAGCAGAGATCAGTGACGTCACATACACAGCCCATCCCCCCTACAGTTAGAATCACTCCCCTAGGACATACTTGACCCCTCCCCGCCCCCTAGTGGTTAACCCCTTCACTGCCAGTGTCATTTACACAAGAATCAGTGCATTTTTATAGCACTGATTGCTGTATAAATGACAATGGTACCAAAAATGTGTCAAAAATGTTCGACATTTTCTCAATAACGTCGCAGTCACAATAAAAATCGCTGATCGCCGCCATTACTAGTAAAAAAAAAATTATTAATAAAAATGCCATAAAACTATCCCCTATTTTGTAAACGCTATAACTTTTGCGCAAACCAATCAATTAACACTTATTGCGATTTTTTTACCAAAAATATGTAGAAGAATACGTATCGGCCTAAACTGAGGAAAAAAAATTTTTTTTTATATATTTTTTTTCAAATAACAGTTTTTATTATTGTTAACATTCTTAGTAGCAATACAGAATAAAGAAGCATTGAAAGTTTCATGTATTATCCAGCATATCTCATCCACAATCAAACATACACTTATGAATAAGGATATTAAATTCGTTTTGAGTTTCAATAATATCTCATCGTTTAACTTTTAACGATTCCTTTTGTAGATAGAGGATGTTGATTCAGTTACAATTTTTTAAAGTAATACCTATGACAGTACAAATTTTTTTTTTTTTAAAACCTGTAATGTAGAAGAATGGATAGAAATAAAGAAAGAAAAGGGAAGGAAAAAAAGGGAAGGAAATATAAAGTAGGCCATCTGGGTGAGGTTAGTACCTGGTCATGGTGGGTCCTCCCGGAGATGCCACAGCTCCCAAACCCTGTTGTGTGCCTCCAATCTGTCCTGTATTCTAGCTGTCATTCTCTCCATCAGCTCAATATCTTTAATTCTGGAGTAAAGATCTTCAGGAGAGGGTGGGGTGCGGCGTTTCCAGTTTAAGGCTATTAGGCATCTGGTTGCTGTGAGTATGTGCCTTACTAGTTTCTTATATGGTGTACGAAGTTTAAGTGGTGATAGTCCTAGTAAAAAGAATTTTGGGGAGGCTCGAACCTGCATTTCCAAAAGGTGGGACAGTAGGTGCCGGACCTTGTGCCAGAAAGGGGTAATCAGCGGGCACTCCCAGTAAATATGTATAAGGGTGCCTTTTCCTCTCTGACATCACCAGCATTGGTCGGAGCTAGTGGGAAAAATTGCATGAAGCACATCTGGAGTCATATACCAGAAAAACAGGATCTTGTACGCATTTTCCTTATAAAGTGTGCACATTGAGCTCTTTGCTGTCTGGTTCCAGATCGCCTGCCATTGTGCTATAGGGAGTTCCTCATCAAGGATTTTCTCCCATTTAAGCATGTAGGAGTGTTTGCCATGTTCCTCTAGGGAGATGGTGCTTAAAATCTTATAAATTCCCGATATAATACCTTTCTGTGCATTTCCCGCTAGAATTATAGTTTCAAACAAAGATGGGGGAGAGAACTGCAGGTTCGAGGTTATAGTCAGTGCGTAATGTCGAATTTGTAAGTATCCGTACAATGCCTGTTTCGGTAAATCGTGTTTTGCTTGTAATTCAGAAAAAGATAATAACCTACGGGTTCTGGGTTCTACTATACTCCCGAAATGGAATAAGTTTCTAGAGGACCAGGGGTGGGACATCTGGTGTGTTAGACTATCTGGCACTTTAGGATTGCAGATAAAAGAGGTCAGTGGTGATCTCTCTGAGGACAGCTTATGAGGCCAGGCTAAAGTACGCCAAGTCCGTCGTAACAGAGACATGGGGCCCAACAACCGATCAGGGGGCACCTCCGCGTTCGCACTCCATAAGAGATTGTTCGGGTGTATTGGAGCTAGCCAAAGCTTTTCAATTTCGGTCCATTTATTATATGATTTTTGAGTAAACCACGAGGCTATCGCTTTCAATTGCGCAGCCTGGTAGTTTTTAATAATGTCAAGGAAGGCTAGCCCTCCCTCTCTGCATGACGCCAGCATTACTGTTTTCGGTATCCTATGTCTTTTATAGTTCCAAACAAATTGGAGTAAGTCCGACTGGAGTTTTTTCAAGTGTTTAAGTGGTATAGGGATAGGGAGGGTTTGGAAGAGGTATAGGAGCTTTGGGAGGATGGTCATTTTAATAGAGGCTATACGACCTAAAAGGGAGATATGGTGCTTTTTCCACTGTGTCAGTAGAGATTTCATGGAGCGGAAGAGGGGGCGGAAATTTTCTTGGTATAGGGTGTCATATTTTGGGTGGATGTAGGTCCCCAAGTACTTCAGAGCAACTGTTTTCCAGTTATAATGAAAGTTGGCTTTTAAAAGTGAGAGTTTGGTTTCAGGGATATGCATGGGTAAGGCTTCTGATTTTGATGCATTAATTTTATACCCTGAAAGGGCTCTAAAGGTATCTAATTCCCCATGTAGGATCGGGAGGGTGGTATGGGGTTGGCTCAGTGTAAGAATGATGTCGTCGGCAAAAAGGGAAATCTTAAACTCCCTATCTCTAACCGCTATCCCCCGTATATCTGGGTTATTCCGGATTGAAGCGGCCAAAGGTTCCACGCAAAGCGCAAATAACAGGGGTGACAATGGGCACCCCTGTCTGGTGCCATTTGTCACCGAAAAGGGTGCGGAGAGTGCAAAGGGGGTTCTGACTTGAGAGGAGGGGTTGGTGTAGAGATGTCTGATCGCCCGCATAAAGGGTCCACAAAAACCCATGTGGGTTAGCGTAGCGAACAAGAAGGGCCACCCCAGGTGGTCAAAGGCCTTTTCAGTGTCAAGGCTCAGCAGCACGGAGGCGACTCCCTCCCTATTCGCCACGTCCACCAGGTCAATCACCTTTCTGGTATTATCACTAGCTTGCCGCAGTGGGACAAACCCCACCTGATCCTTGCGGACCAATGACGGGAGGATCATGTTTAGGTGGTTGGATAGGAGCTTAGTGAAAATCTTCAGGTCGGAGTTTAATAGTGCAATGGGTCTATAATTGGCGCAGAGAGATGGGTCCTTGTCCGGTTTAGGGATTAGGGTGATAAAAGATCGCTGCATATCTAGGGGAATGGGAGTGTCACGAAGAAAAGCATTAAACAGCTTACACATATGGGAAAGTAACAGAGGGAGAAATGCCTTATAATATTCATAGGGGAAACCGTCTGGACCAGGGGCTTTATGAGATGGTAGGGTTTTGATAGTCAGTTCTAATTCCTCTTCCGAAATTTGTGCATTAGGTGATAGCAGGTCAGATGGTTGAAGGTGGGGGATTCCGCTTTGTTCTAGGTATTGTTGCATCTTTTGGGTCTGATCCGGAGAGGGAGGGTTGCTAGGTATGTCAGGATTGTTGTATAGATCTTTGTAGAAATCTGCAAAGGTTCGGGCAATTTCCACTGGGTGTGATAGCAGCTGTCCCGATTTATTTTTAATCTGATTCGGGGATAGCATGTGGGTGCGTTCGCAAAGTTTATTGGCCAAAAGGGAGTGAGCCTTATTGCCTTTGTCATAAAACATTTGCTTCAATCTGGTCAAGGCCTTTCCTACCTGACCTAGGGCCAGATCCTTAAGAGTCATACGAAGGTTAATTATTTTTTTAAGTAGTGGTACTGTGGGGTTGGTTTGAAGCTTGTGTTCTAGTGTTCGAAGTTCCCTTTCTGCTTTCACTTTTGCGGCTAGTGCATCTTTTTTAAGTGTTGTGGAGAGCGCTATACACTTACCTCGGAGAACCGCCTTATGGGCTTCCCAAAGCGTGGTAAGTGTGACTTCCTGGTTATTATTCTCTTTAAAATAGAGTTGAAGAGTGGAATTTAATTCTGCCTGAGAGGGCTGGTGTTGGAGGAGGAAAGTATTAAGCTTCCAATTATAAGGCCTACGGAAAGTGGAATCTAGGTCTATAGTGAGTAAGATGGGGGCATGGTCGGACCAGGAGATTGGGAGTATTTGAGCCCTACGTGTAAGCTGTAGGGTGTGATTATTAACAAAAAAGTAATCTATCCGGGAGTGAGTGCGATGGGGGGCCGAATAAAACATGTACTGCCGGTCGCCTGGACGGAGAGCCCTCCACGCATCAAAGAGCGCATATCGTCTAGAGATTTGTCTAAATAGTCTCGAGTCTCTAAGGACTCTGGGTGAGGCTGTCTGGGGACCCACCGTCTGACGATCCGTATAGGTTGAATGGGTAAGATTGAAATCTCCCCCTATGAAGAGCACCTTAGGTGTGATTTTAAAGAGGCGGGTATACACCCTGGATAGGAAGCTGTGTTGTTTGGCATTCGGAGCATATAAAGTGCATAGTGTAATTTCCTGTGTTTGCCATAGTCCATGTAGGATTATAAAGTGTCCATGGGGATCACAGTGCTGGGTCACGCATGCGAAGGGAGCCCCCTTTTTAATAAGTATGGCTACTCCTGCCTTTTTATGGATACCCGAAGCTGTATATATCTAGGAATAGTATCTTGAGGCAAACGCAAAGGAGCCCCCCTATCATAATGGGTCTCCTGAACCATAATAATATCTGCCCCTGACTGCCTGAACTCCCTCAGCGCCAGATGTCTTTTTCTATTGGAGTTCAATCCATGTACGTTTAAGGAAAAGATCGTAGCCATGGTGATGTGTGTGGTAGTATGAGTAGACGCTCACCTGATGTTGATGTGTCAGCATTCGAGGGCCTGGGTTCGGGGCAGGCATTCTCCGGGAGGGGACCAGGAATTTGTGCTGTAATTGCTGTGTGGGTTTGATGATGGCTGGATAGGAAAGGAAAGAGGATAGTCTGAGAGAGAGAGAAAAAGATTGTTAGAGTACAATAAACATGGAAAGCATATATTACTAATAAACTTGTATGGGCCAACAGGCCAGGGTCTGGATGGATTCCCGTGTGTCCCCCCACCCCAAATAAGAGGAGTGGAGAGGGGCACCCGGGAGCCCGTAGCCAGCCAGAAACAATAACTCTACAGTACATAGTCTGTGACCCTGCACTGATATCTATCTGACTATCACGGGGGGAGGGGGGTGATAGGTGATGGGATCTATACCCTTCTCTCCGGAGCTCATCTGAGTTAAGCCCTGGGTGGTAAAGAAAAATTCAGCATGGGGGGCAGTCTTGGAGGTCTTAAGCTAAAGTTGCATTAAACAAAATAAACTGCGAACTAGCTTGGTATATGTGTTGAGCCTAATTACTCAAGTCCTGTAAATATGAAGAAGCACAGTATTTGTGTCTCAGCGATTCTTTTGCTTGGCGGGCTTGCGTTGTGGGTCAGAGTCCCGGGACCGGTTGGAGGTGGGCACTCTCTGCCAGATTGTGGGTGGCGGTGGTGGGGTAGCGACAATGTCCCAGTCCGGTAGCTTTGGTGCCGGGATTTCAAGAATGTTGCAAAAGGTGCGCAGGTCTTCTGGGTACCTCAGTACTGCGGATTTGCCCTGATGCTTTGCAGTGAGGCTAAAAGGGAAACCCCAGCGATAGGTGATATTCTCTTTCTGCAATAATTGTAGTAAAGGTTGGAGGAGTCTGCGTTTTTGCAGGGTGATCCAGGAAAGATCTGGATACAGTTGTATTTGGACATCATCAAAAGTCACTTTACGTGCCAAGCGTGCCCGCTTCATGATTTCTTCCTTAAGAGGGTAGGAGCTGACTCTACATATGATGTCTCTCGGTTTAGAGGTGGCACCTTTAGGGCGAAGTGCCCTGTGGGCTCTGTCCATTTCTATATGTTTAGTAGGTGGCTCCCCGATTAAGTTATTGAAGACAGATTGTAGGGTTATTTGTAGGTCCTCGGTTCCCTCCGCTTCCGGGATGCCTCTCACGCAGATGTTGTTGCGGCGTCCCCGGTTGTCCAGATCCTCCACATGTCTTTGCATAACTCTCAACATTTCTCTGTGGTCTGCTCCCTGGAGTTGAGTCCTATGGACTGCTAGTTTGGTTTCCTGTATCTCCTCCTCAGCCATTTCCATCCTGTCCGCCAGGTGTTTGAGCCCCGTCTGGAGTACTTGGATCTCTGTGCGACAGGTGGATTTCACATCTTCAGTGAGTTGTCTAAAATCTTCTTTTGTGGGTATAGCTTGTAAATATGCCTGCCATGGAGGATGCAGGGGTGGATCCCTTGTTGTGCCATATTGCAAGCTGGGTGAAGAATTGCCAGGTGGTGTGTCATTGGGATGTGTAACTCCCTTCTCCGGGTGTGACTGTACACCAGTTGCTGGGTAGTCCCATGGGTCCGACCAGGTTTCAACTTGTTGTTGCCGGATGGGAGTTGTATAGCTGGCCCCTGCTGGGAGTGGGATCAGGGCTCCAGCCTTCTGTGCATATGAGGGCACGGAGGATGGGTGATGTCTGGAGATGCTAGAGTCCCTAGAACGTGAGAGCCTCTGTGCTTTAGGTGGAGGGGATGTGACCGTCAAGGTCCAGGCTCCATCTTGTATTCCCTCAGGGAGCTGATGCACTCTGGCCGAGGGGCCTGCGGGGCTGGGTAGAGGTGGATAGTCCTGAGAGGGATCGGAGGAGAGCGGGGACGCCGGGGATGTGGGGTCCAGGCTCTGAATCTGAGGATCCGAGGCCGTTCTCAATAGTCTTGGGAATGCTGCCGAGCATTGTGTGTATGGTGGGGCAGAGATAGGCAGCATGACTAATGGCGGCCCACGTGTCTGCTCCATCCGGGTGTCAGGGTGTAGGGGAGAACTCACCGCTCCGGGGTGCGAGATGTGCTCCTGGGGGATCGTCTCTGTCAGCGGGGGATCCTCAGAGTGCTGACACTAATCTGGAGCAGGCTGTGAGGCCTGAGTGGAGCTCCGGTGTTTAGGCGCGGAAGTGACCGGCGCCATGTTGGCCTCCTCGCTCCGGGACACGTCCGGCTGAACGAACAAGGAGCGGAGGTCTTTGGATGCACCCGGAGGGGGCTGCGATGATCCCCTGTGTTTAGAAGAGCGGGTGGTCCGTGATTTGCCCATAAAGCTGTGGGTATTCGCCCCCAAGACTGCCTTTCTCGCTGTGGGCTCAGAGAGCAGGGAGATTAGGCTTCCATCTCGCTCGGCTTCCAGTCACGCCCCCTTTTTGATATATTTTTTGGGGCTATTTATTATAGCAAAAAGTAAAAAATAATGCGTTTTTTTCAAAATTGCCGCTCTTATTTTGTTTATAGCGCAAAAAATAAAAATTGCAGAGGTGATCAAATACCACCAAAAGAAAGCTCTATTTGTGGGGAAAAAAAGGACGTCAATTTTGTTTCGGAGCCACATCGCACGACCGCACAATTGTCAGTTAAAGCGACGCAGTGCAGAATCGCAAAAAGTGCTCTGGTCAGGAAGGGGGTAAATCCTTCCGGGGCTAAAGTGGATAATATGTAGATACATATGGAATTGTAAACGACCCCGAATTGCCTATAAATGGTTAATCAGACCAAAAATTAGAGGAGGCCTAGCACTCCCGGACTTTAAACGCTACTTTCTTGCCATTGCACTAAACAGGATATCAGACTGGAAATACCACAAGGACTCTAACCTCTGGGTGCAGCTGGAAGTGGACTTGTGCAGTGTGGACCCATACCCTTTAATCTGGATACCTAGAAAATTTTGCAAGCTGGCCTCAACAGTCTCACCGTTTACCAAATCAACCTTGGCAATGTGGGACTCACTATGCATAACACAGAAATTGCCCTACAACTCCCCGCTCATGCACCTAACAGGACATGATTACTTCCCACCTGGGAACATCGACCCTAGATTCAGCAATTGGATCTCAGAGACACCTGTCCTGTTGCATCAAGTAGCTACGGACGCGGGTATCCTACCTATGTGCACACTCATTCTAACGACACCGGTCTCATTCATGAACCAATGGAAGTACCACCAACTTTCAAAATTTGTTAAATCTCTTTCACAGCCATTGCAGTCTGAGACAGATCTGAACCCAGTAGAGGGACTACTTGTTGGGGACCAACCACCGGATAAACCCATTTCCTATTTTTATTAAGCTCTATTGACTCTATCTCCTATAGCCCAGCACTTGCTTCTAGCCAAATGGGAACAGGAGCTCCAAAGACCGCTATCAGACATTCAACGCTCTACAATACTTCAATTATCCCACATCTCCTCCATATCCTCGAAAGCAGCAGAAGTAAACTACAAAATGCTAACAAGATGGCACTACACCCCGGTAGTGCTCCATAAAACTTTCCCATCCATTTTGGATCTTTGCTGGAGGGGTTGTGGGGGCCAGGGCACTCATGCCCATATCTGGTGGTCTTGCCCTTTTATTAGACCATACTGGACTACTGTATTACATCATCAAAGAAATTCAAGGAAGTGTGGTTCCCAATGACCCTTGGGTGATATTGTTTCACTGTACGGGTAAACCAACAGGATCATATAAAAAATCTATCACATCTCTCACCTGCTGAATGTGGCTACGGCGCTTATCCCAAAATTTTGGAAACAACAGACAATCCCCACATTACGCCAATGGCTTGTGGAGGTAGATCGAATCTACCATATGGAAAAGAGCACGCTCACACTGAGAAATAAATCTGATTTAGCAAACAAGATATGGTCCTGTTGGTTTGCCTTTAAGTTTTCAATAGCATATGCGGATATTATGATCCAATAGGGATAGTCGAGAAAAGTAGAAAAACACTTAAGACGGTATACTGTAGAGGCTGGATAATCCCCCCCCTCCCCCCTCCTTATTTCTCTCTCTCCTTCTCCTCCCTTCCTGCTTTTCCTTTACTATTTCTTTTTATTGATGTACAGTTCTTGTTCATTAACTGAAGGTTTTACTGTTTTGAGGTATGTATCCCCCAAATGTAACATTTATATTGTTTAATGGCTCCACTCCAAAGACTTTAAGTAGCCCAGAAGTAATGACTGGACCTTAACTAAGATGTTAATCAAGTGTAGGTCAGATGTTTTCAGGAGTGGCCCCTGCCACACGATAAAATGTGATACCATTGTATATGTCGTGATATTGTACCTCTTTCAGGTTGTTTATATATTTTTTCCGTTACTGTTAAATGCTCTATACCTTGCAATAAAAACTTATTGAACAAAATAATAAAATGGCATGAACACACACGTTATAACTGACAGGAAAACATCACTTAATTCCAATATACAGAATGTGTACCTTTGTTACCTGAAAAGGTATATGTGAACAGGTACACAGGGAGGTGAACATCCAACACCCTCAACGCATGTATTGGATATCCGTCCCCTGAGGCCTCAACACACAGACCAGCATAAACTAACACAACATATGCACACAGTAACACAGTGCAACGTTTTAGAATGTCCCAATAAAATAGCTTCCCCTAGGTTGCAATACTGTAGTCAACCCTGCCTATAGAGCAGCAGAGCTTGGCAGCCTGGGTAACTTACAGTGTACATTAGCTAATTTTTACGCCCCAAATCAGGGCCAAGCAGGCTTTCTAGCCACTACTCTGAACAAATTAAGGGACTTTGCCCGAGGATGCACCGTTGCGCCGTTCTTGCGGGGGACTTTAATACACCCCTAGAACCTACTCTAGATACCTCTCAAGGGACATCTTGCATTTATACGCAAACAATTTCATGCAGCCCAGCTTATGGATGTTTGGAGGATAATGCACCCGCGAGCAAAGGATCACACGCACTATTCACATCTTCACAGCTCCCACTCATGGATAGATTACTTTTTCATAAACCATCATCACTTAGAGCTCATATCATGATCCCGCATTGAAATCTCAACGATTTCTGATCATGCTCTAATTAGCCTGGCAAATACCATCCCTGCCCATAAAATCTACAAACTGGAAGCTGAATGACTCCCTTATCTCAGAAGAAGTTGACATAAAGGAGATTGGAACTGGACTCTCTCTCTGTTTCCAAGAGAATACCTCCTCTGAGATATCTCCCGGGTCCTCTGGGAAGCCCATAAGGCTCATATACGTGGCAAACTTATCGAATTGGGCTCCAGGAAAAAGAGAGATAGAACACATCTACAATCACAACTCAAAGACATAGGTACCCTCTATTTTTCACTCCCTCCCACAGAAAAGAGAAGAATTAAAGGTCCTCTTTCATGAGGAGCATACTTCCCGGCTCCGTGTAGTGTCCCAACAATATTACGAATGGGGGAATAAACCCAGTCGTCTTCTAGCCTGATCTTTGCAACACAAAAAATCAGCCTCTTACATAGCTAAAATAATATCACCCTCAGATACTATGCTGTATAAAACTAATGAAATTGCAAAGGAATTCCGTTCTTTCTACCAACAACTCTATCAGGTTGGCAAAGCCACCTCAGGTGGGGCAACTAGGGAGGCGTTAATACAAGAATACCTCACGCAAGCTAAACTACCGAAACTCCCTGCTGCTGCCCTAGAGGCTCTGGAGGGAGAGCTCACCACCGTGGAGTTCAGAGTGGCACTTAAATCCATGGCTAATGGTAAAGCACCAGGCCCTGAAAAGGAAGATGGTAAAAGTTCTTTGACTCCAGACATCTTCAGCTAGCCTGTAGTTTAAACTGCAGTATTTGTAATGTAAATGGTACATTGATAACTGCTTAAATGAAGAAATATGGCACTTATAACTTCCTCCTTATATGAGAGTGTAATACAGTACTGACCTTACAGCACAGGGAACAACAAACCCCAGAGTTCAGCTGTATGTTGCCTGTGAAAGAGTAGATTCACATCCGTGGAACTACAAGTCTCACCAGCAGTCTGTAAAATAACTCACTCAGCAAACAGTGCACTTTACTGAAATGGGCAGGTGCCCTCTCACCACAGTAGACTCAGAGGCACCGTCCGGACTCCCCTCCTGATGTCTCAGTCAGATGAGAAGATGGTGCTGCCGCGCTGTACCATTGCTCCAGATGACTGAAGGGCAGGAAACTTCCAGATGTCCTGATGCTGCAAACTGATCCGCTTGCTGAGCTGGCAGAGCTTCACTCTAAAGTACCTCAGAGGCAGGCGAACTGGCTCTCCACAGTCTAGGCCGCAGTCCCTCACTCCTGGTGACACACAGACCTCCTTCTGGCAGGTGTTGAATGGCGTTCAGAGAGGCTGAAAGATGGCCACGCTGATCCTTTTATTACTCCTCCCAGCATGCAGTGCTGCGCACTTTGCATTGTCTGTATTGCAGTTCAGGGCTGATCCAGCTAACAGAGTCACTTCCTCCTCCAGACTACATCGCCCACAATGCTTTGCTGCATTTCCCTTTGCTGCATTCTCCTTGTGATTGGCTGACAGTTTCCTCCAATGCTACAGAGCAAGCAGTTCTGTGTGTCTCTGTGTATGTGAGAGAAAAGGAAGGGGGGTGAAAAGCCCACGCAGCTGCTAGCAGGCAACTCTCTCCCTCATAGATGCAATCAGCCTGGAGCGGTACCTGCTACATCTAGTCCACACAAGGTCTTAGAGTGCCGTATTTTTTTTCAACAAAGAAAATACCTGCTCCAGCTGGGGAAGAGGAAGGATGAATGAAACCCTTTTCAAGATTTTCATCAATGTAAGTGTCAGGAAAGGTCTCCTCCGCTGGTAATATTGATCATTTGGCGTGCAGTACTGAGGTCCACCAGCAGGTGTCTCCTGGCAGTTTGGAGCTGTCAGAAGAGCTTTTTCCTGCTGGTATTCTGTCACCTTTGGGCCGCAGTACTGGCGTCCACCAGCGGAGGAATCCTGGCAGTGTGGAGCAGGTATTCCCCTCTGCAGACAGGTGTCACCCGACCTTAATTAGCAGCTGCAGTATAAATACCCGGCAAGTGCACACTCATGTTGCCCTGGTATTGTCCTTGAGCCCTGACCTGCAGCCTGTTACTCTGATCCTGAAACCTGATTCCTGAACCTGAAACCTGATTCCTGGAACCTGTTGATCCTGTTTCCTGTCTGTTACCTGAACCCTGGACCCTGAGCCTTGTACCCGACCCGTCCCTCCTGTGATCCATCCATCCTCTCTTGTCCTGTTTGTTTCCCTTCCCAGCTAGTGATCTCCTGTTTATGACCCTGGCCTGGCTTGACTACGATTCTGGTACTTCCTTTTGCTACATATGCTGGTTGGTTTATTATCACTGTTTGGTTGTTTGGTTTGTTCACTTTGTATTGGTGGTGTGTTCACATATGCATTTACCTTAATAAACTTACTTTCACCTATTTATGTCTGGTTCACTCTGTCGCAGTCCACACAGTTCTGGTCACATCTGGTTTATGACAGAATACCAGGGCCATCCCTGACTGGAAGTGGCTGCACACGGGAACCATTTTTGACTCAGTTTGGTTGCAAACATGAATGCCGATGAGGTTATTTATTTTTCTCTGCTGGCATCTGAAAGTGGTGATTATTGCCGCCAGGCTTTGAAAGGATGGTCTAGTGACCAGTTGTTTGCAGCTATACGTTTGGCTCACTCCTTGGTCGATCAGGGTTATATATTGTTTGGGGAGGTGCAGCCTTTGATCAAGATCTGTACTAAGCTGGCCCTGCCCTGTATTCCAGAGGGCCATGATGATTTCACTCCTCCTTTTGATATGAATCAGGTTGTATCCCTAGTATGGCTTTTTGAAGATGATCCCGCCGATTTTTGTGAGCACTACTCAGCCTGTTCCCCACAGGTGATTGCTGAGTGCATTGTGTCTGCTCAGTCTTTTGTTAGACAGGGAGATTTAAAAGCACAGTTTGTACAACCTATACTTTCAGCATGGTCTGACATGGTGCAATCAGCTCCAGCCAAACAAACCACCTCTGCCACCAAACACCAGCCTACCCAAATGTATGTTTCCCCATCACCCATGTCAACCTCAGTTGCAGATCAGTATACGCTGCTCCCAACCAAATATTCATATCCGGTCTCTGCTCCCTGTACCTATCCTACATTCAACCCACCTGCCTCTTCTCAGCTGCCTACAAACCCACAGGAACTTTCCCCAGCTATCGTTACTTCTTCTCTGCCATATCCCAATCCTCCTTTCCAGTCTGCTGCACCCCTCACCTGCAGAGCTTCAGTGGCTAAACCAAAGAACCAAGACGATCCTGCCAATAACCCAACCTGCCTCCGCAGACCATACTGAACTACTGTATTACATTGGATCAAAGAAATTCAAGGAAGTGTGGTTCCCAATGACCCTTGGGTGATATTGTTTCACTGTACGGGTAAACCAACAGGATCATATAAAAAATCTATCACATCTCTCACCTGCTGAATGCGGCTAAGGCGCTTATCCCAAAATATTGGAAACAACAGACAATCCCCACGTTATGCCAATGGCTTGTGGAGGTAGATCGTAGCTACCATATGGAAAAGAGCACGCTCACACTGAGAAATAAATCTGATTCAGTAAACAAGATATGGTCCTGTTGTTTGCCTTTACGTTTTCAACAGCATATGCGGATATTATGATCCAATAGGGATAGTCGAGAAAAGTACAAATACGAAAAAAGTCGACAAATACTTAAGACAGTATACTGTAGAGGCTGGACAGTCCCCCCCTCCCCCCTCCTTATTTCTCTCTCTCTCCTTCTCCTCCTTTCCTGCTTTTCCTTTACTATTTCTTTTTATTGATGTACAGTTCTTGTTTGTTAACTGAAGGTTTTACTGTTTTGAGGTATGTATCCCCCAAATGTAACATTTATATTGTTTAATGGCTCCACTCCTAAGCCAAAGACTTTAAGTAGCCCAGAAGTAATGACTGGACCTTAACTAAGATGTTAATCAAGTGTAGGTCAGATGTTTTCAGGAGTGGCCCCTGCCACACGATAAAATGTGATACCATTGTATATGTCGTGCAGGGATATTGTACCTCTTTCAGGTTGTTTATATATAGTTACATAGTTACATAGTAGGTGAGGTTGAAAAAAGTCCATCAAGTCCAACCTATGTGTGTGATTATGTGTCAGTATTACATTACATATCCCTGTATATTGCGGTCATTCAGGTGCTTATCTAATAGTTTCTTGAAGCTATCAATGCTCCCCGCTGAGACCACCGCCTGTGGAAGGGAATTACACATCCTTGCCGCTCTTACAGTAAAGAACCCTCTACGTAGTTTAAGGTTAAACCTCTTTTCTTCTAATTGTAATGAGTGGCCACGAGTCTTATTAAACTCTCTTATATATATTTTTTCCGTTACTGTAAAATGCTCTATACCTTGTAATAAAAACTTATTGAACAAAATAATAAAATGGCATGAACACACAAGTTATAACTGACAGGAAAACATCACTTAATTCCAATATACAGAATGTGTACCTTTGTTACCTGAAAAGGTATATGTGAACAGGTACACAGGGAGGTGAACATCCAACACCCTCAACGCATGTATTGGATATCCGTCCCCTGAGGCCTCAACACACAGACCAGCATAAACTAACACAACATATGCACACAGTAACACAGTGCAACGTTTTAAAATGTCCCAATAAAATAGCTTCCCCTAGGTTGCAATACCGTAGTCAACCCTGCCTATAGAACAGCAGAGCTTGGCAGCCTGGGTAACTTACAGTGTACATTAGCTAATTTTTACGCCCCAAATCAGGGCCAAGCAGGCTTTCTAGCCGCTACTCTGAACAAATTAAGGGACTTTGCCTGAGGATGCACCGTTGCACTGTTCTTGCGGGGGACTTTAATACCCCCCTAGAACCTACATCTGGTTTATGACAGAATACCAGGGCCATCCCTGACCGGAAGTGGCTGCACAGGGGAACCATTTTTGACTCAGTTTGGTTGCAAACATGAATGCCGATGAGGTTATTTATTTTTCTCTGCTGGCATCTGAAAGTGGTGATTATTGCCACCAGGTTTTGAAAGGATGGTCTAGTAACCAGTTGTTTGCAACTATACGTTTGGCTCACTCCCTGGTCGATCAGGGTTATATATTGTTTGGGGAGGTGCAGCCTTTGATCAAGATCTGTACTGAGCTGGCCCTGTCCTGTATTCCAGAGGGCCATGATGATTTCACTCCTCCTTTTGATATGAATCAGGTTGTATCCCTAGTATGGCTTTTTGAAGATGATCCCGCCAATTTTTGTGAGCACTACACAGCCTGTTCCCCACAGGTGATTGCTGAGTGCATTGTGTCTGCTCAGTCTTTTGTTAGACAGGGAGATTTAAAAGCACAGTTTGTACAACCTATACTTTCAGCATGGTCTGACATGGTGCAATCAGCTCCAGCCAAACAAACCACCTCTGCCACCAAACACCAGCCTACCCAAATGTATGTTTCCCCATCACCCATGTCAACCTCAGTTGCAGCTCAGTATACGCTGCTCCCAACCAAATACTCATATCCGGTCTCTGCTCCCTGTACCTATCCTGCATTCAACCCACCTGCCTCTTCTCAGCTGCCTACAAACCCACAGGAACTTTCCCCAGCTACCGTTACCTCTTCTCTGCCATATCCCTATCCCCATCCCCTATCCCCATATCCATATCTCCTTTCCAGTCTGCTGCACCCCTCACCTGCAGAGCTTCAGTGGCTAAACCAAAGAAAAAACTAAAGTTTTTTCCAACCAAGACGATCCTGCCAGTAACCCAACCTGCCTCCGCACCAGCTAATCCTATCCAGTCTGACGTCTCAGTGCTTGCTATCCAGTCTGACATCCCAGTGCTTGCAACCCAGTCTGACGTCCCAGTGCTTGCAACCCAGTCTGACGTCCCAGTGCTTGCAACCCAGTCTGACGTCCCAGTGCTTGCTACCCAGTCTAACATCCCAGTGCTTGCTACCCAGTCTGACTTCCCAGTGCTTGCTACCCAGTCTGACGTCCCAGTGCTTGCTACCCAGTCTGATGTCCCAGTGCTTGCTACTCAGTCTGACGTCCCAGTGCTTGCTACCCAGTCTGACTTCCCAGTGCTTGCTACCCAGTCTGACGTCCCAGTGCTTGCTACCCAGTCTGACGTCCCAGTGCTTGCTACCCAGTCTGACATCCCAGTGCCTGTTATCCAGTCCGATGTCCTGATGTCCACTTTCCAGCCTGAGGGACCAGTGTTCCAGCCTGAGGGGCCAGTGTTCCGGCCGGAGGTGCCAGTGTTCCAGCCGGAGATGCCAGTGTTCCAGCCGGAGATGCCAGTGTTCCAGCCGGAGGTGCCAGTGTTCCAGCCGGAGGTGCCAGTGTTCCAGCTGGAGGTGCCAGTGTTCCAGCCGGAAGGGCCAGTGTTCCAGCCGGAGGGGCCAGTGTTCCAGCCTGAGGGGCCAGTGTTCCAGCCTAAGGGGCCAGTGTTCCAGCTGGAGGTGTTCCAGCCGGAGGTGCCAGTGTTCCAACCGGAGGTGCCAGTGTTCCAGCCGGAAGTGTTCCAGCCGGAGGTGCCAGTGTTCCAGCCGGAGGTGCCAGTGTTCCAGCCGGAGGTGTTCCAGCCTGAGGGGCTAGTGTTCCAGCCAGAGGTGTTCCAGCTGGAGGTGTTCCAGCCTGAGGGGCCAGTGTTCCAGCCTGAGGTGCCAGTCCTTAAACCTGATTCCTGAACCTGAAACCTGATTCCTGGAACCTGTTGATCCTGTTTCCTGTCTGTTACCTGAACCCTGGACACTGAGCCTTGTACCTGACCCGTCCCTCCTGTGATCCATCCATCCTCTCTTGTCCTGTTTGTTTCCCTTCCCAGCTACTGATCTCCTGTTTATGACCCTGGCCTGGCTTTACTACGATTCTGGTACTCCCTTTTGCTACATATGCTGGTTGGTTTATTATCACTGTTTGGTTGTTTGGTTTGTTCACTCTGTATTGGTGGTGTGTTCACATGTATATGCATTTACCTTAATAAACTTACTTTCAGCTATTTATGTCTGGTTCACTCTGTCGCAGTCCACACAGTTCTGGTCACATCTGGTTTATGACAGTAAGACCAAAGGGCTTCCAACTCAGTCTCAGTTAATGGAAATATGCGGCCATAAGGAAACTCAGAGCCTGGTAAGAGATCAATGGGGCAGTCATAAGGCCGGTGAGTAGGTAAACTATCGGCTTTCTTTTTGTCAAAAATGTCCATGAATTCAGGGAACATGCTGGAGATGGTTAGATACAGGCTGAATGGTCAGACAGGAGGCAGTGCTACTGGAAACTAGAGTAAAACAGTGTTGGGAGCAGTAGGTAGAGGAGAAGGAGACTTCTTTCCTACTCCAATTAATCTGGGGATCGTGAGCCAGTACCCATAGAAGTTCCAAGATTATGAGAAACAAGGGTGAGCATATGATGTCAAAGCAAAGAAACTCCTGATGGCAGGAATCTGTAATGGTGAGAGTGGGTGTAGTCTCCTGGGAAACAAGTCCTGAGCAAGGTAGAGATCCATCAGCCAAATGTATTTGGAGGCTTTGCTTTTTATTTTGAAGAGGATTGTGCAGTCTTCGGGCCAAGGGTGCATCCAGGAAGCAACTGCGGCCCCAGAATCACTAATGACCAGTAGCTGAATCTTCTATTCTGCCATCTGTAGGGAGACAGGAAGGACAAGATGAGACTGGGTTGAACCAGCTACCTGAAAGTTCATAGCATACCGCGGATGCGACTTACTTGGTCTCACGGGACAGTTGCGCAAGAAGTGTCTTGCTCCTCCGCAGTATAGACATAGGTTGGCTTGACACCGACGTTGTCTTTCATCAGGAGTAAGAGGAGACCAGACCCAGTTGCATCGGTTCATTTTCAGAGGAAGAAGAGGGAACCGGAGGAGGTGAGTGGACTGGAGGGATCCTGGGTAGCATCCAGGTAGGCCATGGGGACTGGAAACATTCAGAGCACAGTTCCCGTCCAATTTTATGGCCAGTTGAATCAAATCTTCCAGGGAGGTAGGAGAGTCAACACGTGCCAGTTCATCTTTAAGGATTTCCGAAAGGGCCTGACGGTACTGGTATTTGAGAGCAGCCTCATTCCATCCTGCATCCGCAGACCATTTTCAGAAATTGACAGTGTAATCCTCCACTGGTCTTTTCCCTTGGGATAAGGTATGCAAGATGGTTTCGGCAGTGGCTGTGCACTGGGGGTCATCTTACAGTTGTGCCATGGATTCAAAGAAAGTTTTCACAGAGTTTAGTAGGAGGCTTTTCTGCTCCAAGAGATTATGAACCCCAATTTTACTGTTTCGGTACTAAAAGTCTTAGGCTGGAGGGTCAAGTATAACAGACAGGCGTTATTTGAATGCCCTGAACTTCTTCCGATTTCCTGAAAATAGCTCAGGTGTGGGGACCCTTGGTTCGGGAAGAGTCACAATTACAATGGCAGGAGCTGCGATGGGCTGATCCTGTGAAGAAGTTTCCCAACTGGAGGATGCCAGAACTGTATCCACAGGAGCAGGAGACACTGTCAGGTGCTGGAGATGGCCTTCAGGTTGGAAGTAGCCCTCCTGTAGCTTCTGGACTGCCTGCGTAAGAGCTGTAACCTGCTGGCACAGGGCCTCGAGGGGGGGAACCCGCTCTGTCGGCCTCTGACATGGCTGGTTTGTACTGTCAGGGTACTCACTAAGGTCGAGATGCTGAGAGGGGCTCCCCTTGCAGCTGTGCGCACTTTACCCCTGAAGGTGGTACAGAGGGTATAGGGCACAGAGACGCAGGGGTTACCAGCAGGTAGGTGGGTCTTAAGTGGAGGATGCCGCAGAGTAGAGATGCCGTGCAGGAATGGACTTGACACCAGACTGGAGTAGGAAGTCCGGCTAGGGCTCTAACCCAACAGACCCAATGATAGTGGCTTGGAATGAGTCTTAGGAGGATACTGGGGGGTTAGGCACTGAATGTTCAGTAGAAGCAAGTCCGTAGTGCAAGCCGGGGTCATACACAGGAGGCAGGCCAGTAGAGTAGTCCTTTAAACAAGCCGGGGGTCAAGCACAGAAGACAGGTCAGCAGAGAAATCCTTAAGACAAGCCAGGGTCATGCACAGAGAGCTGGTAAGTAGGGAAGTCCTTAGACATGCCAGGGGTCAAACACAGAAGGCAGGTAGCAGAGGAATCCTTTAGACAAGCCAGGGGGTCAAACACAGAAGTCAGGTAGAAAAGGAATCCTTTAAACAAGCCGGGGTCAAAGTACTTGAGAAGAACAGAGCAGGTCAGGGTCAATCCGGGTCACAACAGGTAAACACAGGTTAGCAGAACTTGAGAAAGGAACACAGGAAGCTGAGAGACAAACCAGCAATTAGAAAAGGGGCTGGTCAGCTTTTTTTAGGCCAGCAAGGGGGTGACATGTTAGTGCGCACTTCAGTGAGCATGCTCCCGCGCCATCACGCTGTATCGTGTACCTGTGTGCGCCATCCCGCTATGTCGTGCACCCGCATGCGCCAGAGAGCTATTCTGCCGCACAGGAACGTTCCAATACTGGCAAGTCTGGCTCCTGCTATTTCTCTGACAGTGTCAAAGTCCTGAGCCTTCCCAGTCCTCAATGGATCACACAACAACTTGATCTGCAGCTATTCATCACAAGGGTAATCTTCCGTTTGAACCCCCTGGATCTCTATATGTTCCAGGGGTATGTACGACAAATACCTCTTGTAAAAATCTCTGGTCAGCAAGGTCACCTGAGCACCTGAATCAAGAGGGGCTCTTGTGTAGATTCCTTCCACCAAGACAGGCACTACAGACAAAGGGCCTACTAACTGGGCAGGAGGCCTGGTGGAAGCATTTGGAATAGCAGGTTTGTGTTATGACTTGTGCATTCTTCCTCTTCCGGTGTTGAGAATTCTGTTTCCGTTGACATCTTGGAGGCTGGTAAGCATTGCTCACTGAGATAGCATAAACTGCAGGTGTTCTCCATTGTTCCCTCACAGATTCAGGGAAAGTTCTTCTTGAAGGCCCAGATCTTCTCTCTATCCTTGGGTCGCTTCTCTGAAGTCCACGCCAGTCTTCTGTCCTCCTCGGTGGACTAGGACATTCTCACTGGTAGTGACTTGCACCTCCACAGTTTAAACAGATGTCTTGATTTGTTGGCCTCTAGCCAGGCGCAGCAGGTGAGGCAAGGGGTACATTCTGGACCGTGACACCCTTGGCGGTTGGCTCAGTACGTTTGCTGTCAGCTGGTCCATAACTTCCATCATCTGGGATACCTGCATCTTCAGTGCAGCTATCTCAGACTTAACATCCAATGACCCGGTCATCATCTCCATCAGCTGTGACACCTGAGTCTTGAGAAGTTCAACCTCAGAGTTGTCACCAGCTGCACTGGCCACTCTGACCTCAACAACCGATTCAAACTTTTGACTCTTCTTCTTGTTCTCCAGCATGGCCTATACTTCCTGCACAATCCTGATCAGATCTGGATACTTCAGGATGCCACCATCTTGCCTGGTTCTCAGCAGGATGGTGATGGGGTCAAAGGCTGGGCACCCCGCAAGACTTGTTGTGCACGGACCTCATCTACTTTCCAGGGACCCAAACCCTTCTTCAGTAGGATTTGATGTAGTATCTTATCCAAACGCCTCACATAGTTGAATAACTTTTCCTATGCATTCTGGTAAGTATGCTAACTGGTACATAAGGTCAGTGTCAGGGCTGGCTCAGCCCTTCCTTTTCTGAGCTGGCCGCTCAGCTGTCAGCTAATTGCCAGCTCTCATCTCTCTCCACAGTTACCCAGCTGTTACTGATCCTGCTCGTCTGACCTGCCTACTTAAAGCTGTCCAGCTCACTTCATCTCTGCCTTCGCCTTGGTCACATCACAAGAAACCATCTCCTGCGTTCCTGTTTAAAGGCTGGCTTTGCTGACATCCCTTCTGGCTCCTTTGCCTGCTTGCTGTTCCTCTACTTGGATCCCTGACTTCTGGCCTGGCTGATTACCGGTTACTGAACTCTGGCTATGCTTTGACTACGCTCACTCTATTTACCTTTTTATTTTTATTAATAAACAAGTGTGATTTAACTGTACTTCTGTCTCGGTCTGATTCATGGTTTCTGACAGTAGGCGAAGGCCATGAATTCAGAAGATACAGTCAATCCACTTGTTGGTAATATTTTTTCCAGATTGGATGAGCAAAATCACCGCATGGATCAGTTTGCCATGGCATTACAAACGCTCCTGAGTCGCACGGCTCACCTGAAATCTCCCACTGTGGCTGCTCCGGTACAACCTGAGTTGCAGGCCGTCCCTGCTGCTGTACCAGTCTCTGTGCAGGTACCCGCCTCGAGTATTACCTCTATAAGAGGTATGTCTAGTTCCACTGCGCTTCCCCAGCAATTTGGGGACGGTCCAGTTCAATGCAGAGGGTTTCACAATCAGGTTGAGATATACTTTGAGATGCTGCCCCAGGCGTTTCCCACGGACAGAAGCAAAGTAGGTTTCGTGATATCTTTGCTTTCTGAGAGAGCCGTGGCCTAGGCTAACCCTTTATGGGAGACGCAAAAACCTGTTGTCATGAGTTACCCAGAGTTTGTGGCCTCCTTTAAAAGGGTATTTGACGTTCCCGCATGCTCCGCTTTTGCTGCCAAGTGCCTCATGTCCATCAGAGTACGAGAACTGTTGCCAACTACGCCATTGAATTCCGTACTCTGGCAGCAGAGGTTGCTTGGAATAATGAGGCCCTCGTGGCTACTTTTTCTTATGGTCTTTCAGATTCCATCAAGGATGAGACAGCAGCCCAAGATATATCCACTGAGCTGGAGAGCTTGATCTCGTTTGCCATCCTCATTGAGTCCAGACTCAGAGAAAGACTTTCTTTTAAGGAGAGCTTGCGGAAGCCTCCTGTACGTTTGCCCCAGAGCTTTGCAGTTCCACCCGTGCCTCCCTCACCTCCCATGCCTCCTGGTACCGAGTCGGTCAGTGAAGATGAACCTATGCACTTGAGCTTCACATGTCTCTCTGCAGATGAGAGAGCCTTTAGGAGGAGGGAGAGATTGTGCCTTTATTGTGGCCAGGCAGGTCACTTCTTGAAGTCTTGTCCTACCCGTCCTGGGAACAACCGAACCTTGAGATCCTGTCATGGACAGACCTTAGGTGGCGTTGTGTCGTCCCCAGTTATCCAGAAGGATAAGCCCCTGGTTTTGGTCACCCTTTCTTGGGCTAAGTCGTCTATTGTGATACAGGCTCTAATCGACTGTGGGGCTGCAGGCCTGTTCATTGATGCTGCCTTTGTATCAAAGCACTTGATTCCACTGCAGCTGCGTGACACTCCACTTGCCATTGAGGCTCTTGACGGGAGACCTCTACAGCCTGCCCATGTGACTCATGAGAGGGTTCCATTGTCGATGGCCGTAGGGGCGCTTCACCATGAGATACTCCAATTCCAAGTTATTTCCTCACCTAAGTTTCCGCTGGTTATTTGTTATCCTTGGTTACAGAGGCACAACCCCTCCTTTGGCTCCGTGCTGAGGTTCTCTCCTGGTCACCACAATGCAGTGAGACATGCTTCCGGAAGGTAGCCAAGGTCCTGTGCAACTCTTCGCTCTCCTCCCTGCCAGAGGAGTACCGTGATTTTAGAATTGCGCAATTGACTTTCAACCTGGTGCCATACCCCCTCATGGCAGGGTTTACCCTTTGTCGGTCTTGGAGGATAAAGCCATGGAGGAGTATGTTGCAGACGTACTTTGTCGAGGTTTCATCCGCAAATCCTCATCTCCTGCTGGTGCCGGTTTCTTCTTTGTAAAGAAGAAGAGTGGTGAACTGAGACTTTGTATTGATTATAGGGGTCTCAATTGTTTCACGATTAAGAATGCCTACCCGATTCCATTGTTTACTGAGTTATTTGACTGTCTCAAGGGAGCAACGGTTTTCACGAAGCTTGATTTGAGAGGGGCTTACAATCTCATGAGGATTAAAAAAGGGCGACAAGTGGAAAACTGCTTTTAATACCAGAACAGGCCATTATGTGTACCTCATAATGCCTTTTGGCCTTTGTAACGCCCTGGCAGTTTTCCAGGAATTTATTAATGATGTCCTCCGAGATTTGTTGCAGTTATGTGTGGTGGTTTATCTTGATGATATCCTCATATTTTCCAAGTCCCTGGAGAGCCACCATACAGATGTCTGTCGTGTGCTTCAGAAACTAAGAGAGAACAATCTCTATTGTAAACTGGAGAAGTGCAAGTTCCATCGTGAACAGGTTAAATTCCTGGGCTATGTCACTACCACTGCTGGTTTTTCGATGGACCCAGAGAAACTTTCAGCAGTCCTACAGTGGCCTCAACCCGTGGGTTTATGTCCTCTGCAGCGTTTCCTGGGTTTTGCCAACTTTTATCGGAAGTTTATTCGTAACTTCTCGTCTCTGGTCAAGCCCCTGACTGATATGACCAGAAAGGAGAGTCTCAAGGCTGCCTTTGTTTCTGCTCCTGTGTTGGCACATCCTGATCCTATGTTACTTTTTATCCTTGAAGTTGATGCTTCTGAGAATGGTGTTGGTGTCCTTCTAACTCAACGTCCCACCTCTCAGAGTGCTATGCATCCTTGTGGCTACTTTTCCAAGAAATTGTCACCTGCGGAGTGCAATTACGAGATTGGTGACAGAGAGCTGTTGGCGATCATTTAGCCCTGAAAGTACCACTGTGCCGGTTCTCATTCTTACTGACTATAAGAATCTCACATTCTTGTCTGAGGCTAAATGCCTCTCCCCCAGAAGGGTGTGATGGGTTCTTTTCTTGTCAAGTTTCAATTACATTGTCTTATTCTTACCCGGTACTAAGAATGTAAGGGCTGATGCCTTGTCACGACAATTTTCCTCCACTTCCAAGCTGGAGTCAGTTCCGGTTCCTGTGATTCCTCCTGATCGTATTCTGGCTACGGTTCGCACCAGTCTTACTTCTCCTTTGGGTGAAAAAAATTCTTGCTGCTCTGGTCGATGCTCCTCCTGAGAAACCTTGTGACCATTGCTTTGTCCCAGAGTGTCTCCATACTGCCATGCTCCAGACTTACCATTCTTCCAAGGCAGCTGGCCACCCTGGGAAGAATCAACTCGTTTGGGCCATTTCCCAACAATTCTGGTGGCCTAGTCTACGTGCTGATGTAACTGCCTTTGTAGCTGCCTGTTCCGTGTATGCTCAGAGTAAGACTCCACAACACTTTCCAGTGGGCCTCCTACAACCCATACCCAATGAAGAGAGGCCCTGAACCCACCTGTCTATGGATTTCATTGTGGAGTTGCCCAACTCCCAAAGCAACACTGTTATCCTTATGGTGGTTGACCGGTTCTCAAAGATGTGTCATTGTATTTCACTTAAGAAGTTGCCTACTTCTAAGGAACTGGCTTCCATTTTTGCTCGGGAGATCTTTCGCTTACATGGGCTACCCAAGGTGATTGTCTCGGACAGGGGCAGTCAGTTTGTCTCCTGGTTCTGGCGAGGCTTTTGTGCACAGTTGGGAATTCAGCTTGCTTTCTCCTCTGCGTATCACTCGCAGTCTAATGGGACCGCAGAGCGAGCCAATCAGTCCTTGGAGCAATTCCTACGTTGCTATATTTCTGACCATCATAACAACTGGTCACACCTATTACCATGGGCAGAGTTTGCTCACAACAGTGCCTTGAATTCTGCCTCCCGATTGTCTCAGTTTATGGTGAATTATGTGTCATGGTACTACTTAGTGAGCCCACAGGCGAGCAGGTGACACGGGATCCCCCAGGGCGTGGAGTCTAAGGGCCAGCCAGTATTCTGCCAGGGACCCCCTCACGAGGGTTTGGGCTTAGCTGCATGCTGACCCCAGGTCACGACCCAGGGTTCACCCTACTCATTAGGGAATTACCAGGCGACGACAAGGATAGATGGATGAAGCAAAAGGAGAGCTGGATAGCGAGCCAAGGTCAGAGCGGGCTGCAGACAACATAATCAGAACAAGCCGAGTCGGTACACAAGAGATCAGTTCACGAGAGGTCAGGTTTAAGGCAGGTTACACGAAGGGAGCTCAAACAAATGGTGCTCAAGCAACCAGTAGCTGGTTTGAAAGGGATTTAAATAGGGAAGCACATAAGGGGCTGGACAGGAAGTAGCAGGAAGGAATCATATATTAGGCAACAGGTGTGGCCGGCGACACCCATAGCTGCAGAGTGCACAGAGCAGAACACAAGCTAGTGGATCAACAGGTGCCAGCCGGCCTACAGCAGTAAAGGTGAGACACAGATCATCTCTGCAGCTGATCTGTGACAGTACCCCCCCTCTTATGAGGTCCCCCTACATGTCTGGGGGCTGGCTTGGAGGGAAATTTCCAATGGAATCTGGTCACCAAACGTGGGGCTGAGACATCGGTGGCAGGAACCCAAGACCTCTCCTCCGGACCATAGCCCTTCCAATCAATGAGATAGAGTAGCCTCCCCTGGGAGTACTTGGAGTCCAATATTTCTTTAATCTCATACTGATCCGAGGTATCAGCCACAGGAGTGGGGTGATAAGAAGGGTGAGAGAAGCGAATGAGGACCAGTGGCCTGAGCAAGGCGTTGGGTATCCTGAGATGAGAGGGCAGACAGAGCTTGAAAGCAACTGGATTGATCTGACGGAGAATGGGAAATGGACCAATGAAGCGAGGAGCAAATTTCATTGAGGGCACCCGGAATCGGATGTGCTTGGTAGAGAGCCAAACTCTATCGCCAGGCAGGAACTTGACGATCTGCTGCCGTTTTATGCCTGGAAGCAGCTAGATGAAGATTCCCAGAGACTTCTTCCCAGATTGAGTTGAAGGACCTTTGGGGCTCAGCTGCTGCTGGTACAAGAGGAGAAATGGGAACAGGAAAGGGAACAGATGGATGCTGCCTGTAAACAGTGAAGAAGGGAGATTTTCCAGAACTGGCATTGGAGTGATGGTTTAAGACAAACTCTGCCCAGGGCAAAAGGTCCACCCAGTCATCTTGGTGGTCTGAGATGAAGGCACGGAGAAAACGTTCTACATTTTGATTGACAAGTTCCGTTTGCCCATTGGACTGGGGATGAAAGGCAGATGAAAAATCCAATTTAATCCCAAAGGAGCTGGCCAAGGCTCTCCAAAACCAAGCAGTGAATTGAACTCCTCTGTCAGAGACGATATGAGAAGGCACCCCCTGAAGACGAAAAATCTCCTTAATGAAAGTTGTGGCAAGACTGGGAGCAGAAGATAGACCTAGGAGAGGAATCAAGTGACACATTTTGGAGAACCGATCCACCACTACCCAGATGACTGTAGAACCTGTTGAGGGAGGCAGATCTGAGATAAAATCCATGGAAATACAACGCCAAGGTATATTGGGCACTGGTAAGGGCAACAGCAACCCAGCAGGGGCAGACGTGGAAGATTTGGATAGTACAAAAACAGTACAAGCTTGAACGTATTCCTTGACATCCTTACGAAGAGAAGGCCACCAATAATGATGCTGAAAGAGATCACAAGTACGAGGTATGCCAGGATGTCCAGAGAACTTGGAGTCATGTGCCCAAGGAGTTTGGGACGAAGTGCGGAAACTACAAAAGTTTTACCTGGAGGAGGCAGCGTAGACTGGGGCTGAGTAGTGGCTAGAATACAATGCGGAGGGATGATTGGACCAGGATCTAAGTGATTCTCAGAATCATTGACATCAAATGACCTGGACAAGGCATCGGCTCAAAGGTTTTTGGCACTTGGACGAAAAGTAATGTTAAAATTGAAGCGGGCGAAAAAGAGGTCCCAGCGAGCTTGACGTGGGTTCAAGCGTTTTGCGGATTGTCAGATTTTTATGATCAGTATAGATGGTAATACAATTGGGAGAACCCTCTAGAAGATGTCGCCATTCTTGAAGAGCTAGTTTAATAGCGAGTAGCTCACAGTCCCCAATGGTGTAGTTCTTCTCCACATCAGAAAACTTCTTGGAAAAGAATCCGCAAGGCTGAGACTTGCCCTTCTGAGCTTGGAGCAGGATGGCACTGACTCCTACTGAAGAGGCATCTACCTCCAAAGAAAAGGGTTTAGTAATGTCGGGATGTAGGAGAATTGGGGCGGAGAGGAAGGCTGCCTTGAGTTTGAGGAAAGCATCAATGGTTTCAGAGGACCAGAGCTGAGTATTGACACTAGGAATGAGCTTCAAGTTCGAGTTGAACGCATGTACGACCGTTCGTCGAATTGCGAACGATATGGGCCGTTTGCGCCAAATTCGAGTTGTGCATCACTCGAATTTGGTGAATGATATGGCCCATAATTCACTGCGGCATCGCAGTGCATTGATGGCTGATGATTGGCCTAGCATGCACTATGAACCCGCATGCTTGGCCAATCACAGCGCTGTCTGTACAGAGAGCCGTAATTGGCCAAAGCCAGGGTGGCTTTGGCCAATTATGGCTCAGGGGGTTTAGTACATGCCCCACATTATATAAAACCGTTTGCACGTCGGCCCTGTGTAGTGTGTTCCGGCATTGAGAGAGAGATAGAGAGAGAGAGACAGTGTCATTTGATTTAAGTTAGATAGAGTAGGCAGGCGAGTCAGTTAGCTGCATTTACAGTGTATTGTGTGTATATATATATATATATATATATATATATATATATATATATATATATATATATATGCATCCTAGGTGTTGTGTATATATATATATATATATATATATATATATATATATATATATATATATATATATATATATACACACTGTATTCAGTTTAGCTAGATCTATTCCTGTTATTCTCTTACTACTGACAGGAAGGCAGGTGTTTTTACAGTATTTACAGCTACCTGAAGAAAATTGCTGGTGTTCTTCTGATCCTATTAGCAACAGTATTTACAGTTAGTGTTCTTCTGATCCTATTAGTACCACAGGCAGCTGTAGTATTTACAGTTAGTGTAGTGAGTCCTCTGCACAGTGTGCACCTAAAGCTACCTGAAGAAAAGTGATGGTGTTCTTCTGATCCTAGTAGTACCGCAGGCAGTTGCAGTATTTACAGTTAGTGTAGTGCGTCCTCTGCACAGTGTGCACCTAAAGCTACCTTAAGAAACTGTGAAGACCTGTTCCTGAGCCTGACATGTAAAGACCACATATTCCGGGGGGCATGACGTCTGCTGACACGGGCGGATGTGATTAGCGGGAGTTCCGAGATCAGCCTTCTGAGCCTCCGTCAGGGTCCTGTGTAGTCCCTGCTACCGAGACCCATAACCCGGAAAACAGACACTCCTGGCGGCGAGATGAGCAACAAGCAGACGGCGGCGAATTGCCTTATGGAGTTTGCATGATCCGACAGGCAAGATGGCGGGCGAAGCCCTCCACAGACATGGAGTGGCGGAACATCAGCTCTGGAGATCCAGAAGCCCAGCACACCCCAGCCGCAGCCTGAGAAGACAGAAAAGCGGGAGAAGCCGCCTAAGCTAACACTGGAGTAGATGAATTCACAATTAATGGAGGCTATCCACTCAAGCAATGCAGCCCTGACAGCTAAAATGGATGAAATTAAAAATGACATAGGACTGATCAGACATGACATGCAGAGTATGAGAGATAGGATGGCAGAAGTGGAAAATAGGATATCTATATTGGAAGATGCAGTTAACCCTATGCTCAAAAAAATATTATCAGCAGAAAAGCAGATTGTTACATGCCAACAAAAAAACAGATGATTTTGAGAATCGCATGCGTGCAATAATTTAAGAATAGTTGGTTTACCGGAGAAAGTGGAGGGGTTTAACCCTGGAGACTTTATAGAAAAATGGTTGAAAAATTTATTTCCAGATATGGAGGTCTCAACAGCATTTGCAGTGGAAAGAGCACACAGGGTGCCGGCAGCAGTACCAAAGCCAGGGCTCCCTCCTAGACCTTTGCTGGCGCGATTATTGAACTGCAAAGACAGAGGTGAGATTTTGCGGAAAGCAAGACAAAAGGGAGAGATTCATTATGAGAATAGTAAAGTGTCAATATTCCTGGACTTCTCCCTAGAGCTACAAAAGCAAAGGGCTACTTTTTATGAGGTAAAACGGAGAATGAGAGAGGCAGGAAATGAATATTCTATGGCGTATCCAGCACGGTTGAGAGTGGAGGAAGGAGGAAAGACTATGTATTTCAGTACAGCGGAACAAGCCAAAGACTGGATGCGGACTGTTAAACTATTACCTCATTAAAAGAAGAAAAAATAGGGGGCTGAGGGAAAACCCCAAAGTATAGACACTATGGGGGGTCTATGATTTTGTTTTGATCATGAGGGAAGGGGGGGAGGAGGCACTGTGTTTTTTTTTTTTTTTGGTAGGGGTATTTGATTTGTTGTGTTTTTTTGTTGATTTATGAGACCCATTTTTTTTTTTTTCTTTTTGGGAGCACGGGTGAAGCACGGGGCGAATGAAGTTTAAAGGATAGTGAACACATGAGTGGAGTGAGAAGAGGGGGAAGGGGAGGTATGTACACTAAAGATTAAAAGCATGAACACAAGTATACATAACACTAAAGAATGGAGTGTTGGGGGGAGATGTGGGGGGAGGGGGGGATTAGATTATGAATAGGGGGAGATAAGGGGTAGGGGGAGAGAAGAGGGGGGTTAAGAGTTGAGAAGTAACACAAGAGGGGGATTAAAATGTAATATGGATGGCACGCGAGGATATGCAGCTAACACAGGAGATATAGGGAAGCACGTAGCAGTGGGTAGGAGGGGAGAGGTGTATATGAAATATTCACATGGATAGGAAGGGATATGGGAGTGCAAATAAATGGGGGGCTTGGTGACCTTTTTTTTTTTTTTTTTTTTTATTGTTAGTTTGTTAGTTTCTTCTTCTTCCCCCTGTCCTCAAACTCCTTCTTAAGAATAAGAGGGGGGTCGAGGAGTAGATAGGCTGAAATCGATAGGAATTACCTATATAAGGGCAAAATGCACTATGTCGGTAATGCCCTAAAAAATTTTAAATGGATGAATGAAGATGATTGGATAAATGGATGGGGTAGGAGGGAGGGGTATGTAGGAAGGGGAAAGGTCACTGGGGAAAGAATGAGATTTAGGATTCCTGGTGAAAAGAAGGGTAAAACAAAAAAACAATAAATATGAGTAATCAGTATACCTTTTTGTCATGGAATGTGAGAGGTATGGGTACACAATTAAAACGAACATAGGTTTTTACAGAAATTAGTAAGGTGCAAACCAAAATAATTTGCATTCAAGAAACACACATGACTAAAGAAAGACTGGACTATTTAAAAAAGCCTTGGATACAGTGGTGAAGCAATTCATGTCACACAACATATTCAAGAGGGGTTTCCCTTATGGTGCATCGAGCGGTGACATGGGAGTGCATCAGGGTAAGGAGGGACCCGGAGGGAAGATATGTCTTTGTCTTTGCCCTGATGCACTCACTGCCATTTGTAATTATGGGAATATATAATCCTCCACCTGCTACGATGGCAGTATTGAAGGAAGCAATGTTATTTATGTCAGAGTATCCAGAGGTATATGTTGTGTGTATGAGAGATCTTAATATGTGTTTAAATCCAAAGATGGATAGGTTTGGGAGGAATAATCAGAGAGGAACAGTAGGGTCCAGGATGTTGGAAAAATTTATAAAAGAAGTTGGATGGGCTGATCTTTGGAGGATTGGAAACCCAGAAGCTAGGTCTTATTTGTGGCATGCACCAGGGAGAGGTTGCATGTCTAGAATAGACCTGGCTCTGGGGAATGAGAAGATACTCTCAATGGTGCAATCTGCCACTTATAGGCCTAGGGGAGTGTCTGACCACTCTGGGTTGACCTTTGAGTTAAAAATAGGGAATAGAGGAAGATGTCCGGGCTATAGGATTCAATCTCGATGGTTAACCCAGATTGGTCTAAACGATAGAATACCGGAGCAGCTGGAAATGTTTTTGGAAGCGCATGGAGATAGGAAAATGGGGGGCATGTTGTGGGATAGCTTTAAGGCATTTATAAGAGGTATAACAAGATCTACAATATCATATATAAAACGAACCAATAGACAGGAAGAAGAGGAATTGGAGCAGGAGTGCGCACGAGCAGAAACTGAGTTCATAACCAAACCTTCAAATATAAACCAGATAAGATGGGCAGGAGTAGCGCACCAGTATAAGAACCAATTAATAATTAATGCTAAACGTAAGAAATTTCAGCAAAAACAAAAAAAAATTTTGAGCAAGGACACCAAGCTATACATCAACATTGTCCCGTACAGGAGAGGAGATAGAGGAATATTTGGGAGACTTAGACTTCCTCAAATTAACAGAAGAGCAAAAGGTGGAGCTGGAGAGAGATATTGAGGAAGAGGAAGTACGAGAAGCTATCTTCTCTATGGGGAAGGGTAAATCTCCAGGATCAGATGGTATACTGCTGGAAATGTACCAGCGATATGTGGAGATTATGGCACCAACCCTAACCAAAATGTATAGAGAGATATTTCTTCAGGGAGAAATGTCACCCACTATGTACGAGGCAATAGTTGATATATTGATTGATATATTGATACCTAAAACCGATAAAGATAGAGCTGAATGTGCATCATATAGACCAATTTCATTTTTGAATATAGATTACAAAATCTTGGCAAAAATACTTGCCACTTAACGAAGTAATCTTATCCATTGTGTCAGATGACCAAACTGGATTTATGCCAGGGAAATCTACCTCAATCAATATCAGAAGAACCCAATTTATGGTACAGATGAGGGAGCTTATTCCGGAGTCAAGTGCCTTGGCTTCGTTGGATACGGCCAGGGCATTTGACTCCGTAGAATGGGAATTCTTACAGATAGTATTGAAAAAAAATGGATTTGGGGAAAAATTTAGAAAATTGGTAAGAATAATTTACAAACAACCATGTTCAAACCTACTAATAAATGGGACACTATCTTCTACAATATAACTATACAGGGGAACGAGACAGGGGTGTCCATTGTCCCCCCAGCTATTTGCCTTGGCAATCGAGGCACTGGCAAATAGATTTAGACAATCAAAAAAGTACAAAGGGATTAAAGTGGGGGAAAAAATAGAACACATAGGTTTATATGCTGATGACATCATATTATACATGGGGGACGCGCATACATCCCTGAGGGTGGCGATGAAAATAATAGAAACATATGGGATATTTTCAGGACTCAAAATAAACTGGCAGAAATCCGCAATGATGCTGCTTGGACCAGGAAATGGAATGAGAGCCCAGACCCCATTAAAAATAGTTGAAGCATTTAAATATTAAACGTTAGATCCTGAGGAAGCCCTGAAAGTTAATATACTCCCCCTGGTAGAATATGTCAAGAGAAAATTGGCAATATGGATAAAACTACCAATAACAATGGCGGGTAGAATTCAGCTGATTAAATCTATTATATTGCCCAAGTGCCTGTATCTTTTTGCACATTCCCCGGTAAAAATACCAAAACAGATATTTAAAGACCTGAATTCACAGATAACTAGGTTTATTTGGGCATATGGTAGAAGCAAATTAAAACTTAATAAGTTACAAAGACCTAAAACTGCAGCAGGATTGGCTTTGCTGGACCTATATTTATATTACATGGCTGGGCAACTGAAGCATTTAAGATCCTGGGTAGGACAGAAGCAAAAAATAAGAATTGAGGAGTATTTACTAAGCAAGATGCAAGTAGAAGATTTCTTTGTAGGACTAGAAATAAAGGACCTGAGGAGGGTGGGAGTAAGAATTCCCCTGCTAAAGCTAGCCAGCAGTCTGGAAGGAAGCAAAAAGACTAACGGGATTTTTTGATATCCCACCAGAAACTGCTTTGTGGAATAATCCAGCATTTGAGCAACTGGAAAAATTTGAGGATAGCAAATTCTGGAAACAGAATGAGGTGATAAGTATTGGTCAGGTGTACGATAGAAATATAATAGTACCCTACGAAAATTTATGTAAACGGTATAATTTATCAAGTAAACAGCTTTATAGATATCTTCAGCTCAGACAAGTGCTACAGATACAGTTTAGAGGAAAGGAATTAAAAATATCTAAATACCCTCTTTTAGGTATTTTGAGATTGCAGGGACCAAAAGGACTAGTAGCCAAACTTTATTCACATCTGCTACAGAGTAAAATAGGAGGGGAACCAATGGAAATAAGGAATAAATGGCAAGTAGCTATCCCAGACATGAGTGATCAGGAATGGGATGAAGTTTGCTCCTCCCAATTGAAAGTATCCCCAGCAATGAATAACAGGATAATTCAGTTAAATATTGTATATCAGACTTACCAGGCCTCAAATAGGTTGTATAAAACGGGGAGAATGACTGAACCAAATTGCACAAGATGTGGGCAAGAAGGGGCGGACTTCCTCCACGTAATGTGGTATTGTGGCAATATAGAAAGATACTGGCAACAGGTGATCAGGAAAATAGAAAAGTGTTAAATTAACCAATTATGGCCACTCTTGAACTCTGTTTGTTGGGAATACGAAGGGAGAAGAGAGGTAGTAGCAGATATAATAGGATGTTCCTGCAGGAAGTATTATTTCTCGCAAGAAAACAAATAGTAGAGAAATGGATTCAGCCAAACCCACAGACAGTGATCCAGTGGGTGAGAGCAGTAAATCAGGTTTTACCATATGAAAGAATAATGTATGAACAAAGGGGTAATCTGCAGAGATTTGAGAATATATGGGCAAAGTGGAATAGATCATGTTTTACATTGGATGTAGGAATACCTGAAAATGAAGTATAAAGTGACCATGGAGAGAGTGGAGGAGAGAGAATGGAGTGACTGACAGGAGAGAATGTAAATGGAAATGGAAATATATGAAGAATTGTATAAGGATACAAAATGTTAAATTATGTGGATTAATTTGTACAAAATTTGTAATAAAGAGTATTTAAAAAAAAAAAGCTACCTTAAGAAAGTTGGTGGTGTTCTTCTGATCCTATTAGTACCGCAGGCAGCTGCAGTATATACAGTTAGTGTAGTGCGTCCCCTGCACAGTGTGCACCTAAAGCTACCTGAAGACAATTGCTGTTGTTCTGATTCTATTAATACCACAGGCAGGCAGCTGCAGTATTTACAGTTAGTGTACTGTGTCCCCTGCACAGTGTGCACCTAAAGCTACCTGAAGAAAATTGGTGGTGTTCTTCTGATCCTATTAGTACCACAGGCAGGCAGCTGCAGTATTTACAGTTAGTGTACTGCGTCCTCTGCACAGTGTGCACCTAAAGCTACCTGAAGACAATTGCTGTTGTTCTGATCCTATTAATACCACAGGCAGGGAGCTGCAGTATTTACAGTTAGTGTACTGCGTCCTCTGCACAGTGTGCACCTAAAGCTACCTGAAGACAATTGCTGTTGTTCTGATCCTATTAATACCACAGGCAGGCAGCTACAGTATTTACAGTTAGTGTACTGTGTCCTCTGCACAGTGTGCACCTAAAGCTACCTGAAGAAAATTGGTGGTGTTCTTCTAATTCTATTAGTACCACAGGCAGGCAGCTGCAGTATTTACAGTTAGTGTACTGCGTCCTCTGCACAGTGTGCACCTAAAGCAACCTGAAGACAATTGCTGTTGTTCTGATCCTATTAATACCACAGGCAGGCAGCTACAGTATTTACAATTAGTGTACTGTGTCCTCTGCACAGTGTGCACCTAAAGCTACCTGAAGACAATTGCTGGTGTTCTCATACTAATAATATTACAGGCAGGCAGTTGATTCTGCTAGCTGCAGTATCAGTATATATATACATTCCAGCTTTGTGCAGCTACATCTCACTGCAGGCCATTAGTATTTCTGGAAGGCCAACAAGGAGAGGCAGACAGTCACAAGCCAATAAAAGAGGGCAAGCAGGCTCTGTGTCTAGAGGCAACAGTGCTGGTCGTGGAGACGGTGCATCCTCATCAGCACATGGCCGTGGGACACGCTTGTCCTTTTTTCGGCAGCTGACCGTGTTGAGCCACAACATGCTGAAGACTTGGTAGAGTGGATGACCAAGCCGTCCTCATCCTCCTCATCCTCTCTCACCCAGGCTCAGGGTACTTTCGCAAAGCAGCTGCCAACACGGCCTCTTCCCTCGGCTCAATGGCATCAGTCACTCCTTCCCTAGCCCCACCATGTCCTCTTGAGGAGTCCCCCGAACTGTTTGACCACAGTGTTGGGTACATGCTCCAGGAGGATGCCCAGCGTTTTGATGGTACCCAGCTAGAGGAAGGCAGTAACGTGAGCCCAGAGAGAGGGGGTGCCCAAGAAGGACAGCAATCTGGCAGACATTTTCCCCAGCTGCAGCATACTGCCAGGTTTGCTCCAGTGATGAGGAGGGAGGGGATGATGAGGTCACTGACTCCTCGTGGGTGCCTGATAGGAAAGAGGAGGAGGAGGAGAAGGAGGCGGCGGCACATCTCCAACGAGGCAGGATGCCCTCCAGGGGCCAGCTTAAGGGCAGCACACCGACTGCATCCCACCGCAGAGCTCCGCATGTGCAGGGCGCTGCTGTCTCTGCGCGTTATTCCAAAAGTTCTTTGGTGTGGGCCTTTTTTGAGACGAGTGCATCAGATCCCACTGCTGCTATTTGCAACATATGTCTCAAGCGTATCGCACGTGGCCAAAACATCACCCGCTTGGGCACCACATGCTTGACCAGACATATGTCGACCTGCCATGCACTTCGTTGGCAAGCGTACCTAAAAGACCCACACCAAAGCACAAAGCGGACCTCTCCTTGCTCCTCATCAGCTGGGATCTCCAACCCCACTATACCTTCAGTCCTCTCTGAAACCTGCACTGAGAGGAATGAAGGTGTAGAATTAGGTGTATCACAGCCAAGTACTTGCGGGAAATCTGCTATCGGTACACCAATGTCAGATTGCACCAGGCTAATTTCCCTGCCCCAGCTGCTTCACCGCCGAAAGAAGTTCGCTCCCAGCCATCCACATGCCCAGCAGTTGAATGCTAGCTTGGCTAAATTGCTAGCACTTCAACTGCTGCCTTTTCAGTTGGTAGACTCTGCCCCCTTCCGTGAGTTTGTGGAATGTGCGGTTCCTCAGTGGCAGGTTCCCAAACGCCACTTTTTCTCACGGAAGGCGATTCCAGCTCTCTACCGGCATGTGGAAGGCAATGTCTTGGCCTCGCTGGACAGGGCAGTCATCGCTAAGGTGCATATTACCGCTGATGCATGGTCCAGCAGGCATGGACAGGGACGTTACCTATCTTTCACCGCACACTGGGTGACTCTTCTGGCAGGACAGGGTGCAGTAGTGTTGGAGGTTGTTCCGCCACCACGCCTCCAAAATTCTACTAGTGGTGATTCTGCCACACCACTCTCCTCCACCCCCTCCTCTTCTTCTTCCTCCATGGCCTCTTCCTGTGCTGATTCGTCCTCGGAACCAGCTGTGCTCTGTAGGCGTTCAAGGGGCTACGCAAGCACGCAGGCAAAAAGATGCCATGCGGTGCTTGAGCTGGTGTGCTTGGGGGACAGGAGCCACACTGGGGCAGAGATTCTGTCAGCTCTGCAGGGGCAGGTTCAGAGGTGGTTGATGCCATGCCAGCTTAAGTCAGGTATGGTGGTTTGCGACAATGGCACCAACGTCCTCTCCGCCCTCCGACAGGGACAACTGACCCATGTGCCCTGTTTGGCTCACGTCCTTAACTTGGTGGTGCAGCGGTTCTTGGACAGGGACCCAGGCATACAAGATGTCCTGAGGCAGGCCAGGAAAGTCTGTGTGCATTTTCGCAGGTCATATAATGCCAGTGCTCAGCTGACTGACCTCCAAAAGAAATTTAACCTGCCCAAGAACCGCCTAATCTGTGACATGCCTACGAGGTGGAACTCAACATTGGCCATGCTGCAGCGGCTGCACACGCAGCAGAGGGTCATCAATGAGTACCTATGCAACTATGGCACCAGGTACAGGGTCAGGGGACCTTGTTTTTTTTCCCCACGCCAGTGGGCTATGATCAGGGATGCATGCACTGTCTTGTCACCATTTGAGGAGGCCACGAGGATAGTGAGCAGTGACAGTGCATGCATCAGTGACACTGTCCCTCTTGTCCACCTGTTGGAGCACAGAGGGAGGAAGAGGAGGACTTCCTTACCTCTCAAGGCCCCCTTTATCCAGACAGTGTTCCTGCCTGCCCACTGATCACACAGGAAGAGGAGGAGGAGGAGGATTGTGTCAGCATGGAGGTGAAGCCTAGCACTCAGCATCAGCAGCAGTCTTCAAGGGATCATTTACAGTCCGAAGAAACCCATGGACTTGTACGTGGCTGGGAGGAGGTGGCTGCGGATCATGTCGTCTTTAGTGACCCAGAGGACTCTGGACCGAATGCCTCAGCAAAACTGCCCTGCATGGCCTCTCTGATCCTGCAAAGTCTGCGGAAGGATCCTCGTGTTCATGGTATCAAGGGGAGAGATGATTACTGGCAGGCAACCCTCCTTGATCCACGTTACAAGGGTAAGGTTGCGGACCTTATCTTGCCGTCGCAGAGGGAGCAGAGGATGAAACATCTTCGGGAGGCCTTGCAGAAAGGTTTGTGCAACGCGTTTCCAGAGCCTGGGAGGTTACAATTTCCTGGTCCTCCTGGACAACGTGTTGCTGAGGCTTCGGTCAGTCACAAAAGGAGCGGGGGAGAAGGTGGCTGTCTGACCGATGCGTTCAGACAATTTTTTTAGTCCGCAGCCCCAAGGTATGATCGGTTCCAGCAACCTTTGCCAGCGTCTGTTTTACATGGTGCAGGAATACCTAGGGGCAAGATCTGACTTGGACACTTTTCCCACTGAAAATCCTCTGGGTTACTGGGTCTTGAGGATGGATCACTGGCCAGAGCTTGCACAGTATGCAATTGAGCTACTGGCCTGTCCTGCATCCAGCATTCTTTCGGAACGCACATTCAGTGCTGCTGGAGGCTTTGTAACCGATCACAGGGTGCGCCTGTCCACCGACCGGTCGGCTGACCTTCATAAAAATGAATCAGTCTTGGATCATCAGCTACCAAGCACCTGATGCTGATGTAACCGATTGATTTTTTTTAATGTGAGATCCCTTCAAGACTGCCTATGCCAGTGATGGCGAACCTTTTTGAGCCCGAGTGCCCAAACCGCGATGCAAAACCAACTCATTTCTTTCAAAGTGCCAACACAGAATTAAACCTGCCAGCGTCTCTGTACAGAGGATGGGACTGATAATCACTCTGAATGAGCCCTAAGGGACAAAAAAGAATGCAGAATGCACTGTGCAACATACACTGACCTACCTGACCATTACACTCACCTACCTGACACATGCACTGACCTACCTGACCATTGCACTCACCTACCTGATCATTGCACTCACCTACCTGACCACTGCACTCACCTACCTGACCATTGCACTCACCTACCTGATCATTGCACTCACCTACCTGACCACTGCACTCACCTACCTGACCAATGCACTCACCTACCTGACCATTGCACTCACCTACCTGACCATTGCACTCACCTACCTGACCATTGCACTCACCTACCTGACACATACACTCACCTACCTGACACATACACTCACCTACCTGACATTACACTCACCTACTTGACACATGCACTCACCTACCTGACCATTGCACTCACCTACCTGACCATTACACTCACCTACCTGACCCATGCACTCACCTACCTGACCATTACACTCACCTACCTGACCATTACACTCACCTACCTGACACATGCACTCACCTTCCTGACCATTACACTCACCTACCTGACCATTGCACTCACCTACCTGACCATTGCACTCACCTACCTGACCATTACACGCACCTACCTGACCATTACACGCACCTACCTGACACGTGCACTCACCTACCTGACCATTGCACTCACCTACCTGACCATTGTACTCACCTACCTGACCATTGCACTCACCTACCTGACCATTACACTCACCTACCTGACCATTGCACTCACCTACCTGACATATGCACTCACCTACCTAACTATTGCGCTCATCTACCTAACTATTGCACTCACCTACCTGACATTACACTCACCTACCTGACACATGCTTCCTGCACTACTAACATCCCCCCCACACAGTACAATGTAGATCGGAGGATCTATCCTCCTCCTTACCTTTCCATGGCCTCATCGTCCAACTCTCCCCGGGCAGTATTGTAGGAATCCCCACCATCCAGCTGCTCCTCGATATCCCTGCCACCAGGATGTCAGCTTGCAGCCATTACATATCTCCTCCATGGATGATCTGCTCCAAGCACCGCCCCTCCCCCTCTGCTTTCCACAGGCTGCACTAGGACAGACTGAACCAAAGTCGTCCTGGAGCAGGGGGAGTTTTAATAGGGTGCCTGTAGAAAGTAATCCCCGAATGCCTTACCAGAGATGTAGGGGTCCGGGGAGGCAATAAGCTGCAGAACAGTCGGGACAGTGGAGGAAACATTTTACATCCCTCCGAAACAGCGCGCAGGGAACAAGATGACTGGCTGCCCACCCCCCTGCTGACGTCACTGGCACTGATGCAAGGAAGGCGGCCAGCTCCTCCCTGCCTGCAATGTCAGTGCAAGTGACTGCCTGGCAGGGGATTCCCCTGCCGTGCCGACAGAGAGGGCTTGACGTGCCAGCTGTGGCACGGGTGCCATAGGTTCGCCATCACTGGCCTATGCTGATGCTGGGTGACTATCCTGTTATGCTGAGTCACAATCCTCTTCCTCCTCAATTTTCATGCTGATAGCTTGTAAGAACATTTTTGGTTCTGGGCACCGCCACCAGTGGCCAAGGCCCAATTTTTCTGCCCCTGTTTAACAGGGACGTGTAATTACAATTCTTGATCTAATATTTCACAGCAGGGCCCATTCCTGCGCCCACCAAGAGTAACTGTGAGGGCTTACAGTGTTGTGGCAACACCAACACCTAAGGCCCCAATTTCTGCAGAGTATATAGGGCAGGCCCCTACTTTCAGACATCCAACTTACAAACGACTCCTACTTGCAAACGGAAGGAGACAACAGGAAGTGAGATGAAATTTACACCTGGGAAGGGAAATTCCCTCCTGTCGGATTTTCCGAAATGTCCAATCGGAGTGTGTTGTCGGACATTCCGACCGTGTGTGGGCTCCATCGGACATTTTCGGATTTTCCGACACACAAAGTTTGAGAGCAGGCTATAAAATTTCCGACAACAAAATCCGATCGCGTCAATTCTGACCGTGTGTCGCCTGTTCCGACCCACAAAGTGCCACGCATGCTCAGAAGAAATTCCGAGACGGAACAGCTCGGTCGGGTAAAATTAGCGTTCGCAATGGATACAGTACTTTCGTCACGGTGCTATGTCAAAAATGGTTTAATACAGCACACTCTCTTCTTCTTTATAATGTAAGAAGAATTAAGTAGTTTTGCTGCTCATATTCACACAGACTTCTCACAAACTTCTTTCTTTATTATTTATCGGGACTCCCTCAATATATTTGGATTTGTCACATCAGACAAAATTAATTGTGGGGTTTTTTGTTTTTTGTTTTTTTTAAAGGCTGTTTTTTTTGTTTTTTTGATTTAGGTATGTATTTTTTTCAAGGCTGATCTTTGTTCTATTTTATTTTTAGTTTTAGTCCATAATATTTTTGTGTGTGTTTTGTGTGTCAAGTTACCACAACACCAATGATATCTTATATTATTTAATCTCAAGGAGATTGCTTGGTGTTGGTGTCCCTTGTTAATTTCACATTGTACTTTAGAAATGTACCTGCCTCCTCACAAACAAACTGTCCTTTTTGAAGGAAAAAACACATAGGAGAGTATAATTGAAACAAAAAATTCTTTATTAAGGGCTCAGAACAAAACAAAGAGGGAGGCAACACTGGAGAAACAGCTGAAATTAGCGAAGCCTTGGACCCCCAGGGCAGACATCAATTCTTTACCAGCAAAATTGGTGGCCTGGGGAGTCCTTATCTAAGGGAGTGCAGTCTGGTCCAGAAGTCCCAGAGATCCGGAAAGCAGCAGATGACATCTGTGTCCCCAGGCTGTGGTACTACAAGAGGCTGCATCTTTTGCCAGACCAGACTGGACCCAGGGTCATCACTTTCTGGTCTTCTTTCCACGCTTCCTTCCTGGCTGTGGCTCAGGTGTTGGAGATGTGGCAGGAGGAGGGGTAGGACCTGGAGGAGGAGGAGGACTAGTAGGACCTGGAGGAGGAGGAGGAGTAGTAGGACCTGGAGCAGGAGGAGGACCATGTGTGAGGTCACAAATGTGGGTATCAGATGTTATTTGGCCCCTCAACCCCCTATTGAGAGCTTCCAAAATTAAGGACTCGCAAAGGAGTCGTTGGCCCTCCTCCATCTGCCTCATTTTGCAGGCAGTTATGCAAGCAAAGTCCTCCTCCACAGTGTGTGGGCTTCTCAGGGCCTCTGTAGCCTTCCAAAAGAGGCCTATGGCAGCCTCCTTCAGGGTACTCCTCTTCCTGCCACTTTGTTTTTGTGGGTGTAGGGGAGGGACCTGCATATCAGGTAGCCTGCTTGGCCCAGCCACCTCCTGGCTGAGACTTTCCTGTGTATGAAAAAGGGACATGGTTGTAGTTTTTGCATCATCAATCACAATCATAAATTATTACTCCAAACTAACATCTAGTTAACATCATTGATTGGACCAGCAGAAATATTTAGAGGAATGCTATACCTGGCTCAAGCTGGGCTCCTCCACATGTTGCTGCCTGGAAGGCCCAGGTTGGGCGTCAGAAGCCTCAGCTGGGGGGGAAGGAAGCATGGAAGGAAGACTGGAGAGTGATGACCTGGGTTCAGTCCGATCTGCCAGAAAATGCAGCCTGTCATAGTACCACATCCTGGGGACATAGATGTCATCTGCTGCCTCGGATCTCTGGGAATACTGGACCTTTTTGTGCTCCCTTAGATATGTACTCCTCAGGCCACCAATTAGGATCTTCAAATAGGTGATGTCTGCCGTGGGGATCACAGTCTTCACAAATTCCAGCAATTGATCCAGTGCTGCCTTCCTCTTTGTTTGGCTCTTATAATGTGGGTGGTTTATCTGCCACAGACAAGGCAGCTCCCTGAACATATCAATGAAGCTTGCCATAAAGTCGTCATCTTTCAAGATATCCATTTTCACTGCAAGACACAACACAAGACAAACCCTAATGTCAGGCAAAACTCTCCTAATCTGGTTACAATATAGGCCTCAATCTAGAAGCAGTATAGGCCCAAGTTTGGCTCTTACCTTCGTTATCACGATCGGCGCCTCCGATACTCCTTCCTCCGCTCACAGATCGTACGTACTACGCACGCGTGTTACGCTTTATACACACTGCGCATGCGTGTAACTCCGCCCGCCCCTGACGTTCTTTCTAGTCTATTCCCCGGCCCCTTTTCGTTCGGCGCAGTGGGGGAAGAGCACATGGCGGAGTCAGAGCAGGTGCGTGCTAATTACAGCAACGAGGAGGAGGAAGAGGAAAGCCCGGAGCCAGAAATGCCTGGATCCAGAAGGAGAAGATTTAAGGCATCAAATATGTCCTTTAGGGAGATGTTGGAGATGGTCGACATCCTGAAGAAGGCCGACTATGATGGAAAGTATGGACCTTACCCCAACCCCAATGTCCGAAAGGCCAAGATCATGGCGAAAGTGGTCAAGAGCCTGCACCGGAATTTCGGGGTACGACAATCGAAAGATCAGCTCAGGAAGCGGTGGTCGGACCTCAAATTAAGAGAACATGAGCAGTACAGAAAGATCCGGAAAGTGCTGCAAAAAGTAAGTAGTTGTGCTGTGTTCCTATTCTTTTTGTGTTTATAACGTTCGTGCTGCTCCATGTGCTTTTAGGAACTGTTGTACAGTTTAAAATGGCAACTTTCATGTTCATGGGCACATTATTCGTTCGTATCAAACATTTTTCTTTCGGCCTATAAAACACCATTGTTTTTGCCATATGCATTGGACCACATTTTTTTAGGGCCTACTTGTATGAAACTAATTTGGTTGTGTAGATGTGTTTGTTACTAGAATGAATTGCAAACTAGATTCTGTGTAAGGAGAGGACACTCAGCAGCAGTTTTCACATCTGGACGCTGGAGCACTAGTGTGGGACCCATGAACACCCTTTTTCTTAGGGAGCCACACAGGTGCTCCAGTGTATACTATAGGGGTGTCTCCATCTGTGAAGCTTGTACAAGACAGGTAAGTATTCAAGCTTGACAAAGGACACTAAAAATTCTACATCTTGGAACTCAGCCAAAATAGACAATTGTACCCCACTTCCAAGCAATGTTTCATATTTCTAGTTCTGCCACCAAATATCTGTGTGCTAAGTATACCTTTTTTTTCACATGGGGAGAAAAGACTCGGAGGACACCCCTCATCCGAGGAGACCAGAGACCACCCACCTCTGGAAGAAGGGGAAATCCCCCAAACACAAGAAGAGCAGGAGGAGGAAGAAGACGTGGTGGAACTAGTCACCACAACAGGTGAGTGTCTGCGACCACAGGCTCAGGTAAGAGATGGATGCCGGCATATTTATAATACCTGTTTTTTTTTTGGTTTCTCTCTTTTTAGGTGATCGTGATGTTGTGGATCCAGATCCTTTCACCTCGGAAAGTGCCCAGATCATGATTGGGGAGATCATGGGGTGTAATGTTGCATTGGAAAACATCACGAAAAACATCAATGATGTTATTCAAAAAAATAAGAACATCATTGATGTTTTGGGGAGAGTTTAAAACCCCTACAAAGCCCTTTCTTTTATGGTGTACTACACTTTTAAAATTGTTTCGCAAATTTAAGAAAAGCCAAATTTTGAGGATGCACACAGTGTGCCAACATGTGCTATCTGCCATCACGGGAGATCAATGGACGCATTTTGGGGGTGCAACCCCTTCCTCAATAATAAAGTAGCTGAGAGGAAGGGGTTGCTCCCCCAAAACACGTCTCTTGATCCCCAGTGATGGCAGCTAGCACATGTTGACATTCGTAAATTGGTGTGCATCTTCAAAATTTGGCTTTTCCTGGGGTGACTTCACCCCATCTGAACGCAATATCAAACACAGTTCCTAAATACTCATGTCTGATATTGCCTTCAAGTTCTATCAAATGTGAACTTTGTAAGTTCAAGATTTGTGTCTTTCTTGTTGGTTTTAAACATGCCAGTTTTATGTTAAAAGGACATTTCTACTTTTTCTAATGCCACCCCAAAAATTGTTATACAACAAACATGTTGGTTTGTTTTAAAAACCTTGTCAAAATGCACATGTGATTGTGCAGGTATTAAAAAGATTGTTATTAATCAAGAATGTGTGGATAATTGTCTCAACGCTACAACACTTTTGGGGTGCTCTAATTGCCGTTTTCTGTGACAATGGGTGTTATTTCATAAGGGCAAATCCACTTTGCACTACAAGTGCAGTTTCAACTGCACTTGTAGTGCAAAGTGTCTTTGCCTTTAGTAAATAACACCCAACAGTGCTTTGTAAGGTTACACAATCACGCCATTTTCACCACTCACCACATTTCTGACAGGGTCAGCTAAACAAAACACAAGCAGTAAATGTCACCAAAGATTTGCTTATTTTTTTTTATTTGATAAAGGTTTCACACATTGTCTGGCATATTGATGGCCCCCCTACCCGCAAAGAACTCAAGGTATCTTAGCCGGACCTCACGGGCACTCAGGGAGGGCAAGCCAGGACGGCCACTTTCAAGCGCCGTCAGGGTTGTTTCATTTATCATTCCGGCCTCAGGCCTAACTGAGCCAGCATAGTTGGCAGAATGTTTTTTTTTTATAATCAAAAATTTTCTTTATTTTCTATTATAAATTCACACAGTTCACATTTACACATTCTTCATAATAAGTACACAAAGTTAACATAGTAAACATAGACAGTTATCGAGAAACAAGCTAGTTACACAATTTTCTTGTCAGCAGTTAACTGGTTGTGCTAACCCTACCCCCCCCCCCTATCAAAAAATAAATAAATAAATAATAATATATAAAATTCCCTTCCTTTCTTAAGCGCTGTCCATCTCCACCCCCTCACCAACATACACTAAATACCCACCCCATATCTTCGCCCTCCATTCTTCCCTTTGAATCATGTGTTCACCTACCAAAAACCTCTCTGTGTCAAAAAAAAAAAAAAAGAAAAGAAAAAAAAGGGTATATATATATATATATATATATATATATATATATATATATATATATATATATATATATATATATATATATATATGCCCGGTGACACTCCAAACATCTACAAGCCACAAGTCAACACATTAAACAAACCCAGACAACACAAAAAAAAAAAAACCCACCATACGTGCCCATATGTGCCCTGTGATTTTAATTAACCATATTGTGTGTATCGGCCTTCATGGCCTGATTCCTCAATTCTAAGTGTATCCTGTGGTTAATATAGAGTTCCCAATAATTGTGTGTATATATAAAAAAAAAAAGAAGAAAAAAAACCCTCACCATACATTAGTGATTATTATTGATTACCCATATTGTGTATATCGGCCTTCCTGCCCTAATTCCTCAATTCTAAGTGTCGGAAAGAAAAAAATATAATGTAAGAGGCCACTTACGGCCATTATAAAATATAATTTCTATCTCGTGAGAAAGAAAAAAAAAAAAAAAAGGACCAAAGGTGATTGACGTCCTAGTTATGAATAAGCAAACTTCCCAACCCACTACTCCTCACTTTCAAGTGCCAAGCTCTCCACCTCCACATGAATCAACTCACTCTCTCCTTCTCCCCCTTCACCAGGCGTAGGCATGCAGTTAAAGGGGTAAAGGGAAAGGGGAAGTAGAGGGAGACAGCAGAAAAGAGAGAAAAAAAAAAAAGAAAAACCCCGGCTTATATCTATCCTGTTCATATTTCGCATTTTAACACCTTATTCCTTTTATAGCTAAGACCATATGCAGTGCAGTTGTATTAAGGTTCTTATAGAGTCATTGCTACCCTCGCCTTTCCTATATTTCCTCTTAATCTATCTCATGTACACACTGTATCCAGCCTGCCCATGTTTTCTCAAATTCCCCTTTTTTATCCCTTACTACATGAATCCATCTTTCAGCTTCCATTATCCGGTTCACCTCCTTTTTCCAATCCTCTAGTGTTGGGCAAGCAGTCTGTTTCCTAAATCTGGGGATTAATATTTTAGCTGCATTTAATAGGTGTGGTGTAATGCTCTTCCTATAAGCTTTAATTGGGCTGGTTGTTCCATGAAACAGGATATCCAAAGGTGTACATTCTATTGATCTTGGGGTCAACCTCTCGATCCATGGTGCGACTGCTACCCAAAATTCTCTGATCTTAGGGCATTCCCACCACAGATGGAGAAATGTGCCCCTTTGTTCACATCCTCTCCAGCACCGGGTATCCGCTGCTGGGTACATTTTATTTAGTCTTACTGGCGTCCTATACCACCTTGTCAGGAATTTATAGGCCATTTCCTGAATGTACGAACTTATGGATGTTAAATAAGTTGATTTAATCATTTTTTTAATTTGTTTGTCTGACAGTACCTTATTTAACTCCCTTTCCCATTCCCTAATAAAGTATGGGACTGTATTCTTTTGGGTACCCAATATCAAACTATACATCTGAGACAGCAGGTGTTTATTTTCCCCCAGACATACACACTGGCTCTCAAACCTAGTAGTCGAACTCAATGGTCTTAATGAGGGTTTCATCTTTTTAATAAAGCTTGTCATTTGGTTGTATCTCCATCCTGATATGGACATATTCCCTAATACTGTAACCAGCTCCTGGTACGTTGCTAAGGTCCCCGGCGAAGCAAACTTGCCACAAGTGACATCTCCGTCCCTCCCCCATGCCCCCAGAAATCCCCCTCCCTCCCCCCCGGTGGAAACCATGGGAATCCCTCCAGTGGAGCTAAAGGGGACAGCTGGGGGGAGTACTCTGCTGTTCTATTCAGGTTATCCCATCTTGTCAAGGAATTTTGGGTCAGGGGGGACGTCCACTTCGACAGTCCTCTTGCCACACTCGGAATCCAGGGGACTCCTGACAGGTTCCTCCCTGCTATAGCCTTTTCTAGTGGAAGCCACATTTTACTAGAGGAGTCATGGCACCAATTCAGAATACGAACCAGCGACATTGCCTTATAGTATACTAATATATCGGGCAAGCCCAATCCTCCATCTGCCTTACTTCTACACAGGATGTCATATGTCAACCTTGGTCGTTTATTATTCCACACAAATGCTACAAAAGCTTTCCGTATTGTTAGCGAAATTTGGCTGCACACAGAGCACACAGCCAAATCTCCTGTTTCTAATCATAATAACAATTTTGTCTAATGATATAATACCATCTCACCTTTTGATCATATGTCTCTCCTCTGGTCCAGCTCATCCTCTGGTGTGTGCCTCATGCTTACAAATAGAATCACAACCTCATGCTTCCAGTTCCAAAAACACACTGCAGCCAGCCTGTCCCAGCTGTCTGAGTGAGCCACTTTATTAGCATATCAATAGGAAGTCCCGAAGCTCGAGGGTTCGGCCTCCAACAGCCAAACACACCTCTTACAAAGCTTGTGACCTCACAGGATGTAAGTGACCATATAAGGATTTAACAACAGAACACAAAACAACCAATTACTACAGGACATGATACAATATACTAAATGACGATGACTAAAGTTCCTCGTGCAAGGGGGATTATCTGTGGTTGTACGTCATGGCACCCCAAACATGTTGATCAGGCATATATCGGGGTGACAAGAGGAAACAACCGATAATGTCTTTGCAGAGCGAGCACACCCCCACCAGACAATCATTCTGTGCATTGCACAGGGGCCCTTTGCTGGCGGACATGTCCTCTCTCCGCAAACACCTCTCTCCAAACACAAGGAAGTTTTCCACTATCTAACAGGTCTGCCCCAGTCAGCTCTTTAGAGAGGGCTGCGATTGAACACACACTGGGAGACTTATGACAATACATTAATATAAAATTTTCCACAACAGTATCTGTTTGAAAAAGATTTCTGGCAGTTTAATTGGGACTGTATATAACATGTAAATAATTCTAGGTAGTATACACATTTTGATGGCACTCACTCTTCCAAACCATGTTAAATATTGTCCTGTCCATCTTTTTAAGTCCTCCTTAAGCCCTGCTATTAGGGTGGCATAATTAAGATCATATAAAATTTTTTGGTCCGAGGTAATATATACCCCCAAATAAAACAATGAGTCCTTCCTCCACAGAAAGGGGTACTCCCTTCTCAGCATCCTTGCCATCTCTTGAGGGACGTGACTGGGAAGGAGTATTGATTTTTCATAATTAATTTTAAAGTTAGATAGAAGACCATATCTGTCTACTTCCTGCATGAGAGCCATTAAGGATGTCTGAGGTGCTGAGAGGTAGAACAGCAGATCATCAGCATAGGCCGATACCTTATGCTCCACGTCTCCAACACCTATTCCTGATATCTCCCTATTGTCTCTAATCCTACAGAGAAATGGTTCTAATATTATAGCAAATATTAATGGGGAGAGTGGGCACCCTTGCCTTGTTCCGTTTCGTATGTTGAAATAGTCCGAAATTGTACCATTCACTTTAACCCTTGCTCTTGGATCCGCATAGAGGGCCATTATCCATCCCATCATACGGTCACCTAGACCCACTCCCTTCAAGACTTCATTCATAAAACCCCAATTCACCCTATCGAAGGCTTTTTCTGCATCCATTGATAGTACGATCTTTGGGGCTTTCTCTGGACCATGTTGTATCCAGTGGAGTAGGTGAAGTGCCCGGATGGTATTATCTCTTGCCTCGCGTCCTTTTACAAAACCTGTCTGATCTGGGTGTACTAAGTCCCCTATATGTTCTTGTAGTCTCAGATCTATAATTTTAGTAAGCAGTTTAGTATCTGAGTTGAGCAGAGAAAGGCCTATAATTGGCACAGTATTGAGGGTCCTTCCCTTCCTTTGGGATTATAGTTATATACGCTACCAGGGCTTCTGGGGGCAATGGGTTAAAATAATTACATAGCGGTTTTATCAGCTCCGAAGAGAACTTTTTATAGTAAATGTTTGTCAGGCCATCCGGGCCAGGACTTTTCCCTGTCGGTAAGGCTGCTATTGCTCTGCTCAACTCTTCTACTGTAATTGGGTGTTCCATTTGCTTTAATTGTCTCCAGTAGGGTCGGCATTGATGATTCCTTAATATACTCTCGTATTACCTCTCTTCTTTGATTTTCTTTATCTTCTAGTTGGGTTATCTCTGGTATCTGAATATTATATAAGGTCTCGTAGAATCTGTGAAATTCTTTCGCTATGGCCTGTGTTTCTACTACCTTTCTATTATGAATTAAAAGGTTATGAACATGTCTGGATTCTTGTTGCTTTTTAAGTTGTTTAGCCAATAATTGCCCGCATTTATTCCCTTGCTCATAGGACCTATGAGCAAAGTATCTATATCTATTGTTTATTTTTCGATCTAGGCATTGTGCAAGTTCTGTTCGGAGTTTCCCTAGTTGTTGAGTATCTGAGGGCTCTAAGTTTTTTTTATGTTTACTCTCCAATACATTAATTTTCTCCAGTAACTCATTTCTTTTTTCCTTTCTTTCTTAATATGGGATCCATAAGCTATTAATTCTCCTCTTATAACTGATTTATGGGCCTCCCACACTGACTGCTCTGACACTTCTCCTGGCGTATTCCTCTCGAAATAGTCCCTTATTTTAGCTGTTAATTATTCAGTTATCCTTTTATTATCTAATAGTGATTCATTCAATCGCCAAGTTCTTTCTATATAACCTGCCTTGATCGGGGAAAGTGTTAACGTTATTGGGGCATGGTCTGAGATAGTTATGGCCTCGATGGTACAATTTCGGACATTTTCTAGATAAAATTGATCTACCATAAATACATCAATACGCGAATACATTTTGTGTACTTTAGAATAGTAACTATAATCCTTTACTTCATTATGCAATACCCGCCAGCTATCAACCAAATGCTGAGTGCGTAAGAGTTGTTTTAAATACTTTAGGGCTCTAAAAGATATGGAGGTTTTCCCTGATGTTGTATCTAGACCTGGGTCCAGTACCATATTAAGATCTCCGCCCAGGATCAAACACCCTTCCTTAAATTTCTCCAACGCCCTTAACGTTTCAGCAAGAAATTTGACTGTCCCCATATTTGGGACGTAGATTGCAGCGATTGTATATTGCTGGCCATGTATTACACCTTTAACAAATAAAAAACGACCTTCCCTGTCTGCTTGGACAGTCGTCAGTACCCATGGACAAGTTTTCTTAATTGCTATTGTAACCCCCCTTGCCCTAGCAATCGGTGATCTTACATGATACCAATGGCTGAACATATGTCCCGGCATATTAGGTGTAGACCTCTCTCTGAAGTGCGTTTCTTGTAGAAATGTTATGTCCGCTGCATAATACTGTAATTCGTGCCAGAGTTGGCCCCTTTTGTGTTGTGAACACAGTCCTTTCACATTATATGATACAATCTCTAGTGGTGTAGCCATCTCTCAACTAAAAAAAAAAGGAAATATATTGTGTTTTTTGCCATTTGCCGGGAGTAAAAAAAAAAAAAAAAAAAAACACACAACCCCTAAACAAAAAAAACCCCACACTCTTGTACCCCCCCCCCTCAGGACACTCCAAATATATCCCTCCATTTGAAGCATCCTATCTAACTGGTAGGGGGGTCCACGCACACCCCCTGTGCCTGGTCCCCTCCACCCCCTCACTGATACCAGTTCCACCAATCCCATTATATTGGGACCTACCTAAGAGTCCAGGATAACTCTAGATACCCCTCTCTATTTCCCTCCTCCCCAAGCTCCTTTCGCTTGTATTCTCTCTGTGTCTAAGACTTAACTATATCGTCTAAAAATCCTTTTCTTTTTTTTTTTCCCCTTTCCTTTCCCCTTCCCTTTCCTTCCCTTTCCATGTTAACGTGCACCCTGTAACAACGTTCTATATTATATCTTACACTAATAAGGTCAGTGCATATTTCCCCCCTCCCTCCATAGTGACTGCTTAGTTCCTCCACATACATCTATTACCTATATGTCACCTATTATACATATTTCATATACCAGGGTCCACAACTCATACCCCTCCCTAGATCCATTCGCTTAGAGTTGAGTCCCCTATATTTTATACATTTAGATTATCTATTCTTTTAAGCGGGACTATGCCTCCCATGCCGATTTTTACGTTGGCCCTTAGGGGAGACTTGATGCCATTGTTCAGGCCGCTGTAGGGAGGTCCCCTTTTTTTGTGTCCTCCAATCTGTAAAATCTACTGCCGGAAGATCCAATATTTCCACAAATTACTGTAGGTCATCCTTAGTACGTAGTGTTGCTGTTCTACCGTTTCTAGAAGCCATCAGGCTGAATGGGAACCCCCATCTATAGTTCACCTCCTTTAAACGCAGGGTTTCAGCAAAGGTTGAACCGCTCGGCGTTGGTACAGAGTCCTGCGTGTTAAATCTGGTATAGCGATAAAGTCATACCATCAATTAAGATTTCAGGGTTACTACGGGTCATTTTCATAATGGTTTCCTTTATTGTATATTTATGTACTCTGCATATAACATCCCTACATTTCTCCCTATTTTGAGTGGAGTATGTGGGGACTCGGTGGATCCGATCTATCTCAATACATTCGGGTGTGGAGGCCCCCATAATCTGAGAAAAAAATTTTTGGACTACTGAGGTTAGGTCTGTTGTTTGAATTGTTTCAGGTAGCCCTTTTATACGGATGTTCTGCCTTCTGTCTCTATTCTCGTAGTCATCTAACTGATCTTTGTATAAATTTAGGATATCCTCATGTTCTTTAACCACTTCAGCCCCGGAAGGTTTTACCCCCTTCCTGACCAGAGCACTTTTTACAATTCGGCACTGCGTCGCTTTAACTGCTAATTGCGCGGTCATGCAATGCTGTACCCAAACGAAATTTGCGTCCTTTTCTTCCCACAAATAGAGCTTTCTTTTGATAGTATTTGATCACCTCTGCCGTTTTTATTTTTTGCGCTATACACGGAAAAAGACCGAAAATTTTGAAAAAAAATGATATTTTCTACTTTTTGTTCTAAAAAAAATCCAATAAACTCAATTTTAGTCATACATTTAGGCCAAAATGTATTCGGCCACATGTCTTTGGTAAAAAAAATATCAATAAGTGTATATTTATTGGTTTGCGCAAAAGTTATAGCGTCTACAAACTAGGGTACATTTTCTGGAATTTACACAGCCTTTAATTTATGACTGCCTATGTCGTTTCTTGAGGTGCTAAAATGGCAGGGCAGTACAAAACCCCCACAAATGACCCCATTTTGGAAAGTAGACACCCCAAGGAATTTGCTGAGAGGCATGTTGAGCCCATTGAATATTCATTTTTTTTGTCCCAAGTGATTGAACAATGACAAAAAAAAAAAAAAATTACAAAAAGTTGTCACTAAATGATATATTGCTCACACAGGCCATGGGCATATGTGGAATTGCACCCCAAAATACATTTAGCTGCTTCTCCTGAGTATGGGGATACCACATGTGTGAGACTTTTTGGGAGCCTAGCCGCGTACGGGGCCCCGAAAACCAATCACTGCCTTCAGGATTTCTAAGGGCGTACATTTTTGATTTTACTCCTCACTACCTATCACAGTTTTGAAGGCCATAAAATGCCCAGATGACATAAAACCCCCCCAAATGACCCCATTTTGGAAAGTAGACACCCCAAGCTATTTGCTTTGAGGCATGTTGAGTCCATGGAATGTTTTATATTTTGACACAAGTTGCGGGAAAGTGACAAATTTTTTTTTTTTTTTTTTTTTTTTTGCACAAAGTTGTCACTAAATGATATATTGCTCACACAGGCCATGGGCATATGTGGAATTGCACCCCAAAATACATTTAGCTGCTTCTCCTGAGTATGGGGATACCACATGTGTGGGACTTTTTGGGAGCCTAGCCGCGTACGGGACCCCGAAAACCAATCACTGCCTTCAGGATTTCTAAGGGCGTACATTTTTGATTTTACTCCTCACTGCCTATCACAGTTTCGGAGGCCATGGAATGCCCAGGTGGCACAAACCCCCCCCAAATGACCCCATTTTGGAAAGTAGACACCCCAAGCTATTTGCTGAGAGGCATGGTGAGTATTTTGCAGCTCTCATTTGTTTTTGAAAATAAAGAAAGACGAGAAAAAAAATTTTTTTTTTTCTTTTTTCAATTTTCAAAACTTTGTGACAAAAAGTGAGGTCTGCAAAATACTCACTATACCTCTCATCAAATAGCTTGGGGTGTCTACTTTCCAAAATGGGGTCATTTGGGGGGTTTTTTTGCCACCTGGGCATTCCATGGCCTCCGAAACTGTGATAGGCAGTGAAGAGTGAAATCAAAAATTTACGGCCTTAGAAAGCCTGAAGGCGGTGCTTGGTTTTCGGGGTCCCGTACGCGGCTAGGCTCCCAAAAAGTCCCACACATGTGGTATCCCCGTACTCAGGAGAAGCAGCAGAATGTATTTTGGGGTGTAATTTCACATATTCCCATGGCATGTTTGAGCAATATATCATTTAGTGACAACTTTGCGCAAAAAAAAATAAAAAAAATAAAAAATTGTCTCTTTCCCGCAACTTGTGTCACAATATAAATTATTCCATGGACTCAACATGACTCTCAGCAAATAGCTTGGGGTGTCTACTTTCCAAAATGGGGTCATTTGGGGGGGTTTTGAACTGTCCTGGCATTTTATGCACAACATCTAGAAGCTTATGTCACACATCACCCACACTTCTAACCACTTGAAGACAAAGCCCTTTCTGACACTTATTGTTTACATAAAAAAATAATTTTTTTTTGCAAGAAAATTACTTTGAACCCCCAAACATTATATATTTTTTTTAAAGCAAATGCCCTACAGATTAAAATGGTGGGTGTTTCATTTTTTTTTTTCACACAGTATTTGCGCAGCGATTTTTCAAACGCATTTTTTGGGGAAAAAACACACTTTTTTACATTTTAATGCACTAAAACACACTATATTGCCCAAATGTTTGATGAAATAAAAAAGATGATCTTAGGCCGAGTACATGGATACCAAACATGACATGCTTTAAAATTGCGCACAAACGTGCAGTGGCGACAAACTAAATACATTTTTAAAAGCCTTTAAAAGCCTTTACAGGTTACCACTTTAGATTTACAGAGGAGGTCTACTGCTAAACTTACTGCCCTCGATCTGACCTTCGCGGCGATACCTCACATGCATGGTGCAATTGCTGTTTACATTTGACGCCAGACCGACGCTTGCGTTCGCCTTAGCGCGAGAGCAGGGGGGACAGGGGTGCTTTTTTTTTTTTTTTTTTTTTTTTTCTTTATTATTATTATTTTTTTATCTTATTTTTAAACTGTTCCTTTCATTTTTTTTTTTTAATCATTTTTATTGTTATCTCAGGGAATGTAAATATCCCCTATCATAGCAATAGGTAGTGACAGGTACTCTTTTTTGCAAAAATTGGGGTCTATTAGACCCTAGATTTCTCCTCTGCCCTCAAAGCATCTGACCACACCAAGATCGGTGTGATAAAATGCTTTCCCAATTTCCCAATGGCGCTGTTTACATCCGGCGAAATCTAAGTCATAAAATGCTCGTAGCTTCCGGTTTCTTAGGCCATAGAGATGTTTGGAGCCACTCTGGTCTCTGATCAGCTCTATGGTCAGCTGGCTGAATCACCGGCTGCATTTTCAGGTTCCCTGTTGAGACAGGAGAGCCAGAGAAAAACACGGAAGACGTTGGGGGGGAGGGGCATTCCCTCCCACTGCTTGTAAAAGCAGTCTAGAGGCTAATTAGCCGCTAGGATTGCTTTTACATGAAAGCCGACCGCTGGCTGAAAAGAATGATACCAAGATGATACCTAAACCTGCAGGCATCATTCTGGTATAACCACTCAAAGTCGTGAATGGCGTACCTGAAGACAAAAAAATGGTTAACAATAAAGCACAGTAAACGGTAAGGTATAAAAAATTGCATACCTGAAAAGCAAACATGATAAAACATAATAACAATAAAACATTGCAGAATAGAATACAGTAAAAAAGAACAGAACAATAGAGAGAGAGAATAGAGAGAGAAAGAACAATAAAACGACAACTATTTTTTTTTTATTTTATATTTTTGTATGTGTTTTTTTTTTTTTTTTACACTTTTTTTTGTAACTAACTTTTATAACTGTAACCGGTTCCAGGTTCGGGTCTCTCAAAATGCGATGGCATCTTGGGAGACCCTGTGAAAGTGTGTCCTAGTCTGTGGAATGCTGTACCCTACGCTAATACTCAACTAGTGCATAGTAGCGTTCAAAATATTCACCAATGCAAAGACCAGGATTGTCAGGACAGGAGGGACAATAATAGCGGGTGTCACGTCTATATCCGCGCTTGCTGCAGACACGACATCTTTTTTGGGGGGGTTCGTTGGGTAGGGGTACTCGGGAGGACATAAAGAAAATGCCTCTCATGCAGCCGACTGCATTTGATTGGGGATGTGAATGGGGGAAGTACGGGCGCTGCAGAAGCGGTGGGTTCCCAATTAGGATTGGCGAATGCAGCAGGAAGGGCACTATGGGCACGACGGGCCTGTGTTTGTCTTCTTGGTGGCAGCGGGACACTACTTGTGCTTGCCACCTCACCAGCTTGAACTGCACTTATGGGACTCGCCACGTCACCAAGTGTTACTGCAGTGCTGGTTTGACTACGACCGGGGTGTACTAGGCCGCTGGTGCTTGCCAGTTCACCAAAACGCTACCAAAAAAACTGTTAGCGATCGCAAGGATCAGGCCTGACTCTGCGAACGCTGCAGTTATGTGTTTAGTGTTTTGTAAGTGACAGTGATCGATCGATACTGCACTTGGGTGGGCTGGGCTGGGCCGGGCGGAGGGGCAAAACGCAGGTGCTAGCAGGTATCTGGGCTGATCCCGCTAACACTGCGTTTGTGGGAACCCTAAACTGCTGGGGACGCTAGTATAGATCTGATCGGATCAGATATTGATCCAATCAGATACTATACCACTAAGGGAGGCGTATGCTGCGTGCGTGGGTGTTAGCGGTACTGGCGCTAACCTGACGCTGCCTGGGGCTGGTGCTTGCCAGTTCACCAAAACGCTACCAGAAAAACTGTTAGCGATCGCAGGAATCAGGCCTGACTCTGCGAACGCTGCAGTTATGCGTTTAGTGTTTTGTAAGTGTCAGTGATCGATCGATACTGCACTTGGGTGGGCTGGGCTGGGCCGGGCGGAGGGGCAAAACGCAGGTGCTAGCAGGTATCTGGGCTGATCCCGCTAACACTGCGTTTGTGGGAACCCTAAACTGCTGGGGACGCTAGTATAGATCTGATCAGATCAGATATTGATCCGATCAGATACTATACCACTAAGGGAGGTGTACGGTGCGTGGGTGTTAGCGGTACTGGCGCTAATCTGACGCTGCCTGGGGCTGGTGCTTGCCAGTTCACCAAAACGCTACCAAAAAAACTGTTAGCGATCGCAGGGATCAGGCCTGACTATGCGAACGCTGCAGTTATGCGTTTAGTGTTTTGTAAGTGACAGTGATCGATCGATACTGCACTTGGGTGGGCCGGGCAGAGGGGCAAAACGCAGGTGCTAGCGGGTATCTGGGCTGATATCTGGGTTTTCGGGAACCCTAAACTGCTGGGGACGCTAGTATAGATCTGATCGGATCAGATATTGATCCGATCAGATACTATACCACTAAGGGAGGCGTATGCTGCGTGCGTGGGTGTTAGCGGTACTGGCGCTAATCTGACGCTGCCTGGGGCGACGCATATCACCGCCGGGCGATCAGGGGGCTAAACCTTTATTCGGTAATAAACGGCGGGTGCCCTGACACTATAAAAAATAAACGAACTAACCAGCGTCACTCGTAACAGTTATACGGTGATCAGTGGTGAAAGGGTTAACTAGGGGGCAATCAAGGGGTTAAAACCTTTATTAGATAGTATATGGGGGTCCCTGTCGCTATAAAACGCTGACGGCGAACCTAAATATTTACCTCACTAACTAGCGTCACCAGCGACACTAATACAGCGATCAGAAAAATGATCGCTTAGTGACACTGGTGACAGGGGGTGATCAAGGGGTTAAAACTTTATTAGGGGGGGTTAGGGGGGTATCCTAGACCTAAAGGGGGGTAATATTCACTGCCCTAACACTGTAACTGTCACAAACTGACACTATGCAGTAATCAGAAAAAAAAAAAAAAAATACTGCTAATGTCAGTTTGTGACAGGGGGGGGGGGGTGATTGGGGGGGGATCGGGGGGCGATCGGGGGGGGGATCGGGGGTGTAAAGTATGCCTGGCATGTTCTACTGTGTGTGTTTGTGTGTGTTGTGCACTTACATGTCTTCTCTCCTCGGCGCTGGACGGAAACTGCCAGACCGAGGAGAGATGACATCACATCCTCTGCCTGTGTGAAACTACACACAGGCAGAGGAGGATTCCCATTGGCTGGGAGCGATCGCGAGGGGGGGGCCACGATCGGATGGTCTCCCCCTCGCCTCCCGACGCTCCCAGTCAGATGCCGACCGCCGATGGCACCGGGGGGGGGGTCCCATCGGACCCCCCGCCCGCGGGAGGCAGATCACGTACAGGTACGTGATTCTGCCTGCCCGTGCCATTCTGCCGACGTATATATACGTTAGGCGGTCGGCAAGTGGTTAAACAAATCTTGAACTTCCGCCACAGCCTGTGTCATTACCTCGTGGTTCTCTTCCAGACTTTCCACCCTATACCCCAGTGCCCTTGTATCCTCTTTTAGGTCCTCTACCGCTTGCTGGAAAGCCTGCTCCACTGTGTTGATTAATTGCTGAATATCAGTCTTTGTAGGGAGGGCCCTCAGTAGGTCTTTGATTTCCCTAATTTCTCTCTCAGTGTCTCCCACATCTCCCCTTGATACCGGGGGCTGCGTCTCCCTTTCTTCCAGTGGGGACTCTGTGAAATAGCTGGGACCTGCCAATGTTTGTTTCTCCTCCCTCGCTGTTAATTCTCTCTCCGCGAGTGTGGTCCTTCTTTCAGCCATAGCCAGGTCTGCTTTTAAAGATGAAGCCTCCCGGGCCATACTATTTGCGTGTTCGGGGGGGCTATGTTCTAATATCAGGGTGTCCACCTTTTGCATATCTCCATCTTTATTTTCGCCCCCCTCTTGGCCCTTTTCCACCCTTCCCATATTAGGCACCCCCTCTTCAGGCCCCAAATTATCTTGTCCCCACTCTGCTGTATCTTTTCCCATGCTTAGAGAGTGTTGTTTAACATTAGGGGTGTTTCTCTCAGGTAGCTTCCTCCCTCTTCCTATTGTCGGGGATCCTCTTCCTTGCTCTGAGTGGGTTCGTCCAGCTACTTGTACACCACGGCCAGATGTCAACGACTTACGGTCCATTTGCCTTCCACTGTCTTGCCTGGCTTTCACTGCCCCACTACCTCTCTCTTCTTGCCCTCCCATGTGGTATCTTTGTTCTGTACGGGGGGAGAGATAAGGTCTTATCCCTCCTGATTCACTCCGGTTTCCTTTTTCCGGTTGCTGCGCAGCTTGTCGGCGTGTGGTCATTGCTGACATCAAATTTCTCCTATATAATTTTCCAAGGAGGGGGGGTCAGTAATCCACTACAGCTATATAAGATTATGAAGATATACAGTAGAGCAGTGGAACTAAACCAGGATGGAAGGGATAGGAAAGGTGAAGCTGTTAGCCGTATATGTCCTTATATCCTTCCTTTTCCCCTTTCCTCCCCTCTCTCTCCTTTAACCTTTTAGGGGAAGGGAGACCCCCACAAAATCAATCTCTAGGAGTCAGGACAGGTTGCTCCTGTTCATCATGGAATGTTCCTCCCCCTTTTTTAACTTTGCATGGGAGTATGCAAATGGATATATGCGTGGGGGCTTGCGTGGGGGGCTTGCAAGTATATACGTTATCTCTCTCTCCTTTTGAAAGTCTTATAAAAAAAAAAAAGAGTTTTCCTGTGTAATTGACAAGTAATGGACAGATAAGGCCAGCTAGTGAATCAATTCAATTGGATCAAACCTATTCAGTTATATTCAATCATATTCAGTCAAACCCAAAAAAAAAAAAAAAAAGGGGGAGAAAAAAAAAAAAAAGTTTCTTTTCCCCTTTTTTTTTTCCTTTCCAGAGTCCTTCACCGCTATACAGCTATGGACCAGAGAGGATCAGAGCAGACAGTTTCTCAGTTATATCAATAGTCAATAGTCCTCTTCCTCCTGAACCTACTCCACTTGGTCAGCCTCCTTAGCAGTGCTTACTTTTTAATATATGAAATATATATATGCATACTTTAAAGGTGCAGGTTTAAGTGCTCTTACAGGAACGTCCTTACTTTCTATCTGCCCGACATTCACCCTCCCGGGCGTCTCTCTGGCACGGCTGAGCGGTGTGAGGCTTCTCCAGCCTTATGGAAAAGTTGCTGTCCCGTCCTATCCCTGCTGCCGTTTACTGTCAGATCAGCCGTCCTCCAGGGCTCCGGGCTCCAAACTCCTCCGCCTCCACCACCGCCCTCTCACAGCACAGCACAGGCATGTAGCATTGAGTTTACCATCCGTGCGATGATGCCGCCCTCCAAACCGCTCGCTACGGCCGCTCCCCCCCAGACACGGGTGACACTAGCCGGTGATCGATCAGCTGAGCGATGAGCATTCGGACTTCTCGGTGGGTAATAGGCATCAGCCTATGGTTACCATTGTCAGCAGCTTCAGCGTATCTAGACACAGGAGCTCAGTCTAGCAGCATGTCTGCTCAGGGAGGAGCCCTTAGACGCTCACGGCAACACACCTGTGAGCATGGCAGAATGTTGATGTAAAAAGTTATGTAGAACACAGCACGCCAGGATAATATGATTCAGTTTATACTCCGCCATATGTATGGGTGTCAGAAATAGGCAGAACCGGCTGGCCATGATTCCAAATGTGTTCTCCACCACTCTTCTGGCTCTGGCCAGCCGGTAATTAAAAACCCTCTGGTCCGGGGTGAGGGTCCTCATCGGGAATGGCCGCATAAGATGGTCCCCCAGCGCAAATGCTTCCTCCGCAACGAAGACGAATGGGAGTCCTTCCACATTCTCTTCTGGAGGTGGCAAGTCCAAGCTGCCATTCTGGAGACGCCTGTAAAACTCCGTCTGGGCGATGACTCCACCATCGGACATCCGCCCATTCTTCCCCACGTCCACATACAGGAACTCGTAATTAGCCGGCACCAACGCCAACATCACAATACTATTGAACCCCTTATAATTATAATAGTACGACCCCGAGATGGGTGGTGGGACAATGTGGACGTGTTTCCCATCAATTGCCCCTCCGCAGTTAGGAAAGTCCCACCGCTGGGCAAAGTGGGAGGCCACAGTCTGCCATTCCTGTGGCGTGGAAGGAAACTGTTGAGGAAAACAAAAAAAATTAGTCTTTTTTGCACATAAACATGGAAAGCAGATTAGACACAAACATTCTTGGCCAACATCAAGATAACATTTATTAATGGGAATTTTTAAAGACCAAAGTATAAGGTACACCTATCATATTCCCCCTCCCCCCCCCTGTCATGGGCCATTTCTAACATTATAGGGGGGGGGAGCTCTTGGACAGGTAACCCTCTCCACTTCATTGAGAGATGAATGTCTAAATAATGGGTATTACTTGGAACAGCCCCTCCTTAGTTACACTATTGGCAGCGCACTGGACAGGTAAGAAGTGTCATAATACAAAGATATAAATACACACTGTACACATTTGAGCACATTTGGACATTCTGATATTACCTAGCAAGATAATATTAGGATACAAAAACTTTAAACAGTACCATTTGAAAGTATACAGGCAGGCCCTTGCACTACATGCTTTGGGGAATTCATCCATAAATCTGACCACAAAAGAGATGGGTATAGTGTGTATGGGTTTGGCAAAGTCAGCAGATAGATGATTGAGGATAGAGAGAGAATTGGTATCAGCTGACTTAGCAGTTGGGGGGAGGGAGGGTTTCAAATGATTTGGGGACCCCCCAAAAAAAGACTCTGGCACTCTGCCTGAATTTAAAGCACAAATCACATTTAAAAACATTTTAGGGGGCGTTTGGGGTAAAGCACTACTATGGAGCTGATAAAATACATTGTTAAGTGACTATATGAGGTGAATATAGGGCCAGGAGAGCATGCTGGGGAGGTAAGTGAAGGCAAATATGTATGAAGGAAAAAAAAATAATTACATAAAAATCCAGCATGCATGAGAACAAAGGGGACATTCACAGCATATTACAATCATGGTAATTAGGGAATGAGGAAAGAAATACAATATATTATCAAACATTCAATACAATAAAAGGTGATATTAAAGGATACAAATCTTACCTTAATATACTCCTTCTGCAGGACCTGGATGATGGCAGAACAGGTCTGTGGGATAATGATACCCAGAGCCTGGGGGGAGATGCCTGTCGAGAACTTTAAGTCCTGCAGACTTCTCCCCATCGCCAAGTACCGCAGGGTGGCGACGAGCCTCTGCTCAGGAGTGATGGTTTGCCTCATGCAGGTATCCTGCCTGCTAATATAAGGGGTCAGCGAAGCCAACAAACGGTGAAATACGGGGTCCGTCATCCGGAGAAAGTTCCTGAAATCATCAGGATTATTCTCACGGATCTCACGGAGCAAAGGCATATGACAGAACTGGTCACGCTGAAGCAACCAATTCATGGTCCATGAACTCCTCCCCACCCTGTTCATGGACTGGACTTGTGTCAAGGTCAGGACCCCAACACCAAGCCCCCGCACAGCACGAACTCTACGAGGAGAACGTATACGCAACATGTCTAGAAAACGGTCGGCTGCTCAGAACGAAGTAACAGAACGCACTGAAGAACAGCAAGGCCTGTGAAGAGCGACCTGAAAAACAGTAACGAACTAACAAGAACACAATGACTAATCAAAGTCACGCGTAGCTTGCTGCACGCACTGAAGAGCAGATACAAACCCACAAGCACAAACTGAACAGCAGAAAACGATCTGAAAAGCACGAGTCTGAAAAAGCGCGAATCGTCTCTCACCAAACTTTTACTAACACGAGATTAGCAAAAGGAGCCCAAAGGGTGCCGCGCTTGGTTCTGAACTGGCCTTTTCTAGTCTCGTCGTACGTGGTTGACGTCACCGCGTTCTTGGCAATCGGAAATTCCGACAACTTTGTGCGACCATGTGTACGCAAAACAAGTTTGAGCCAACATCCGTCGGAAAAAATCCTAGGATTTTGATGTCGGAATGTCCGATCAATGTCCGACCGTGTGTATGGGGCATAAGAGTTAATATGGGAAAAATGTGTCTCCTCTTCACTGATGCTTTATCACTAATCCTTGTTTCACTAAAAACCCCATATTTTTAAAAAACATTTGTCATTGGGACAGAAAGTGAGGTGAAACTTCTGCTGTTTGTCTCACTGATTTTCATCCATATTGCCGTGACCCGACATTACATTAAATCCGCAAGCAGTTTTAAATGACTTTTATTCCTTTACAAATGTCATTTTGTGCTGGGACTGTTCTAAGCACGGGAAACACACGTCACTTTACAGGCATACTATAGACACCCCCCAGGTACGATATTTAAGGGAATATTTCACTTTTTTTCACTTTAAAGAGGGGGTCCACCTATTTATCTTTTTTTTTTTTTTTTAGTTCATTCACAAACTTTTCTTCTCAGCATTACATACTCACATATTGTGTGTAATATGTCCGCCTGTATCAGATTTTGTCGGAAAGAATAACATATTATTCACTGCAGGCGGTTTCCATCTTCATTGTGGGCATTTGAAGCCCACAAGCATTTATTTCCTGGATGTGGTGAATGCTGTGCTCCCAGCATTCACCACTCGTTCCCGCACATGCTCAGTGGCATCCTGGAAAGCCTGAGACTAGCTCCCAGGAGTCTGGGAGAGGCTAGAAACACGCCTACTCCCATGGGAGGAGAACCAGGAAGTGCAAAGAAGAATAGAAAAATAAAAGGTAATTACGGCGATTTAAATTTTTTTAAGTGGCATGTCAGCATCTAGGCAAGGAAGAGAATACATACAGATATTGTTCAAAATTTGGGTGGAACCCCGCTTTAAGCATCATTAAAATCACTGCTCCCGAAAAAACGGCGTTTTTAAAACTTATTTTTGCATTTATACATGTCCCCTGGGGCAGGACCCGGGTCCCCAAACCCTTTTTAGGAAAATACCATGCATATTAGCCTCTAAAATTAGCACTTTTGATTTTGAACGTTCGAGTCCCATAGACTTTAATGGGGTTCTAAAGTTTGCACGAACTTTCGGTCCGTTCGCAGGTTCTGGTGCGAACCGAACCGGGGGGTGTTTGGCTCATCCCTAATTGACACCCTTGCGGGTGAGAGATGTAATAGGGGCCACCAAGGTGGACTAGTTATGAATGAATTGATGATAGTAATTGGTAAAGCCCAAAAACCGTTGGGTTGCTTTAAGACCAGAAGGCTGGGGCTACTCAGAGATGGCCCGAAGTTTGGCTGTGTCCATGAGGAGACCCTGAGAAGAGATTATGTAGCCCAGAAATTGAACTTTTGTTTGTTCGAATAGATATTTCCCCAATTTTGCATATAGAAAATTGTCCCGTAGACGCTGTAGCACAGCTTTCACATGAAGACGATGGGTAAGTAAGTCTGGTGAGAAAATAAGAATGTCATCCAGATATACAATAACACAGACATACAGAAGGTCGCGGAAGATTTCATTAATGAAATTTTGGAAGACCACTGGGTCATTGCATAAGCCAAAGGGCATCACAAGATACTCGTAATGTCCGTCCCTGGTGTTAAAGGCGGTCATCCTTTCGGCTCCTTCCCGGATTCTTATTAAATTATAGGCCCCTCTAAGATCCAGTTTAGTAAAAACATGAGAACCTCGCAGTCTGTCAAAGAGTTCTGAAATTAAAGGAAGAGGTTATCGGTTCTTCAGGGTGATGGCGTTAAGACCCCTGTAGTTGATGCAAGGACAGAGTGAACCATCTTTTTTCGCTACAAAGAAGAACACGGCAGGTGAGTTAGATTTCCTGGTGAAACTCTTTTGCAGGTTTTCCTGAATGTATTCAGACATGGCTTGTGTCTCGGGGATAGATAGAGGGTAGACTCAGCCTCGGGGAGGAGAGGTCCCAGGTAACACATCAATGGAGCAGTCAAAGTTTCTGTGAGGGGGAAGGTGATCAGCGGACTTTTTGCAGAAAACATCTCGGAAGGACTGATATTGGACAGGCAACATGGGAGTTGTGGAGGTCTCAGCCAGAGGAATAAAAGGAGGAGGTAGCACCTTGGAAATACATCGTTGCTGACACAGAGAACCCCAAGCCATTACTTGTCCAAAATTCCAGTCAAGATGCGGGGAGTGTTTCTGCAACCATGGAAGGCCCAGGATGATGAGACTGGAGGATTTAGGCAGAATCCCAATGCGTAACTCAATAAGAGGGGCTTTAAACCGGATGGTACTCATAGGTAAGAAGGAGCCATCTACTGCAGTCATGGAGAGGGGTATAGCCAAGGCAACAAAGGCAATTCCCAACTCGGAAGCTAAAGATTGTTCAATGAAATTTCCGGCAGCACCAGAGTCCACGTATGCAGAGAGTTGATAGGCATTTTGAGCCCAGTGAAGAGCCACGGGAAGGGTGAAATGAGGGAAGCAAACAAAATTAACGGATCGTTCTAGATCACCTCCCTTCAAGTGAGCTAGACCCTGGAGTTTCCCGGACGGACTGGACAGGAGTTCAAAAGATGTCCTTTATCGCCACAGTAAAGGCACAAGCCCAATCCCATGCGTCGAGCACGTTCCTCAGGAGTGAGGCGGGTTCGCCCAAGCTGCATAGGTTCTTCCAATGTGTGAGAGGTTGAAGACGGAGAGGATTCCACAGGTCTTTGGACTACCTGTGCTGGACGGCCAGCAGGGGGATGACTGGTTCTGGATTTATCCAGGGCCCGCTCCTGGAAGAGAATATCTATTTGAATGCTTAATGCGATTAAGTCATCCAATGTGGTAGGAATGGTACAACCAGCGAGTTCACCCTTGACACGCTCAGATAGGTCTTGCCAGAAGGTAGCAGTAAGGGCCTCATTATTCCATTTGAGTTCAGCGGCCAGCGTACGGAATTGAACTGTGTATTGGCCGACTGTCATTCCTTGCTGACGAAGACGAAGGAGGGCCCCAGCAGCCGAAGACACTCTGCCGGGCTCATCAAAAGTTTTCCGAAATGCATCCAAAAAGAGCTGGAGGTCGGAGGTGATAGAATCGTGTGGTTCCCAGAGTGGGGAGGCCCAAGCTAAAGCATCACCGGAGAGGAGAGAGATGATAAATGTGACTATGGTGCGATCAGCTGGAAAATGGTGGCTGGAAAGTTCAAAGTGGATGGAACACTGATTGATGAAGCCCAGACAAGTCTTAGGGTCGCCAGAAAAACGAGGTGGTGATGGCAGATGCAGGCAGGGATTACCAGGTGTAGCAGGTAACACGGGAGCAGTTGAAGCAGAAGCAGGAACGGGAGGAGCTGAAATTGCAGCGAGTTGCAGATGATCCATACGGAAGGCAAGATCCTGAAGAACCAGCATTATTTGCTCTTGATTTGCTTCCTGGGAGTTGAGTCTCTGAACTAGATGTTGCATTTGATCCTCAGTCAGTGGCTGATTCTCAGAGGCGCTCATGGCTTGAGCAAACTGTCATGGTACTACTTACAGTGAGCCCACAGGCGAGCAGGTGACACGGGATCCCCCAGGGCGTGGAGTCTAAGGGCCAGCCGGTATTCTGCCAGGGACCCCCTCATGAGGGTTTGGGCTTAACTGCCTGCTGACCCCAGGTCATGACCCCCGGGTTCACCCTACTCGCTAGGGAAGTACTAGGAGACACTGTCAGACAAGGATGGATGGATGAAGCAAAGGAGAGCCGGATAGCGAGCCAAGGTCAGGGCGGGCTGCAGACAACGTAATCAGAACAAGCCGAGTCAGTACACAAGAGATCAGTTCACGAGAGGTCAGGTTTAAGGCAGGTCACACGAAGGGAGCTCCGAAGCAAATGTTGCTCAAGCAACCAATAGCTGGTTTGAAAGGGATTTAAATAGGGAAGCACATGAGGGTCTGGACAGGAAGTAGCAGGAAGGAATCATATATTAGGCAACAGGTGTGGCCAGCGACACCCATAGCTGCAGAGTGCACAGAGCAGAACACAAGCTAGTGGAACAACAGGTGCCAGCCGGCCTACAGCAGTAAAGGTGAAACACAAATCAGCTCCGCAGCTGATCTGTGACATTATGGTTTCCAACTTTCCATGTTGCCTGATTCGTTTGTTCCGCAGAGTATTCCTGGGTTAGAGGAGCATCTTCGTGGTCTTCGTTCCACTTGGGCACAAGTCCAGGAGGCTTTGCGTCATGCTAATGATAGGTATAGACTCCATGCTGACCGCAGACGCCTGCCTGCGCCTTCCCACCAGGTTGGGGACAGAGTCTGGCTGTCATTTCGCAACCTCCGACTTCGTGTTCCCTCACTAAAATTCGCACCTCGGTTTATTGGGCCTTTTCGTATCCTTTGCAGGGTTAACCCAGTGGCTTACCTGTTGGACCTTCCTCCTAGAATGCGCATCTCAAATGTGTTTCATGTCTCCTTATTGAAACCATTGGTCTGCAACTGATTTACCACCTCTGTGCCACGTCCTCACCCTATACAGGTTGAGAACCATGAGGAGTATGAGGTACAATCCATTGTTGACTCCCGTAGGTTCTATGGGTGCATACAGTACCTGGTGCATTGGAAGGGGTACGGTCCGGAGAAACGCTCCTGGGTCTCATCCTCGGACGTACATGCCCCTGCCCTCCTCCATGATTTCCATAGACGTTTTCCCCTCAAGCCCGGTGGTCCTCCGAGGGGGAGGGGTCGTTGAGGAGGGGGTACTGTCAGGGCTGGCTCAGCCCTTCCTTCTCTGAGCTGGCCGCTCAGCTGTCGGCTAATTGCCAGCTCTCATCTCTCTCCACAGTTACACAACTGTTCCTGATCCTGCTCGTCTGACCTGCCTACTCAAAGCTGTCCAGCTCACTTCATCTCTGCCTTCGCCTTGGTCACATCACAAGAAAACATCTCCTGCGTTCCTGTTTAAAGACTGGCTTTGCTGACATCCCTTCTGGCTCCTTTGACAGCCTCAGCCCCTCTGGCACACCTGGCAATAGTGTAAGTGCAATGAACAGTGAGAAACACACAGGTTATAATAAAACACAGAAATTTGTCTTTATGGCAATATTTCTGTGGAAAAGAGTAACAAACAGTAACAATTAGGGATGAGCCGAACACCCCTCTGTTCGGTTCGCACTAGAACATGCAAACAGGAAAAAAGTTTGTTCGAACACGCGAACACCGTTACAGTCTATGGGACACGAATATGAACAATCAAAACTGCTAATTTTAAAGGCTTATATGCAAGTTATTGTCATAAAAAGTGTTTGGGGACCTGGGTCCTGCCCCAGGGGACATGGATCAATGCAAAAAAAACTTTTAAAAACTGATGTTTTTTCAGGAGCAGTGATTTTAATAATGCTTAAAGTCAAACAATAAAAGTGTAATATCCCTTTAAAGGGGCGCATGTTTCCCATGTTTAGAACAGTCTGACAGCAAAATGACATTTCAAAGGAAAAAAGTTATTTAAAACTACTCGCGGCTATTGCATTGCTGATCCGACAATACACATAGAAGTTCATTGATAAAAACGGCATGGGAATTCCCCACAGGGGAACCCCGAAGCAAAGTTTTAAAAAAAAATGACGTGGGGGTCCCCCTAAATTCCATACCAGACCCTTCAGGTCTGGTATGGATATTAAGGGGAACCCCACGCCAAAATTAAAAAAAAAACGACGTGGGGTCCCCTAGAAATCCATACCAGACCCTTATCTGAGCACGCAACCTGGCAGGCCGCAGGAAAAGAGGGGGGACAAGAGAGCGGCCCCCCCTCCGGAACCGTACCAGGCCACATGCCCTCAACATTGGGAGGGTGCTTTGGGGTAGCTCTTCTCTTCATCTTCTCTTCTTCTCTTCTTCTCTTCTTCATTTTCTTCTCCGGGCCGCCCCGCATCCATGCTGGCATGGAGAGAGGCTCCCGCTGTGTGACGGCGTCTCCTCTTCTGACGGGTTCTTAAATAACGGGGGGCGGGGCCACCCGGTGACCCTGCCCCCCTCTGACGCACGGTGACTTGACGGGACTTCCCTGTGACGTCACGGGTAATGCCACAGGGAAGTCCCGTCATGTCCCGTGCGTCAGAGGGGGGCGGGGCCACCCGGTGACCCCGTTATTTAAGAACCGTCAGAAGAGGAGACGCCGTCACACAGTGGGAGCAAAGAGCGAAGAAGAGAAGAAGATGAAAAGAAGATGAAGAAGAGAAGAAGATGAAGAGAAGAGCGGGAGCCTCCCCCCATGCCATGGGTGCGGAGCGGCCTGAGGAGAAGAAGATAGAAGACGCCGCGGAGGAGATGCTGGACAAGAACGCCGAAAGGAAGAACCAGAAGAGCCAGAGGACCAGAAGAAGAAGAAAAAGATGAAGGAAGATAGAAGAAAGAAGAAGCATTTAAATAAAGAGATTGTCAAAAACTGTCTCTTGTCATTTTTAACATTTTTGACAGTTTTTTAGTGAAATGGTAGGGGTACTTTTGTACCCCCTTACCATTTCACACAGGGGGGGGGCGGGATCTGGGGGTCCCCTTGTTAAAGGGGGCTTCCAGATTCCGATAAGCCCCCCGCCCGCAGACCCCCACAACCACCGGCCAGGGTTGTGGGGATGAGGCCCTTGTCCTCATCAACATGGGGACAAGGTGTTTTGGGGGGCTACCCCAAAGCACCCTCCCAATGTTGAGGGCATGTGGCCTGTTACGGTTCAGGAGGGGGGGCCACTCTCTCATCCCCCCCCTCTTTTCCTGCGGCCTGCCAGGTTGCGTGCTCGGATAAGGGTCTGGTATGGATTTTTGGGGGGACCCCACGCCGTTTTTTTTTTTAATTTTGGCGCGGGGTTCCCCTTAAAATCCACACCAGACCTGAAGGGTCTGGTATGGAATTTAGGGGGACCCCCACGTCATTTTTTTTTTAAATTTTGGCCGGGGTTCCCCTTAATATCCATACCAGACCTGAAGGGCCTGGTATGGAATTTAGGGGGACCCCCACGTCATTTTTTTTTTTAAATTTTGGTTTGGGGTTCCCCTGTGGGGAATTCCCATGCCGTTTTTATCAATGAACTTCTATGTGTATTGTCGGACCGGCAATGCAATAGCCGCGAGTAGGGATGAGCTTCGTGTTCGAGTCGAACCCATGTTCGACTCGAACATCGGCTGTTCGATCGTTCGCCGAATTGCGAACGATATAGGCCGTTCGCGCCAAATTCGTGTGGCGCGTCACGGCCCATAATTCACTGCGGCATTGCAGTGCATTGCTTGCTGATGATTGGCCAAGCATGCACTATGACCCGCATGCTTGGCCAATCACAGCGCCGCCTTAACAGAGAGCCATAATTGGCCAAAGCCAAGGAGGCTTTGGCCAATTATGGCTCAGGGGATTTAGTACACGCCCCACACTATATAAGGCCGCCTGCACGTCGGCCCTGTGCAGTGTGTTCCGGTGTGCTTAGAGAGAGAGAGAGAGACAGTGTCATTTCATTTGAGTTAGCTAGATTAGGCAGGACAGTCAGTCAGTTAGCTGCACTTAAAGTGTATTGTGTATATATATGCATCCCAGGTGTTGCATATATATATATATATATACACTGTATTCAGTTTAGCTAGATCCGTTCCTGTTATCTTCTAGACTATTTACATTTAGTGCAGTGCGTCCTGCTCACAGTGTTCAGCTAGATCCGTTCCTGTTATATTCCTACTGACAGGCAGGCTTGTCTTGTTACAGTATTTTGAAGAAAATTACTGGTGTTCTTTTGATCCTATTAGTACCACAGTCAGGCAGCTAGACTATTTACATTTAGTGCAGTGCATCCTGCTCACAGTGTTCAGCTAGATCCGTTCCTGTTATCTTCTTACTGACAGGCAGGCTTGTCTTGTTACAGTATTTTAAAGAAAATTACTGGTGTTCTTTTGATCCTATTAGTACCACAGTCAGGCAGCTAGACTATTTACAGTTAGTGCAGTGCGTCCTGCCCACAGTGTTCTGCTAAACCTACAAGTAAGTGGGGTGCGTCCTGCTCACAGTGTTCAGCTAAACCTACAAGTTAGTGGGGTGCGTCCACCTCACAGTGTTCAGCTAAACCTACAAGCTAGTGGGGTGCGTCCTGCTCAAAGTGTTCAGCTAGATCCGTTTCTGTTATCTTCTTACTAACAGGCAGGCTTGTCTTGTTACAGTAAATACAGCTACCTGAAGAAAATTGCTGGTGTTCTTTTGATCCTATTAGTACCACAGTCAGGCAGCTAGACTATTTACAGTTAGTGCAGTGCGTCCTGCTCACAGTGTTCTGCTAAACCTACAAGTTAGTGGGGTGCGTCCTGCTCACAGTGTTCAGCTAAACCTACAAGTTAGTGGGGTGCGTCCACCTCACAGTGTTCAGCTAAACCTACAAGCTAGTGGGGTGCGTCCTGCTCACAGTGTTCAGCTAGATCCGCTTCTGTTATCTTCTTACTGACAGGCAGGCTTGTCTTGTTACAGTAAATACAGCTACCTGAAGAAAATTGCTGGTGTTCTTTTGATCCTATTAGTACCACAGTCAGGCAGCTAGACTATTTACAGTTAGTGCAGTGCGTCCTGCTCACAGTGTTCTGCTAAACCTACAAGTTAGTGGGGTGCGTCCTGCTCACAGTGTTCAGCTAAACCTACAAGTTAGTGGGGTGCGTCCACCTCACAGTGTTCAGCTAAACCTACAAGCTAGTGGGGTGCGTCCTGCTCACAGTGTTCAGCTAGATCCGTTCCTGTTATCTTCTTACTGACAGGCAGGCTTGTCTTGTTACAGTAAATACAGCTACCTGAAGAAAATTGCTGGTGTTCTTTTGATCCTATTAGTACCACAGTCAGGCAGCTAGACTATTTACAGTTAGTGCTGTGCGTCCTGCTCACAGTGTTCTGCTAAACCTACAAGTTAGTGGGGTGCGTCCTGCTCACAGTGTTCAGCTAAACCTACAAGTTAGTGGGGTGCGTCCACCTCACAGTGTTCAGCTAAACCTACAAGCTAGTGGGGTGCGTCCTGCTCACAGTGTTCAGCTAGATCCGTTCCTGTTATCTTCTTACTGACAGGCAGGCTTGTCTTGTTACAGTATTTTAAAGAAAATTGCTGGTGTTCTTTTGATCCTATTAGTACCACAGTCAGGCAGCTAGACTATTTACAGTTAGTGCAGTGCGTCCTGCTCACAGTGTTCTGCTAAACCTACAAGTTAGTGGGGTGCGTCCACCTCACAGTGTTCAGCTAAAGCTACCTGTAGAAGGTTGGTGGTGTTCTCATACTACAGGCAGGCAGTTGATTTTGCTAGCTGCAGTATCAGTACATATATATATATATATATATATATATATATATATATATATATATATATATATCCCAGCTTAGTGCAGCTACAGGCCATTAGTATGTCTGGAAGGCCAAGAAGGAGAGGCAGACAGTCACAAGCCAATAAGAGAGGGCAAGCAGGCTCTGTGTCTAGTGCTGGTCGTGGAGACGGTGCATCCTCATCAGCACGTGGCCATGGGACACGCTTGGCCTTTTTTTCGGCAGCTGGCCATGTTGAGCCGCAACATGCGGAAGACTTGGTCGAGTGGATGACCAAGCCGTCCTCATCCTCTCTCACCCATGCCCAGGGTACTTTGTCTGGCAAAGCAGCGGCCTCTTCCCTTGGCTCAATGTCATCAGTGACTCCTTCCCTAGCCCCACCATGTCCTCCTGAGGAGTCCCTCGAACTGTTTGACCACAGTGTTGGGTACATGCTCCAGGAGGATGCCCAGCGTTTGGAAGGCTCTGATGATGATACTGAGCTCGATGAAGGCAGTAACACGAGCACGGACAGAGGGGGTGCCCAAGAAGGACAGCAATCTGGCAGTCATGCTCCCCCTGCTGCAGCATACTGCCAGGTTTGCTCCAGTGATGAGGAGGGAGGGGATGATGAGGTCACTGACTCAACGTGGGTGCCTGATAGGAGAGAGGAGGAGGAGGAGGAGGAGGAGGAGGCGGCACATCACCAACGAGGCAGGATGCCCTCCAGGGGCCAGCCTAAGGGCAGCACATTGACTGCATCACACCCCAAAGCTCCACATGTGCAGGGCGCTGCAGTCTCTGCGCGTTATTCAAAAAGTTCTTTGGTGTGGGCCTTTTTTGAGACGAGTGCATCAGATCGCACCGCTGCTATTTGCAACATATGTCTCAAGCGTATCTCGCGTGGCCAAAACATCTCCCGCTTGGGTACCACATGCTTGACCAGACATATGTTGACCTGCCATGCAGTTCGTTGGCAAGCGTATCTAAAAGACCCACACCAAAGAACAAAGAGGACCTCTGCTTGCTCCTCATCAGCTGAGATTTCCAACCCCACTAGACCTTCAGTCCTCTCTGAGACCTGCACTGAGAGGAATGAAGGTGTAGAATTAGGTGTGTCACAGCCACGTACTTGTGGGCAATCTGATTTTGGTACACCGACGTCAGATTGTACCAGGCAAATTTCCCTGCCCCAGCTGCTGAACCGCCGAAAGAAGTTTGCTCCCAGCCATCCACATGCCCAACGGTTGAATGCTAGCTTGGCAAAATTGCTAGCACTTCAACTGCTGCCTTTTCAGTTGATAGACTCTGCCCCCTTCCGTGAGTTTGTGGAATGTGCGGTTCCTCAGTGGCAGGTACCCAAACGCCACTTTTTCTCACGGAAGGCAATTCCGGCTCTCTACCAGCATGTGGAAGGCAATGTCCATGCCTCGCTGGACAGGGCGGTCAGCGGTAAGGTGCATATTACCGCTGACTCATGGTCCAGCAGGCATGGACAGGGACGTTACCTAAGTTTCACGGCGCATTGGGTGACTCTGCTGGCAGCTGGGAAGGATGCAGGACAAGGTGCAGTAGTGTTGGAGGTTGTTCCGCCACCACGCCTCCAAAATGCTAATGATTGTGACACACCTCTCTCCTCCACCCCCTCCTCCTCTTCTTCCTCCATGGCCTCTTCCTCGGAACCAGCGGTGCTCCGTAGTCGTTCAAGGGGCTACGCAAGTACGCAGGCCAAAAGATGCCATGCGGTGCTTGAGCTGGTGTGCTTGGGGGACAGGAGCCACACTGGGGCAGAGGTTCTGTCAGCTCTGCAGGGGCAGGTTCAGAGGTGGTTGACGCCACGCCAACTTAAGGCAGGAATGGTGGTTTGCGACAATGGCACCAACCTCCTCTCTGCCCTCCGACAGGGACAAATGACCCATGTGCCCTGTTTGGCTCATGTCCTTAACTTGGTGGTGCAGCGGTTCTTGGGCAGGTACCCGGGCTTACAGGATGTCCTGAGGCAGGCCAGGAAAGTCTGTGTGCATTTCCGTCGGTCATATAATGCCAGTGCTCGGCTGACGGACCTCCAAAAGGAGTTTAACCTGCCCAAGAACTGCCTAATCTGTGACATGCCCACCAGGTGGAACTCAACGTTGGCCATGCTGCAGCGGCTGCACACGCAGCAGAGGGCCATCAATGAGTACCTGTGCGACTATGGCACCAGGACAGGGTCAGGGGAGCTTGGTTTTTTTTCCCCACGCCAGTGGGCCATGATCAGGGATGCATGCACTGTCCTGTCACCATTTGAGGAGGCCACGAGGATGGTGAGCAGTGACAGTGCATGCATCAGTGACACTGTCCCCCTTGTCCACCTGTTGGAGCACACGCTGCGTGGAATAATGGACAGGGCACTTGAGGCAGAACAGAGGCAGGAAGAGGAGGACTTCCTTAGCTCTCAAGGCCCCCTTTATCCAGACAGTGTTCCTGCGTGCCCGCCGATCACACAGGAAGAGGACGAGGAGGAAGAGGAGGAGGAGGAGGAGGAAGATTGTGTCAGTATGGAGGTGGAGCCTGGCACTCAGCATCAGCAGCAGTCTTTAAGGGATCAGTCCCAAGAAACACATGGACTTGTACGTGGCTGGGAGGAGGTGGCTGCGGACCATGTCGTCCTTAGTGACCCAGAGGACTCCGGACCGAATGCCTCAGCAAACCTACGCTGCATGGCCTCCCTGATTCTGCAATACCTGCGTAAGGATCCTCGTATTCGTGGTATCAAGGAGAAGGACCAATACTGGCTGGCAACCCTCCTTGATCCACGTTACAAGGGTAAGGTTGCGGACCTTATCTTGCCATCGCAGAGGGAGCAGAGGATGAAACATCTTCGGGAGGCCTTGCAGAAAGGTCTGTGCAACGCGTTCCCAGAGACTGGGAGGTTACAAACTCCTGTTTCTGGACAACGTGTTGCTGAGGCTTCGGTCAGTCAAAGAAGGAGCGGTGGAGAAGGTGGCCGTCTGACCGATGCGTTCAGACAATTTTTTGGTCCGCAGCCCCAAGGTATGATCGGTTCCAGCAACCATCGCCAGCGTCTGTTTTACATGGTGCAGGAATACCTAGGGGCAAGATCACCTTTCCTTTCCCACCGAAAATCCTCTGGGTTACTGGGTCTTGAGGATGGATCACTGGCCAGAGCTTGCACAGTATGCAATTGAGCTACTGGCCTGTCCTGCATCCAGCGTTCTTTCGGAACGCACATTCAGTGCTGCTGGAGGCGTGGTAACCGATCACAGGGTGCGTCTGTCCACTGACTCGGTCGATCGACTGACCTTCATAAAAATGAATGAGTCTTGGATCACCACCAGCTACCAAGCACCTGATGCTGATGTAACCGAATAATTTTTTTTTAAATCTCAGATCCCTTCAAAGACTGCCTATGCTGATGCTGAGTGACTATCCCTGAGTAATTATCCTCTTCCTCCTCAATCATCACGCTGATAGCTTGTAAGAACATTTTTGGTTCTGGGTGCCACCACCAGTGCCTAAGGCACAATTTTTCAGCCCCTGTTTAACAGGGGCGTGTAATTACGATTTTTGATGTAATACTTTGCAGCAGGGCTCGTTCCTGCATTCCAACTAGAGTGTCTGTGAGGGGTTGCAGTGTTGTGGCACCAGCACCAGTGCCTAAGGCCCAATTTTTCAGCCCTTGTTTAACAGGGGCGTGTAATTACAATTTTTGATGCAATACTTTGCAGCAGGGCTCGTTCCTGCATTCCAACTAGAGTGTCTGTGAGGGGTTGCAGTGTTGTGGCACCAGCACCAGTGCCTAAGGCCTAATTTTTCAGCTCCTGTTCAACAGGGGCATGTAATTACAATTCTTGATCTAATATTTCACAGCAGAGCCCTGTGAGGGCTTACAGTGTTGTGGCCACAGCAACACCTAAGGCCCAAATTTCTGCTGAGTATATAGGGCAGGACCCTACTTTCAAACAACTAACTTACAAACGACTCCTACTTGTAAACGGAAGGAGACAACAGGAAGTGAGAATAAATCTACCCCTAGGAAGGGAAATTCTCTCCTGTAAGAGTTAATATGGGAAAAACATTTCTCCTTTCCACTGATGCTTTCCAATCCATTGGGACAAAAAGTGAGGTGAAATCTTCTGAAGAGGAGGAAAGACAGCAAAACAAATGTCACAGGGGTGATAACCCTTCCCTATGTTTTCCAAAAAGCTTAAAAAAGATTTTTTGGCTGGAGCTAAACACGTTAAAAATGTACCCATTCAAAATTACAAAGAGATTCTACTTAACAACAAACCTACAGCCTGTATACTGCTGTTCAGAGTATATAGGGCCTGGTGGCCCCACACCTTTCCTTATTTTAATTTGGGTGCGGGGTTCCCCTTAATATCCATACAAGACCCAAAGGGCCTGGTAATGGACTGGGGGGTACCCATGCCGTTTGTCTCACTGATTTTCATCCATATTGCCAGGACCCGACATTACATTAAACCCGCAAGCAGTTTTAAATGAGATTTTTTCCTTTAAAAATGACATTTGGTGCAGGGACTGTTCTAAACACGGGAAACACGCGTCACTTTACAGGCATACTATAGACACCCCTCAGGTACGATATTTAAAGGAATATTTCACTTTTTTTTTTTTACTTTAAGCATCATTAAAATCACTGCTCCCGAAAAAACGGCCGTTTTTAAAAGTTTTTTTTGCATTGATACATGTCCCCTGGGGTAGGACCCGGGTCCCCAAACCCTTTTTAGGACAATACCATGCAAATTAGCCTTTAAAATGAGCACTTTTGATTTCGAACGTTCGAGTCCCATAGACGTCAATGGGGTTCTAACGTTCGTGCGAACTTTCGGTCCGTTCGCAGGTTCTGGTGCGAACCGAACCGGGGGGTGTTCGGCTCATCCCTAGCCGCGAGTAGTTTTAAATGACTTTTTCCTTTGAAATGTCATTTTGCTGTCAAACTGTTCTAAACACGGGAAACATGCGCCCCTTTACAGGAATACTATAAACAACCCCCACCTATGAAATTTAAAGGGATATTACACTTTTATTGTTTGACTTTAAGCATTATTAAAATCACTGCTCCTGAAAAAACGTCCGTTTTTAAAACTTTTTTTGCATTGATCCATGTCCCCTGGGGCAGGACCCAGGTCCTCAAACACTTTTTATGACAATAACTTGCATATAAGCCTTTAAAATTAGCACTTTTGATTTCTCCTATAGACTTTTAAAGGGTGTTCCGCGGCATTCGAATTTGCCGCGAACACCCCAAATAGTTCGCTGTTCTGCGAACTTGCGAACAGCCAATGTTCGAGTCGAACATGAGTTCAACTCGAACTCGAAGCTCATCCCTAGTAACAATATATATTCAAATTAATCAACTGGAGAGCAATAACTGAGATTAAGAGCAATATAGCTCTCAAACTGCTTTCTTTTTTTAATTTAAATACTCTTTATTAGATTTTTCTTGTTACAAAAGAAAATAGAAAACATAATTTTCACAACAGCTTATGGAGATTATCCGGTCCAATCAAGTTATATAAAAATATTTTACACTCTAAACCTCCTATACCCCTTCCCCTCCCCCCACCCCCAGCCCACACCCGCCCACCCTCCCCTATCCCTAAGCTATATAAAAAGGTTGCATGAACGTCCTCTTATGCTAACATCACATCGACTACTAATCCTTAATTCGCTGGTTCTCCTTTGTCACTGTACTATATTGACAGTCAATCCAATTCCTTAGGTACATTTCAGGTTGAGTCCAAGTCAGGGGGCTATACCTGACCACTGTAACCAAGAGCTCCAAATTTTTGTAAATTTGTCATAACTACTTCTCCTGATATAGACTGTTTTTTTCTGTCCATACTAGCTTATCCACTGTCCTAAGCCAGTCTTCTATGGTTGGAGGCATACTGGATAGCCAGGATTGTGCTATTAGTTTCCTAGCTTGGTAAAGGCACCTTCCTATAGCAATTTTCTTATTATTGCACTCCACGCTTTCCCCAAGCAGGCCAAGGATACATACCCTGGCCTCCTGTTTCAACTTGGTTTTAAATCTAGTCTCTATAATCCTAATTATCTCTGACCAGTACCTTGCCAGCCTTAGATACCTCCATACCATGTGTATTAGGTCACCGGTATCCAGGCATCTAGGACATTTGTCATCCAGTCTACGGCCAAACCTAAACAATCTCTTAGGGGTATAATAGGCCCTGTGTATCAGAAAAAGATGTGACACCTGTTGCGATGGGGAGACCGACACCAATGGACTAGCCTTCAAAATTCCCTTCCACTGACTATCAGTTATCTCCCCCACCTCCCCTATCCACCTTTCCCTGATATCTAAGGTCGTTTGCAGAAATTTGTCCATTTACTATTGCTATCAGACCCTTACTGGAGTTTGCTCTAATAATTTTGTTTAGGAGAGGTGCATTGCACCATTCTAATGGGCAGTTAATAAATTGACTGTTAAGTGCATGCCTGATCTGCAAATAAGTGTAAAAAGTATTATTTGGAATCCCGCATTCACGCCTTAGCTCAATGAAAGGTTTCAGATATTTACCTTCAAATAACTGCACCAATCTACGTATTCCGTGGCGGACCCATATCCGATTTTTTTCCAACGTTAACAACTCCCTCAAACCCCTATTGTCCCATATGGGCGAGAATTCAGTATAGCCTCCATACCCCATAATCCTCTTGGTGGCCTGCCAGACTTTAATGATCAGTTTATATGTTGGGGATCCCTCCTGGAATATCCCAGCCTCTAGTGCCTCTGCCAGGGACCCGTATGGGGTGTCCTGCATCATAAGTTTTGCGTTGGAGTTTGATCGGCCCTGATTTTCGCAGCCTCCTAGATGTTGTAGTTGTGCCGCCAAGAAATAGCTATAGGGATGTGGTACTGCCAGTCCTCCTTCCCCAACAGGGCGCTGAAGAGTTTGTAATTTTATCCTTGCCTGCCCCTTCTTCCATATTAATTCTCTAAATATGGTGTTTAATTTTTGAAACCAGGTCTTCCCAATCCAGACTGGGGAGTTGTGAAGTACGTATAATAATTGTGGCATCCAAACCATCTTGATCAAATTAACTCTACCTGCCAGGGATAGCGGGAGTTGGCACCAAATAGTGCTTTTCCTTCTAAATTTTTCCAATAGAGGGACTAGATTGTCTCCTATATATTGTGCCGGGTCAGTTGAGATAACTATCCCCAAATAGCGCATCTTCTCCACTACCCTCAATCTCGGCAAACTTCCCCTTTGACTATTACGTGTTGAGTCTAGTGGGAGCAATGTTGATTTTTCCCAATTCACCACCAGGCCCGATGACCTTCCAAATCTTTCCACTAATCGTATTGCCTTTTCAAAGGAAGGTCCCGTGTCCCCAAGAAAAATCAGCACGTCTTCAGCATAAAGTGCCACTTTTTCTGACCCATTCCCCTCTCCAAATCCTTGTATTCCAGGCGAGTGTCTTATTACCTCTGCTAATGGCTTCATCGCCAGCGCGAACAACAAGGGCGAAAGTGGACACCCCTGCCTCGTCCCTCTCTCAAGGGGTAGCCACTCCGTATATTCACTATTGATCTTTAACCTAGCTTTTGGATGGAAGTACAAGGTCTTCACCCACTTGATAAATTTCGGGCCAAACCCGAACTTCTCCAGTACCCACCAGAGATACTCCCACTCCAGGCTATCGAACGCCTTGGCAATATCCAAAGCGAGGACTGCTCTCGAGCTCCTGGTCCCTGCCGGAGCCTGGAGGTTCAGGTATGCCCTTCTGATGTTAATACTAGTGGATCTATTTGGGATAAACCCAGACTGGTCCGGGTGCACTAGCTCTAATATATACTTCTTTAGCCTAGTGGCCATTATTTTTGCCAATATTTTTATGTCGGAGCATAGTAGCGAAATGGGTCTGTATGATGCTGCTTCAAGGTGGTCTTTCCCCTCCTTCTTTATCAGGACTATGTTGGTTTCAGTCATTGAAGCGGGCAGAGTGCCATCCGTAATCGCTCAATTCAATGTCTTCAAAAGTTCTGGAATTAATGCCTCCCCAAAGTACTTATAGATTTCCACAGGCAGGCCATCAGGACCTGGGGCTTTCTGGTTAGGCATATCTAACACTGCTTGCTGTACTTCCTCAAAAGTTATGGGGGAGTCCAGACTGGTCCTTTCACTTTCAGAGAGGTGTGGCAGGCTAACACCCTCTAAGAAGTTCTCTATCTCTCTTACTTCTAGTTGTTGTTGCGATTTGTATAGATTACTATAATATTCAAAGAATACCTTTTTAACTATCAAGGGGTCTGACGTAGCTGCCCCGCTGGGGGTTCGAATCGCAGCGATCGTTGAGGAGGGCGAGTTAGTATCAGCTAATAGTGCCAACATGCGACCCACTTTTTCACCCTCCCCAAAGTATCTCTGCCTCTGGAATAGTCTCTTGTTTTCAGCGTTTTTAAGCATATCCATCTTATACTCCTGCTGCTTTTCTACCCAAAGCTGCTGTTTTCCTGGACTTGGGTCCGCCACGTTATGTTTTTCTAGATCTAGCACCTTTTCCTAATTTGGTCCCCTTTTTCTCTTGATTGTCTCTTAACCCGTGTTATATTCTGTAGGAGAATACCCCTCAGAAACGCTTTGAGGGAGTCCCAGACCATCCCCTGCGACGCCGAGCCTGAGTTAATTACCACAAATTCATTTATTTTTTCCGATATATCTTCTTTTTTTCCTATAATCTCCAACCATATAGGGTTTAATGCCCATACTCTCTCATTACATCTATTATGGATGTTTATCGCCAGCGTCAAAGGAGAATGGTCCGATACCCCTCTCGGCCTATACTCTATTTTCCCTATAAGGGGAAGCGCCCCCTTATTTCCCACTGCCATATCTATGCGAAAGAGAGTGCGATGCGACTCAGAGTAGCAAGAGTACTGCCGCTCCTCCGGGTTACGGATTCTCCAGAGGTCGCACCACCCAATCTCTTCGAACAGCTGGGTAAGCCGTCTTTCAGTTGCCCTATTCTCCCTTACTCTTGGGGGGAACCTGTCTATTTTTCCATTAAGTACCATGTTGAAGTCACCCACCACTATAAGTGGGATATCACCTTTGTCCTCAACATATTCTAAAAGGCAAAATAAAATCTCCATCTTGAAGGGAGGGGGAATATACACATTAGCTATGACAAAAGGTTTGCCCTCTATTGTACAGAATAAAAAGACATAGCAGCCCAGCGGATCGGTCCTAACATCCCTACAGGAGAACACCATCCCCTTTTTAACCAGTATACATACTCCTCACGAGTAGGAGGTGTGCACTGAGTGATATTGTGCTTGAAACTTTTTATTCCAAATTAAAGATTTAGAGTCATTGGTGAGGTGTGTCTCCTGTAAGCACACCAGGCCCGCACCCTTTGATTCCAGCTCTGAAAATACGGTGGCTCTTTTAATGGGGTCTCCCATATCCCGAATATTCCATGAGGTTATTACTACCATTCTAACCCTCCTTTAAATTGTAAGCATATATACAAATAAATAAATATGCATCTCCAGAAAAAAAAAAAGGAAGAAAGAGAAAAAAAAAACAAAAAAACACCAGGAACATGGGCCTCCTATGATATTGAACACTAAGACCTCCTTTAGTTAAACCCACCAGTGCCAAATATTTATTTACAAACTCATATGCAAAGTTTCCCATCCCTTTTGATCCTACCAGGTTTTCCTTTACTATTTTAATATGTGAATAGGTATTACAAAAAAAAAACTTTGTGATGGTTTTATCTTTTCCCTCTGTGCATTTAAATCTAGTGCATAACAACCTTTTAATTTTGAATAGATTTTACCTGTTTCTTTACCCTTGTGCCCCTCCACCCCCCTCCCCCCCTGCCTTTCTTGGCCTACCCTAGGAGCATTCCTTGTGACCCATTTAACCCCCCAACCAACTCATTCCCCAACTCTTTTCCCCTCTTCCTCAACCAGCCAGGGACAAAGGAAAAAAGCTTTCCCCTGTTTGACTTTTCCAACCCCTCACAGTACTCTCCCTCCCCCCCCTCCCCAATCACCAGTAACACTATAACCCACAAAACAATCATCCTCCACCTGTTGTAAACTCTCATAAACCTTTTTCTCCAACACAACAAACACCCTCCCCCCTCCTCCAGTCCCTGCTGCAAAAAAAAAACACCCAACAATCAACTGATATTACTCCGACCCTACAAGTTCTTTTTGTTTTCTTCCAGCCATTTTGTGGCCCTTTCCGCAGAGTCAAAAAATTGAGTCCCTCCTAGAGCGTCGATACGTAGTCGCGCAGGATAAAGCAATGCATAAGATATTTTCATATTCCTCAAGCTGCGCTTAATTTCAGCAAATCCTGCTCTTTTCTTTTGCAGATCTGGGGAATAATCCAGGTAAATTGAAATTCTAATACCTTTGTAAAAAATATCTCCCTTTTCCCTGGCTTTCTGCATTAATACTATCTTATCCCTGTAGCTAAACAGCTTCAAGATCAATGGCCTAGGTCGGGAGCCTGGAGAGTTCAACCTGGTGGGCACCCTATGAGCCCTCTCAATGGCAAAAAAATGAGAAAAAGTCTCCGCCCCAAAGGTCTCCCTAAGCCACCTTTCCAGGAATACTTCTGGACAGGACCCCTCGCTTCCTTCTGGGAGGCCTAGTACCCTCACATTCTGTCTGCGGAGACGATTCTCCATTTCATCCATTTTGCTTTTATGAGAGTCCAGCTGGATCTGCATCACTCTAAACTCTTGCCTCATGGGATGTAAGATATCCTCGACTTGGCTTAACCTCTCCTCCAAATTAGAAGTTCTTTCCACAGTTTTCTGTAATTCTTGACTCATAGAACACAGTTCTTCTTTAAGGCCTCTAATCTGGTCGCATAAATCGCTCAGTGATCCCCTGCAAGCGTTAACTGCACTCAGAACCTCTTTCAATGTGGGTTCGGTCTCACTGGGTGCTTCGATATCAAAATTAACTTTGCTCATCTTTCCCGGGGGGTCCCTTTCAGGGCTTTTTTTATTCACCGCTTTCGTAGTTGTTGGTAATGCTTATGTAGTTTTGTTTAAGCTCTTTCTATCCCCTGTACTTCCTGTCTTCTCTTGGGATTGCTGAGCACCCTTTGCTGGGGAATGCGAGGGAGTATGGGCGAATTTTTCCAGCTTGGATGCTGCGGCTGATGTGGACGCTGCAAGGTTGCCCTTCTCCTTAGCTGCCGGGGTGGCCTGCGCAAGTGAGCTCTCATGGGACTGTTGAGGATGCTCCTCTCCCTTTTTTTTGGTCATTTTACTTATCTCAGTATAACTGTCAATAGTCCCGATAAGCTATGCCGGGGAGGGTGCCCAGTATTAATTCCCCTATTTCACTATTCCCCAATAAGCAGAAATACTATTCAAAGATCAAAATACAGCTTGAAAAAAGAAAAATAGCATTCAGCAGTAAGTTCTTGTTAATCAATAACTCCTCGTAGTACTATACTGCAATACCAAGAAAGAAGTCAGTTCTGGTTGTTACCTTGGTATTGCTCCGGAGCGATATCAGCCAGCCCTCAGCACAGTCAAGCCATCCAGCGAGCCCCCCTGTTGTCCTGGGCTCCGTCCTACGTTCTATCGGTTCCCCGAGTAGGTCAGCCTGTGCGCCGTCGCTTCTCTTCCCTGAGAGGGCGCGTGGAGCTCCAACTCCCGCGAGAGCGTAGTGTGTTGCCAGGCGACCGCTCGAACCTGATATACACTATCAGCGCTGCCTGGCTTCACAGCTGAGCCGACCAATCCCCGATACTACCAGCCGTTTCCCCGTTCCATGCCGGAACCCGCCAGGTAGGGACGCTTCCACAGGGTTAATGCAGAGCCAGCAGAATAGCGAGGAAGACACCAGAATCACGGGCAGTAGAGGGTTCAAAGATGGATCAAACCACCATAAGTAACATGGGCAGCAGCAGGGAGCTGGAGTGTGGAGAGAGCCCACACACCTCCGTTCACCTTCTCATCCGGTCACGCCCCCTCAAACTGCTTTCAGTGGATTCCAAACACTAGAATGTCCCCAAGAGCAGAGGCACACTTAAATGACAAATAAAGCACAATATGGCACTTCAAATTACCTTTACTCAGATTGGCTCTATGAGTCCAGGCAGGAGGAGAGCAGAGGAATGACTCTCTTTGTGTCAGGCGTCTCTCTACTGTCCCCTGACACCACAGGTCCAACTTTACACACCTATTCAAGTCCACAAGTAATGGCTTAACTTTATAGATAAACTGTCCCCCACACACATACATATACAGAGCCCTGAATATGTGTGTGTAGATCCGTATGGCCCTGACAGCTTCAGTCCTTTTGAAGAAAAGATAAGCTTTGGTGTCTTCAGCTAGCCAGTTTCGTTGGTGCACTTTAACTGTTGGGTACCAGGGCAAACAATATAAATGGCACAGATTATTGTCTCCTGGGTTCTGGTGACGTTACTCCCAGGGACATGAGACCCTCTGATCCCTGTGCTGTGGCCAACAGTCTCCTGTCACAGACCTATAGCTCCATCGCAGCCTTCTGCCACAGACTCCTACAGCCCTCACAGCCCCTAAAGCACATCCCTTTAATCACTGGTTTAGGCCTCTCAACTGGCAGCTGTGTGCACAGCACCACGTCAGACTTTTAATTGCCCTTTTCATTAAAGCATGATTTTAACTGGATTTCCTGATGCCAACATGGAAGCATACATATGATATAGCTCCGCCCCTATATCCACCCACAGGACCTGTTTAAATCTATAAAATTCTGACTGAGAGCAACCTCCCCCATTCTCCTTTTCTCCTTTTCCTTCTCCTATAAACCTGCAAGACCGTAATGTTGCGAAAAGTCCCTACCTGCCGACTGTGTCTGACTCTGCCTGGGAGAGGCTGAACCGAGACACAGTCCTACATCTTAGGTTGCTAAATGCATCAACAAGGTGGGGAGCCCCTTCTGGTGTTTTTTGGGGGCTGAGTTCTCTAACTAGAGATGTCAGAACCTCATGTGGTGCACCTGAGCTGGTGTTTGGTTGCTGGAGTCCAAGATGCATGTGTTTCTCTGCACACCTGAAATGGTGTTTGATTGCTGGAGTCCATGATGCATGTGTTTTCTCTGCACACCTGTGCTGGTGTTAGTGCTGCATTTTCTTTTCTCCCACAGGTATGTGCTATCACTTTTTTGTTTTCCTCCCTTGCCTCTAACTTCATTAGGCTTAAAATGTGATTGCAGATCTTCCTCTGCTTGTTGTTCTGTGCTACTTACACACCAAAAGATTAGTTCTGTCCTTGTCATTTTGTCACTTAAATTCAACCAATGACCTCATGCACTATCATTGGTGAAATGTGTTTTATGGTCACAAAACAATGACACAAGTTCACTGCTGAGATTTCAGTTCTCAATTCTCAACTCATACTGCACATATTCCATTAGATGGGGTCAGAATTTCCTTTCACATCTGATTGAAAAGATCACACCACACATTGTACAATGTTTCACATGATAATAGTCTCACACTGGGCTGGTGTGCTTGGTACTAGTAATTTGGATTCTTTCTTTTGTCTGCAGTTTTTTCCTTTCATGTGTGGCTTTTCCTGTGACCAGCGTGTGTGCACGATCAGGTCCAGGTTTTGTGACTGTTTCCGGTTTTAGGGCCGACTATGACATCCATGCATGCACTGTGCAGAGGGCCTCGTGCGGCAGCCATCTTTGCTATGGCATGTCCAAGCTCACGCATGCGTGAGGAGGTTTTTGCACCAGAAACATTTTCTGTTTTCCTTTGCTTATGCTGCAGGTGAATGAGGGAAAGGGGGGAAGGGGGGAGGTAGGTGATTCAGGCACATGTCTATGATCTGTTTGCTTCTTCCTCTGAGTCTCCTTCTTTTTACCTTCTGCACAGTGCTGAAATCCTTGCTCCAAAAGGAGCTTTCTGCCACATAGTCAAAACCTCCATGTGCTCAGGTAGGGACCATCAGTCCCTACCTGGTAAGTAAGAAGAGGAAAAAGAGTGCCTTTCCATGAGCGTGGCCTTCGTCTTCTGATGAACTTAGCTTAAGGTCAAGCTAAATGAGTGTTGCCATGTAATGACAAGTCCAGTGTGGGCAGCAGCTCATCCATCACTGCAGATCTCACCCAGGAGGTGCAGAAAGTTACGAGTGAGTGTTAGCATTCTTCCTCCCCTAAGCACTAAAAGCAAAAAAGGGGTAAGAAGTGCTGGGCCTGCGGCACAGAGCTATTACCACACTAACATGTCTGTGGATATTGCCGCCAAGACCTCTCTATGGACAAGGGATGGTGTAAGCCAGCAAGTCATGGCTGTTCATGGGCAAGTAGTTAGTGAGTCTCACTGAGTTCTCCAGCCACTTATGCCAGCAGACTCCCGCAGATGAGTTCAGCGCATCACAATTAGCCCTTCTAACCAAGGAGGCCCAGAGCCCATTACAGCCAACTTTGTTCCCAGTGTTCTATCGAGAAGTGTCCGCTATTAAGAAGTGCCCGGGACGAACGGCGCATGTGCCGCGCATGTGCTGTATGGAACAGCACAACAGCTGAGTTTACGATCAGTTGCTGTGTCGGAGAGACGGCACCTGCGCACAATAGCGCTGGCGAGGTGTGTTCTTGCTGGTGAGGGGTGGATTAGTACATGATGGGGGCAGATTATTCAATGACGAGCAGTGCTGCAAACACATATTTTTCTGCTATTTTTCCTGGATGCTTGCGGGGCGTTTTTAGTCAACTGAAGGGCGGATTTTTCTATCTGAAAAATATGTGTTTTGCAGCACTGGCCTTCATTTAAAAATCCGCCCCATCTTGTACTAATCCGCCCCTCACCGACATGAACATGCCTCACCAGCACCAGGCATAATCTGATAGAAAAATTTCCTCCGACGGCTATTGTGCGCAGGCGCTGTCTCGCCGACACAACAGCTGATCATAAACTCAGCTGTTGTGCCGTTCCATACGGCGCATGCGCCATACATCCCGGGCACATCTCGATAGTGGGCACTATCCGACAGAACAGAGGCTCTGAGGGCACCTTTATCCAAGCCACACATCCCTTCCTTACACCTGGCTGGAGTAGAAGTGGGTTGGTAGTCCTCCTTGAAAGGGCTAAGCAGGTTTTGAGTGTCTCTTTGGTCCAGTCATTCATTAGGGCGGTTAAGCAGGCCCCAAATGGGATGACCCAGGTGACTGCCTTCGAAGTCAGAACATACTTCATGTTTTCAAGATCTGTCCTTCCATACGCCCCAATAAATGGAAAGGTGAAGAGGCTGATTCAAGAGAAGTGGCAGTAGTGATATGAAGTTTTTCATAAGTAAGCAGTGGCAAAATTATACCCTAGGGAAGTGCTGATTCTCTGGTCAAAAGAATGGCACTGCATCGAGCTAACACACTTAACATGTGTTTCAGTAACACACACTTTACAGCACTGCAACCTACTGCAAAGGTATGGACACTACTATTATGCATTTTGTCAGGAGTGTTATTCTTCCCAGGGAAGATTCAGTTTCTGTTGGCTGTATCCACGAACAATGAATTGACAGGTATCTGAGAGATTCATGTTGAGAGGCAGGGGGCGTTTGTAAGTCAATGATCGCAGTACTTTATGGCAAGCGCAATACAGTTGGGACCCAGAGTGGAGGTTTCCATCAATCATTGAAAGCGCAGATTTTGAGAGCTTGGCGGATTTTGTGGATGAAGTAGCATTTGTTGTTATCAATGTTCATCTAAGGCCGTGCTGCATTCAATGACAATGAAAGGTGCTTTAAAGCCCAATCCTTGGTCAACAAACCCACCCTCAGGCAGGGTGTTCGTAAGTGCCTGTATGATGACAAGTTTTTCCCTCTGATTAGAAGTTTTGACTATTCCAAGAGGTTTATGGCCGCTCAACCCTGGATGTCCTCAGCTTGCTGTGCAGATGGATGACAGTTGACTCTTGATTGCCGTATAACAGTGTTTAAGTTTCATAGAGTGGCACACACCCTTGGAAAGTCGAACATGCTTTATTTGCCACATGTACATCTCAACGCTAAGCACTATTCCAGGAACAATTGGTGGTTAGTCTGGCCTTCCTCCTCATAGGAGGTTGAGGCTTCGCAGAGTTCTTTCTGCTAGTTTGGTCTACTCTACATTCCAGGACTCAAGATCCTTTTGCCAAAATGGAAAACTTCAAGAGAGAATGGAAGGGTGTGCAAGGGCACCTTTCTAAAGGATGCAGAGCCATGGTCCTTTTAAATTCCTTCCTCCTCTACAGGAGTCTGGTTGACGGGAGATCCCCCCAGGCTAGTGCGGTGGGGACCAGGGTGGCCGAATCTGTGCACAGATGGTAAAGCCCATTTTTTGGGATTCATGGGTGCCATCTACAGTAAAACTCTGTTACTTTTGGTGCCTCAGACATCACCCACTAGAGCATTTCTTCATCCTGACCAGCATAGCACATTCCGCTCAGGAGGTGGTTGTCTGCTCTGATTACATCAATATTATACGACTGCAATTGGGAATGATTCTAAGTCCTCTCTCAGAAAGATTTACAGGCTTTTATTCCCCTATGTGTCTCATACAAAGAAGACCGGTGTCGAATTTTAAAGAAACTAAGTCTCTGTGTGAGATGGACATTTCCAGTTCATGTGTCTTCCTTTCAGGGCTCTCCACCTCACCAATGACCTTTATGGAGGTCCTAATCTCTGTGTAGCCCCTCTGAGGAAACAGGGGTGCTTCAAATCCATCATTACTTGCATGGTATTCTACTGTTGGTTCAGAGTCCGGATGACCTACTGGTTCAAAAGGGGATTTTTCTGGCCAGCCTGAGAAGTTTAGGCTGGATAGGAGGTGTCAAGACAGTTCGAGCAGACCTGACTAGTCATCGATACTGAGGCCCAGTTCAATGCTCACACGAGCATTTTTCTCCTCCTTCTTTGAATGGGCCAAGCAGTTGTCAGCTCCAAAATGCAGGGGTCTCCTGGAAACGATGATGTCTTGCATCCCTATGCTACCCTGGGCACACTGTATTCTCTAGACGTTCCAAAGAATTTCCTTTTTGCAATGCAGAAAGCAGCACTTGAGCCAATTCAAAGTGCTTCTCCCCAGATGCACAGGAGCCTCTGGTGATGGGTATGTCAGGGGACCCTCACTTGATCTCGTCTGGTAGGTTCATTATCCAGGACCATTCTCACCACTGATGCCAGTACTTGGTTCCCAATGAATGGGTCTTTAATCAGAAGATCTTGCCCATATTACTCAAGTATGGGGCCACTCTCAGCTAAGTCTATTTGCATCACCATCCATTCCAAAGGCGCCTCTCTTCCTACCCTCAACCGTTAGTGGATGCATTCACTTATCCAAAAAATAGTCACCTAGAGAATGCCTTTCCTCTACGACCTTTGGTCATGAAGTTCCAGGGGAGACTATTGTCTGAGGGTCTCACTGTGATAGCAAGCATGCCAATTGGCCCACAAGCCTTGGGTTTACCCTAGCCATAGAATTTAGTCAGGACCAAGCACTTCAGCTACCAGTATTTCCACGACACCTGTCCCACAATAGACTGTATATTAAGGGAGAAGGAATGGAAGACTTGGGCCATCTTCTGGAAGTGGTTTAATCCTGATGAGGTTCCAGAAAAGGCATCAACAAATGCTATTTACTCCGAAGTCTGGAACAGGTTCACAGCCTTCACAGCCTGAGCAGAATTTTGATCCTCGCAACCCAGAGGTTGCCAAGTTGTTCTAATTTCCTCACATGGAACTGGATTTGTTGCTTAGCCTAGTTCAGTAAGGGCTCAAAATTTCAGCAATTTCAACTTTTACCAGGGAAAATGGGCATGTGATCTGCCATGGGTATGCTTCACGAGGTTGGTCCTGAGACTGCCCTGAGGAGGAATAACATTCCCCAGTAGGTGTTTATTCTGGTCCTGGATTTCCTTTCCAGGACTCTCTTTGCATCATCAGAAAGCAGTCCTCAGTGGGACATCACTCGAGCAGTAGTGTCCCTCGATACCTTCAGGCGATAGATTCAAGGGGCAGAGTATCGGCTCTGCAAGCACTTGGAGCTACAGAGTCCTACATATTATTCCTTCTGGACAAGTTACATACAGTATCTCACAAAAGTGAGTACACCCCTAAGTGAAAATATCCAAATTGGGCACAATTAGCCATTTTCCCTCCCTGATGTCATGTGACTCGTTAGTGTTACAAGGTCTCAGGTGTGTATGGGGAGCAGGTGTGTTAAATTTGGTGTTATCACTCTCACTCTCTCATACTGGTTACTGAAAGTTCAACATGGCACCTCATGGCAAAGAACTCTCTGAGGATCTGAAAAAAAGAATTGTTGCTCTACATAAAGATGGCCTAGGCTATAAGAAGATTGCCAAGACCCTGAAACTGAGCTGCAGCACGGTGGCGGTTTAACAGGACAGGTTCCATTCAGAACAGGCCTCGACATGGTCGACCAAAGAAGTTGAGTGCACGTGCTCAGTGTCATATCCAGAGGTTGTCTTTGGGAAATAGACGTATGAGTGCTGCCAGCATTGCTGCAGAGGTTGAAGGGGTGGGAGGTCAGCCTGTCAGTGCTCAGACCATACGCCGCACACTGCATCAAAGTGGTCTGCATGGCTGTCCTCCCAGAAGGAAGCCTCTTCTAAAGATGATGCACAAGAAAGCCTGCAAACAGTTTGCTGAAGACAAGCAGGACATGGATTACTAGAACCATGTCCTGTGATCTGATGAGACCAATATAAAGTTATTTGGTTCAGATGGTGGCAAGCATGTGTGGGGGCAACCAGGTGAGGAGTACAAAGACAAGTGTGTCTTGTCTACAGTCAAGCATGGTGGTGGGAGTGTCATGGTCTGGGGCTGCATGGGTGCTGCCAGCACTGGAGAGCTACAGTTCATTGAGGGAACCCTATTGAGCATCTGTGGGGCATCCTCAAACAGAAGGTGGAGGAGCACAAGGTCTCTAACATATACCAGCTCTGGGATGTCATCATGGATGTGTGGAAGAGGACTCCAGTGGCAACCTGTGAAGCTCTGGTGAACTCCATGCCCTAGAGGGTTAAGGAAGTGCTGGAAAATAATGGTGGCCACACAGAATATTAACACTTTGGGACGATTTGGACATTTTTACATAGTTACATAGTAGGTGAGGTTGAAAAAAGACACAAGTCCATCAAGTCCAACCTATGTGTGTGATTATGTGTCAGTATTACATTATATATCCCTGTATGTTGCGGTCATTCAGGTGCTTATCTAATAGTTTCTTGAAGCTATCGATGCTCCCCGCTGAGACCACCGCCTGTGGAAGGGAATTCCACATCCTTGCTGCTCTTACAGTAAAGAACCCTCTATGTAGTTTAAGGTTAAACCTCTTTTCTTCTAATTTTAATGAGTGGCCGCGAGTCTTGTTAAACTCTCTTCTGCGAAAAAGTTTTATTCTATTGTAGGGTCACCAGTACGGTATTTGTATATCGAAATCATATCCCCTCTCAAGCATCTCTTCTCCAGAGAGAAAAAGTTCAGTGCTCGCAACCTTTCCTCATAACTAAGATCCTCCAGACCCTTTATTAGCTTTGTTGCCCTTCTTTGTACTCACTCCATTTCCAGTACATCGTTCCTGAGGACTAGTGCCCAGAACTGGACAGCATACTCCAGGTGCGGCCGGACCAGAGTCTTGTAGAGTGGGAGAATTATCATTTTATCTTTGGAGTTGATCCCCTTTTTAATGCATGCCAATATTCTGTTTGCTTTGTTAGCAGCAGCTTGGCATTGCATGCCATTGCTGAGCCTATCATCTACTAGGACACCCAGGTCCTTTTCCATCCTTGATTCCCCCAGAGGTTCTCCCACCAGTGTATAGATTGCATTCATATTATTGCCACCCAAATGCATTATTTTACATTTTTCTACATTGAACCTCATTTGCCATGTAGTTGCCCAACCCATTAATTTGTTCAAATCTTTTTGCAAGGTTTCCACATCCTGCGGAGAAGTTATTGCCCTGCTTAGCTTAGTATCGTCTGCAAATACAGAGATTGAACTGTTTATCGAATCCTCCAGGTCGTTTATGAACAAATTAAATAGGATTGATCCCAGCACAGAACCCTGGGGAACCCCACTACCCACCCCTGACCATTCCGAGTACTCCCCATTTATCACCACCCTCTGAACTCGCCCTTGTAGCCAGTTTTCAATCCATGTACTCACCCTATGGTCCATGCCAACTGACCTTATTTTGTACAGTATACGTTTATGGGGAACTGTGTCAAATGCTTTTGCAAAATCCAGATACACCATTTACAATCCATTTTCACTCAGGCCCCTTTCACACGGGACGGATCCGTGTTGATCCGCCCCGTGTTTATCCGCTGCTCAGCGGGGATCGCTCCGCTTTCCCCAGCTGAGCAGGCAGATGACAGGGCGGGACCCGCACATTGTGCAGGGACCGCCCTGTCAGATCTCCGCTCTCCCCTATGGGGGATCGGAGGAACACGAACCGTCTGTCCGTGTTCCTCCGATCCGCTCTGCAGACGGATAGAAAAATAGGATTTTCTTCCGTCCGCAGAATCGGACGAGAGCGGAGGCGGACGACATCGGGTGTTAGCGGATGTACATCCGCTGACACCCGCTATCCCATAGGGATGCATGTATGTCCGTATTTCATCCGAAAACGGATGGATGAAATACGGACATACTGTCCGCATGTGTGAAAGGGGCCTTAGGAGTGTACTCACTTTTGTTGCCAGTGGTTTAGACATTAATAGCTGTGTGTTGAGTTATTTTGAGGGGGCAGCAAATTTACACTGTTATACAAGCTGTACACTCACTACTTTACATTGTAGAAAAGTGTAATTTCTTCAGTGTTACATAGTTACATAGTAAGGGAGGTTGAAAAAAGACACAAGTCCATCAAGTCCAACCTATGTGTGTGATTATATGTCAGTATTACATTGTATATCCCTGTATGTTGCGGTCGTTCAGGTGCTTATCTAATCGTTTTTTGAAACTATCGATGCTCCCCGCTGAGACCACCACCTGTGGAAGGGAATTCCACATCCTTGCCGCTCTTACAGCAAAGAACCCTATACGTAGTTTAAGGTTAAACCTCTTTTCTTCTAATTTTAATGAGTGGCCACGTGTCTTGTTAACCACTTCAATACCGGCATATTGTCAAATGACGGCCGCAGATGGGATCTCCCATCCTGGGTGGCCGTCATATGACGTCCTGGGCTTCCCGGCCGTCTAGGGGGCGCGCGCGCCCGCCGTGTTGCTCGGGACCCGGTGCGTGTGCCCGGCGGCCGCAATGTCCGCCGGGCACCCGCGATTGCCCGTTAACCGAGCAGGACCATGGATCTGTGTGTGTAAACACATAGATCCACGTCCTGTCAGTTGAGAGGAGACCGATCTGTGTTCTCAGTACAGAGGAACACCGATCGGTCTCCTCCCCTTGTGAGTCCCCTCCCCCTACAGTTAAAATCACTGCCCTAGGAAACACATTTAATCCCTCGTGCCCCCCTAGTGGTTAACCCCTTCCCTGCCTGTCACATTTATACAGTAATCAATGCAATTTTATAGCATTGATCGCTGTATAAATGTGAATGGTTCCAAAAATGTGTCAAAAGTGTCCGATGTGTCCGCCATAATGTCGCAGTCACGAAAAAAAAAATCGCAGATCGCCGCCATTACTAGTAAAAAAATTTAAAAAAACCCACTTTTTTAAAAATGCCATAAATCTATCCCGTATTTTGTAGACGCTATAACTTTTGCGCAAACCAATCAATATACGCTTATTGCAATTTTTTTTTACCAAACATATGTAGAAGAATACATATCAGCCTAAACTGAGGAAAAAAATTGTTTTTTTTTAAAAAAAGGGCATATTTATTACAGCAAAAAGTATAAAATATTGTGTTTTTTTCAAAATTGTCGCTATTCTTTTGTTTATAGCACAAAAAATAAAAACCGCAGAGGTGATCAAATACCACCAAAAGAAAGCTCTATTTGTGGGGAAAAAAGGACGTCAATTTTGTTTGGTTACAGCGTCGCACGACCGCGCAATTGTCGTTTAAATTGCGACAGTGCTGAAAACTAAAAATTGGTCTGGGAAGGAAGGGGGTGAAAATGCCCTGTATTAAACCGGTTAAACTCCCTTCCGCAAAAAAGTCATCACATGAAAAGATATAATAAAATATTTACAAAAATGTGAGGTGGTGTACTCACTTTTGTGAGATAATGTAGTTAGTCAGGTTGAAAAAAGACACAAATCCACCTATTTGAAGAATAAGGAAAATTGTTATCCATACTTACAGTAATTTTGCTTTCCTGGATCATCCCCATGTCAACCTACTATGGGTCAGCTCCGCCCCCTCCAGGACCACCTCTTTCTTAGCCCATAAAGGGCGGCTGTCTGCCCACACCAGTGTTCAAAAAGTACCCGCCTCGCGACGGATAAACTGGGTGGGAATCCTCCGGCTGACATGGGGAGGATCCAGGAAAGGAAAATTACGGTAAGTATGGATAACAATTTTCCTTATTCCTGGACCTCCCCATGTCAGCCTACTATGGGATGTACCAAGCAATATTAAGAAGGGAGGGAAGACAAAAAATAAAAAAATAAGCCAAACCCTCAATGCAATGCTACTCAAATTTTTAGTGGGCAACAGCAGCCATAATAACCGTAGAGCCAAATGTTTCCTCAGGCGAACAAGCCATATTAAGCCTGTAATGCCTAATAAAAGGTGTTGGGCGCGCTCCAGCTTGCTGCTCTGCAAACTACCTCAGGGGTGACCTTCGCGTACGCTGCCCAGGATGCTGCCATACCCCTCATCAAATGTGCTTTGATCTCTGAAGGAGGAGGAAGACCCAGTGTTTTGTATGCAATATGTATGGTCTTGATAAACAAGGAAGACACAACTCTGGATGTTGCTGGTATACCCTTTTTAGGCCCCATTGGGAAAACCTACAGCTGATCTTGTTTTCAAAAGCTTTTAGTCCATTTCAGGTAGGTTGAAACCGCAGAGACCAGGTCTAACCTACTCCACTCATCATCAGCTGTATCCGCCGGAAAGGCTGGGAGAATGACTTCCCAGTTCATACGAAATTATGTGGCCACCTTAGGTAGAAAGCTCAGTATCGGCCTAAGGACTATCTTGTCTGGGAGCACCAAACAATATGGTTCTTTAGATGAGAAGGCGCACAACTCTGAGACTCTCCTGGCCAAGGCAACACCTAGTAAAAGACAAAAACAAAAAACTGTTAAAAGAAATAATGAACAAGAGAAAGCTTGAAAAAATGGAGGAACCAGCAATGTTCCCAAGACTAGTGTTAAGTCCTCTTTTGGACAAAACGATTTCAATGGAGGTCGGATTTTTATGGCTGTCCCTAAAAATCAGATCACCAACGGAAGTAGAACATATCTTGTACATGACATATCCGACAAGGCGGGGATTTGACCCTTCAGGGAATTATAAGCTAACCCTTAGAGACCACTCTGCAGAAACTCCAAAATGTTAGATACTGAAGGAGATGCAAGGTCCCAACACCTTTCTGTAGTATTCCCGATCCGGTGATAGCTTACATTCGTGGACCTATTGCGAGCCTGTAATAATGTCTCCACTACACCGCCCGAGAGACCCAAGCCAGTTAAAGCCCCCCTCTCATTTCCAAGTCATTAACTTCATCCTCCTGCGGTTCTGGTGTCAGGCCCCTCTCTGCAGAAGGAGATTTTGACAAGGAGGCAGTGGGATTGGTGAGCCCAACTTTATCCTCCAAGCCAGAGGGAACAACCTCCCTGAGCCAGTAAAAGGTAGGACTACTATTGCTGTGACCCTTCCTCGCTGAATCTTCAGCAGGATTTTGAGAGCCAATGGAAGCAGCGGGAACACATACACCAAGGGGAAGTTCCAAGACCTGGACAGAGCACCCTGACCCAACGCTTGTGGATGCCAGGTCCGGGAGAAGAAGCAAGGCAGTTGACAATTCTCCTCCAATGCCATAAGATCTATCGAAGGCATCCCCCAGACCCTGAAGATCTTGCGTAGGTACTTGGGGTTGAAGCCCCATTTGTTGTGATCCCCAAAGCCTCGACTCAAGTGATCTGCTAAAACATTCCCAGGCCCTGGGAGATAAGATGCTCTAAGAGAGCCGAGATTCTTCTCTGCGCATAGGAAGATTGACATGCCACCTGAGAGGGCGACTTCTTGTGCCCCCTTGATGAGACACATAAGCCACCGTAGCTTTGTTGTCCAAAAGAATCTTGACAGCTCGACCTCGCAACAAAGGTTGGAACGCTAAGAGTCTAACAGCATCCAATCCAAGGAAATTTGAACTCTTCGCCCCACAAAGGTTCCATTGGCCTTGAACCTGCTGTCCCAGGCAGTGTGCCCCGCAGCCTGCCAGACTGGCATTGGTCGTCACCACTATTTATTTTATTATTTATTTATTTCAGGTACTTATATAGCGCCGTCAATTTACGCAGCGCTTTACATATACATTGTACATTCACATCAGTCCCTACCCTCAAGGAGCTTACAATCTAAGGTCCCTAACTCACATTCATACATACTAGGGACAATTTTAGACAGGACCCAATTAACCTACCAGCATGTCTTTGGAGTGTGGGAGGAAACCGGAGTACCCGGAGGAAACCCACACAGGCACAGGGAGAACATGCAAACTCCAGTCAGGTAGTGTCGTGGTTGGGATTTGAACCAGCGACCCTTCTTACTGCTAGGCGAAGGTGCTACCCACTACACCACTGTGCCGCCTACTATTGGTTCTGAGGCTTTCAACGGAACTCCGCGGGAAAGATTGTGAGCTACTGACCACCAAACCAGGGACCAGATTATCGGAATTGGCAGATACGTTTTCTGGAACAAGGAGTGACGATCCCACTGAAGAAAAAAGTTGCATTGAAACTTCCTTCTGCACCACCTGACCCACAGGGCTACTGGAACTGTGGCTGATAGAACCCCCAGATACTGCATGCATTCCTTCACCATCATAGAAGGCCTGGCCATCACTGCTTTTGTCTGAGACTGGATCTCCTGGACCTTCACCTGAGGAAGAAAAACACTACCCCAATCCGCGTCGATTTGTACTACTAAATACTCCAACATTTGGGTCGGATGCATCCTTTTCCAAAGGTTGATCAACCAACTGAAACGAGCTGGTGTTTTGCAGATGAAATTCACATGAACTAGAAGGAGCTCATTTGACGGACCCAGAAGTAGCATGTCATCTAGATAATGGAATATTTGCACTTCCTTGACCTTGAGAGTCGCGACAACAGCAAACAGTAGCTTTGAAAACGTTTATGGAGTCGTGCAGAGACCGAATGGGAGACATTAAAATCGAAAATGAAAGCCTTCTGCGGAAAACCTGAGAAAGCGATGGTGAGATGCGTCTATGGAAACATGAAGATACGCATCCGCCAGATCGATGGAAACCATCCAGTCTCCTGACTCCACAACCAAAATAATTGTTTCCAATAACTCCATTTTGAATGGTGGAACCTTCATGTAGGAATTCAGGACTTTGAGGACAAAAACTGGTCCGCAACCCCCTGAAGCCCCTGGGACCAAAAACCGGAAGGATGGCCCTTTCTGCCAACAGCTCCCCTATATATCCTTGCAAACATTGCCTCCTTTTCAAATCCGTAGGAAGTACAGTTTCTATGAACAAGGTCTGAGGGGGCCTTGTTCTGAACTCGAGACGATAACATGATCGAATGACGGCTACAATCCAGGCATCCTGTAATTTGTCCGCCCAAAACCCCCCCCCCGAATTGGGCTAGTCTTGCTCCTACTTGAGAGGGTTAAGCGGAGACACCTTCAGAAGGACTTATTTGAAGCACGAGTAGCTTCGTTGGCCCTGGGCTTGGAAGGTTTCTGGAAGGTCAAACCGGCTCCCTTCCACTGTCAGAAAACCTGTCTGTAAGCATCGAATGGAACCGAACACAGACTGTGCTTAGAAGCCTTATCGGCCGACCAATGCTTCAACCATAAGGCTCTGTGGGCTGTGACGGAATGAGCCATTATCTTTGCTGTCATCTTGACCTGGTCGACAGCCACAAACTCTACAGCAGTCTTGAAAACTGCAAAAGGAGAAGAACTGCCACTTCCCAGACTTTCATCCGACATCCATCCACCAGCTCCGCTACCCACACTCTAAGGCGGGATTCACACCCATGCGCTCCCTGCATTCCGCAGAACCGCACCACAGAACGTGCTCCATAGGAGACCATGGCAAATGGAGGGTAGTGCAAATCCGCAAAAAGCACCAAAAACAGCGATTCCAGCCCAAGTGCTGCCACAGAAGTGAGTGCTACCGACGGTCTGCAGGCTGCTCCGGCCAAACTATACAACCTTTTTAGGTCTGCGTTTATTCTGCGATCCATAAAAGAGACCGAATCCTCCAGCGGAAGCGTAATGTGGCGGTTGAATCTACATAATGAAGCATCCACCTTAGGCATAGTGTGCCAAGGAGTACAGCTTTGATACCCTATTATGCACATTGAGCTTTTTATCATGCCCCACCCACTCATCGTCAATTACTTCTTTAAATTCAGAAATTAATGAGAAGGAAGGTAACGATTTCTTTAAATACGGGTAGTTTCTTTGCCGTTTCTTTGGAGGCAACGATTCTTCCTGCCACTTCATCGCATCCTTAACAGCCTCAGGGTTGGAACCAGTGCAAAAATCAAATGTATGCAATTCCGAGACCTCTCAGCCTCCGATGGATCCGAATCGCTATCGACTTCAGAGTTAAAATGCACTGAAAACACATGATCTGAATCTGCAGATGCTGAAGACAGCAGGATGAGCAGGATTCCTTGAAACACTCTTTAACCCTTCCTTGACTGCGTGCTTAATGTAGGATTTAACCTGGCGTTCTTTCGCAGCATTGTCCTGAGCCGCCTCCTTGAAGCAAGATGCACATACCCGCTTTGCTCTGAGGATCTCAGTTGAGCAGGCCCAACAAGATCTTTCTTCTGCCTGGGCTGGCAATGAAGACCTATCCGAAGGAGAGGATCTTCTTCTGTGTCTGCACCCAGATTTGCTCTTTCTAGAGGCTTTCTGATGTATTGACCTCTCTTGGCTCGGGTCCGAGTGACTAAAGTGAGGTACAGGCGAGGGAGATCTTGAATGCTGTGACAACAGGCGTCTATCCAGCTGCATGCGGCTCTGCAATTTGTCATGTCTAATCCCTTTTTTACACCTTTGAGGCTGGAATGCTGATTTGGAACCTCTTTGCGGGTGTTTATCCCGCACTGGGCCCTTCTCTCTGTAAAACACAGAGGATGTGCTCTCTTTTTTAAAAATAAATAAATAAAAAAATACAACTTTTTTTTTTTTTTTTTTTTAAACAAAAATAAATAAATACAATTAAAATAAACTTCTCCATCCGAATCTTCAGTGCTAAGGCAGCTAGGCAGGCAAAATTCCAGACCTATAAGGCACAGGATAATAAAAACACTCTGACAGACAAGTAACACAGCAGTAAGTAATGAGAGTCCTAGAAGGAGGCTTAACAGAGCAGAGCAGCAGATTGATCAGCTGGAGATTGAGATTAGCCTAGAGGACAGAGTCTGCTGCAAATCAGCAGTGAGCATTCTGATGTTTGCTAGGCAACCCAAAGAGAAGGCTGACTTTGACCTCACCTGCTCAACTCTGAGCTTCCTGAAAGGAATACATGTGGAGGCGGTGAACTACAAGTCCCAGCGAGCCAAACCACTGCCTGAACACACAAAAACATGGAAGGAATGAGTGCCAGCACCTGCCTAACGAAGGTATATACAGTCATTTATACTGCCAGTGACCTTTGCCAGTAATACACAGTCATTTATACTGTACCATACAATCCCAGCACCACGGGAACCCACCTCCTCAGGAGATTTACAGCCTATATGGGGGGATCTTCTGAATCGGGAGAGGCTAAACTCGAACAGGATGGATAGTGGATGGAGAAAAATAACTAAAAATAAACTTTAAAAGGCGTCCGGAGCGAGGACGAAAAAAGAACACTAGTGTGGGCAGACAGGCGCCCTTTATGGGCTAAGAAAGAGGTGGTCCTGGAGGGGTCAGAGGGGGCGGAGCTGACCCATAGTAGGCTGACATGGGGAGGTCCAGGAAATACAATTAAAAAATCATACAATCCAATATACACAGTCCTATACCCACATTTGATCCAGAGGACGTTGAAAAACCACAGCAAAGCATGATCCAATTTTCTACAGCAGGGAAAAAAAATCCTTCCTGATCCCCCGAGAGGCAATCGGATATTCCCTGGATAAACTTTACCTATAAATGTTAGTACCCCGTTATGTTATGTACAGTTGGGAAAGAATCCAAGCCTTTTTTAAAGCAATCTACTGAGCTGGCCAGAACCACCTCTGAAGGGAGTCTATGCCTATGCCCCTTGAGCACCTTTGTTCCCAAGGTAGCTTCTGTTTTCATCTTACAAAGTGGTGTTTCCATCTTTTCCAAGATAGACAGTACCTAACTTTCACTGGATGTACCAAGTGTCTAAAATGCCTACCTTCAAGCAGCTGCCTATGTAAAATCCACCGGAAGGCAGTTTGTGTTTCCATAAGGCAAATTCAGAGGAGGAACCTATAGAAAAACCTTGTCTTCTTGGAAAGTCAAAGTCATCCAGAAAACTTACAGTGTGGCCAGGCAAGAGCCTCCAGAAGTGATACAGGTTCATTCAGCTAGGTCCATTTTTTTTTTTTAACAGATAAGTTTTTATTTATCTCCATATGTAGAAGTAAGAGGTACAATACAACAGTGCATCATACATTTTAAGAACTTAAACAATAAACCGTGTACAATCAAACTCTCATATATCCATTACATAGATTTAAAGTCAAGTCGGTATACAGTCATAGTTACATAGATAAACATGTGTTCACTTAACAGGTACTTTATATAAAAGCTGGTTATTAATCAATCATTTCCGGTATCTGATACTCGGGGGATAGGTGAGGATATGGGGGAGGGAAGGAGGGGGGGGGGACCCGAATAGTCATAGAGGGAACCATCAAACAATTCAGATCTAAGAGGGTAAGGGTACGGGGGGGTGGGGGAAGCAGGAGGAAAGAGAGGAGAGGAGAGGGTGGTGGGGAAGCACGGGGGGAAATATCAACGCCAGTGAGTACTTCCTCCCTAGAAGTGATCTAGCCCCTCACCTAGCTACCCCAGATCTTGTCAAATTTTTGGGGGCATTTACGACTCATATAGGTAAGTTTATATATGGGAAGGACGGAGTCGATGAGAGCCTTCCATTGGGAGACCCTGGGGGGGGGTCTGGTTTCTTCTAGTTTAGGAGGATAACTTTCCTGGCATAGAAAGTAGTATAAAACACAAACAACTATCTGTGTGCGCCCGATGCCACTCTGTCACAAGCGCCCAGGAGCAGGACCAACAGGTCCAGCCCCAGTGAGAGACCTCCAGTTAAGTTAATTTCCCGGACTACTCCCTCCCAGAAATGTTGTATGACCGGGAATTCCCAAACCACATGAATAAACTATCCCAGCTCCGTGGTGCACTTTGGGCACCTGTCTGATTGTGTGGGATAAATTCTCGAGAGCCTCTGGGGGGTATAGTATGCCCTATGTATGAATTTAAGCTGGATTAACCTATCCTTAGCTGATATCATTAGGGGTATATACTGTTGAATCCCTCCCTCCCAGTCATCGTCCACCATGGCCGGGAAGTTAGCCTTCCATTTTTGGAAAAGTTTTTGGAGAGGATGCGGTCAGCACTTTTGGATTGTAAGAACCTCTCAACTCCATGTGAGCTGAGGGAAACTCCATCGGGGAACTGTGCCTGCATCGCATGTCTCAGCTGGAGATAGCAGAAGAACATCTGGGATGGAAGCTGGAACTCATCCCTCAGGGAGTCAAAGGTGATGAGTGTGCCGCTTGGCATTATGTGTTGGAAAATTTTAATACCATATCTCGCCCATAGGCAGGGTCAGGGACTGAGTGTAGGTGTTTCAATCTTGGGTTCCCCCACAGTGGCGTATATGGTGAGATGGTGGCGGGTGTGCTCAACTTAGCCGTAACCTGCGACCACACCCGAACCGTAGTTCACATAGGGGTAGTAACGTCTGGGTGTGCTTTGGGTCCTCTAAAAACTAAATTGCTGAGTGCAGCATAAGAGCCCAATATTGCCGCCTCTAGATTCACCGCAGGGTTGGAGCGGGATTGGGTAAACCACCACCTCACCGTCACCAATACCGCCACCCAATAGTACTGTTTCAAACATGGTAGTGCAAGTCCCCCAAGAGAGAGGGGTAATTGGAGGGTAGTTTGTGCAATTCTAGGGGCAGCACCCGCCCATATAAAGGCGTTTATCGTCTGGTCCACTTTACTAAAAAAGGAGTTAGGAATAGGGACAGGCATGTTTCAGAAAACATATAAGAACTTGGGGAGAAACGTCATTTTAAGAAGGTTGACCCTACCTACCGGGGTCAGGGGCAGGGATTTCCAGGTTTGGCATTTAGTAATAAGGCTTTGGAGCACCGGATAGACATTATCCACCAGATATACCGTGGGATCCCTCTGGACCTCTATTCCCAGGTAGCGAAATTTAGTGGTACACTTCAGGGGTATCTGAGTTAATAAGGCGGGGGGTTGTCTGGGAGAGAGGGAAAAGTATAGATTTATCCCAATTGATTCGTATTCCGGAGAAGAAGCCAAATTCGTCAATAAGTCTAAGGGCTTCCGCCAGGGACGAGGACGTGTCGGGTAGGTACAGGAGAGTGTCGTCAGCATAAAGGGATATTTTGTCAGTTAGTGGGCCGATCCGCAGTCCCCCTACCGCGGAGGAGGCCCTCAGGAGGTTGGCCAGAGGTTCCACGGCCAGAGCGAACAATCCCGGGGAGAAGGGGCATCCCTGACTCGTTCCCCTTCCAAGGGTAAAACCATCAGAGAGGAGACCATTTGTGCGCACCCTGGCCGTGGGCCCCCTATAAAGTAGTTTTATCCAGGAAATAAATTTGGGTCCAATATTAAATCGTTCTAAGACCTGCCAGAGGAACTCCCATTCAACCGAGTCGAATGCTTTTTCTGCATCTAATGAAGCAACGACCCCTTGTGATCCCTCTTTAGCCGCCAGGGAGATATGTGTATATAAACGACGTATATTAATATCGGTGCCCTTGCCCGGCATAAAGCCCGTTTGATCCCCCTGAACCAGAGTCAAAATGACCGAGTTGAGCCTATTTGCAAGAAATTTTGTAACAATTTTGGCGTCGACATTGAGTAGCGAGATTGGGTGATAGGAGGAGCAAAGGTCAGGGTCTTTATTGGGTTTGGGTATCTCGACGATCACCGCCTCGGACATCGTGGGTGGAAGATCCCCCTTCTCCAGCATGGACAGCAATAGGGCACGAAACCTCGGAATGACCAGCTCAGCATGGGTTTTATAAAATTCAGCCAGTATCCCATCTGGGCCCGGGGTCTTAGCCGTCTGAAAAGAGGCCACCGCCACCTGAACCTCTTTAAGAGTTATAGGGCTATCCAGGGAGGCACGATCCGAGTCGGAGAGCGCCGGGAAAACCATGCGGTCCAAAAATAATCCCAGTGCACGGGGTAAACGCAGCTCTGGACGTGTAGAGGGTCTTATAGTAACTTGCAAATCTGGAGTTGTTTTGTTCAGGGTCAGAAAACATGTCAACCCCCTCCCCCCTAATGTTGGCTATACGGGACACTGAGGCTCTCTCCCTGGCCAACCACGCCAATAGTCTACCTGTTCGCTCTCCCTGCTCAAATATTCGCTGTGTTTGACTCAACAGTATCTTCCTGCAAGTTTCAGTCCTCAGCAGCGAGATCTCCCTGTAAGCAGCGTAGCATAAGTTGTCTCATTTCTACCCCGCACGTAGGCACTCTCCAACTTTAAGCTCTCAGTTCCGCAGCTTCCAGTGCCAGCCTGGAGTCTTTTCTGGCCCTGGCAATAAGTCTCTGGTATTTTCCCCTGGTGTGCGCCTTATAGGCGTCCCACAGCATAGGCAGTTCAGCGGTACCTATATTAAATTCCCAGAAGGCTCCCAGCTCCACCGCCACCCCAGGGGCCACGCGGTCGTCAGTCACTCAATACCCCGATAGTCTCCACAGGGCAGGGCCAGAGGGCGAGCCTACATTGAGCCTCAGCAACACCCGCGCGTGATTCGGAATGCCTCGGGGCAAGATCTCCACCCCTAGTGTGTGGGAGAGTAGCGAGCCATCAGCGAGCATTAAATCTATCCTGGAAAAAGAGGCATGTGTGGCAGAGTGGCATGTATATTGTTTGAGTGTTTAGTAGGAAGTGGATAAAAGGCGCGTGATCAGACGCTTACATCAAGAAATGTATGGTTTATTTATGTAAAAGAATACAGACATATAGTCATATAGATATAAAATCATACAAATACTACATAATATTATAAAAAAAAAAGGAAAAACAGGTAACAAAATAAGTACTAGGAAGTTAAAATTGGGGTGTGCCCATATTGAGGCAGGTATTTTAGAAAGGCTGACGCGTTTCGAGGAAAACCTCTTCATCAGAGCCAGGAGAACTGGAGCACAGTCTGTATGGGCCGGTAGGCCGACATGTGTACATGGGGAGAGGTGGTGTGGCTAGTAGGAGGATGTGTCCTGTGATGGACAATTGATTATTCCAAGTTCCATACCCAGGTGTTCTAGATGGGGTATAAATAAGAACAATATATACCGTACACTACAGACTGGAGACGTAAGATAAGTTTACATTGTAAAATGCATTCATAAAATGATAAAAAGTATATAATATAAATATATTAGAAATAAAAATTACCATATCAGTACAAAGAATTAATGATAGGTAATGGGATTTTGAAGCACAGAACATGAGATTGTAGTCTAAATACATACAAATGAAAAAATCTACACATACATAAGTGTACACACACATACGCGTGTACACATACATGCATTACCATACACGTGCATAATACAAACGCATGTAAATGCATTAAAAAAAAAACAAAACAAAAAAAAACATATATGCATATGAGGGGGGGGGGGCGATGGTAAATGAAGTAAAAAGTGCACTGAGACACATTGAGAGATATTGTCTCTCCGCATGATAAAACCGGTTGTGCTTTTGTCCAAAGGACATGCGCATGCGTGTAAAAACTCTGCCAGCACGTAAAACGCTGTGCTGGAACAGATATGTGGAGGTATGCCCCTGTTCATGGAAAGCACAAATGGGGGCACAAAGATGGCCATGTGGTTTGTGCAAAAACAGAAATGTGTTCATTCAAATGGAAATCCACAAAAATATATACAAAAATGTATATATCAAATGTACATAAAAATCTAAAACGCATATGTATATATATATATATATATATATATATATATATATATAGATAGATAAAGAAACAATATGCACAAAATAAATATATGTATATATTCACATAAATCTGTACATACATATATATATATATATATATATATATATATATATATATATATATATATATATATATATATACACACACATATGCACACATATATATATACATGCACATACACACATATACATGTCCACATGCATACACACACATGTGGAGACCACCCCTACACAGCATGTATTGTGCCTATGTAGAACCAGTGTCATGGCGGTAGGGTGGGAATGTGTAGTTTGTGCAACGCAATAGCGGAGAGTGGCGGGAGTGGATACGTTAGGGGGATAATCTGGTGTTGGTGACCAAATATTGGAGGTGGCAGACAGGTGGGCTGATGACAGAACGCACCTACCTATGGATGAAATTAGAATGTAAATAGATTGTATTTTCTTTTTGCGGTGCTGTTAGGCTGTCAGATGTGCCTGTAGTGAAACATAAGTTGAGCAGGGAAAGTAAGCAAGCTCTTATGGACACTGCTGGGTTTAACAGGATAAGGAAGTTACAAAGACCATTGTGGCTAACCTGTCTCAGGAGAAGTGTGTAGACACAGCTGCAAACTGTAGAGATCCTTTGGAGTGGAGAGCCGTGTGATCCTGGCAGCAGAAGGGGGGGAGGAGGAGGGAGGAGGTGTCCTTGAGGCAGCTGATGCCTGGATAGAAAGCGTCTTGCTGCCTAGGGATAGGAAAGGTTTTGTGATGAGGTTGTGCTGGGGGTTTAAAAGACTCTGGGGGGCGGGTCCGAGGGCATGAATGAAAAGGCTATTATTGAATCCAATTAAGCCATATAAAGTAATGTGATATGAAAAGTGTGACTATGATTTGAATAGTGAACCAGAGGTATTTCGTGCAGAACATATACATATATATATATACACATACACATATATATATATACAAATATATATATATACATATACACATACACACACATATACACACAGGTTTATATGGGTTGTATAACAGCAGAAGTGGATAATATGAGGAGAAATGGTGTACATGAAACTGCGGGAACAGGAGAGGGTATACAGGGTTTACCGTATGGTGGAATGATGGTGATGATATGAAGGGGATCACAGGTAATAAGGGGGGGGGGGGGCTGGGGATGGCTAGGATAGAGGGGGGGGGGAAAGCATGATGGTGATATTCTGTATCTAGATGGCCCCGTGGATATCTAGATCTTCATTCATTCCATCGGGAACCAATGACCCAAGAGTGAAAATCCAGAATGATTCTTGTTTACAGAGTCTTCTGAATCTCCTCCCATTGTCAGCGTCTTTTTTGATAGCTTCAATGCCAAACACTTTGATGCCTGTTGGATTGCTGTTATGACATTCTCTGAAATGCCTAGGTACTGAATAGCTGTGGCATTTTTTATTTTTACTCTGATGGTACGTGTTACTATTGATTATGCTGCATTTGTGTTCGCTAAATCTTGTCCTGAGTTGACGTATTGTGCGCCCAACATACAGAAGACCGCATGGACAGATAAGACCATAGACTACATAGGAGGTACCGCAATTGATGAACTGTTTGATTTTGTGGTACTGGCCGTCGGACCCCCATGATTTCTTTTTTGCGGTGTGCCATGAAGGCACAGGCTCCACAGTTTTTGGTTCCACACTTGTAGTTGCCTTTCTGGTCGAAGATGACATTCATTTACCATCGCCCCCCCCCCCCCCCTCTCATATGCATATATGTTTTTTTTTTGTTTTTTTTTTAATGCATTTACATGCGTTTGTATTATGCACGTGTATGTATATGCATGTATGTGTACACGAGTATGTGTGTGTACACTTATGTATGCGTAGATTTTTTCATTTGTATGTATTTAGACTACAATCTCATGTTCTGTGCTTCAAAATCCCACTACCTATCATTAATTCTTTGTACTGATATGGTAATTTTTATTTCTAATATATTTATATTATATACTTTTTATCATTTTATGAATGCATTTTACAATGTAAACTTATCTTACGTCTCCAGTCTGTAGTGTACGGTACTGATATGGTAATTTTTATGCTCCAGTTCTCCTGGCTCTGATGAAGAGGTTTTCCTCGAAACGCGTCAGCCTTTCTTAAATACCTGCCTCAATATGGGCACACCCCAAATTTAACTTCCTAGTACTTATTTTGTTACCTGTTTTTCCTTTTTTTTTTATAATATTATGTAGTATTTGTATGATTTTATATCTATATGACTATATGTCTGTATTCTTTCACATAAATAAACCATACATTTCTTGATGTAAGCGTCTGATCACGCGCCTTCCATCCACTTCCTACTAAACAGTCCTTTCCAGACCACCCCTGGTCAGCTAAGGCAGCGGGACACGCTCCATCATCTCCCCCAGTCCTATCTCTGACTACAATACTACCTTTGTTTTACATCAAACGATCTCACAAGCGCAGGAGTATTTTTCACTATATCTTGTTTACACTTTTGCATTAGCCTCCAGGGGTCTCCCGCAGCTCGAGTGAGACATGCCTTTTGTCTAAGTTCATTCTCTGAACACTACCAAGGTCAGCAGACCCTACCACACAACAGGTCACAAAATATTCTACTACTAGACCAGCATGGTCTTATCTATTGAACAAAGAGAACTGAGACGGACCTCTCTGGCAAGAGGTTTCTCCAATAGCATTGAAGCACATGAAACATGCCACAAACCAACAGAAATTTCCACTACACCAGAAATCACTCCCACAAGGGAGGAACTCATGATAGCACTTTTTTCCAAATTGAGAAACATTCTGCAGAAAGAGATGACACAATGGTGGGACATTCTACTATTAGAAAATTATATCAAAACAAACCGTGTGCCAAGAGGCCTAAGACTAACTAAGACTTGCATATGGCTAGACGATGATCTTAAGGATGCATGGGCAATCCAAATGAGAGAACTAAGTAAAAAATTACTCTCATCAATCATCACTCAAAGGGAGAGAAACCTACTAAAAATCCGCAATGACTTGAAAAATATCCAGGATGATTTGGCCCCCTTCACTGATCTCACGTCTTTCAACGATTGGGATAAGAAGATAAATGACCACATGGTCACTTTTGAAACCAATCTCATCAGTAAGAAGTCAGGCAAATTTGAGAGGGACAGATTAGACTATCTGTATGGACGCAAATTTGAATGGAAAAGACCAACCGATGGCGCTGGCCCTCTCACAAACAAGTCAAAATCACTCCCTCGTAATGACATACGCCCTATGGGCCCTCCACGCCACAAAAAACCTAACACAAATAAGGGCAACACCACAAGACAGAGATCGCACAGAAACTCCCAACCACAGAAACATCCCACCAATAATATTCAAGGGAAAAGGAAAGAGGGGCATCTCCCGACCCAGAGATACCACCAGGCGACAGCAGCCTACTATCCTTCATCCCACAACAATAAAAACAAATGGGCCAATAAACTGGAAAATGGCCGAACTCCACCATCAGGAGCCAAAGCCCAGCAAACACAAGGTCATACTTATGACTCTGTCACTACCTCAACAAAAAGCATGAACCACACTCTACTGCCAGATACCACCACAACCAACCACCACACCAGCTACCAGATGAACAATACACCCATTCAGCAAATACCGATGGAAAACACACAACCATGTATTTTTTTAGAAGAGGGAGCTGTGGGAAACTGGAACCCCACGGCACAACAACAACAAAAAACCCCTCTGGAATTCCAACAGAGGTTGGTAAGAAAAAGAGAAGATGGAGAAGAAGAGGTAGACGAGGAGGAAAGAGCACCAAAAAAAGGGAAAAGGTAATTCCAACACATACTACAATTAAGATCTTCAATCTATCTAGTTCAGTCTTCGATGACACAGAACTCAACATCCTTCGCAAAGGTCTCAACTTTGCCCCAAAAAACCCTCCAAACCTTTTTGAGATCTTTTTAGACCTAAATAGCTATATAAGAAATCTCACCCTGAAAAGGTATTTTGCCCTTCGCGAATCACCCTCTGAAGCACCATCCTTATCCACAAGCCCCCCATCTGACAATATTGCACTAAATACGGACAACGCACTCGAAAACTTGGAGAGTCTTTTTCAGGAGGGAGCCTGCGAGGACTATGAAACTGAACCAGAACTCTTAGCCCTCATGGAAAAACAGATCACACACACCGACTTCAAACCCAAGTCTTCCTTCCATCCCCACTGGGCAAAAGGAAAATTCATTCCAATATTCTATGAGATAGTGCTGGATGAAATTAAAAGGATCTGTCAAAAAAATTGTCTCAGTGACAAATCCATAAACATTAAGAACAAAGACCACGAAGTCCCCAAAGAGATCCTTAAGAAATTCCAGGATAGAGAAGACATCATTATTAGGCAAGCTGATAAAGGTGGTGGTCTAGTAATTCAAAATCAAGCTGACTATCTGGCAGAGGCCCTGAGACTCCTTGGAGATACCGACACATATGAGAAACTCCCTGCTGACCCACTACCATCTTTTGCAACCTCCCTCGAAGTCCTATTAAATCAAGCTAAGGATAATGGAGTCATCACGAAAAGCGAACTCCTTTTCCTTAACAAACAGCATCCACTGACTCCCCATTTCTACCATATCCCCAAAATTCACAAGAATCAAATCCACCGGGCAGACCTATTATTGCTGGGATCGACAGCTTAACCAGCAATCTAGGTTGTTATATCGACCACTTTCTACAAGACTTAGTAATACAACTACCATCATACGTAAAAGATTCCGGACACATGCTCGACATCCTTTCATCATTTTCTTGGCAACCGCATTTCAAATGGCTCTCATTGGATGTCTCTTCTCTCTATACCTCCATCGAACACAAATATGGCATAGAAGCAGCCAAACACTTTCTCTCCAAGAGTAACATACACCCTCTACAGACCAAATTCCTCCTCGACTCCATCGAATTCTGCCTCACTCACAACTACTTCTCCTTCGTGGGCGAGTATTTTCGCCAAACCAAGGGAACTGCCATGGGAGCAAAATTTGCACCTAGCTACGCAAACCTCTTCATGGGCATGTGGGAAGATCTGTTCATCTGGGCCAACAATCCTTTTAAAGATCAGCTCGCCCTCTACACCCGATACATTGATGACATCCTGATTATTTGGAATGGATCACATATGGATCTAAACAAATTTCTGGAATACTGCAACTCCAATCCTTATGGTATCTCTTTTACCCATGTGGTCGACAACACATCACTCGTCTTTCTGGATTTAGACCTGCAAATCGAGGAAGGCAGCATTATATCCAAAACCCATTTCAAACCTAGTGCTGGAAATTCCTACCTCCACGCCAAAAGTCACCACCATCCCAAATGGACCTGTAACATACCCCACGGGCAATTCTGCAGGCTGAAGAAAACCTGCACTAAGAAAAGTGACTATGAAAAACAGGGATCCATCTTAAAAAAGAAATTTCTCGAGAAGGGTTATGAAGAATCACTCATCAAACAGGCCTTTTACAAATATTGGACCCAGTATGACGAACATCCCTCTGTCACTATGGCAATGGAGGCTAACAAAACAAGCGGCAATAAAAGGACCACCGACAGCAATATCTCCAACCCCATCAGATTCAGTACACAATATAACACCAAAGCATTCGACATAAAGAGAGCCATCGAGAAAAATTGGAACATTCTCAAGCAGAATCCCATCCTCAATCCAGTTCTACCACCCAAACCAGTAGTTGTGTTTCGAAAATCCAAAGATCTTAGAAGCCTAATAGCTCAGAGTAGAGTACGAAAACCTCAAAACCAAACCAAGACCCCCACTGGCAATTGGGCATCCATCTTCGACCAGAAAGGCAACTACAAGTGTGGAACCAAAAACTGTGGAGCCTGTGCCTTCATGGCACACCGCAAAAAAGAAATCATAGGGTCCGACGGCCAGTACCACAAAATCAAACAGTTCTTTAATTGCGGTACCTCCTATGTAGTCTATGGTCTTATCTGTCCATGCGGTCTTCTGTATGTTGGGCGCACAATACGTCCACTCAGGACAAGATTTAGCGAACACAAATGCAGCATAATCAATAGTAACACGTACCATCAGAGTAAAAATAAAAAATGCCACAGCTATTCAGTACCTAGGCATTTCAGAGAATGTCATAACAGCAATCCAACAGGCATCAAAGTGTTTGGCATTGAAGCTATCAAAAAAGACGCTGACAATGGGAGGGGATTCAGAAGACTCTGTAAACAAGAATCATTCTGGATTTTCACTCTTGGGTCATTGGTTCCCGATGGAATGAATGAAGATCTAGATATCCACGGGGCCATCTAGATACAGAATATCACCATCATGCTTTGCCCCCCCCCTCTATCCTAGCCATCCCCAGCCCCCCCCCTTATTACCTGTGATCCCCTTCATATCATCACCATCATTCCACCATACGGTAAACCCTGTATACCCTCTCCTGTCCCCGCAGTTTCATGTACACCATTTCTCCTCATATTATCCACTTCTGCTGTTATACAACCCATATAAACCTGTGTGTGTATATGTGTGTGTATGTGTATATGTATATATATATATATATATGTGTATGTGTATATATATATATATATATATATATATATATATATATGTATATGTTCTGCACGAAATACATCCGGTTCACTATTCAAATCATAGTCACACTTTTCATATCACATTATTTTATATGGCTTAATTGGATTCAATAATAGCCTTTTCATTCATGCCCTCGGACCCGCCCCCCAGAGTCTTTTAAACCCCCAGCACAACCTCATCACAAAACCTTTCCTATCCCTAGGCAGCAAGACGCTTTCTATCCAGGCATCAGCTGCCTCAAGGACACCTCCTCCCTCCTCCTCCCCCCCTTCTGCTGCCAGGATCACATGGCTCTCCACTCCAAAGGATCTCTACAGTTTGCAGCTGTGTCTACACACTTCTCCTGAGATAGGTTAGCCACAATGGTCTTTGTAACTTCCTTATCCTGTTAAACCCAGCAGTGTCCATAAGAGCTTGCTTACTTTCCCTGCTCAACTTATGTTTCACTACAGGCACATCTGACAGCCTAACAGCACCGCAAAAAGAAAATACAATCAATTTACATTCTAATTTCATCCATAGGTAGGTGCGTTCTGTCATCAGCCCACCTGTCTGCCACCTCCAATATTTGGTCACCAACGCCAGATTATCCCCCTAACGTATCCACTCCCGCCACTCTCCGCTATTGCGTTGCACAAACTACACATTCCCACCCTACCACCATGACACTGGTTCTACATAGGCACAATACATGCTGTGTAGGGGTGGTCTCCACATGTGTGTGTATGCATGTGGACATGTATATGTGTGTATGTGCATGTATATATATATGTGTGCATATGTGTATATATATATATATATATGTATATATATATATATATGTGTGTACAGATTTATGTGAATATATACATATATTTATTTTGTGCATACTGTTTCTTTATCTATCTATATATATATATATATATATATATATATATATATATATATATATATATATACATATGCGTTTTAGATTTTTATGTACATTTGATATATACATTTTTGTATATATTTTTGTGGATTTCCATTTGAATGAACACATTTTTGTTTTTGCACAAACCACATGGCCATCTTTGTGCCCCCATTTGTGCTTTCCGTGACCAGGGGCATACCTCCACATATCTGTTCCAGCACAGCGTTTTACGTGCTGACAGAGTTTTTACACGCATGCGCATGTCCTTTGGACAAAAGCACAACCGGTTTTACCATGCGGAGAGACAATATCTCTCAATGTGTCTCAGTGCACTTTTTACTTCATTTACCATCGCCCCCCCCCCCCCCCCCCCTCATATGCATATATGTTTTTTTTTTTTTAATGCATTTACATGCGTTTGTATTATGCACGTGTATGTATATGCATGTATGTGTACACGAGTATGTGTGTGTACACTTATGTATGCGTAGATTTTTTCATTTGTATGTATTTAGACTACAATCTCATGTTCTGTGCTTCAAAATCCCACTACCTATCATTAATTCTTTGTACTGATATGGTAATTTTTATTTCTAATATATTTATATTATATACTTTTTATCATTTTATGAATGCATTTTTCAATGTAAACTTATCTTACGTCTCCAGTCTGTAGTGTACGGTATATATTGTTCTTATTTATACCCCATCTAGAACACCTGGGTATGGAACTTGGAATAATCAATTGTCCATCACAGGACACATCCTCCTACTAGCCACACCACCTCTCCCCATGTACACATGTCGGCCTACCGGCCCATACAGACTGTGCTCCAGTTCTCCTGGCTCTGATGAAGAGGTTTTCCTCTAAACGCGTCAGCCTTTCTTAAATACCTGCCTCAATATGGGCACACCCCAATTTTAACTTCCTAGTACTTATTTTGTTACCTGTTTTTCCTTTTTTTTATAATATTATGTAGTATTTGTATGATTTTTTATCTATATGACTATATGTCTGTATTCTTTTACATAAATAAACCATACATTTCTTGATGTAAGCGTCTGATCACGCGCCTTCCATCCACTTCCTACTAAACAGTCCTTTCCAGACCACCCCTGGTCAGCTAAGGCAGCGGGACACGCTCCATCATCTCCCCCAGTCCTATCTCTGACTACAATACTACCTTTGTTTTACAGCAAACGATCTCACAAGCGCAGGAGTATTTTTCACCATATCTTGTTCACACTTTTGTATATTGTTTGAGACCTGGGTATTTCCACCGTCATACATCTTTCAACCCATACATATCCATCCATCGTGACAGGGAGAATCGTGGGCTACACCTGTGTTAAATCTATCTAGAGGTGGGTCAGGGGTCATGTTGAAGTCTCCTGCCAGCAAAACTGCAGCACCTGGGTAGAGTGCCAATATTGGAGTTAATTTGTGTAGTAATGCCATAGTGGCCAGCGGGGGGCACATAGAGGCCCACAATGAGCATCTCCAGTTTGTCACAGGTGGCATGGAGGACAACATATCTACCTTCTTGATCTAGGTGGAGATCCAGGAGGACAAACTTATGACTTATGAACCAGGACACTGACCCCCCTGTAAAAGGTGGAGTACGTGGAATGGTAGTAAGAACCTACCCAGGGTTTCCGGAGGGTCAGCGTCCTGCTCCCCATCAAATGCGTCTCCTGGAGTATACATATCTGCGGGAGTATTTCTTTATATATGTAAAGACCAGGAGCCGTTTAACCTTGGAGTTCAATCCACGAACGTTCCAAGATAAAATGGTAAGCGGAGCCATCATAGGTATTCAAAACATAACCAGGGATCACGGGTTAACACTAGACAGACACACAGTGCTTTCAGTAGGGACAATGCAATATTGACTGGTATTATACCTGTTTTAAGTGCTCCCCTGTCACATATTGGTGGGATAGCCTCATTGCGCCAATGTAACCGATAGATCATAAGAAAGCAAACAAAAGGAAAACAATAAAAGATTGAGCTAGAGAGAAGGAATGTACACCTTAAACTCCCCCCCCCCCCCGACAGCACCCCCCAAACTTCGGTGTGTCTCCTTCCCCAAACATGAACCTTTGATAATTATCATGGGGGTGCATAAAAAACGGAGCACCATGAGAACCGTAGTCTTAGCACATAGAGTCCAGCTGGCCCTATTATCAGGATAAGCGGGCCCTGCAGATTCAATAGCTCTCCCGATCACAATCGGAGGCACATTCTTCAACTGAACTGATTGCTTAACAAGAACGTGAGGGGGACAAAGTCCATCCCAACAAACTGGTAAGGAGATTGGGTTCCTCTGCAGTAGCCGCTGATCCAGTTACTGGATCAGCAACATGCGTGGGGCAGCATAGCAAGCAATTTTAAAACAGTTTACCTTACATGCAGAGGGAGTCCTCGATAGTCTCAGGGAACCCATCAAAAAATGTGAAGAAGAAAATAACAGCCCCAGTTAAGGGTAGCTTACGGGCATCTTCATCCTCTGGGCAGGGTATCCAGCCAGTGTGATGCATCCTCCGGAGAGGTGAAAAACCGCACCGTCTCGCCGTCTTGGACTCGGAGCCTGGCTGAGAACAACATGCTGTATTTAATATGTCTGTTCCGGAGGTTCAGCTTGACCTGGTCAAAGGATCGCCGGAGTTCCTGGGTGTCGATCGAGTAATCCGGGAAAATCATCAGGCATGCTCCTTCATAGTTTAGGACATCCATCTTCCTGGCCTCGTGTAGGACCTGGTCACGATCTCTAAAATTCAGAAGTCGCAGGATGAACGTACGTGGAGGAGCTCCCAGGATTCCCCCAGACAGCAGACATCCTGTGTGCCCTCTCCACTGCAAAGAATGGTGAAACCTGTGCATGTGGTAGGAGAGTATGCAGGAGACACTCCATGAAGGTCTGGGGATCCAACCCCTCCACCCCCTCTGGCAGACCCACGATGCGGAGATTGTTTCTTCGATTCCAGTTTTCTGAATCTTCAGCCCTGCTCTCCAGCAGTTTAATTATAGTCTGCAGGGTACGGAGGGAGCCCGAATGATCTCTCAGCGTATTCTCCGAGTCTCCCACGTGCCTCTCAGCCTCGGTCAGCCTGGTGCGGAACGAATCCATGTCCCGTCGGATGAGGCTGATGTCGAGCTGGACGGACTCAATTTTGCCTGTCATGGTGGTTTGGCAGGTCGTTAAGGCCTGCATAAGTGCTGTGAAGTTCGATCGCTCCGTGAGAGCAGGGTCAGAATCGTCCGCTTGGGAGGCCATGTGTGCCAGAGGTTTAGGAGTGGGAGCAGGGCCCAAACCAGGCTGGGTCTTTGCTCTTCCTGCTGCGGTAGATTTGCGGGTGGCTAGGGTGCCTTTACCTTTGGTCATCACAGACCAGGTCTCAGCTAGGTCCATTTTTACATCTTTAAGTTCAGGCATTTGCCTATGGAGACATCAGCAAAGCAGCAGGCTGGTTAGCGTGGTGCACTTGCCTAAGTCGCTACAGGGAAGATCCAGGGGCTTGTACGTCGATGGACTTTAATTAAATGATGGTCCAGGCTTCCATGTAATAAAGTTTGATAATACATTTTAGCCCTCCCTGTTTAGTATGTTATTTATCATATGTATGCTGCCATGTTGGCGTCAGGAAAACTGAAAATTGTATCAAATACTTGCCGTAATTTTCCTTTCCTGAAGCCAATCCATGGCAGCATACAAACCCTCCCTTTTTTTATCTTGTTTTTTTTTACAGAGAATGGGGAGGTTGCTCTCAGTCAGACTTTCACAGATTTAAACGGGTCCTGTGAGTGGATATAGGGGTGGAGCTATATCATATGCATGCTGCTATGGATTGGCATCAGGAAAGGAAAATTACGGTAAGTATTTAATACAATTTTCCATTTTCTTGTCTTCTGTGGATCCCGGACTCTGCTTAGTGCATTTACCCCACACAGTCCATTTCACAGACTATTTTCCTAGGATCTCCCTGGAACGCCTTGACTGTGTGTTTTTGTATACAAACCTCATGAATAATTACTGAAAAACTCCTAGGACATTGCTAAGAGAAGCCTAGCCTAGCCTAGCTGTTACTGTTCACCATCACAGGAGTGAGTTCTTTCTCCAATTTAAACCCCCTCACATGCAATTTCGCTCCACTGTTGCAGTAGCTCTAAGCTCAGCGTTTCAGAGCTCGCTCCTGTGATGGTGAAGGTGAACAGTAAGAGCTGGACCTCTCTTAGCAACATCGTGGGAGTCTCCCAGCCAGGCTTCATGAGGTTCACCTATAGCAAGGGCTTTCAACTTTAGTCAAATCTGCACAGTTTGCTTTTATCTAGACACCCCTTATCTGCACAGACAGTTTTTTGGTAAAGGTGAACTAACCCTTTAAGGCTGGGTTCACACTATTGTGAATTGGATGTGTTTCCCTGCATCCAATTCGCATGTCAGGAGACTGTGACCACCTCTCTATGGAACCCATTCACACTTCTCTGGAGTGGCTCCAGTGCGAACTGCACAGGAGCCCTGTGCGTCTTCTGGTCCGAATTCAGCCAAAAATTCAGGCTGATATCGGACCTGAAACAGAGAATGGGGACGCACCGGACCCCTGCTGTGAGCCGTTCTGTGCTGCGGTGTGTCTTTCTGACAAATTAGTAAAGTTCCATTAAAAGAAAACTGTGTGATGCATCATTTATGACACAGTGGCACCAGTCCCTTTGCTATACACAACTGTCTCAGAATAACACAGCCACTGGCGTGAATGAGCCCTAAGGAGGCATTTCAGAGGTCTACAGACTAGAATGGTAAGACTAAAGCACTGCTTTCTGACTGGGTCACCTAGGATTTCATTGCGAACTATGAAGAAACCGTGTAGCTATAGAGCTATAGTGTGATGTCTCCCTTGAGTATCAACCTTTGGGAACCTCTCTTATTATGTGTTCAGTAAAACAATGTTTAAAAGAGACAAGAATATTATTTATCGGCATACTGCAGCAAAAAAAAAAAACGTCAGCTTCCATATCCCCCTTTATATCAACACAATACACAAATTGTTAGTGTACAATAGGCGGTGCCTAGTAACAAAATGGCCGTTAAACAAGATAGGAAACAAAAGGTCTTTCTGTTGAAGCGGTCAAGTACGGAAACATTTCCGGTTAGATTAGCCAATCATAGTGCTGGCGATTAGGGCGTCTACCGTGTAAACCAATCGACACAAGCCAGTTCATCGCGTACAACCAATCGCCGGCTTCCCCGTGTCAGGACTTCCCCTTCTCCTTCTGTGGCCTGCTCGGATTCGGAAAGCTGCTGCCATTTTGTTGAGTTCGCGCCTCGAGCACAGAGGGTGGTGAGTTGTATGTGTATACATGGGGAGATCTCTAGAACGACTCCTGTCAGGAGGGTGGCGTGGGGCCAGTAATTGATGTGAGCGGTGTTAACGCTGTGTAGTCATGAAATAGTGGAAATTAACGTTTGGGTATTTCACTGAAATGTGTGCTGGGGGGTGTAAAGCGTTGTGTGCTTTGTGTCCGAGGACAATGCTGGCTACACACGCATCAGTTTTGCAGGTAACTTTAGCCAGCTTCATCGTTGTATATGGGTGGAATGGTATCTTTGAATCCGGAAAAGGTTGGAAATGAATGGTGGTGGGATATCTGGAGTCGTTTGTGTTCTAAAGAGGCAGCTCCAGTTCAGTGGGAAGTCTGTGTGGGCCCTATTCACATCTGTTCACTGTGTTATGACAAGCCCGAGGGTAGAGATTGTTGTGAATGTACTATACGATGATCAGCCATAACATGACCAAAACTACAGCTCTTTTTGGGATGTTCCTGGGCTGTAGTGATCAGGACCGACCAAAAGTGGTCCAAGAAAGGAAAATTGTTGACATGATGATCGGTGCCCAAGACTTGCCAATACACGAGGGGAGTGAATCCTAGCCTAGGCAGTCCCACCCAATAGAAGATCTCAAATTGCTGAAAAAGTTAGAGGTGGTTCTGATAGGATGGTGCCAGCACATACAGTGCATCGCAGGTTGTTGCGTATGGTGCTGCTGAAGCCTGTACAATGGACAACGGAAGAAGGTGGCCTGGTCTGATGAAGCATGGTTTCTTTTACATCATGCAAATGGATGTGTGTCTCTCACCTAGGGAAGAGATGGCACCTGGATGCAGTGTGGGAAGAAGGCAAGCTGACAGAGGCAGTGTGTTGCCTTGGGCGAAGTTGTACTGGGAAACCTTGGCCCTGCCATAAATGTGGATGTTACTTTGGAGTCCATGTCTCGCCATGTGAGGGTTGCTTTGGTGGCAAAAGGGGGACCTACACAACATTAGGTGGGTGGTCATAATGGTATGGCTAGAAGGTGTATGTATGTAGACCACCGTGCAAATTGTCAGTGCTATATAAATATATGTAAAAACAAAATGGCGGGCCATTAGCACAGAGAAATTTGTGTGTGGGGAGAGAGAGAGAGAGATATAGATCCCCCCCCCCCCCACTCTTCCTGCCCTGTATACCTACAGGAAGAGAAGCTATTTTTCCAATGGGAGGGAAGTCTTAGGGCTCTTGTGCGGGAACACACAGCTGTATGATTTTCTATAGACTTTTGTACACAGCTGCATAAAGATCAGTAAGCCTGCTCTGCAGTCAGATTTGTGTTTAAAAAAAAAAAAAAAAAAAAAAAATCCACATCAGAGGTTCTATGTAAGGATCCTCCCCCTTTTACATCACAAAAAATTGTGTAAATACAGGTACAATGAGTATAAAGTAGGGCTGAAACTAATCGATTACTATTTTCATAATTGATTAATCGGCCAGTAACATAATGGGGTTAAACTAAAATGAGCCCTTTATAGTACAAAACGAGCAAATAATCACTAATGTAAATATTACTTTCACAGTTCTACAGTAAAAAATGAACCCCTTTACAGTGGTGATTATCTGCTTTTTTTTTGTACTATAAAGGTCTAATTTTAGTTTTTTAGTGTTACTAAACGTCTTAGACCTGGTTTACAACTATGTGTTTTTTGGTGCTTTTGGCATAAACACACTACAGTTCATTGACAGTTTCCTATGGGACACGTTCACATCTATGCATTTTTTCAGCCACTGCCTATTTGGAAAGGGTCAGGGACTTTTTTTTTTTTTTTTTTTTTTTTTTTTTCCTCAGTGCTTTTTTGGTTCAGTATACTTCAATGGAGAAGCTGCAGCAAAGCATGTAATGCGTTTTTGCAGCAATTTGTGTTTTTTAATCTGCCCAACAATAAATTGTCCAAAGAAAATGCAAAAACGCAAATTGCAGCAAAATCACGTGTGCAAAAATCAAAACGCACTGCAGAAACAGATCAAAAGCAAACTGCATAGGTGTGTACTGAGCCTTAAGCCGGCCACACGGATCAATTTTCAGATGAGAATATTCAGACAAAAAATCTTAGTACGTTTGAAAGAATGTGAAATTTTCACTTGTTTATAACATTCTGTTTTTAAAATGAATGTAATTTCTGAACAAAAACCATACTGTCTGAAAATTCCTTTGACCAAGAAGTTTTTTATTTCCAAATTTTCCCATCACTATGGTTGAAAAGGAACGTCGATTTGACCCCATTAATGATTAGAAAATCGAACGAACATTCTTAAAATTACATTTTTTTTTTTTTGTTTTTTTTTTTCTTTTTGTGAAGACATTTGTTTGTTTTCTTAAATATAAAAAAATGTGATCTGAATCTGATAGTGACCAGATTCACCCTTTAATAGTATATCTCTTCTGTCTGTTGTTGAGTGGATTAGAGATTTTGCTCTCTAAGCATATAGTTGGTTATTTATATTTACCACTGCATAGAGATATGTAAGAATTGCCTTTTTTAAAATTAATTTTAAACTTTACTTATTAACCGCTTCAGCCCCGGAAGTATTTACCCACTTCCTGACCAGAGCGTTTTTTGCGATTCGGCACTGGGTTGCTTTAACTGACAATTGCGTGGTTGTACTATGTTGTACCCAAACAAAATTGACATATTCCCCCCCCCCCCCACAAATAGAGCTTTCTTCTGGTGGTATTTGATTTCCTCTGCGGGTTTTTATTTTTTGTGCTATAAACAAAAAAGAGCGACAATTTTGAAAAAAAAAAGCAATATTATTTACTTTTTGCTATAATTTCCCCAAAAAATCTATATAAAAAAATATTTTTTTTCCCCTCAGTTTAGGCTGATACTTATTCTTCTACATATTTTTGGTAAAAAAACCCCGCAACAAGTGTCTATTGATTGGGCTGCGCAAAAGTTATAGCGTCTACAAAATAGGGGATAGTTTTATGGCATTTTTATTTAATGTTTTTTTTACTAGTAATGTCGGCGATCAGTTTTTTTTTTTTTTTTCGTGACTGCGACATTATTGCGGACACCTTTGGCGCTATTTTGGGACCATTCACATTTATACAGCAATCAGTGCGATTAAAAATGCAGGCAGTGAAGGGGTTAAGTGTCCTAGGGAGTGATTCTAACTGTGGGGGGGGGGGGGGGGGAACGGGCTGACGGGCTATGTGTGACACAACACTGATCACCGCTCCCGATTACAGGGAGCTGTGATCAGTGTCACTAGGCAGAACAGGGAAATGCTTGTTTACATCAGCATTTTTACATTGCTCCAGTTTGGACCAATGTGACTATTTATGTACCATACCTATGGAAATCCTAGAAACTAGACACTGCTACTACAGTGATCTCCCTTAGCTACTGAGTCCCATGCCAAGCGGCTGCCCTTCTGGTTACTAAAAACGAGGTAACTTGAGCTGCATGGAAGACATTCAGGGAACACCCCCCCCCCCCCCTTTTTTTTATTTGTTTTTCCCAATTTAATGGGGAAACTGTGATGTTACTGAAGTGTTTAGTAGCAGGGCAGCTGCTAGGCGCAGGATGCAGAAGCTAGTGGAGATCAGTAGTAGCAGGGTCTGCTGCAGTCCTTTCCAGCAACTGTAGTAGTAGCAGCGCCTGCTATAGGGATCTCACTGATATGGTATATGCATAGTTGCATTGATCCAAGCTGGACTAATATAACTTTGTAAAAATCCTTATACCTGGATAGGTATAATTTGTGTTTTTTTTTATGATTGGGTCTCGTTTATAGGTTTCTGTACTGGCAGCAGGATGAGAATTTCCCATTAACAGATGGCAGCATAAACCCGATGGAAGCTTGAGGCTTTCACCTTTTTCTGCTATATACTGAAAACTTTTTGGCTCGAGCAAGGCATTAAAGTTTAACCAGAAGTGTGTTTTTTTGTTTTTTTTCTGTGGGGAAGAGAAATAAATTGTCTGTATCTTCACTGGAACGATTTAACCCCACTATTTGGCCATTGTTGCAGACATAGAATTAAACAATTTAGGGTTGTCTCAAGAGCAAGAGTTGGACAGATGTATATTTGGGGAAAACTTATTCTCTAACATCTGTCAGAGGTGGCTGTTACATTTTGCTCCACAATTCTGTCATTTCTCAAATGGGACAGAGCAGAGTGATCAATGTTAATTCTGACAGCAGTAAAAGCTATGCCTCCCCAATTCTGTCCAAAATAAAGTTGTTTAGGTCATTGTCTATTTTGACTGAGCACTACATAAACCTGCTTATTTTGCTGTAGTTGCCTGTTAATTGTTTCCCTTTTTTTTTATCTCTTAGGGTTATAAAAATGGTGAAGCTATTTGTAGGTAACCTTCCTCCCGCGGCAACTCAAACAGAGCTCAAATCTCTCTTTGAGCAGTTTGGTAAAGTATCGGAGTGCGACATCATAACAAATTATGCCTTTGTTCACATGGAAGACAAAAAGTCTGCAGATGAAGCTGTGAATAATCTGAATCAGTGTAAACTTCATGGTGTTTCCATCAATGTGGAACACAGTAGAGGCAAACCTAGAGCTTCCACCAAGCTTCATGTTAGCAGCCTTAGCACTGACTGCACTGGTGATGAGCTACGGGAAAAATTTGAGGAATATGGGAGCGTGCTGGAGTGTGACATAGTTAAAGATTATGCCTTTGTTCACATGGAGAAAGCAGAAGAAGCATTGGAGGCCATCAGAAATCTAAACAACTTGGAATTCAAAGGTGAAATTTTATTTGACAGTTGGAATAAAGTGTTAGATTTAGGGGTCTTCAATGAGGTGGAGTCTTGTTAAAAGGAGAAGTTTGAGGGGGGTTACTAAAAAATAAACATACATACTCACATATATGCTACAGCTTTCCCCCTGTCTGCCCTAAGACAGAAAACTGAGTGATTACATGACCTCCAATTGCTCAGTTCTCGCTCTTCTGTGAGTGGAGAGTGACTGTCAGTCACCTGTCTCCCCACTCTGCCCCTCCCGCATTCACTGGAGTGCCAGATAGCAGAGGGTGGACACAGATGGCTTTGGTTCTCGGCCACATGTTCATCAGATAGCTGGCTGGATCCTGACAATATGGTTGGAATCCCTTTTAAAGTAGGGGTCCCAAAGTGGCAACCCTCCATCTGTTGCAGAACTACAAGCTCCATCATGCCTCTGCCTGACAGTTATGCTTGTAACTGTCAGCCTTGCAATGCCTCATGGGACTTGTAGTTTCGCAACAGCTGGAGGGCTACCATTTTGAGACCCCTGCTTTAGAGCCTCGAACGGCTCTGTGATGTCTGCCGACGATGGACTTTCACCACAGCAGAGAGCTTGTCAGTGCAAGACCCTTGGTTTACAGGAAGTTCCACATGCCTTTGACTGAACAGTGCATCATATTTATCTGTCGCTGCCAGAGAAAGCCGAAGAGGTTATTTCAAGCTTGTGTACCATGCTGTTTGCTTGAGTGTGAAGGTGGTACAGAGACATAAAAGGTGAGAAGCGTTGGAGGCCAGCACTCTTGAGTTTGTACTTGATCATATGTTTTGGATTACTGTGCTGTAGCTCCCCTGATGGAATGACCCTAAATTGGGCTTCAACCTGGAATGGAGCTTCAGCCAGCATATGGCTAGGTTCACACTTGCGGTATAATGTGAACCAAGCTTAAACAGAAAAAAAAACATTTTTAAACTAAAATGGGGGCAAATGCTACAATCGTATGGTTCCCTGGGGGATTAAAAAAATTAAGTTGTGATATTACTTTATGGTTGTCCTTTCTCATAGCTTGGGGTTAAGTTGACTAAACATATTGGTTCTTATAGGTTCCAGAGTAGGATTTCTTCTCAGCTCAGTATATCTTTACTTTTAAAGTGACTCTTCTCTCTCTCTTCTCCACCCCCCCCCCCCAAAAAAAATGAAAGTGCCTAAAAAGCTCTCCTTATAAATTAAATGGCTGAAGAAAAATATTTGAAAGTGTTAGGCCTGGTTCACACGTGTCTTGCACCAGCATGATAGCCCATTGATTTGAAAAGACGTGCCTGCCGTGTCTCCTGAAATGCAGGGAAAAGGTCCCTGCTCCATTTTTATAATTGCAGCCTGCGTAGGAACGGCAAATGCAGTGCGGTTCCCAGTGCAGGAGCAAGTTCCAGTGTGTGCAGCATGTGCCATTGGTATTACATCTCCTGCGTTTTTCTGTGTGGGTGGTTGCTGCTGTGGGGACAGGTGCGGTTCCACAGCAGCATTCACCCACACACATGTGAGCCTAGCCTTAGATTATAAATTTTTTTTTTTTTTTTTTTTTAATAATTTGTATACTAATCACATTTTAATTTTAAGTCTAATCGGATTATTTGGTAAAAGGGTGTTATTTTCTGACTTCTAGAGAGCTGCTGATGCAGATTGGTGAGTATGTTTCATGAAATCCTTTTGAGTGGGTGGATACTTGAAGTGCTATTCCCACTGGCAGAAGGTTATGAAGAGTTTGAAGACTTTCTTTTTTTGTACTTCAGTGCAATAAGCGTCTGTTTAAGCGGAGATGTTTTATGTAAAATGAGTCAGTTAAATTTTAATTTGAAAGCTTTTCTGAGTAGTTTACTAACCCTTTGCTAGTGCTACTGCCTGCAAAACAGATGCCTAAATTGTCTGCTCTCCAGATCATGGGAGCAGAATCAGTAATATTAATTTTAATACAATGCTATAATTTTTTTAATTTTTTCAGCTTTGTGGGCATTTTGAAATTCCTTTGCCATTAAGACATCTACTAGTTCAATTAGTCTTTGACTGCAATTGCTAATGTTTTATCAGACCTCCTGTCTGATGTAATGGGTGAAAGAAATATTGGGGCTGGTACAACACTTTAAATGTGACTAAAGTGCACGAAAACAAATTTTGCTCCTAGCTAAATGATTAGACCCATTATTTCATGAAGGACTTTTACTTCCTTGCTCCCTTGTGGATGTTATTTTTAACACAATGCTTGGGGGGGGGGGGGGGGGGGGGGGGGGTTTTTTTCTCAGATTCTCTTTAATGAGACATCTCTAGTGCTCCACTGAATGCAACACACAATGCACTGCGTTATTCTTTCCCAGATTTGATGGCTGGGGAAACTGTCAACAGGGACCCGGAATTGATGTCATGCGCGTGGGATGTGTGGAGGCATTCAGGTGGCAGCTCAGCCGCACAATTGTTTCCTTCCAACAAGTAAACCTGGCTGACCAAAGCCTAGGTTCCAGAATGCAATTTCTAGTTACCCTTGCGACCTGGCGCCTGGGATTTGTTGTGCCCTGTTGGAGCATATTGGATGGCCCGAGGAGAGTGTTCAGAAGAGACCAGTTAGGAGCCGGCCACCCTCATGCCTATATTTGTGGGAAAAACGCAATGGAACATGAAATAAGGGGTCTAATCATTTGGTAAGGAGCTAAATTTTTGTGGTGGCAATGAAAGATTCGATTTCTGTGCATTCTGTATTGGCACTTCAATTTTATTTACACTGGTTTTCTTTTACATTGGTTCACTGTGGAATTTGGGACTCTATTTTATTTGTAAATTATGTATTTATCGGCGTATAACGCGCACCTTCATTTTAAGAGGGAAGTGTCGGGAAAAAGTGTGTGGTGGGTTTTTTTTTTTTTTTTTTTTTAATTAACTTTGAATTAAGGTTCAGTGCCCATCAATACGGCCTGATTAGTGCCCATTTGCAGCCTCCTCATCTCCCATCAATGCCCATCTGCAGCCTGATTAATGCCTATTTTTAGCCTCAATGCTCATCTGCAGCCTCACCATCTCTCATCAATGCAGTCTGAACAGTGCAGGAAATCATCCATCATCTCCTGTTTACTCGGCTCTCAGTCGACAGTCCCACCTCCGCCATCGGCATTGGAGCAGCTCCTGTGAGACAACATATGTTGGGGGCAGAGGCGTCACTGTGTGTGTGTGTGTGTGACTTAAAAGCCAAGTAAACAGATGACTGCTCAGTGAACTCTGGCAGCGCTCGTTCCCCTCCGAGGTACACTATCGGCAAATAACACGCACCCGTGATTTGCTCCCTATTTTCAGTGGGAAAAAGTGCGTGTTATACGCCAATAAATACAGTATATATATTATATGGTGGTGGTTCCTTCTCTTTTGATGTGAATAATATAAGAATTTGGTTAGTGATTGGCAAAAGCGCAGAGTTCATTGTTTATTTTTTTGATTACAACACTGATCAGAAGTTATTTCATCACCATACCACTGGGCTTTCAACCATATGTGTTAATCAGTACTTATTGTGGGGTCTAATTGTATGACTTCAGTTATCGGTGACATAATGCATAAGACAATAGCTGTGACTGGGAATTTTTAATTTATGCATATACAAATAATTTTAGTTGGGGCCTTCACTGGTATGCATCAGTGAACTATCTTAGCACAACACGTGCCAGATGCAGTGTTTTTAAGGTAAGTGTTCAGCTGGGAAATTATATATATATATATATATATATATATATATATATATATATATATATATATATATATATATATATATATATATATTATTTTTTATTTTTTTTCTCCCAATTGTACATGAAACCCACTTGACAGTAGGTTGCTATATCAATCATAAGTAAACACATACTACTACTGTTCTCACGTGTTGTGTAAACTTTCTACCCCCCTCATTACTTCGGTTGTGTGTTAAAGACACCACAGTGTTTAAACTTTGAAAACGTAATCAATAAGCTATATGTGTGGTGGGGGGTTCTTTCTCTTCTATCACTTTTACATTTTTTTTTTTTTTTCTTTTTCCTGAACTGTTTGAAATGTTTGCAACTTATACTTCAACTGTTTTTGGAAATTTTTGTTTTATTCACCTATAGTATCAGATGTAATGTCTTGTATCTCTAGTACTTTCAGAGAAGGTAATTGTTCCCAGACTTCTCACCTTGTCGCGTGTGCTCTCTTAAAGGGAAAAAGATGCACGTTCAGCTTTCTACAAGCCGTCTGCGAGTAACACCGGGGATGGGAGAACAAAGTCGATGCTACCGTTGCGGGAAGAACGGCCACTGGTCCGGAATGTGCCCCTTAGACCAAATGGCTCAGGAGCTGGGGCCACCTTATCATGATCCTTTCGCTGATCCTTATGTCCCAATGCGCAGTGCGGCGGCTGCCTACGCGGAGCGCATGTTATATGATGAACGCCGCAGCCTCATAGACTACTACCACCGTTACCGTATACGCCCGTCATCGTATGATACCTTTATGGATCGTCGACTGCCTCCTATCCCCCCACCATCAATGTCCACTTTATCACACAGAAAGCGTTTGGAATCCTATCCATATGAGAGGCATTTGTTGCCACCTCCACCTCCGCTTCCCAGCTATTATTCACGAGATCGAAGCCCCATACGTCGTGCCACTGCAACAGCTGGTGTGGAGGGATATGGTATGGAGCGCAGATTAAACCCTGCCATACGGAGTTCTGTCTATGACACCCCACGATACATGCGGGATTCCTATGCTGACCGGTCGCGGTTTTACTAGATTGAGGAGGTGAGGCTTTATAGTTTCTACTTTATGTCCTTCCCTGTATCCTTTGTGTACTGCTTCGGGTCAACACTTTGTAGATTTCAGGTTTTTTTGCAAACCGTGCAATCTTTAAAGCGCGCTATTTAAAGGCGTATCGTGCACATAGAACACTGTAACATAGTTGAGACAAATCTAAATCCAAATACGTGTGCCAGTCTAAAAGAAGTTACCCTTGCGTTAAAGAAAAAATCGCACCCAAGTAATTTCTGTACAAGTGTGTTTTTTTTTTTTTTTAAACATTTGTTGCAGGACAGATGTTTGTAGAAACATAGGTTTATACGTTTTGTAAAAAGCTATCATTTTAAGCTTAATGATTATGCACAGAGAAGACCATTAAGGAGTGTCATTGCATCAATAACTAGGATAATGGTAAAGGTTACAGGTAAGTAGTTAAAATGTATCTGACCATTCTTTGAAAGAAACACCTTTTTTAATGTGGCTTTAGAGGAGCAGTAGGAATAATCCTTACTTGACTTGCACAGTGAATGGTACTGCTTTAATGACAGCCCCCAAATACAACAAAAATGACAAGGTTGAAAAAAGTTGAATCAGTCCCCATTTTACGGAGATTCTAGTGACCTTGAACTGCCACTCAGATCGCTGCAGCAATCTGACAGGAAGTGGGAGCTGGTACTTGTCAAAACCAGGTACTCGCTCACCCCCAGAAGTGCCAAATGTGGCAGTCAAGGATGCAAACAAGTGGAACTTCCCCTTTTGGGGATCCGCTTTAAATACTCCAAGTAGAACCATAGGCAAAGAGAATTATAACTCCTGTCATTCTTTTTAGTTTGTGGAAATTAATGGAATTCATTGGGGCCTCCTGGGTCACCAGAATTATTGTCCCCATTGGAAGATTCCCCCTCTATTGCTGTTCTGAGGACAACTTTTTTTTTTTTTTTTTGTCACATTGGGAAACGGGACAAATCGAAAGGGTGAATCTCCCTAATGGGGACACGCAGGTTTTATTGCTAACAGATAGTCAAATCCATCTCCACAACTTAAAAGTTTGACTGTTAAACTTTTCACTTTAAAGGAGAAATCCAGCCTGAGCTCGTTTTTCTGGGCTTCGCCTACGTGTCAGGGGAGTGCAATTCGTTTTGCACTCCTGGGACCCGGTTTCGGCAGAGAGCGGTCTGAAGTCTGCACTCTGACGTCACCCAGATCAGTCCAGGCACCGTGTCATCCCGACTCTGGGAGTCTGGATCCACCAGGTGCCTGGGTTCATGGCTGTCTTGGCGAGCTGCTGAGACGGCCGCTTTCTGCCCCTCCACAGCTCAGCGCTCCAGTGAGTGTGGAGGAGAGCTACTGATTGACAGCAGCTCTCTGCTCTGAGAAACGAGCCATCAGCGATTTTTTTTTTTTTTTTTTTTTTTTTTTTCTCCCACCCAGCTTTGTGTTTATAGATACTGAACTAGTGTGCAAACAAAATTTCTGACATGCATACATTCTCTGGGTCAGGGGGTCAACTTGACAGCCAGAATTGAGCAACTGTGAGGAAAAGTTAATGACGGCTGCAATTCTCTTGTGAGATGCTTTCTTTAATGTATTTAGTCATTTAGCACCTGAACATAAGCTCATGTACTAATAAAGTAGACACATATAAAAGCCCCATAAATGACTGCAGTGCTGCCTTATTTAGGACCAGCATAGAGCTACCATACCATGTTAATGTATAGTGATAGGAAGGTCCATTCCCTTTTTAGGGACTATCGCATGACTTATTATTATTATTATTATTATTATTATTATTATTTTTTTTTTTTTTTCGGGGGGGGGGGGGTTTAAAAATTTAAAATGTAAAGGTCGCTGCATTCTTTTAGTGTCAAAATTAGGTAACGTGCAACATCATTTGAAAAGATCTTGACAGATTTACAGTTGTTAAATCGCTGGCACACAAAAGGTTATCTACTTTAGGTCCAATCCATGTATCTGAGTCAGTACTGTAGATGATGAACATTAAGCCCTGGTATACACTGATGCGATTCAGGAAACGCACAAGATTAGCTGTGTTTCCTCCGTATCGCACTGCGTCCATTTGATCTGCTGCGTGTGTCAATGTTAGATTAACACCCGAAACAGATTGCAAAACAGTGCGCTTGCCAGAATTGCATTACATGAGTGTGAATGCGATTTGGGTGCAGAGAAAAAAAGGGTCATGCACCATTTGGTGATGTGCACAGGAATGCAGGGTGACTCCAGTGCGAATCACGTGGTGCTCCTGCACAATTGTGCCATGTTTAATATTGGGAACTGATTGGACATCCTGTTACTGATCTGTATGACATCTGTATAATATGTGAGCAAAGTGGTTAATGGATGAGAATCTTTTAAAACTACAATTTTTTTCTACCTTTTTTGTTTTTAGGCAAGCTACGGTGTCCGGTGCAGTCTCCAGTTGCGTTTGCAGTACAAAGTTTTTACCTTCATACGCCAGATACATTCAACATCAAACCTGTTTTTGTTTTGTAGTTTTATTTTTTGGGGAGGTGTAAATGTTTTTTTATTTTTGGGTTTATATGGCGAGTAGTTTGGTCACTTTTTGACTTATCTTTGCAACACATTTCAGATTATTTTCCATTATAAAATGTTAAATGTGTGCAGTCTAAAAACTACCCCCTTAAAACTTGTGAAAATGGTGATGCATAAGAATGGGTCTATAATCAAATTATGTTTGCTCTAGGTCTATTTTAAAAAAAAAAAAAAAAAAATTATTTTCAGGAAGTTAGACATTGTAATGTTAAGGGTTTGCTGCGTGGTGAAATATTAATGTATTTACAGAACAGGGCAAATTTGTATACAGTGTGCCTGTTAAATGCTAACATTTAATTTTTTTTTTTTTTTTTTTCCCTTTTTCAATCCTCCAATAATAAACATCACATTGAAAATTGTCAGTTTTGTAATGTTTTCTTAAACCTAGAAAAAGAATAATACCGCTTGTATACGATATAAGTTAAAACAAATACATCCTAATAGCTGCAAGCACACCGTGAGATATGTATCACAGCTAATAACCTCTATAAACAAAGTGCTGCGCTAAACTATTGAATTCTATAAAAGTCCTTAGAAAAGAAACATCCACGTGCAAAATCAATTAAGTGAAAAATAATTTAGTCCCAAATTCTTCCTTGAAACAGATTTAAAAAAAAAAAAGTGATGTCAAAGCCTTCACCTCCTTGAGTCAATGTACACTTACCATGTAGCGTCTAACTAAAAGTTCAAATGGACCATTTTAGGGGTGCACCGAATGGGTTTTTTATGCCGAAACCAATACTGAAAATGAAAAATACACTAGGCTGAAAACCGATACCGAAAATGACTGTTTTTAAATATTTTTATACAGGAGATGGTCAGAAACTGGGGACGTGGTACAGGAAATGGTCAGACTGCGGACGTGGTACAGGAGATGAATGCAGCCTCACCAGGTTCCTTTAAATGCAGCCTGCCTTTGTATGTCAGGATCAGGGCATTGTTAGCAAGGCAAAGCCAAGAACCGTGCTCTATCTATGGAGGAAAGCTGTCAGCACACAGCGTTAAGAAGCAGTATGATCAGTGGGAGGAGCCTTATCAGTGTGCAGCCCCGCGGGGGTTAAGAGTTCAGGACTTGTTTGACATGCTTAGAAACACCGAGCGGGCTCACTGTTTCCAACAGCATGTCAAACAACAAGTCCTGCACTCTTAACCCCCCCAGTGCTGCACACTGATAATGCTCCTCCCGCTGATCATACAGACAAGCTGCTCCTTAACGCGGTGTGCTGACAGCTTTCCTCCATAGAGCACTGTTTTGCTTTCAGCCGCCTCGTCGAGGAGGGAGAGGACTGGGGCTGGACGGGGACACTCCAGAACACCCATACAGGACGGCACCAGGGGCGGGGCCCCGCCCCTTTTTCTGCTCTGTTATTGGCGTCATTTCTCTTTCGGCAAATTGCCGAAAAGGCCGTTTTCGGAAGATATGTTTTGGTGGCCGAATTTTCGGTGCATCCCTAGACCCTTTTTTTTTTTTTTTTTTTTTTTTTTTTTTTAATATATGGCTCTCCACACCTTCCACTTTCCTAGACGACTTTAAACAGATTATCTCACATAATCAGAAATGGGCATATAGGGAAGAAATCGCTAAATGGTGTAAAATCTTCTAAAAAAAAAAAAAAAGTTAATTGTATTTAAAATGGCACTCACATCGGAGGAAACTGCATGTTTCACAATAACATTCCTAGCTGGTTATGATGGTGTTTTACCATTACTTCTGGTTGACGTGATGACGCAAGCATGTCGCTTCACCTCTCATCATGTCAACTGGGTGTGATGGTAAAAGCCATCAACCAGCTGGGAATGATAGATAGATATAGATATAGATATAGATATAGATATAGATATAGATATAGATATATATATATATATATATATATATATATATATATATATAAAAAAAAAAAAAGCACAGTATGAAGAGAGAACACAAACACATTCTTGTCACCTGCATTATTGCTCTGCGTTTTTTCTTTTCAACATGCTTGCTTTGAACACTCTTGTTGCCTTCATTACTGCTCTGCACTTTCTTCTTCTTACCACCATGGTTGCTCTGAATTTTTCTTTGGAGCCATACTGGATGTCCGGTACAGTATGTGATAAAAAGCACACAATAAAGCTATACAGTAAGTGTGCACAGTGATGTGCTAAAAAGCTTCTTAATACTGTCTTCACAGTACGCTTTCCGCCTAGGTTCACATTGGAGCGATTTGGCAAATCGGCAGCAATAGCACCATCCGAATTAGTGCATCTTTGCGGTGCCACACCGATTCCCAAAAGTAGTTTCTGTACTACTTTTGGTGATTTCAGGGTGCTGTTTCCATAGACATCTATGGTGCTGCCTGCACAGATGTCTCTGATATCACCCACGAAGTCGGATCTGAAATGCGAGAATGAAATTGTGCGAGTTCAGCTGATTTTGCACGATTTCATTTTCACTGTCAGTGTGACCTTGGGCTAAATGTCTCTGACTGCGATCTCACCTACAGGAAGTTGCAACCAGGTGTCGGAGCATGGAAGACGGCTGCTGCTCGTGAACCCCGAAGCAGCGTTCGTTTACCGAAGCAAATATTTGTGAAGTTTTTTGTTCGTGAACGGAGGTATTGCTGTATAGACGTGTATGGGTTTTTTTTTTTTTAAAGCTGCCTAAAAGCTTGGTGAGCCACATATAAATGGCCCATTTGACCTTTCTTTAGTTAGTCACTGCTACATGGTAAGCATACATCTGACTCCTTTTTGGTAGTGGTCTGCCCCAAGAGGGGAAGGCTTTGGCTTATCGCATTTGTTTCAAGGAATAAATAATAATTTGGGACTTTATTTTTGACTTAAAACTGATTGCACATGGATGTTTCTTTTTACAATGGTTAAGTCTCTGCCAGGTGCAGGGGTAAGGGCATCCTTTTGGTAGCCATATATAAAATTTTTACATTTTATTTATACAAAAATTGGTTAAAAAAAAAAAAACATATCTCCATAGACCTAAAACAAACAATGCTTGCAATAACCTATTTCTTGTGTTGGTATTGCCGGGAGTAAAGTATCCTTGGTGAGTCCTAAGGCTATTGGATGTAATTAGTTCTTGACGTACAACAAATCCTCTAGTCTACATGTTTTGCGGTAATGACTGCTTCTTCAGGAGAAAATTTTTTTTGACTCAAAAAGGATTTTATTGATAATATGCAAAATGTTTACAAGCTGTACGGTCATATATTCTTTTTCACAAGTAGTCTTATATCCACCAAACAATGACATTTAACATATGAAATGGTCATTTACACCATATATAAACATATACCATGGGGGCCATATAGACGGGCCATATAGAGCTAGCAACAGTAAGTACCCCAGGCAGTGCTCCACCCAGCCCCTAACTTTTATGATAGCAGACGATCCATAATGAGATCATCCGGAGCTAAACCAGGGACATTCAACCAAGGTGCCCATGTTTTTTCATACTCCCCCTGTGTTGGTATATATATTTTTCTCCAATTTAATAGTGTCGCCCATTTTGTTCAACCATTCCCTCACCCCAGGGCAGGCATGGCCAAAGTCCTGCCCATGTTCCGGTTTGATGTGGCCCCCACTAGGAATTTGCATATATACACATCTGTGGCCTGCCAAGTATTTCCATCTGTGGCCCTAAAAAGCTTGAGCGTGTTATGGTTTTTTTATGCTGTTAATATATCTATCTTCTTTAGCCTGACAAATCCTGAGCGCCGCGCTCATTTTTAGAAGTCTATGCGCTAGAGCCGCTATGAAGCTGACAGCGCGAAGAGCTAATCACAGGCACTGTGACTATTCCTGATCTCTGCATCTGCGGACTGCAGATGCAGAGATTGGGGAAATGTTACAGTGCCTGTGATTGGCGGTGGCGCTGCGCACTGTCCCCTCCTTTGCGGGCTCGAGCACATAGACTTGTGAACAAGTCCCAGCTCCTACTAAGAATGAGTGCGGCGCTCGGGGATTTGTCAGGCTAAAGAAGATATATTAACAGCAAAAAAGAAAAAAAATAACACGCTCGAGCTTTGGGGGCCACCGATAGATATACTTGAGGGGCCACAAACCGGAACGTGCTTCCTTTCCTACAGAGACAGCCATTGCCCAAAGTACTCATTAGTGCGGGACACTCACTTCCAGAGACTCTCCACTCTCATCCCAGTCTTCAATTCTATAGAAGAGAAGAGGAAACTCCAATTTCTACTGGGTGAAGAGGAGCCAACGGTAATAATAGCTGCCCAATATGTGACAGAGTGTCATCGACCGAGAGGGTCATGAAAAACTGAGGACTTAAAAATCCTTTACACGGACTAATGCCCATTCCCCCTTTTTTTTTTCTTATAGAAACTCAACTTCTTTGGCAATGCTAACATGTATGTACTGTATGTAGTCCTGCCAATAAAGCTTATTTGAATTTAAAAAAAAATTTGAGATGGATAGAGAGGGGGAGAGATAGAGGTAGATAGAGAGAGCGAGAGAGATATTTTTATTTATATATACACACACACACACACACACACACACACACACCCCCACCCCCACCACTTGCTGCCTGGCCTATAGCAGGTTGACGGCCGGGCGGTGGTTCAGTTATCCTGACTGGGCGTCATATGATGTCCAGCAGGATAACAGCCGACGTGCGCATCGTGACAATCGGTGGAGCGGTGTCAGTTTGACACCGCTTTACCACATGATCAGCCGTGTCCAATTTTGGCTGATCACGATGTCAATAGGAAAAGCCGTTGATGGGCTTTTCCCTCACTCCCGTCTGGACGTGAGTAGAGGAGAGCCGATCGTTGGCTCTCCTGGCGGGGGGGGTCTGCGCTGATTTTTTTTTTTTTTTTTTTTTGCGTAGCCCCCCCCCCTCGGATCCCACACTAGAATACCAGGGAAGCCGCCAGGACCACCAGGGAAGGGGGCAACGTGGATGGCCAGGTATGTACCCCATGGCCATCCACATGTGCAATTGCCCAATCAGTGCTCACAAATGGGCACTAACTGGCACCATTATATATCAGTGATGCCCAGCAATGCCACCTATCAGTGCCCGTCATTGAAGAAGAAAACGTACTTATTTACAAAATTTTTTAACAGAAACAAAGAAAAAATTTTTTTTTTCAAATTTTTGGTCTTTTTTTTTATTTGTTGCGCAAAAAATAAAAACCACAGAGGTGATCAAATACCAAAAGAAAGCTATATTTGTGGGAACAAAGTGATAAAAAATTTGTTTGAGTACAGTGTTGTATGACCGCGCAATTGTTATTCAAATTGCGACAGCACTGAAAGCTGAAAATTGGCCTGGGCAGGAAGGTGTCTAATTGCCTGGTATTAAACATAACACGCCTTAGCTCATCATTACCCTGAGCGGAGAAGAGAAGATATATATAATCTCATCATATATTGTCATCAATGTTATGAAATGAATAGTATGCCGTTTGCAATAAACTTTGCATAAAATATTTAATTTGCATTTGAAAGTGAAAGTGTGGCTAGGCAGGTTAATTTGGATACAGCACCTCATCCCAAATTACATAAATAGTAAGTCAAGTAAAGAGGACAAGGGATTATCGCGGTGCCAAGGAAAGCAAAAAAAATATAGAAAAGTAGAGTAGCAAGTGTAAAAAAATATACAAAAATACTTTATTTCACAAAATTCAAGATTCAATACATACAAAGAACAATAAAATCATTAGCTGAGATTCACATATATATACGATACATGGCAAAGGTTGCAGTAGGGTGGGCTAAGAGTGGAGGGCCTTTGAAGCGAGAGCTCAATATCCTACATGTTTCGCCAAAGCATTGGCTTCCTCAGGGAATAATGAGAGCTAGTTTGCATAAAATATTTAATTTGCATTTGAAAGTGAAAGTGTGGCTAGGCAGGTTAATTTGGATACAGCACCTCATCCCAAATTACATAAATAGTAAGTCAAGTAAAGAGGACAAGGGATTATCGCGGTGCCAAGGAAAGCAAAAAAAGGTTGCAGTAGGGTGGGCTAAGAGTGGAGGGCCTTCGAAGCGAGAGCTCAATATCCTACATGTTTCGCCAAAGCATTGGCTTCCTCAGGGAATAATGAGAGCTAGTTTGGGTATATAAGCATCTATACATGGAAATACAAAAAACATCATGTAAACAAACAAAAAAATGAGCAAAAATATATAACCGTATAGAGATAAACTGGTATAAAAGCTGACAATGCATTGAGGAATGTGGCTGAACTATTCCGCAAGTGGAAGCCTATATCAGAGCCCCAGAAGCAAGATCATACCTGAAGGCCAGACACCCAACGGAGGCCCAATCAAGGAATCCTAGTCGCGGAGCGAGGAACTGCACCGTATCTATGTCTGCAGGGGGCATACAAAAGACCTGGCGGTTAGGTATATGGTGGATTAGGAGAATGTAGTGGCTATGCAAACTAGAAATGTGTGTGAAACACACAATAATCCAGGGTATGTATGGGGTCAACGACCATATAATAATTATATAGGGCAAATGGGCCTCAAAAAGACTTATGTTTTTTTAAAAAACAAGTGGTTTGATAAATCCAAATCGCCTGCGGAGAGATTAAGAGACCAGCAAGGCTGACTGACAAATTGATGGATGTTGATCTGAAAAAATAAACATGAAATAAGGGGAGGTGGAAAATGGAATATATAACCTGAGAGAGAAACGAAGTTTCTCTGGAGGGGTAGGAATAATGATAAAGAGAGGGCTTACCCTGTAGGTGCTTTAAAAGGCATAAAGCTGAGCGGATTCACTGCTCATATGGTATATGAGAAGTGATGGATGAGACCTTATCAAGGGCAAGGAATCCTAGGAGAGGATGAATGAGAGCCAAGTTAAGCTTGAAGAAAGGAATCATTCGGGGTGCTGGAAAGTGAAAAACAAAAAGCAGTAGAATTACCTTGCTGGTGTATGTAGGCACGTACAGGCATTTGGTAGTGTCCAGCTGGCTATGTGGACATGCCGGCTTAAATATCCCCCCCACACCGGATCAAAGGGATGATCAGGTGTGCGGACACTGAGTAGAGGCGTCGGCGCATGCGCACTCAGCAGCTCAACGAGGACCACAAGGTCCCAGATGTACCGCGGGCGCAAGCTCCAGACAACCAGGTCCCATTGGCCAATGGAAGGAGGGAGGCGCCGTTGGAGAGGATCCAGCAGCGCAGCCACAGTGCTCCCGTGGCAGTGTGGAATGCTATGGGGCTGGATGGAGCTGACGGTGCGCCGATGCCTGGGGCAGACAATGAATTGTACTGCCCTGGGCGTCCGTACAGACAACAACAATGTCAGCCCCCCCCCACAGCAGGGGATCAGTGTCAGACCCCCCCGGGGGAGAGAGGAAGTCAGGGATGGCGAGATCCGGGGATGAAGGTCCCCACCCGGGAAAAGGAAACATGGGGAGAGGTGCAGGGAAGAGGGGATGGGTACCCGATCCACCCCAAACCACCCCATAAGTTTATGGGGGCGGCGGGGATGTCCCTGCACATCTGCCCACGTATTTCAGCCACAAAGTCCACAAGATGCATATAGAATACCATGGTCCCAGTGTGAACATAATTTAGCAGGACAAATATGGGATGTATCGATGAATTTGTTCATATATGCCACAAGCAAGAAAGCCACAGAGGAGAATAAGTATTGATTGTACAGCATGGCAAAATGCAAATCAATGTTACATTAAATAAAAATAGCATATATTAGTGTACAGTATACCGATGATTATTTCATAAAAATAATCATTATTTCAGATTATTTCATAATGAGTATATCATTAAAGACATGACTACGACTGTATAGGTCAGACACAATATTGTACCATGACGGAGAGAGGGGAGAGGGGGAGGACAAGGAGATGGGAAAGGGAACCGGAAATGGGGTGCATAGGGAGGAGAAATGAGGACCATGTAAATGCAAATAAGTAAGCATACCTAAACAGAGATAGTTCTAAGGTAAGGAGTGTCTCATATCACAGAAAAGGTTTGAAACTAATATGTTCGTTAAGTCCAGGGTGTTTTGTGGCCTGTAGAATATGGATCCATTTGGTCTCCAACTGTAGTAGTCTGTTATCAATGCTCCCGCCTCTAGGGTGTGAGGGAACATGCTCGAGTGCAGAGAATTGTATAACGTGGGGGTCAAAGTTATGTTGGATGCCAATATGCCTATTTATGGCCGTGGTGGTAGTTTTTTTGAATAACGGTTTAATGTGGTCTCGAATGCGAACCTGGAAGGGTCGCTTGGTCTTACCGATGTAGTACGAGCCACATCGGCATTGGGCCAAGTAAACGACTCCCACGGTAGTGCAAGTAACTCGGTGTCTGATGCTGTGGGTAAGTCCGTTGGGAAGAGCGACTACCTTGGAATTAGTGACAAAATTACATACATCACATTTTCCGCACTGGTATGTTCCAGTGGTTGTGGAAACATGTGATGTGTCAATCGAGTGGTGACTATTAGTCGATCACGAAGTGAGGGGGATCTGCGGTAGGTAATGTCGGGATGGACTTTAACATATTTAGAAATTGTGGGATCCGCTGTTAACAGAGGCCAAAATTGGTTTAGGATCTGTCTAATTTGAGTATGTTGTCTTGAATATTGCGTGATTAGACGCACAGGCTGCCTAGTGTCTGAAGATTTATCTAGTTTTTTGGCCTTGTTAAAGGCTTTTTTTAAAAGGGAGTGGCTGTAACCTCTTTCTATGAGTCTGTTGTATAGTTCCTGTGAGGCTTGAAAAAAATCTTTATCAAGGGTGCAGTTTCTTTTCAGTCTAAGATACTGGCTAAAGGGGATGCTTTTGAGGAGGGGCTTGGGATGGGCACTGCTAGCGTGCAGAATTGTGTTACCCGAAGAGGGTTTACGATAAAGGGCTGTGTGTATCTGACCATTAATTTGCATTTAATTGTAAGGCCTCATGCCCACGAGACGCCGGAGCAAACTCTGCTGAACACGTTTTTAAAAGCTGAAACTGGCGTTTGGAAACGCCCGTTTTGCCAACGTTTTAACGCGTTTGCATCTAGAAGCGTCTGCAGAACAGAGAATGACATTTTGGGGCCCAGTATCTCGGGGCCACTTGGTGCTAGGAACCCCAAATGTGGTGTGCTTACACAGTGGAACTAGCACTACAACATATCTAGATTTGGGGTTCCTAGCACCAAGTGGCCCCGAGGTATGGAAAAGTCAGGTCGTAAAATGTCAAGCACTTCAGCAGTGAATATTTTGTGACCCGACTTTGGGGCCCCATATCTAGGGGCCACTTTGTGCTAGGAACCCCAAATTTGGATATGTCATAGTGTTAGCACACCAAATTTGGGGTTCCTAGCACCAAGTGGCCCTGAGATATGGGGCCCCAAATTCGAGTCGCAAAATGTCAAACACTTTTGCAGCAGAGAATATTTTGTGACCCGACTTTGGGGCCCCATATCTCAGGGCCACTTGGTGTTAAGAATCCCAAATTTGGATATGTTATAATGCTAGGCCCCAATGTCAGGTCGTAAAATGTTCCTTTAAAAACACTTATAAACGTAAACGCCGCGTTTGGCGTCTGAAACGTGGAAAGCTTTGGCGTCTGAACCCATTTTTTTGCTTCTGGAAAAACGAGGTTAAACGCAACTGCCTAAAAACGAGACTGTGTACATGGACACATAGGATAACTTTGAATGGGTTTAGGGGCAGTTGAAAAAAGTGTCCAACTGCCTCTGAACGTGAGTTTAACAGCGTCTCGTGTGCATGAGGCCTAATGGTTCAAAAAAAGTCAGAGAAAATGGTTGGCCCTCATGCATGTTCACTTCATGAAATCTGTCCCTCTTTGAAAAAAGTTTGGACACCCCTGCCCCAGGGTGTTCTTCCGATTTACAGTGCCTCAGTATAAGTTTCCTGGCCTGGAAGAGGGCTCTAGTTATGGCCATCTTAGAGGGCTCCTCCGGGACATCATCCATGATACCCAACAAGCACAGTTTAGGGTGTGCCTTCAGCTGAACCTGAAAGACTCTGTTAATTGTATCCATCACATCCCTCCAGTAGATATGCAGTTTAGGGCATCTCCACAGCAATGTGGATCCTGTCTCCATGATCTCTCTTGCATCTCGTACAGGAGGAATCACTCTGCACCCCCATTCTCGCCAACCTAGCTGATGTGTAGTGCACTTGGAGTAGAATGTACAGTTGGGACATCCTTTGGGCCACGTGAAGGGAGCACCTAGGGACAGCCGATAACGCCTTCTCCCATTGGTCTTCCTCGAAGGTGTCTACATCCCTCTCCCACTTAGATATGAGCCCCGAAGTATCGTCAGGGAGAACTTTAGTAAGGAGCATGGAGTAGCTGCATGATATGAACCCCTTATATGTGGATACTTCTCTCTTATAATTAAATATGGGTGTGGGATTCTGGATTCAGGCATCCCCAATCGACTGTACCCTCACTGTGTGTTGGAGCTGGAAATAGTAAAATCCCATGTAGGTTAAATTCAGCCTGTAGTGCGGTAAAATAACGCAATTTTCCATCTCTAAATATGTGTGTCATGTGTAATTCTGTATTGCTGCCATCTCTTGCTGTATTGTAGTTTTAGCAGTTCCAAGTAACGGTTGTTCCCCCAGATGGGGCTATACTTAGTGAAGCCCTCCACCTGCTGTATTGTTATAACTTTGGTCCACACTTTTTACATCAGGTTGTAAGTAGGGAATAGTTTATTTGACTTGGCAAACCTCAGCGCCTCCAGTCCCTCCTTCACCTCCCCACCTGTTCCTGCCTTAAGTAGGTGTACTACAGGGTCTATCAAATTAAGCACTAGAGTCTCAGGGGGGCTCAGGACCCTAGCTATATGTTGGAGTTGGGAGGCCATATAGTACAGCCATGGATTAGGGAGAGCAAGCCCTCCCTCCTCCTTTGGACGTTGTAGCTGTTCTAGTTTAACCCTTGCTGTGGAATTCAGCCAAATAAGTGACCTAAAAATGGAATTAATGACCCTGAACTGTTTAAGAGGAACAACCATGGGGGCATTATGAAGTATATATAGGAGCTGTGGCATTAAGATCATTTTGATCTAATTTATTCTACCCACGGGGGGGGGGACATCTTCAGCTTCGACCATACCTTCACTCGATCTCTGCAACGATTCAATAGGGGGGACAGATTCAATCTAATATAGTTCAGGGGGTTAGGCGTGATCTGTACTCCCAAATACCTGAATTCCTTGGACACTGGGATATCCAATAGAATTGATTCCTGAGAACCAGGAATGTTGTCTAGTAGCATAAGAGAGGACTTGGTCCAATTAATTACCAATCCCGAATAGTGGCCAAACGTGCGAATCACCGCCATAGCCTCCTGCAGGGATGTGGTCGTATCGCCCAATTGTAGCATGGTGTCATCTGCATATAACATGCATTTTTCTTGGCACTGTCCATACTGCAAGCCCCTGATATTTGCGTTGGCATGTATTGAAGCGGCCAGCGGTTCGATAGCTAGAGTGCACAGTAAGGGTGATAAGGGGCAATCCTGCCTGGTGCCCCTAAAAAGATTGAAATATTCAGACACCCTCCCAGATTCCTGGATGGCAACCTTCGGGGAGCTATACAGAAGTTGGACCCATGCTATATGGTTTGTGCTCATAAGTAGGACCATTCGATGCTATCGAAGGCCTTGTGGGCGTCAAGAGATATCAATGCCCTGTCACCCATATTATCAGAAATAGATTGTAGATTGATAAATAATCAGTGTAGGTTAATAGCCGTGGATTTTTGGGGCATGAACCCTGCCTGGTCCGAGTGAATTATGGATGAAATGGCTTTGTTCAGTCTCAAAGCTAACACCTTGGTCAATATTTTCACGCCTGACTGTAGAAGAGATATTGGCCTGTAAGAGCCTGGGTCTAAGGAATCTTTGCCAGGTTTCAAAAGTAGAACTACCTTAGACAGAGGAAGAGATCTGGTCGTTTTAGCTGCATTAAATACTCCCAGTAGCCTAGGTAGTACATGTTCCCCATAGTTCTTGTATACCTCTATAGGTATGCCATCTTCTCCTGGTGCCTTGGAGTTAGGGAACATAGCGGTCGCTGTTTGAAGCTCCTCCAAAGTCAGAGAAGCCTCAAGAAATTGACGGTCTTTATCTGACAGTGTGGGCAATTCTATTGCATGAATAGTTCCAAACTGTCTGAACCTTTGAGTGCAACTGCACTCTATCTTTGCCATGTACAACCCGATAGGTACTGGCCTCAAACATGATCACAAACTGGTGTAAGGCCCCGGTCGCAGAAGCAATCCCAAGGGCTCCCAGGATCAAATAAACTGTGAGGGATTGTGCAACAGGCACAACTGTAGGACAACAGGTCCCGGACTCCGCTGGTCTCACAACCACCAGTCGGAGAGTCTCTTCAGGTAAAGCAAAATGCATTTAGCACTTACCTTTTTCTTTGTCGTGGCTTCATGCTTTCTCTCTGTGGGGGGACAGAGAGCAATAAATCAGCTCTTGTTCCCGGCATAGCTGAGATTCCTTGTGCCTATATGTGACAGAGGATACAAACAGGGCAGGTTTTAAACAAATGTGCCTTCCAGGCTTCAGTGGGGTAGAAGGCCCTGAAAACTTGGGATAATTCAATCATCTTCAGCCGCCATCCTTCTGGCCGGGTGAAAAGCATTTTCATTTATATCCAAGCAGGCTGACGCATCTGCCGAAGAAATGGGCCTGGCCTCTCGCTGTAATACGGAGTCATGCGGGTATAGCATAGCGTAAGGTGCCTGTAACTTTTGTAGCCACTTCTTAACCTACGTAAACCAGGCTCTCCTCTTCTGTACATCCGAGGAAAAGTCAGGGTAAAAGGAAACACGTGCCCCATTGAACCGTACATCTTGCTTCTCTCTGGCCAGGCGTAAAATGATTTCTCTATCCCTGTAGTGTAGTAGACGGGCAAGGATAGGGCATGGGGGATGACCCGGGGGGAAGGGTTCTCAATGGAACCCTGTGGGCTCTCTCAACAGCATAAAGGGGTGTGAACGCTTCTTTCCCAAACACCTCCGGCATCCATTTTTCAATGAACTCGGGGTCTCTACCCTCAGTCTTCTCAGCGAGACCCACTATTCTCATGTTATTCCTTCTCATTCTGTTCTCAAGGTCATCTGCACGTTGGTTCACAGCAGCAACTATTCTGGATTTATGTTGTGAGTCTCTTATCAGAGGATTTGCCAATGCGGCTGTCCCCAAGAGTGGCCCAAAGTCTCAGTTGGTGGTTACGAACCCAGAATTTGCTGAAGGGAAAATCCTTCAGACCAATTATCTGGAAAGTAGTAACAACAGATGCCAGCCTTTCAGGATGGGGAGCAGTACTAGAGAAGACAACTGTCCAAGGACAGAGGTCAAGAACCGAAAGAGCCTCGCCCATCAGCATCCTAGAGATTCGGGTAGTGTGTCTGGCTCTAAAAACCTGTACTTCCAGGTTAAAGAATTGTCCTGTCAGGATCCAATCCGACAATGCCACGGTTTTGGCTTTTATCAGTCACCAAGGGGGCACCAAGAGTCTCTCAGCTCAGAGAGAGGTGAAGCATGTTCTAGGCAGTCTTCATCCCAGGAGTAGAGAATTGGCAGTTTGAGTACTTAAGTCGCCAGCAGTTATTCCCAGTAGAATGGTCTCTTCACCCCAACATTTTTCGGGCTCTCTGGCAAAGATGGGGGACTCCGGACGTAGATCTTCTAGCGTCCAGGTTCAACATGAAGTTAGTCAACTTTGTGTCCAGGACAAGGGATCCACTCGCATGCGGAAAGGATGCGTTGGTGACCCAGTGGGATCAGTTCTCACTGATCTATGCATTCCCCCCTATTCATTTGCTGCCACAACTTCTTTGCAGGATCAAGCTAGAAAGAAGGCCGGTAATTCTGATAGCACCAGCCTGGCCCAGAAGGTCATGGTACACAGAAATTGTAAAGATGGCAGTGGAGGGTCCATGGTCCCTCCCACTAAGGCCAGACCTGATCTCACAGGGGCCGATATTCCATCCTACCTTACGGTCTCTAAATTTAACGGCTTGGCTATTGAAACCCACATTCTGAAGAAATGTGGGCTTTCTGGGTCAGTTATTTCTACTTTGATTAACCACTTGACATCCGGCCGTAGCTGAATGACGGCTACAGCGCGGATCTCACTTCCCGGGAGGCCGTCATATCACTGCCTCCCCTTTCCTCGCTCCCTGTGCGTGCTCACATATGAGATCATCTCTCATTGCCGGCTCTCTCTCCTCACACAGAGATAGCGTGTGGGGAGAGAGAGAATCTGTCAGCGATCTGTGAGTTTTTGTGAGTAAAAAAACATTTACAGTGCCCACCTGTACAAATCGGTGCCCACCTGTCTGCCCAGCGGTGATCAGTTTCCATCTGCACATCTTCACAATCAGTGCCCACCTATGCCACCTCATCAGTGCCCACCTGTGCCAATCAGTGCCCATCTGTGCAATCAATCAGTGCACATCTGTGCCGCCTCATCAGTGCCCATCTGTGCCGCCTCATCAGTGCCCAGCTGTGCCACCTCATCAGTGCACATCTGTTCCGCCTCAGTGCCCACCTGTGCCACCTCATCAGTGCCCACCTGTGCCATCTCATCAGTGCGCACCTGTGCCACCTCATCAGTGCCCACCTGTGCCACTTCAGTGCCCACCTGTGCCGCCTCATCAGTGCACATCTGTTCCACATCATCAGTGCACATCTGTTCCACCTCATTAGTGCCCACCTGTGCCGCCTCATCAGTGCCCACCTGTGCCACCTCATCAGTGCCCACCTGTGCCACCTCATCAGTTCACATCTGTGCCACCTCATCAGTGCACATCTGTGCTCATCAGTGCACCTCATCAGTGCCCATCAGTGCAGGCTTAGCAACCATGTCCAAAAGATGTTTTTCCCCCGAGGAGGCGTACCAAATACTGTCCCAGGCCGACGAGAGCAACAGGGAGCTCTCTTTTTCGGATTCCCTTTTAGACTCCGATTCTGAGTCAGACATAAATTATGAGCCAGTCCTCAGTAGTGGAACACTGAGTGACTCAGAGGAGGAAGATATTCGGCCTGCCAAATGAAGGAGTTCTGTTGAGGAGGTAGTGCCATCCACCAGCACCGCAGTGCCATTCACCAGCACCGCAGTACCTCGGCAAGAAAGGCCAAGGACCCATGCCAGCCTTCCCTATGCCCTGCAGAACCCCTTGTGGCTTCCTCCTAATTCAGGAGAAGCCAACATTCCCCCTTTCACTGCCCAGCCAGGAGTCCAGGTGGACACAGAGAATTTTTCCCCAATACATTTTTTTGATTTCATTTTTACCGATTACATGCTATCAAATATTGTGGCCCAGTGCAACTTTTATGCACAGCAATTTATTTTAAATAATCCATTGTCCTACTATGCCGAACCCTACGAGTGGAGAGACCTAACGGTGGAGGAGTTGAAGGTTTTTTTAGGCTTCACATTTAATATGGGACTCACCAAAAAAACACTTTGATGTCCTATTGGTCAACTCACCCCATCCACCACATGCCAGTATTCTCCAAGGTAATGCCCAGAAACAGATACCTCATGATAATGAGGTTCCTTCATTTCAATGACAATACCCAGTGCCCTCCCTGAAATGACCCAAACTATGACAGGCTTTTCAAAATTCGGTCACTTCTAAATTATTTTTCTGAAGTATTCCCCCAGCTGTTTACCCCGGACCAAAACATATGTGTGGATGAGTCCCTTGTTAAGTTTAGTGGCAGGCTTAAAATAAAACAATTTATTCCCAGTAAAAGGGCCCGCTATGGGGTGAAGGTATACAAATTATGTGACCGAGTCACAGGGTACATATATGCCTTCAAAGTGTACGAAGGGAAGGACACCCAGCTGCTACCCCCTAATTGCCCAGACTACATGGGATCAAGTGGGAAAATTGTTTGGGACCTCATATACCCCCTACTGGAGAAAGGCTACAATTTATACGTAGACAACTTCTACACATCTCTGCCCCTGTTCCACAACCTTCACCGGAAGAAGACGCCAGCATGTTGTACCGTAAAAAAGGACCGGAAGGGCTTTCCTCAAAGTCTTGTCAATAAGAAATTGAGAAAAGGAAAAACGGCAAGTCTACGAAACAACGAGATTTTGGCAGTGAAGTGGAGGGACAAAAGGGATGTCTACATGTTGTCTTCAATCCACAATGATACCTTCGTGGAAATCCCCAGAAGGAATGGCCCCATACAAAAACCTAAATTCATCTATGATTATTATTTGTTTATGGGGGGAGTCGACTTCAATGACCAGATGCTGGAACAATACCTTGCCACAAGACGGACATACCATTGGTATAAAAAAGTTGCAATTTATTTTTTTCAATTGGCCATATACAATTCATATGTAATTTACCGCAACTCCACCCAAAACCCCAAACGCTTCCTTGGCTACCAGGAGGAAGTTTTCACTGCCCTTATATTCCCCAACGGCACACCAGAAAATATACGATCAGATGTTCTTAGTCGACTCTCCGTACGCCACTTTCCCGATAAAATCCCTCCCAAACCAACAGGCCGACGTAAAAAAAAAAAAAAGGTGTGTACCAGAGCAGGATTCAGAAGAGACGCATCTTTTTATTGTGCACAATGTCCTTCTGAACCAGGCCTCTGCGTAGGTGAATGTTTTCGCCGTTACCATACTTCAGTAAATTATTAGTGAAGTATGGTAAACGTAAGCCTCAGTTCCTGCAATTTACCCTCACACCCCTTATGCCACTGCCTGCTCTGTAACTGACCCTGGCTTGTTATTTGACCACGCTTCTGTCTGCCGATTCTGTACATACATCTGCCTGATCTGGAACTGACCTTGGACTGTTTGACCATGTTTTTTGCCTGCCTCATGGACTGATTTTGTACCCTACTACTGGACTAGTGGGATTCAACACAGGGGTCTCACATATGTGAGGGCCTCCAGAATTGTTTTTCTGGATGAAGAAAACATTTTTTTTTGTTTTCTCAATCCTAGATTAGGGTCTGGAGACTCAGAGGCTTCAAAGAGATTTGGGTGGGAGAAGCCTCTACCCCTGTCCCCATTCTGTCCTGAAACGAGGCCCTATTTCTGCCTGTAGGACTTACTGCCGTCATGCCTCTGCCTGTCACACTGACCACACAACATGGACCTGCCTACTACCAGGACCAATATTTTTGGCACTGCTGACAATATCTCTGCCTGCACTGACCCTGGACTTTATATGGACAGTAACCCTGCCTGCTGCCTGGACAATTGTGTTCGCCGTTGCTGACCAAGTCCCTGCCTGCTGCCTGGACCAGTGCTATCCTCCTGTGTACAACTGCGCTACTACAACCACAGGTAATCTTTTGTTTACACTTTGCTCAGCATAATGTATTTTGGGGTGTAATTCTTGGTATGTGCATGCTATGTGTTCCTTGCATGTTGGATCTCTGTATGTGGCCAGGCTGTGTAGAAGTCTCACACATGTGGTATCGCCATACTCAGGAGGAGTAGCAGAATGTATGGGGTCATTTTGTGGGTGTTTCCATTGTCCTGGTGCTCCAGGGCCTTCAAAAGTGTAATAGGTGGTTGAGAAATGTGATGTGTACCGTATTTATCGGCGTATAACACGCACCCCAAGTTTAGGAGGGAATTTTAAGGAAAAAAACTTTTAGGAACAAAGTTTAAGGAAGAAAAACTTACATTAAAATGCCCATCAATGCAGCGTTATCGGTGTCCATCTGCAGTCTTGTCAGTGTCAGTGCAGCCTTGCCCCAGTGTCTATTGCAGCCTTGTCAGTGCAGCTTTGCCCCAGTGCAGAATTGTCAGTGCAGCCTTGCCCCAGTGTCCATTGCAGCCTTGTCAGTGCAGCTTTGCCCCAGTGCAGCCATGTCAGTGCAGCCATGTCAATGCAGCCTTGCCCCAGTGCAGCCTTGCCCCAGTGCAGCTTTGCCCCAGTGCAGCCTTGCCCCAGTGCAGCCTTGTGTGATCACCGCGATCCCTGCCGACATACACAGCCGTGTGTAAATTTAAATATGGCGCCGAGATACACATACCCGAGAGTCCTCGGCTTTTCTCTGCTTCGCTTACAGTCCTGTTCAGTCCCGCCCTATGATGGACATCACACAGGTCCAATGGCGGGACTGAGCGGGACTGTAAGCGGCACCGAGAAAAGCCGAGGACTCTCGGGTATGTGTATCTCGGCTCCGCCGAGTCCCTGCAGTCTCGGCGCCATATTTGAATTTACACACGGCTGTGTATGTCGGCGGCAATCGCCGTGATCGCTCCGATCACACAAAATTGGCGGGGATCGGCCTATAACACGCACCCACGATTTCCCCCTGATTTTCAGGGGAAAAAAGTGCGTGTTATATGCCGATAAATACGGTAATTTATGCTCCTAGAACACCTGATGGTGCTCCCTGCATGTTGGGCCTCTGTATGTGGCCAGGCAAGGAAAAAGTCACACACATGTGGTATCATAATACTCAGGAGGAGTAGCAGAATGTATTTTGGGGTGTCATTTTTACTATCTAAATGCTATGTGTTGGAAATATCTTATAAATGGACAACTTTGTGTAAAAAAATGCGTTTTCATTTTTTTTCCACATTTTCCAAAAACTTCTGGAAAAAAGTGAACCATTCAAAAGACTCATTATGCCTCATAGATTATACGTTGGGGGTGTTAGCTTTCCAAAATGGGCTCATTTTGTGGGTGTTTCCATTGTCCTGGTGCTCCAGGGCCTTCAAAAGTGTAATAGGTGGTTGAGAAATGTGATGTGTAATTTATGCTCCTAGAACACCTGATGGTGTTCCCTGCATGTTGGGCCTCTGTATGTGGGCAGGCAGTGAAAAAGTCACACATATGTGGTATCGTAATACTCAGGAGTAGCGATTGACCGATATGGGTTTTTCTCTGGCCGATATTTAGAAATCGCGGTGGCCGATGGCCAATGTATGATGCCGATATGTTAGGCCGATTTTTTTTTTTTTTCTTCCCTTCATCTCATAAAATCTAACAGTTAGACCCCTTTCACACTGGGGCGTTTTTCAGGCGCTTTTGGGCTAAAAATAGCGCCTGTAAAGTGCCTGCAAAACGGCTCCCCTGCAGTCTCAGTGTGAAAGCCTGAGTGCTTTCATACTGAGGCGATGCGCTGGCAGGATGTTAAAAAAAAGTCCTGCAAGCAGCATCTTTGGAGCGGTGCATACCGCTGCTCCACCACTCCTGCCCAATGAAATGAATGCGCACCCCTGCCGAAGCGCCTGCAAAGCGTTTCGTCAGCGGCGCATTTAACCCCTTTCTCGTCCGCTAGCTGGGTTATAAGCGCCCCACTAGCAGCCGAATGGCACCACTAAAATGACGATAAAACGCCACTAAAACTAGCAGTGTTTTACCGTCAACGCATGCCCGCTCCAGTGTGGAAGCAACCTTTTTTTGTAATTCCTTTATTTTCCAAAAATAAATGTTACAGTTCAGTGGACAAAACAAAAGCACAATACATTATATATGTATATAATAAAAACAGAAATGGAAAGAAGTCATTAACAGAGTCATTTGCCATATCGACAGTGTAAAGCAACATTTCCTTTGGTTATACGATCTGTGTAACATGTATAAGGAAGAAAGAAATGGGTCATGCAAAATAACTGTCTGAATGCCCCACCGGGGAAGTTTCCTGAGAGTGACCCTATTTAATCATTAGACCGTATAACTATCATGACCAAACAGTGAATGAAATACTCTCGGCTGGCTAGGGGTGAATACTCCCTAGAGGACCAGCAGAGTCCAGCAGTGGGATACAACATACAATGTAAACCAGGATATTCAACATATCTAACTAAACCTTCCCAAAACTGGAAAATTATAGAAAGGGGACAAGAAAAAAGGGGGGGGAGCGAAAGAAAAGGAGGGGGAGGGAGGAGAAGTATATCCAACTAAAAATTTAAACAAAGAGAAAAGGGGAAAGGAAATAGAAAAAAAAGGGGGGGAGGAGAAGAGGATAAATAGAGGGGTAGGGAACAGTAAGATACAAAAGAAGGGTGCATGAGAAAGATACAAGGGAAGAGGAAAGACAAGAAGAAAGACAAAAAGAAAGAAGAAGAAACGGTAGCGAAGCCCTCCGACCAGGCGGCGACCCCCATACCGGGGGTCATTCAGTCTGTGCCACCTCACGGAGGTATGCCTCGGAATAGATAAAGTGCTGCCAGGAACGCCATGTCTCCTGAAAGGCCTCCTCCCTGCCGTACAAAGTGGCAGTAAGATCTTCCATATCACGCAACTCATTGATCTTGGCATACCACTGTAATTTCGTTGGTGGGGTCTCCGATCTCCAAGACAAGGGTATGCATGCCTTGGCTGCATTCAGTAACTGTATAGTGAGGGAGGCTTTATATTTCTTGATTGGTCGTCTGGAGAGGTGCAGTAGACATGCCCCAGGATCCACTTCCAAAGTGACACCAGTCAGATGCTCGATCGTGCATGCCACCTCCTGCCAGTAGGGTTTGATTTTGGGGCAGTCCCAAAAAATGTGGAACATTGTTCCTTCACCCGCCCATCAACGCCAGCAAAGACTTGGGACCTGCGGAAAAAAACGGTGTAGGGTGGATGGCACTCTGTACCATCGAGTCACAATTTTATAACAGTTCTCCTGTACCCTGGTGGCCAGGGAAGATTTCTGGGCGAAATCTAAAATCTTCTCCTTCTGTGATTCATCGAGGCGAACTCCTAAGTCTTCCTCCCATTTAGAGAGGAAAGGGGGGATGAACCCCTCAACCGGGGAAATCAGGGAGGAATAGATTAAAGACAGAGAGTGGCGTACAGGTTCCCTGCAGTGGCATATTTGTTCTAACTCTGTGAGCGGGCGCGAACTGCCCAGAGTCCGTGTACATCGGCGTAAATAATTATGCAGTTGGAGTCCACTCAAGAAATCCAGTGGCGGGTTGGAACCTTCCAGCCCGGCAGCCGCACTAAGCTGGCCATTCGGTCCAAGAAAGTCATGAAGGTGCGGCCACCTCCCCTCCGCCGACAGGGACCTATAAATTGGACCCTGGCAACCAGGTGGGAAATCTGGGTTGCCCAGGATCGGCACCATGGGGGAAGGCAGGGGGGATATCGAGGATTGTCGGAAGGTGTCTCTAGCGACCTGTATTGTGCTTCCTAGAGTAGGGTGATTAACAAGGGCCTGCGGTAGGGGGGTGGCGATCCGCGGCCAGCTCTTGGCTGTGCCTTCAGAGTCCTCCAATTCCATTGTTACCCACTGTTTTGCCTCCGCATGACAGTGCCAGTCAATTACCCTAGTAAGATGTGTTGCCCTATAGTAGGCTTTCATGTCAGGGAGTCCAACCCCCCCCCCCCGTGCTTTGCCATATGAAGTATTTGCAGTTTAATACGTGGCTTCCGGTGTGACCAGACAAACTCTCGGAATATTGAGTCAATTCGCTTGAAGAAAGGGGGTGGGAGGCGGATGGGGAGGGTTTGTAGCAGGTAGAGCGCCCTCGGCAGTGCGGTCATCTTGATGGCATTACAACGTCCGAACCATGTTAAAGTAAGGGAGTGCCAGTGATGTAAATCCGTTTTGAGACTATGAAGTAATGGGGTGAAATTCGCTTGATAGAGATTGGCGGGGTCAGGGGTAATTGCTATACCTAAATAGGGCATAGTGTTGGTTGCCCAGTGGAATTGGTATTCTGAGAGCAGTTGACGTATTGTGTCCGAACCCAGCGTGATATTAAGTAGGGAGGATTTGGTCATATTTATTTGAAAAAGGGATAGAGCCCCATATTCCTGAAGGGAATGTAATAACATAGGGAGCGAGGCAAGTGGGTCTGTCAGGAAGAAAATGAGGTCATCCGCAAAGGTAGCGACCTTATGTGCCCCAGAGGATTTGCGGTAACCAATAATATCTGGGTTTGCCCTTATCCTACATAGAAAAGGTTCTAGGGTGAGTATAAAAATCAACGGGGACAGAGGACAGCCCTGTCGGGTACCATTTCGGATGTTGAAGTAGCCCGATCTTGCCTCATTAACCTTCACCGCAGCTGTAGGATAGGAATAGAGAGACAGTATCCAACTGAGCATCGAAGCGCGGAGACCAATATGCTCTAAGGTGGCCTGTATAAAAGTCCAATCTACCCGGTCGAAAGCCTTCTTCGCGTCTGTTGACAGCAGGAGAGGGGGTCGCCGAGATGTCCTAGCAGCATGGATATGGTTAACTACCCTAATGGTGTTGTCACGGGGTTCTTGCAGTGGTACAAAGCCTGCTTAGTCTTTATGGATTAAGCTGGGTATATGTGGAAGCAGCCTATTCGCCAATATCTTGGCGAATAATTTCAGGTCAGCGTTCAGGAGAGCTATCGGCCGATAGCTCCCACAACGCAGTAAATCCTTCCCCTCCTTTGGGATGAGGGATATGTAAGCTCTAAGGGTGTCTATGGGGAAGGAATTGCCTTTTGTGATCGAGTTAAGTGCAGAAACCAATGGTTTAGAGAGCGTCTCAAAAAAGGTCTTATAATAAGCTGGTGTAAGGCCATCAGGGCCTGGGGCTTTCCTTGGCTTTGAATTTGCCAATGCTATACCCAGCTCCTCCACCGTAATGGGTTCCTCCATTTCCTCCTGAACATCGGCCGGAAGGGAGGGCATGCCCGATGGAGGCTAAGTATGTGCACGGGGTGAATCCCCCGGCGGAATTAGGGTCCTCGGGAGGGGGCCTGTCTAGATTGTAAAGACCGTTATAGAACGATCGAAACTCCTCTGCCATGTCGGAAGATGTAGACACCTTCCGCCGGATGAGGACAGGATGTGAGAAATATAGGTTCTATAGTTCTTCGCGAGCTTTGAGTAATTCCTGGTAGGTGGAGCGAGCTAGACTAGCCTTGTGGGAGCACTCTAAGGTCAGAATCTGAAGGAGGAGTTCATCAAATCGTCGTGTTCTCTCCCGTTTAAGACGGGCCCCTATGCTGATTAGGATGCCCCTAACAACCGTCTTATGTGCCTACCACATCACTAAGGGATTGGGGACCGAGGTTTCGTTTAAGGAAAAATATTCCTGTAGCTTGACCTGTACCTCCACGCGAATCTCCTCAGACTGCAGCAAAGCCTCGTTTAACCTCCACGAGCGTGGGGGTTTGCTCATCGGTCCCAATTGAAGCGTCAGGTGTATTGGTGCATGGTCCGAGAAGGAGATGACATCTATAGAAGAGGCCACCACCCTGACTAGATCCTTATGGGATAGTAACAGATAGTCCAATCGCGAGTATGAGTGATGGACTTGAGAAAAGTAGGAATAGTCTCTGTCTTGTGGATGTAGTAGGCGCCACGGATCTATCAGGCGCAGGGTATGAAGGTCGGATTTCAACCGTTTAAGGCAGGCATATGAAAGATGGGAAGCGCCCCGTGAGGTGTCTAACAAAGGGTCCATCGCAAAGTTCATAACACCCCCAAAAATTAGCATCCCTTCCGAAAACTCCAGTAGCTGTGGTAATAGCCCGCATAGGAATTGTGTGTGATCTACATTGGGGAAGTATACACTAGCAAAAGTGACCTGCACGTCAAAGACCTTTCCCTTAAGCAGGAGATAGCGGCCCTGTGGGTCTACCCACTGCGCCTCAAACGTCCACGGTACTGACTTTGCCACCAGGATGCTAACCCCCTTAGATTTGGAGATGGGTGATATACTATGGTATGCCGTCGGGAATGATCCATTAGTCAATTTGGGAATACGGTCACCATGGAAGTGCGTTTCCTGTAAAAGGGCAACTTGAGTTTTGCCTCTGCGTAGATCGGCTAAAAGTTGAGAGCGCTTTTCCAGGATATTAAAGCCACGTACATTGAGGGAGGTAACCTTTAGGAGACCCATCGCGTCGTCTATTGACACGACAGACACTGTTAATAGGATGAGGAGGGCAATCACTTCTAGCCCACGTCCCCACCCAGTCGGGGGACAACACCACAGAGAGAGAAAAGGGGGTAGAAACAGAGCGAGAAGGAGGGAGAAGCAGAGGGTGGTGGAAGGGGGGGGAAGAGGGAAATTAAAAGGGAAAATTAAGCTTGTAATAGAATTACTCTGTGGACCCCCGATTAGCACTAAGAATAGCAATCGGGAGGCCGCCCTATATGGGGGTGGTCAGTGCAGCGAGGATCGCCGTTCGTCAAGTACATATATAACCTAAAGGTAAATAAGAAAAATTTCCTTTCTGAGAGAATATGCACTAGGTAGAGACAATGAGAACCTTAGGAAGTGGATATAACATTATAACCAGCTTAAAAATATATATATCTAAGCTCCAGTGTATTGCTAGCAGTCATGAGTGACTCAGTGATACCCGTTCTCTAGAGCCGCCTGGTGTCGATGCACCGCTGAGGCGGCCTTTAGACAGGGGGGTCCGGTACACACTGCGCGCACCACCGGGCCATGCCCGAACAGGATCCCCCATATCCCATCTCCCAGTGCATCAAGACCGGGACACCAGTTTTCCAGCATAGAGGATACTTTCCATAAACGGATGGAAGAGAGCAAGGGCAAAAAGTGCCTCACCAAAGTAAACATAACCCAAACATAACATAAAAAAAAACAAGAGTGAAACCCATAGAAAACACATGTAACACTTAGCAGCCTGTAATTGTATCCCTGACGGTTAGGCCCCAGAGTATCAAGACCCATGCAGATCAGCACACGACCCCCAACAATGCCTGAGAGGACAACCAACAGGGGAAAGGCCCGGGGCCACCCCCTCGAGAGGCCCCGAAATGGGGCCAACCGAGGTGCAATCTGGGATTGATTGGATTGATCCCACTATTGACAAACAGGGGATGACAAATATGCCCCAAGATAAGGAGCATAGGGTGGCTCATCGGACCCACCAACCAGTCACCCATCCCATCACCCATTACGAGGAAGGGCCAAGCTGGGGAAGCAGTGCGCAGACCCACACAAGTCAAGTCCTGTTGCGGCCTGCAGGCACATTGTAAGAAATTCACCCCCTCCCCACCCAGCAAAACCCAAAAAGAAAAACAGCACATGGGAGACAGATTTGGCCAGTCAGTAGTGGAAGGGATGATAAAGAGCCCACAAAAACATGTCTCCCAGACATAGTCAAGTTCTTGAACGTCGACTGTAATGTTCCTGGGTGGGTCGCCAAACAGAGGGGAGGTGATGGATGCTATAGACATAGAATGCTGCAAAGTCTTACCAGTTCCCGTAGCTTGGAGATCGATTAGTCCTCGGAGGATGTCGGATGTAATCTGACAACTTCTCGGTTTGGCGGGCGAGATCGTGAGCGTCTTACCCTTTGTTGCCTGGGAGCAGTTGGACCTGGTGTGTCCTGGGAAAGCAAATAATCAAACCAGTTGGGCACATTGATCGTGGGTCTGGCAATGAAGTGAAACAGGTCGGGGAGTTGATCCGGTGTGCGGAGGTGAAATTCAGATCCTTGTTTCTTGACAATTAGATGTAAGAGGTGACCCCAGCGGTAAGTGGCATCAGCCTCATGGATCACCTCCAGCAGAGGCCGCATCAGCCCTCGCATAACTCGTGTTTGTCTGGAGATATCTGGGAAGATCCGAATGGTAGCCCCGTCAAAGTCTATCGGACCCCTCTCCCAGGCTAGGCGCAAGATGTCCTCCTTAATTGTAAAAAAGTGCACCCTGCACAGCACATCCCGGGGGAGATCAAGGTCAGCCGATGTCCGCTGGGCGGAAGAAGGGGCCCTGGGGCCAGGTATGCGGTGCACCCTATCCAGTTCCAAATCTGCGGTAGGTGGTTTACCCAGGACCTGGTTCAAAATAGCAACAACAGTGGACCGGAGATCTGGGCCCATGGTGGCCTCTGGGATACCTCTGAGGCGTAGATTGTTCCGCTTGCTCCTGTTTTCGCCGTCATCAAGCCGTAGGTGGACATCTACAAGATGGCGACGGAAAGCCTTATGCTCAGACTCCAGGGATGTGATGCGGGCTTCAGTGGCTGTATGAGAGGACTCAATAACAGTTACCCTCTCTTCTACTGTGTCAACTTGCTGCTTCAAGTCATGCAGTTCTCTAGTAAGAGCACTGACAATTGAAGTTGCCATGGCGTTTAAGTCCTGCTTGGTGGGTAAGCCTGACACTATATCCCTTAGTGAACCCTCCACAAGGCCGCGCAGATCCCCTGTGCCATCTGATGGCAATGAAGTGTCCGCGAACGGGATGGCAGGGGATTGTATGGGAGAGGGTGCTCTGTGTGGGAGAGGGGGAAAATCCTCCTCCGCTGCGGAGACAGCTGCCTGTGTGCCCTTCTTACTTGAAGCGCCGGTACTCGCCGTGGTGACTCGTGGCGGCGCCATCTTGCTCCGGCCAGCGGGTGAGGAGATTTGCTGCTGTCTCAGAAAATAGTGGGAGATTTCGGGTCCCCTTCGTTCCTCGGTGGCTGGTGGGTGTTTGTGCCCCCCTGGCATGTGAAGCTGGCTTGGCTGTTCGGTTCTGCGGGTGATTCTCAGCCCGTTCCAGTGCAGAGCTCCCGGCGGTGTGTCCTCACGCTTCCATAGCTAAGCCACGCCCGTGGAAGCAACCTTAAGTAATAAGTGATACAGAATTTTTTTTACATTTAAACATTTATTAAACAAAACAAACCTCCAATCAGTACACTTGTATGTATAATTTAGATTTAAAAAAAGCAAAAAAAAAAAACAAACTATATTTTAAATATTAAATACACAAAAACAGGTAATCAAAACTTTTGGACGAAAAAAATGGGCTAACTTTACTGCTTAGTTTTTTTTTAAATTCATTAGTGTTAAATTCATTAGTGTTTAAAAGACCGCTGCGCAAATACCGTGTGACATAAAATATTGCAACAACCGCTATTTTATTCCCTAGGGTCTCTGCTAAAAAAAATATATATATAATGTTTGGGGGTTTGAAGTGATTTTCTAGCAGAAAATACAGGATTTTTACTTGTAAGCAACAAGTGTCAGAAAAGATTTAGTCTTTAAATGGTTAAACTGAGAGCTTCTACACACAGAATTCAGTCCATTGATAAGTGTAAACATTGTATTGCTTCAGGTTCTTTTTATCAGATTTGGCAGGCTGCCCAGAGAAGGAGAGAAGTCGCTTCACAGAAGACTTCAGGCAACTTGCATTGACTTCTATTACAGAAGTCATTTGCAAGTCGCGCTGAAGTTATAATCGGCCTTTTTTATCAGCACAATCGGCCGATGCCGATTAAATAAAAAACGCCAAATATCGGCCAATATATCTGTCGCCCTCTACTCAGGAGGAGTAGCAGAATGTATTTTGGGGTGTCATTTTTGCTATCTAAATGCTATGTGTTGCAAACATCTTATAAACGGACAACTTTGTGTAAAAAAAATGCGTTTTCATTTTTTTCCCACATTTTCCAAAAACTTCTGTAAAAAAATTAACCATTCAAAAGACTCATTATGCCTCATAGATTATACGTTGGGGTGTTAGCTTTCCAAAATGGGGTCATTTTGTGGGTGTTTCCATTGTCCTGGTGCTCCAGGGCCTTCAAAAGTGTAATGGGTGGTTGAGAAATGTGAGGTGTAATTTATGCTCCTACAACACCTGATGGTGCTCCCTGCATGTTGGGCTTCTGTATGTGGCCAGGCAGTGAAAAAGTCCCACACATGTGGTATCACTATGCTCAGGAGGAGTAGCAGAATGTGTTTTGGGGTGTCATTTGTGGTATACACATTAGAGGTCGACCGATATATCGGCCGATATTTGGCGTTTTTTACTTAATTGGCATTGGCCGATTGTGCTGATAAAAAAGGCGGATTATAACTTCAGCGCGACTTGCAAATGACTTCTGTAAGGCTGCTTTCACACTGGGGCGGTAGGGGGCATCGGCGGTAAAACGGCGCTATTTTTAGTGCTGTTTTACCGCGGTATTCGGCCGCTAGCGGTGCGGTTTTAACCCCCCGCTGGCGGCCGAAAAAGGGTTAAAGCCACTCGTATAGCACGGCTATAGCCGCGGTATAGCCACGCTGTCCCATTGATTTCAATGGGCAGGAGCGGTTTAGGAGCGGTGAATACACCGCTCCTTCACCGCTCCAAAGATGCGGCTTGCAGGAGATTTTTTCTTCTCCTGCCAGCACACTGCTTCAGTGTGAAAGCCCTCGGGCTTTCACACTAAACAAACAGCAGAGGCTGTTTTGGGGCAGTTTGCAGGTGCTATTTTTAGCGCAATAACGCCTGCAAACCGCCCCAGTGTGAAAGGGGTCTAATAGAAGCCAATGCAAGTTGCCTGAAGTTTTCTGTATAGAGACTTCTCTCCTCCTCTGGGCAGCCTGCCAAATCTGATAAGAAGAAACATTGTATCTCTTCTTGGTTCTTTTATCAATGAACTGAACTCTGTGTGTAGGAGTTCTCAGTTTAACCATTTAAAGACTAAATCTTTTCTGACACTTGTTGCTTACAGGTAAAAATCCTGTATTTTCTCCTAGAAAATCACTTAGAACACCCAAAACATTATATATATATATTTTTTTAGCAGAGACCCTAGGGAATAAAATAGCAGTTGTTGCAATATTTTATGTCACACGGTATTTGCGCAGCGGTCTTTCAAACGCAATTTAAAAAAAAAAAATACACTAATGAATTAAAAAAAAAAAAACTAAGCAGTAAAGTTAGCCCATTTTTTTTTTGTCCAAAAGTTTTGATAACCTGTTTTTGTGTATTTAATATTTAAGATAGTTTTTGTTTTTGTTATCTAAATTATACATACAAGTGAACTGATTGGAGGTTTGTTTTGTTTAATAAATGTATGAAATTTTCTGTATCGCTTATTACTTAAGGTTGCTTTCACACTGGAGCGGGCAGGCGCTGACGGTAAAACGCTGCTAGTTTTAGCGGCGCTTTACGGTAATTTTAGCGGCGCTATTCGGCTGATAGCGGGGCGCTTATAACCCAGCTAGCAGCCGAGTAAGGGGTTAAATGGGAGTGGAGTGGTGGAGCAGCGGTATACACCGCTCCAAAGATGCCGCTTGCAGGACTTTAGTCAATTTTATTTCAAAGACCGCTTGCTACGCATTCTTTAGTCTGGGATTTTATGCAAGGGGTGATGCAGATTCATCCGCCAGTTAAATCACCTTTAAGCCCTTGAGACTTAAATTTAGTTTTGTCAGTGTTACAAAAACAGCCATTTGAACCGATACAGCGTATTCCATTAGTCCTTCTGACAAGGAAGCTGATATTTTTGGTTGTTATATCCTCAACAAGGAGGGTTTCGGAATTGGCTGCTCTTTCTTGTAAAGAGCCATATTTGATTTTTCATGAGGACAGAGTGGTGTTACGCCCTCATCCAGGTTTTTTGCCAAAAGTAGTTTCAGGTTTTCCCCTGAACCAAGATATTGCCCTGCCATTTTTCTTTTTCCAAAACCATGTTCCAGGGAAGAAAAGTCACTACATTGTCTTGATGTGGTGAGAGCAGTGAAAATCTATTTAAAGACAACTGCTCAGATTCGTAAGACTGATGTCTTATTTATTCTGCCAGATGGTCCTAAGAAAGGACAGGCAGCGTCGAAATCCACTGTCGCTAAGTGGATTCAACAAGTGATAATTCAAGCTTATGATTTAAAGGGTAAAATTCCCCTGTTTCTACCAGGTCGGTTAGTGCTTCTTGGGCAGTGCATCACCAGGCCTCCATGGCTCAGATCTGCAAGGCCTGCATACATTCACAAAATTTTATCAAGTGGATGTAAGGAGGTATGAGGATATCGCCTTCGGGCGCAGTGTGCTGCAGGCAGCAGTATAAGTACTCTGGTCTGGGGGTGCACTACGGGTTGTCTCTCCCTCCCCTCAAATAGCACTGCTATGGGACGTCCCATTAAGTTATTACTTAGGCTCTGTGTCCCATGATGTACGATAAAAAAAATAGGATGTTCCCATGATGTACTCCAAGAAAAGGATTTTACAGGTAAGCTGCTATAAAAATCCTATTTTTTGCTAGAAAATTACTTGGAACCCCCAAACATTATATATATTTTTTAGCAGAGACCCTAGGGAATAAAATGTCAATTGCTGCAATATTTTATGTCACACTGTATTGCCCAGCGATCTTTCTAACGCAATTTTTGGGAAAAAATACGCTTCAATGAATTAAAAAAAAACGAAATAGTAAAGTTAGTCCAATTTTTTTTGTTTTAATGTGAAAGATGATGTTACGCAGCGAGAATCGTGATCTATCTTCTAAGCAAAAAATTGTGATTCTCATTTTAGCCAGAATCGCGCAGCTCTACTGTACGCCCATTTGCGCAGCCATGCCATTGTGCTGACATATATTGTTGTGCACTGGTCGGCAAGCGGTTAAAACATGTTATACAGCACAGTGTTTGTGCTCTGTAATGTGACCCTTTGTAGAGGTTTATTGACGACCTATATAAAAGGAAAAACCCTCAAAGTGGGAGTTTAACGGTACTGGGTCATTATTATATCAAGTAAATGAAAGTATTTCTGAATAGTATAAAAGTTAACAAATCTTTATTAATACAAAATTAATAAAACATTACAATATATCTTAAAAATGATGCAAAAGTGTTCTTGACACTGTACTCAAGTTGTAATCACCAAAACAGGATGAAAAATGATGAACACCCACTGTGATTTGAATTAGATTTCTACTTCAGAGGTGCATACACATTAGGAAAGGAAATTACTTTCTTTTTTCTTTTTCTTTTTTAAGTTTTATTTGCCAAATGTACATACATGTCAATTACTGCATTAAACAAGATGTAGCATAACATATATATATAAAATATGTACTACATCAAAAATATAAGATTATTTTTCATCTCTATGATGTCATACAATTGTACAATTAGCTTTGTTTTTCCTTTAATTCAAACTAACAATCCTATCATGTGTTTCATTTTTTCAAACATTTATATTTTTACCGTATTTCAGTATCAATTTAACAAACTGGAGATAACCACCTCCGTAAAACTATTATGCTGTGTGCTGTTCTCAGTCCATCCCCATAATCCCGCTATTATTTCGGTTAAGGAATATCAGTTCTCCCCAACATTTTCTTTAGAGAGCTTATATGGCAGATTATACAGTTTCTTTAGAATTGATCCATGCTCCCCACACTTTGTTGAATTTTTTAGGGCAACCCCTTGACTCATAAGTCATCTTATATAATGTGACATTAGTATTAACTAGATTTTTCCATGCAGTTAGCGTGAGACAGTCTCTTCTAATCCAATTGAGAACAATCAGTTTTCTAGCATAGTAAAAGAGTAATTTCAGGAGTGTTCTCCTGCCATTACTCATAACCTCATCTTCAGTGATACCCAGCAGACACATCAACGGACTACAGATGTTAGGGAGATCAAATGTCTCTGCAATGAATTGTGTCACTTGTGACCATAATGGGCGTACTCTATTACAGTTCCAAACCATGAGAAGGAAAGAACCCTCTGCTGCTAGGCATTTATGACATGTAGGACTATCCTTTCGCCCCATTTTATACAATCCCATCGGAGTGTAATACATTTGGTGTAGATATCTGAGTTGTATCAATTTGTCTCTAGCTGATAGTACTGTGGGCATGTATGAAGTCAATACTTCTTCCCAATATTCCTCTGTAAGATCGGGGATAATAGCTACCCATCGATCTTTAAGTTTTTTTTTTTCTTTTGGGGTTATTTTGTCCGTAAGTGTTATAGTAGGTAGAAATCAGTTTAGTGTGGTTGGGATCTGCAAGGATTTTTTCCAGTTTAGAGTTCTCTAGTATAATCGGTCCCATCCCAAATTGAGCACGGGCAGCGTGCAGCAATCTAGTGTATTGGAATGCCCATGAGTCTGGGATATTTAATTCCCTCTTTATTTGTATATATGATTTCAGGCTACCACTCCAAATTTAGCCCACCTATATCCATCCTCCAATTGGAAAAATTCCTTTAGGCATGGGTTGTACCATAGGGGGGAATTTGGTGATAGGAAGCGGGCCATCCGCTATATGTTTCAAACAGATCCCGAGTGTCTTTTTGGCAGTTTTAAGCATGACCCTACCATCTGTTGTGGGAACTTCTCCTCTAAAAAAGAAATTTAGTAATGTTTCATATGAGGATGCCACAGCTGCTCCAACCGCGGTTGCGGCATTGTTCAACTGCGGAAACATTCTCCAGTGAATATGCACCAACTGTGAGGCTAGATAGTACAGGCGAAGGTCAGGAACCGCCAAACCACCCCTCCTCACTGGTAGCTGTAGAAGTTCCAGGGATACTCTAGCGCTTTATTTCCCCAGAGGAAGGAAATTAGTAAGGAGTTAATATACCTAAATATCTTTTTTGGGATATAAATTGGGGCATTAGAGAGCACGTAGAGAAATTTGGGCAAAAAAATAATTTTAAATAGATTAGCTCTCCCCATTAGTGTGAGTGGTAGATCTTTCTATTTTTGTATCCTTTCCTGGAATGCTCTAATTATTGGCCATAAATTTGTCTCGTGAAGGAACTTATTGGTAGTTCAACTGTTATCCCTAAGTATTTAAATTTTGTTACCACATCTAAAAGACACTGAGTTGGTAAGTTCCAATTTGGCTGCGGATCTAGAGGAAAAAGAGCCGACTTGGTCCAGTTGATTCTGAATCCAGAAAAGTCTCCAAACTCCTGTATCATGGAGCCCGCCGCCGATAAAGATTAATTTGAATCTCCCAGGTACAGGAGCATATCATCGGTGTATAGTGATACACATTCCTCCAGGTCCCCAACCAAAAGTCCCCTGATCGTTTTGTGGGTCCTAATTTTAGCCGCTAGCGGCTCTATTGCCAGAGCAAACAACAGAGGGGATAGAGGGCACCCCTGCCTCGTCCCCCTATGAATCTTGAAAGTGTTCAATATAAGTCAGTTTACTCTAATACATGCCTGAGGGTTCGTGTATAAAAGATATACCCAAGATATAAAACGTGGTCCAAAGCCTAGCTTACTGAGGAGAGAGAAAAGATAGTCCCATTCTACTGAATCAAATGCTTTTTCTTGTGTCTAATGAAGCTATTGCCCTTTTGCCTATGTTTATGTGTTCGATCTGTAAATTAACATATAATCTTCTTAGGTTCATCTGGGTACATCTGCCTGGAATGAAGCCTGTTTGATCCGAGTCAATTAACTTAAGGATCACTGATGCCAATCTACCAGCCAACACTTTGGCCAGTACCTTGACATCAGAATTGATCAAAGATATTGGTCTGTATGATTCACACTCTTGTGGGTTCTTCAAAGCCTCCCTCATAGACTGGTAATATACCTTCTTTTTCAGCTGCTATAAATACTTTTTGTAAGCATGGGGTCAGTTTCTCCTTATGTAGCTGATACCAGTCAGCTGGGAATCCGTCCAACCCTGGCGACTTGCCTGGTTTGAATGAGAAGATAGCCTGAGCTATCTCTTCTTGCGAAATGGAACCTTCCAGAGCTGCACTATCCTCAGGACTCAATGAGGATAGTTCCAGATCCGCTATGCAGGAATCCATTTCCTGTCCTGTATGGCTAGTTTGAGTTTGGTAAAGGGACTCATAAAATTCCAAAAAGGTGTTCAAAATCTCATGTGAGTCGCTCACCAAATCACCATTAGGACGCTTAATTTGCGACACAGAAATCGGGGTATATGTTGGTTTGGCTAAAAAAAGCCAGCAAGCGACCACTTTTATCCCCAAACTTAAAAAATGATCTAGTCTGCTTTAATTGTTTTTTTTTCATTGCAGTCAGTGAGAAGTATTTTGTAATGTCTGGTCTGATCCTGCCATATATTGTAGTCATCAGGAGATGGGTCAAGAATATAGTCTCCTTCAGCCTCTGTAGCTTTGAGTTCTGCAGATTTTAGGTCTGAGTTCAAGGCCTTTGCAAATTCCTTTGTTTCTTTATTGAATACCCCCCTCTCATAGTCGCCTTAAAGGCCTCCCATTGATTGGGGACAGGTATGCCATTCTCCTCCCAGTAATGTACAATCTCTGATTTGCATTTCAAAGTAACGAATTCCTCTTGCAGCCAGCGCACATCCATACGCCAGTGCCATCTACCCCGAGGGATATTTAGGTCTAATAAGACCTCCATAGGAGAATGATCTGACAGAGCTCTTGGGAGGTACCGGACACTGGATACAACATTCAGACCATCTACAGAGGATAATAACAAGTCTATTCTAGACAGTGTCCTGTGTGTCTCTGAGTGGCAGGAGTATTCTCTGACTTGAGGGTTTCTTTGCCTCCACACATCTGTGAGAGCATAACTTTCTAACCAGGAGGACAGATTATGATGGCAGTCAGAGGTACATCCATGCCTGTCCAGAGCCACATCTGAAACTGCATTAAAATCACCCATCAGCAGCATTGGGCCCTGAGCAATCAGTATAGCTTCTTTTAGTATAGTCTCGAAAAACCTGAGAGGGGAATGGAGGTGGGATGTACACAAACACTAGCGTCAAGCAGACATTAAACATCTTGCAGACTAATATAGCATATCTACCATTGGGGTCTAACTTAACCTGTAATATATGTGCAGCTGCTTTTTTGGTGACCAGGATAGCCACCCCTCTTGAATAAAAATAAAAAGCAAGATCTGTTGCGCTTAATATGAAGTAAAATAAAAGCTGCTGACACAAAAAATGCTGGGTACAATTATGGAGATATTAGGAGGAGTGGTACAGCGCTAGAAAATAAGTCTAAAATGTCACCATAAAGGTAAAAATAAATAACAATAGCTGAACAAAGTCCTCTTCATCAGAAGGAAGTGGTGACACTCTGTTTAGCAGGATCCATAATGAAAGGACATTCAGAAGAGAGATGTAAACACCATCACCAACACCCAAACAAACTGACCTTTACCATAAGTGTATGGGTTATACACGTATGTAGAAAACAGATAGCGAGAGGCAATCTTCCTGGGATAGACCCAACGATCCTCCAGTGGAGTAGCATAAACATATTCCTTTCCCTCTAAACTACATGGAAGGCTTTAGGTCTCCTCCTTGTGACAGGATTAAGAACCAGGTATAGTCCAGTGGGTATATGCGCCTCAAGAATCGTGGTATGTAGGGAGTAAAGAGAAAATGCTCATTGCGCAAATTCCATCAAAAGGATAATTTATTATGACGACGCATGTTGATGACGAAACGTTGGGCAACAAGAGACTGGTGACGCAGGACGCGGTTGGACGGTGACACGGCGGCCATCTTTGTGGTTAGAAGTGCTGGATGCTTGTTAGGGAAATAATTCACCGTCTCAGACCGTCCTCGGGCATCAAGGTAATATTTATTGCATATGTAAGAGAAATGAATTACATCTTCATGCAGCCATCATCATTTCTAAGGAAAATACTGTGGTACATGTCTTTTTTTATAAGCCCTGGACACCCCCCTTTCCTGTCTTAAAACATGCCCAGTCTCATGTATTTTCAACTTTATTCTGGACGTAACAGGAAAGGTGGAAGTGTCTGTTACAGACTGTTATCTTCATCTAACAATGGTTACAGGATACTGACTTGAAAACTCCCCAAGTCAACACAAAAATACAGGATATATGCAAAACTGCACATCTAAGCATATTATATTGCTGAGTATATATATATTGCTAACTCCATATTATCTATAGTTTATTTCTAGGCCATGATAAACAAAATGGCGTCTTTCATAACTGACATTTAAAGTATAATTTCTCTAACATCTCCCCCCTTTTATACTCATAATGTCAATACTTCAAATATCCAGGTTATTTTATTTTACCAGGTATTATCATTTAGACAGATGAGTCCTTAGCGAGAGTTGTAAATTCATCATCAGGTCCTGAGTATAGTTCCATGTTGCTCTGGAGGAGCATAGTTTTTGTTAAAGATGTGTCAATCAGTCTTTGAAGAATTCCCCTAATACAGGGAATGCAGCAACATCCACACAATGTAAGAACTGCGGCTGCCATGACAATAGAGATAAGCAAACTTTTTGCAAGATCACCCCATTTACCAAACCATTTTTCAAAAAGTCTCGTCAGGGGGTTCTCTACACCAGAGTTCTCAGCTAATTCTTCGGATAGCATTTGTAGGCCTTGTAAGGCTTTGGTGATACTTCCATCAGGTGCCGTATTATTTGGAATAAAAGTGCAGCAGAAGGTGCCGAACATTTTGCATACCCCGCCCCTTTCTGCCAGCAACATATCCAACGCTATACGGTTCTGCCACGCTGTCAAAGAGGTGGCGTCCAATTGTGCTGCTATACCTTTGATAGCATCTCTGGTGTAATTCACAAACCTCTGCTGGTTGTAGTAGATGTAGTTTATCCAGTCGACGTTCTTGTTGGGCTGGACCCATATGAAGAGTGAGGTGAGTCCTGCTGTTATTTGATTCTGCGCTTTAAATTCATCTGGAACTCCTCGTGGAACACCTATTTCGTCTATATACACTCGGTTGTCAAATGATCCTTGTGGTGTTTCTCGCTTAATTCGTTTAAAAAAGTATTTACCTGGTAGTTTCATTGATTTATCACTTATAGGAACTATATAAAAGGGAAGCAGCAATCGGGTAAGGGCACAACTACCCTCCCATCTGGGTGGCAGTCTGGGCCTTAGTCTCTTATCTCCACACAGCCACCAAACATCAGCCAATTGCCGTTTCTGTTCCTGAAACCATTTTAGTTCATACTTAATGTCTGTAGTAAGGGTTGTAGTTGCACAGTATTCAGGGGATAGGGTGGCAACATTTGTACCATTACTGTCATTGTTAGAGAAACAAGTAAAATTTCCTGGTAATGCTTGTACTGATGGGGGAATACTTTGCATTTTAGTCTTTGGGTAGCTCTTTTTCTCATTTGCACATTCCGACCCAGTAATATTTTCTGAAAACATTCTTATTATACAAGTCAAGTCAGTTTCCTCTTCAGGGAGAGGAACGGTGGCTAATTGTGGTCTTGGATTTGCACAAGAAATACAATCACCTAACCCTTTAGATTGGGTTGTGTATCTGACCCACTCTATCCACTCATTTTTGTCTCCAAATCCTGTTTCTATACTTAATTGTTCTTTATAGGTAAAATCTTTTTTGACCAAAGAGGGATTAAGTTTAAACTGTGTTGGTTCTGGGGCTGGGGTGATCTGACCAGGGGTTACAACCTTAATAGTAATTCTCCCTAGTAGATCACCCTGACTTGCCCTATATACTCCTAGTCCATAAACTCCAGCATCTGATACCTGTGGGTTTTTTATTGTTATTGAAATGGGATTACACTTCCCACGTATAGTACGGTACTGGCAGCTCCCAGTCCACCCTCTGCGGCTATATATTGATATACGTTCTACCTGATCCTTCCTCTGTTCAGGGATCACGGCAGAACTAGCAAGCCATCCGTCATCATCGGATGACCACCATACATCAGCCCATGTACTGCATTCTGGAGTAGAGCATAGATATTTGCCATCAAAGACATACCTTTGATGCCCAATGTCTATGACCTGACTGAGATCAAATCGTATGGTGGTGGTCTTACCCTGTGTAACAGTTATGGTGGCACCGTCTGGTCCCTTCATCATCTGTCTTTCCCCCATTTGACCCATTATGCTCAACATCGGGATAAGGTCAAGAAGCACATAAATTCCCACAACTATGCCCACTATTATCAATATGGCAAAAAGTATTCTCCCCCTCCATGTCTTGGTAAAATACCCTGGCTCGAACAAAAGTCTCTCTCTGGGTCTTCCCTCCACTCCTATGAGTCCATATTGCACCATGTTCTTCCTCTGTTGTGTGGTAGTTAATTCTTAATCAGTTTTTTACTCAAATAGTGTGCCTTCTTGCAGTGGGTGAGATGTATCCAAGGTATCCGTTCCACGATTTTTACTGCAGTAGGGGTAGACAACAATACTTGATAGGGTCCTTCCCACCTGGGGTCAGACCAAGTCTTTCTCTTTATTATTTTTATCCAGACCCAATCTCCAGGTTGTACAAGATCTTCCTGTTCTGATTTAGTCTCTTGACCTGTAAGAGAATTTGGGCATAGGAGTTCTTTAGTTGTTAGCAACTTCCTCATATAATTTGCCAGTTCATAGTCCATTTCCTCGTCATCTCGAGTAAATGCTCTAAGTTGTGGAATATAATAAGGTTTACTATACAGCATTTCATATGGTGTTAGTCCTTTAACAGTAGGGGTAATTCTTGTACTCAACAATGCCATTGGCAAACACTGAACCCAGTTTTTTCCTGTCTCCTCTATCAATTTTCTTAGTTTACTCTTTAAGGTACCATTGTGTCTCTCCACTGTGCCCGCAGATTGTGGGTGATAGACACAGTGGTTCTTTAGGTCAATATTGTACCATTTACCAATTTGTTGTATCGTTCGGTTTACAAAATGGGAGCCGTTGTCACTGTAAATCACAGAGGGGATTCCTTGATGTGGAATCACCTCTTTGATTAGTACTTTGGCCACTGACTGCCCATCTGGGTGTGTCATAGGAAAAGCTTCCACCCATTTCGTAAACATGTCAACAATAATCAGACAGAACTTTTTATTCTCACATTTGTTCAATTCAATAAAATCCATGCATATCGTGTGAAATGGATAAGGGGGTTGTGGGAAATGGCCCCTTAAGGGTCTTAGAGCACCTTGAACATGGTATCTGTTACAAAGCGGACATGTGAGGCAAAAATTTCTAGAATAGTTCGTAAACCATATGTTGTGAACACCTTGTTGATCACCTGCACCATCCCTCCTTTTGAGATATGGGCTTGCCCATGACTCAATAATGCAGCATATCTAAAAAGTGATGTAGGTAAGATGGGTTTACCTTCTGTACTTGTGTATATACCATTGACCAGCGTTGCCCCTTTAGATAAACACTTTTGTTTTTCTCCTGCCGGTGATGTTTTCTGCATTTCTGATAACCATGTTTTATCAATAGCTTTCCGTACCTCATCATTTTCTTGGGGACCTGTATAGTATATGTGTGTTTTTTGCTGTCCTGTAGCAGCTTCCCTTGCGGTCTTGTCTGCTAGTGCATTCCCTAGAGTAATTGGATCTGTTCCCTTTCTGTGTGCTGTACATTTACAAATAGCCACTTGTGTTGGTTTTTGTACATTTTCTAGAAGTGCAAGAATAAGATCTCTATGTGAGATTGCTTTACCTGTGGACGTAATCATACCCCTATTTTTCCATTGCTGGGCAAATATGTGTATAGTAGAAAAAGCGTATTGGCTGTCTGTATAAATATTTATTTTCTTCCCTTCCCCTAGACTACAGGCCCTGGATAGGGCAATAATTTCAGCTTGTTGTGCAGAGTATGAACTGGGAAGGGGTCTGGCTTCAGTGACCTGGTCATGTGTTACTACAGCGTATGCCGTTTGATTTACCCCTTTATCGTCCTTTTTACAAGACCCATCAACAAAAAAGGTAATGTCAGCATCGGGAAAGGGAATATCAGTGAGATCCTTCCTAGGGAGTACCCGTTCATCAACAATTTGTGCTATACAATCATGTGGATCCCCATCACTAGGTGTTGGTAACAGTGTGGCTGGGTTCAATGTGGTACACCTCTCGATTGTAATGTGAGGCTGTCCCAGAAGAGTAGTCATACATGATAGATGCCTGGCAGGAGATAAATAGGAGATTTTGTCTTGCAGTAAGATTACTGAAATGGCATGTGGCACTTTAAGTACCAGGGGGTGGAACAGTACTATCAGAGCCGAGGACTGTATGGCCAATGAGGCTGCTACTACAGCTTGTACACAGTGGGGCAAACTCCAGGCTACTGGATCTAATTTAGTGGAATAGAATGCAATTGGTTTGTGCTTGTCCCCATAAACTTGTGTAAGAACAGAAGTCATGTACCCTTCCTTACAATCTACAGTCTGAAAAAAGGTTTTACTGTAATTCGGAAGGCTAAGTACAGCGGAACCTACAATGAGGTGCTTTATCTTCGTAAATGCATCCTCTGCTTGCACATTCCACTGAATGGAATCTTTTGCAGCCATTAGTGAACCATAGATGAGATCAGAAAGAGGCGCCACCTCCGTAGCATAATTTGCTATCCATGCTCTACAGAAATTTGCCATGCCAAGAAATGACATCATTTCTTTTTTGGTACGTGGTTTGGGGGCTTGAAGCATAGCCTCTTTTCGGATCTCATCCAAATGTCTACCTTCTTGAGATAAAATATAACCCAGGTATTTCACCTTTTCTTTCCACAGTTGCAATTTGTCTTTGCTGACCTTGTGACCTTGGTCTGCGAGGAAATGCATCAGAGCCAATTTGTCAATTTTACATTGTTGCTCTGTAGGAGCCGCTACCAGAATGTCATCCACATACAAGAGAATTTGGCTCCCACTGGGAGGTACAAACCGAGACAAATTATTAGACATTTCTTGTGAGAATATAGTTGGACTTTCACAATATCCCTGGGGTAACCTGGTGTATGTGTATTTTTTTTTTTTTGTACGTAAATGCAAACCAGAACTGACTATCTTTGTGTAAGGGAATGGAAAAGAAAGCATTACTGATATCGATGACAGAAAATACCTTATTCTCTGGGTGGAGGTCGTTCAGGAGGACATGCGGGTCTGGGACCACCGGGGCCCTCGGTAATACGGCCCTATTGACCGCCTGTAAATCCTGCACGAGTCTCCACCCATCTTCTCCTCCCTTCTGCTTCCTAACTGGGAACAAGGGCATATTGCATGGTGAATCTGGGCATTCAATGATGACACCTTTTGCTAATAATTCCTTTATCAAGGGATCTACACCCTCTTCAGCGTCTTTCCTCAGAGGATATTGTTTTTGGTGAGGCCTCATTGTACTCTTAGGGGTTATTTGGACTTCACTGGCTGTTTTAATTAGGCCCACGTCCGTCTTTCCTCTTGACCACAAGATATCGGGGACGTCTTTTAGGGCATCCTCTTCCTCTTGGGTCAAAAGTGTCAGTCACTGTCTTTTGTCACAAATTTTAATCATGTGAGTTCTGGGTATACACTTAACAAACCACGTCAATTTGTACCTCCAAATCCCTCTAGATTTTAGTTCCTCGTCTGTCAATTGGACCCAGTCCGTGATAAGTTCTCCTAGCTCATGCCATGACTTGAGGGTTTCTTTGCCTCCACACATCTGTGAGAGCATAACTTTCTAACCAGGAGGACAGATTATGATGGCAGTCAGAGGTACATCCATGCCTGTCCAGAGCCACATCTGAAACTGCATTAAAATCACCCATCAGCAGCATTGGGCCCTGAGCAATCAGTATAGCTTCTTTTAGTATAGTCTCGAAAAACCTGAGAGGGGAATGGAGGTGGGATGTACACAAACACTAGCGTCAAGCAGACATTAAACATCTTGCAGACTAATATAGCATATCTACCATTGGGGTCTAACTTAACCTGTAATATATGTGCAGCTGCTTTTTTGGTGACCAGGATAGCCACCCCTCTTGAATAAAAATAAAAAGCAAGATCTGTTGCGCTTAATATGAAGTAAAATAAAAGCTGCTGACACAAAAAATGCTGGGTACAATTATGGAGATATTAGGAGGAGTGGTACAGCGCTAGAAAATAAGTCTAAAATGTCACCATAAAGGTAAAAATAAATAACAATAGCTGAACAAAGTCCTCTTCATCAGAAGGAAGTGGTGACACTCTGTTTAGCAGGATCCATAATGAAAGGACATTCAGAAGAGAGATGTAAACACCATCACCAACACCCAAACAAACTGACCTTTACCATAAGTGTATGGGTTATACACGTATGTAGAAAACAGATAGCGAGAGGCAATCTTCCTGGGATAGACCCAACGATCCTCCAGTGGAGTAGCATAAACATATTCCTTTCCCTCTAAACTACATGGAAGGCTTTAGGTCTCCTCCTTGTGACAGGATTAAGAACCAGGTATAGTCCAGTGGGTATATGCGCCTCAAGAATCGTGGTATGTAGGGAGTAAAGAGAAAATGCTCATTGCGCAAATTCCATCAAAAGGATAATTTATTATGACGACGCATGTTGATGACGAAACGTTGGGCAACAAGAGACTGGTGACGCAGGACGCGGTTGGACGGTGACACGGCGGCCATCTTTGTGGTTAGAAGTGCTGGATGCTTGTTAGGGAAATAATTCACCGTCTCAGACCGTCCTCGGGCATCAAGGTAATATTTATTGCATATGTAAGAGAAATGAATTACATCTTCATGCAGCCATCATCATTTCTAAGGAAAATACTGTGGTACATGTCTTTTTTTATAAGCCCTGGACACCCCCCTTTCCTGTCTTAAAACATGCCCAGTCTCATGTATTTTCAACTTTATTCTGGACGTAACAGGAAAGGTGGAAGTGTCTGTTACAGACTGTTATCTTCATCTAACAATGGTTACAGGATACTGACTTGAAAACTCCCCAAGTCAACACAAAAATACAGGATATATGCAAAACTGCACATCTAAGCATATTATATTGCTGAGTATATATATATTGCTAACTCCATATTATCTATAGTTTATTTCTAGGCCATGATAAACAAAATGGCGTCTTTCATAACTGACATTTAAAGTATAATTTCTCTAACATCTCCCCCCTTTTATACTCATAATGTCAATACTTCAAATATCCAGGTTATTTTATTTTACCAGGTATTATCATTTAGACAGATGAGTCCTTAGCGAGAGTTGTAAATTCATCATCAGGTCCTGAGTATAGTTCCATGTTGCTCTGGAGGAGCATAGTTTTTGTTAAAGATGTGTCAATCAGTCTTTGAAGAATTCCCCTAATACAGGGAATGCAGCAACATCCACACAATGTAAGAACTGCGGCTGCCATGACAATAGAGATAAGCAAACTTTTTGCAAGATCACCCCATTTACCAAACCATTTTTCAAAAAGTCTCGTCAGGGGGTTCTCTACACCAGAGTTCTCAGCTAATTCTTCGGATAGCATTTGTAGGCCTTGTAAGGCTTTGGTGATACTTCCATCAGGTGCCGTATTATTTGGAATAAAAGTGCAGCAGAAGGTGCCGAACATTTTGCATACCCCGCCCCTTTCTGCCAGCAACATATCCAACGCTATACGGTTCTGCCACGCTGTCAAAGAGGTGGCGTCCAATTGTGCTGCTATACCTTTGATAGCATCTCTGGTGTAATTCACAAACCTCTGCTGGTTGTAGTAGATGTAGTTTATCCAGTCGACGTTCTTGTTGGGCTGGACCCATATGAAGAGTGAGGTGAGTCCTGCTGTTATTTGATTCTGCGCTTTAAATTCATCTGGAACTCCTCGTGGAACACCTATTTCGTCTATATACACTCGGTTGTCAAATGATCCTTGTGGTGTTTCTCGCTTAATTCGTTTAAAAAAGTATTTACCTGGTAGTTTCATTGATTTATCACTTATAGGAACTATATAAAAGGGAAGCAGCAATCGGGTAAGGGCACAACTACCCTCCCATCTGGGTGGCAGTCTGGGCCTTAGTCTCTTATCTCCACACAGCCACCAAACATCAGCCAATTGCCGTTTCTGTTCCTGAAACCATTTTAGTTCATACTTAATGTCTGTAGTAAGGGTTGTAGTTGCACAGTATTCAGGGGATAGGGTGGCAACATTTGTACCATTACTGTCATTGTTAGAGAAACAAGTAAAATTTCCTGGTAATGCTTGTACTGATGGGGGAATACTTTGCATTTTAGTCTTTGGGTAGCTCTTTTTCTCATTTGCACATTCCGACCCAGTAATATTTTCTGAAAACATTCTTATTATACAAGTCAAGTCAGTTTCCTCTTCAGGGAGAGGAACGGTGGCTAATTGTGGTCTTGGATTTGCACAAGAAATACAATCACCTAACCCTTTAGATTGGGTTGTGTATCTGACCCACTCTATCCACTCATTTTTGTCTCCAAATCCTGTTTCTATACTTAATTGTTCTTTATAGGTAAAATCTTTTTTGACCAAAGAGGGATTAAGTTTAAACTGTGTTGGTTCTGGGGCTGGGGTGATCTGACCAGGGGTTACAACCTTAATAGTAATTCTCCCTAGTAGATCACCCTGACTTGCCCTATATACTCCTAGTCCATAAACTCCAGCATCTGATACCTGTGGGTTTTTTATTGTTATTGAAATGGGATTACACTTCCCACGTATAGTACGGTACTGGCAGCTCCCAGTCCACCCTCTGCGGCTATATATTGATATACGTTCTACCTGATCCTTCCTCTGTTCAGGGATCACGGCAGAACTAGCAAGCCATCCGTCATCATCGGATGACCACCATACATCAGCCCATGTACTGCATTCTGGAGTAGAGCATAGATATTTGCCATCAAAGACATACCTTTGATGCCCAATGTCTATGACCTGACTGAGATCAAATCGTATGGTGGTGGTCTTACCCTGTGTAACAGTTATGGTGGCACCGTCTGGTCCCTTCATCATCTGTCTTTCCCCCATTTGACCCATTATGCTCAACATCGGGATAAGGTCAAGAAGCACATAAATTCCCACAACTATGCCCACTATTATCAATATGGCAAAAAGTATTCTCCCCCTCCATGTCTTGGTAAAATACCCTGGCTCGAACAAAAGTCTCTCTCTGGGTCTTCCCTCCACTCCTATGAGTCCATATTGCACCATGTTCTTCCTCTGTTGTGTGGTAGTTAATTCTTAATCAGTTTTTTACTCAAATAGTGTGCCTTCTTGCAGTGGGTGAGATGTATCCAAGGTATCCGTTCCACGATTTTTACTGCAGTAGGGGTAGACAACAATACTTGATAGGGTCCTTCCCACCTGGGGTCAGACCAAGTCTTTCTCTTTATTATTTTTATCCAGACCCAATCTCCAGGTTGTACAAGATCTTCCTGTTCTGATTTAGTCTCTTGACCTGTAAGAGAATTTGGGCATAGGAGTTCTTTAGTTGTTAGCAACTTCCTCATATAATTTGCCAGTTCATAGTCCATTTCCTCGTCATCTCGAGTAAATGCTCTAAGTTGTGGAATATAATAAGGTTTACTATACAGCATTTCATATGGTGTTAGTCCTTTAACAGTAGGGGTAATTCTTGTACTCAACAATGCCATTGGCAAACACTGAACCCAGTTTTTTCCTGTCTCCTCTATCAATTTTCTTAGTTTACTCTTTAAGGTACCATTGTGTCTCTCCACTGTGCCCGCAGATTGTGGGTGATAGACACAGTGGTTCTTTAGGTCAATATTGTACCATTTACCAATTTGTTGTATCGTTCGGTTTACAAAATGGGAGCCGTTGTCACTGTAAATCACAGAGGGGATTCCTTGATGTGGAATCACCTCTTTGATTAGTACTTTGGCCACTGACTGCCCATCTGGGTGTGTCATAGGAAAAGCTTCCACCCATTTCGTAAACATGTCAACAATAATCAGACAGAACTTTTTATTCTCACATTTGTTCAATTCAATAAAATCCATGCATATCGTGTGAAATGGATAAGGGGGTTGTGGGAAATGGCCCCTTAAGGGTCTTAGAGCACCTTGAACATGGTATCTGTTACAAAGCGGACATGTGAGGCAAAAATTTCTAGAATAGTTCGTAAACCATATGTTGTGAACACCTTGTTGATCACCTGCACCATCCCTCCTTTTGAGATATGGGCTTGCCCATGACTCAATAATGCAGCATATCTAAAAAGTGATGTAGGTAAGATGGGTTTACCTTCTGTACTTGTGTATATACCATTGACCAGCGTTGCCCCTTTAGATAAACACTTTTGTTTTTCACCTGCCGGTGATGTTTTCTGCATTTCTGATAACCATGTTTTATCAATAGCTTTCCGTACCTCATCATTTTCTTGGGGACCTGTATAGTATATGTGTGTTTTTTGCTGTCCTGTAGCAGCTTCCCTTGCGGTCTTGTCTGCTAGTGCATTCCCTAGAGTAATTGGATCTGTTCCCTTTCTGTGTGCTGTACATTTACAAATAGCCACTTGTGTTGGTTTTTGTACATTTTCTAGAAGTGCAAGAATAAGATCTCTATGTGAGATTGCTTTACCTGTGGACGTAATCATACCCCTATTTTTCCATTGCTGGGCAAATATGTGTATAGTAGAAAAAGCGTATTGGCTGTCTGTATAAATATTTATTTTCTTCCCTTCCCCTAGACTACAGGCCCTGGATAGGGCAATAATTTCAGCTTGTTGTGCAGAGTATGAACTGGGAAGGGGTCTGGCTTCAGTGACCTGGTCATGTGTTACTACAGCGTATGCCGTTTGATTTACCCCTTTATCGTCCTTTTTACAAGACCCATCAACAAAAAAGGTAATGTCAGCATCGGGAAAGGGAATATCAGTGAGATCCTTCCTAGGGAGTACCCGTTCATCAATTTGTGCTATACAATCATGTGGATCCCCATCACTAGGTGTTGGTAACAGTGTGGCTGGGTTCAATGTGGTACACCTCTCGATTGTAATGTGAGGCTGTCCCAGAAGAGTAGTCATACATGATAGATGCCTGGCAGGAGATAAATAGGAGATTTTGTCTTGCAGTAAGATTACTGAAATGGCATGTGGCACTTTAAGTACCAGGGGGTGGAACAGTACTATCAGAGCCGAGGACTGTATGGCCAATGAGGCTGCTACTACAGCTTGTACACAGTGGGGCAAACTCCAGGCTACTGGATCTAATTTAGTGGAATAGAATGCAATTGGTTTGTGCTTGTCCCCATAAACTTGTGTAAGAACAGAAGTCATGTACCCTTCCTTACAATCTACAGTCTGAAAAAAGGTTTTACTGTAATTCGGAAGGCTAAGTACAGCGGAACCTACAATGAGGTGCTTTATCTTCGTAAATGCATCCTCTGCTTGCACATTCCACTGAATGGAATCTTTTGCAGCCATTAGTGAACCATAGATGAGATCAGAAAGAGGCGCCACCTCCGTAGCATAATTTGCTATCCATGCTCTACAGAAATTTGCCATGCCAAGAAATGACATCATTTCTTTTTTGGTACGTGGTTTGGGGGCTTGAAGCATAGCCTCTTTTCGGATCTCATCCAAATGTCTACCTTCTTGAGATAAAATATAACCCAGGTATTTCACCTTTTCTTTCCACAGTTGCAATTTGTCTTTGCTGACCTTGTGACCTTGGTCTGCGAGGAAATGCATCAGAGCCAATTTGTCAATTTTACATTGTTGCTCTGTAGGAGCCGCTACCAGAATGTCATCCACATACAAGAGAATTTGGCTCCCACTGGGAGGTACAAACCGAGACAAATTATTAGACATTTCTTGTGAGAATATAGTTGGACTTTCACAATATCCCTGGGGTAACCTGGTGTATGTGTATTTTTTTTTTTTTGTACGTAAATGCAAACCAGAACTGACTATCTTTGTGTAAGGGAATGGAAAAGAAAGCATTACTGATATCGATGACAGAAAATACCTTATTCTCTGGGTGGAGGTCGTTCAGGAGGACATGCGGGTCTGGGACCACCGGGGCCCTCGGTAATACGGCCCTATTGACCGCCTGTAAATCCTGCACGAGTCTCCACCCATCTTCTCCTCCCTTCTGCTTCCTAACTGGGAACAAGGGCATATTGCATGGTGAATCTGGGCATTCAATGATGACACCTTTTGCTAATAATTCCTTTATCAAGGGATCTACACCCTCTTCAGCGTCTTTCCTCAGAGGATATTGTTTTTGGTGAGGCCTCATTGTACTCTTAGGGGTTATTTGGACTTCACTGGCTGTTTTAATTAGGCCCACGTCCGTCTTTCCTCTTGACCACAAGATATCGGGGACGTCTTTTAGGGCATCCTCTTCCTCTTGGGTCAAAAGTGTCAGTCACTGTCTTTTGTCACAAATTTTAATCATGTGAGTTCTGGGTATACACTTAACAAACCACGTCAATTTGTACCTCCAAATCCCTCTAGATTTTAGTTCCTCGTCTGTCAATTGGACCCAGTCCGTGATAAGTTCTCCTAGCTCATGCCATGACTTGAGGGTTTCTTTGCCTCCACACATCTGTGAGAGCATAACTTTCTAACCAGGAGGACAGATTATGATGGCAGTCAGAGGTACATCCATGCCTGTCCAGAGCCACATCTGAAACTGCATTAAAATCACCCATCAGCAGCATTGGGCCCTGAGCAATCAGTATAGCTTCTTTTAGTATAGTCTCGAAAAACCTGAGAGGGGAATGGAGGTGGGATGTACACAAACACTAGCGTCAAGCAGACATTAAACATCTTGCAGACTAATATAGCATATCTACCATTGGGGTCTAACTTAACCTGTAATATATGTGCAGCTGCTTTTTTGGTGACCAGGATAGCCACCCCTCTTGAATAAAAATAAAAAGCAAGATCTGTTGCGCTTAATATGAAGTAAAATAAAAGCTGCTGACACAAAAAATGCTGGGTACAATTATGGAGATATTAGGAGGAGTGGTACAGCGCTAGAAAATAAGTCTAAAATGTCACCATAAAGGTAAAAATAAATAACAATAGCTGAACAAAGTCCTCTTCATCAGAAGGAAGTGGTGACACTCTGTTTAGCAGGATCCATAATGAAAGGACATTCAGAAGAGAGATGTAAACACCATCACCAACACCCAAACAAACTGACCTTTACCATAAGTGTATGGGTTATACACGTATGTAGAAAACAGATAGCGAGAGGCAATCTTCCTGGGATAGACCCAACGATCCTCCAGTGGAGTAGCATAAACATATTCCTTTCCCTCTAAACTACATGGAAGGCTTTAGGTCTCCTCCTTGTGACAGGATTAAGAACCAGGTATAGTCCAGTGGGTATATGCGCCTCAAGAATCGTGGTATGTAGGGAGTAAAGAGAAAATGCTCATTGCGCAAATTCCATCAAAAGGATAATTTATTATGACGACGCATGTTGATGACGAAACGTTGGGCAACAAGAGACTGGTGACGCAGGACGCGGTTGGACGGTGACACGGCGGCCATCTTTGTGGTTAGAAGTGCTGGATGCTTGTTAGGGAAATAATTCACCGTCTCAGACCGTCCTCGGGCATCAAGGTAATATTTATTGCATATGTAAGAGAAATGAATTACATCTTCATGCAGCCATCATCATTTCTAAGGAAAATACTGTGGTACATGTCTTTTTTTATAAGCCCTGGACACCCCCCTTTCCTGTCTTAAAACATGCCCAGTCTCATGTATTTTCAACTTTATTCTGGACGTAACAGGAAAGGTGGAAGTGTCTGTTACAGACTGTTATCTTCATCTAACAATGGTTACAGGATACTGACTTGAAAACTCCCCAAGTCAACACAAAAATACAGGATATATGCAAAACTGCACATCTAAGCATATTATATTGCTGAGTATATATATATTGCTAACTCCATATTATCTATAGTTTATTTCTAGGCCATGATAAACAAAATGGCGTCTTTCATAACTGACATTTAAAGTATAATTTCTCTAACATCTCCCCCCTTTTATACTCATAATGTCAATACTTCAAATATCCAGGTTATTTTATTTTACCAGGTATTATCATTTAGACAGATGAGTCCTTAGCGAGAGTTGTAAATTCATCATCAGGTCCTGAGTATAGTTCCATGTTGCTCTGGAGGAGCATAGTTTTTGTTAAAGATGTGTCAATCAGTCTTTGAAGAATTCCCCTAATACAGGGAATGCAGCAACATCCACACAATGTAAGAACTGCGGCTGCCATGACAATAGAGATAAGCAAACTTTTTGCAAGATCACCCCATTTACCAAACCATTTTTCAAAAAGTCTCGTCAGGGGGTTCTCTACACCAGAGTTCTCAGCTAATTCTTCGGATAGCATTTGTAGGCCTTGTAAGGCTTTGGTGATACTTCCATCAGGTGCCGTATTATTTGGAATAAAAGTGCAGCAGAAGGTGCCGAACATTTTGCATACCCCGCCCCTTTCTGCCAGCAACATATCCAACGCTATACGGTTCTGCCACGCTGTCAAAGAGGTGGCGTCCAATTGTGCTGCTATACCTTTGATAGCATCTCTGGTGTAATTCACAAACCTCTGCTGGTTGTAGTAGATGTAGTTTATCCAGTCGACGTTCTTGTTGGGCTGGACCCATATGAAGAGTGAGGTGAGTCCTGCTGTTATTTGATTCTGCGCTTTAAATTCATCTGGAACTCCTCGTGGAACACCTATTTCGTCTATATACACTCGGTTGTCAAATGATCCTTGTGGTGTTTCTCGCTTAATTCGTTTAAAAAAGTATTTACCTGGTAGTTTCATTGATTTATCACTTATAGGAACTATATAAAAGGGAAGCAGCAATCGGGTAAGGGCACAACTACCCTCCCATCTGGGTGGCAGTCTGGGCCTTAGTCTCTTATCTCCACACAGCCACCAAACATCAGCCAATTGCCGTTTCTGTTCCTGAAACCATTTTAGTTCATACTTAATGTCTGTAGTAAGGGTTGTAGTTGCACAGTATTCAGGGGATAGGGTGGCAACATTTGTACCATTACTGTCATTGTTAGAGAAACAAGTAAAATTTCCTGGTAATGCTTGTACTGATGGGGGAATACTTTGCATTTTAGTCTTTGGGTAGCTCTTTTTCTCATTTGCACATTCCGACCCAGTAATATTTTCTGAAAACATTCTTATTATACAAGTCAAGTCAGTTTCCTCTTCAGGGAGAGGAACGGTGGCTAATTGTGGTCTTGGATTTGCACAAGAAATACAATCACCTAACCCTTTAGATTGGGTTGTGTATCTGACCCACTCTATCCACTCATTTTTGTCTCCAAATCCTGTTTCTATACTTAATTGTTCTTTATAGGTAAAATCTTTTTTGACCAAAGAGGGATTAAGTTTAAACTGTGTTGGTTCTGGGGCTGGGGTGATCTGACCAGGGGTTACAACCTTAATAGTAATTCTCCCTAGTAGATCACCCTGACTTGCCCTATATACTCCTAGTCCATAAACTCCAGCATCTGATACCTGTGGGTTTTTTATTGTTATTGAAATGGGATTACACTTCCCACGTATAGTACGGTACTGGCAGCTCCCAGTCCACCCTCTGCGGCTATATATTGATATACGTTCTACCTGATCCTTCCTCTGTTCAGGGATCACGGCAGAACTAGCAAGCCATCCGTCATCATCGGATGACCACCATACATCAGCCCATGTACTGCATTCTGGAGTAGAGCATAGATATTTGCCATCAAAGACATACCTTTGATGCCCAATGTCTATGACCTGACTGAGATCAAATCGTATGGTGGTGGTCTTACCCTGTGTAACAGTTATGGTGGCACCGTCTGGTCCCTTCATCATCTGTCTTTCCCCCATTTGACCCATTATGCTCAACATCGGGATAAGGTCAAGAAGCACATAAATTCCCACAACTATGCCCACTATTATCAATATGGCAAAAAGTATTCTCCCCCTCCATGTCTTGGTAAAATACCCTGGCTCGAACAAAAGTCTCTCTCTGGGTCTTCCCTCCACTCCTATGAGTCCATATTGCACCATGTTCTTCCTCTGTTGTGTGGTAGTTAATTCTTAATCAGTTTTTTACTCAAATAGTGTGCCTTCTTGCAGTGGGTGAGATGTATCCAAGGTATCCGTTCCACGATTTTTACTGCAGTAGGGGTAGACAACAATACTTGATAGGGTCCTTCCCACCTGGGGTCAGACCAAGTCTTTCTCTTTATTATTTTTATCCAGACCCAATCTCCAGGTTGTACAAGATCTTCCTGTTCTGATTTAGTCTCTTGACCTGTAAGAGAATTTGGGCATAGGAGTTCTTTAGTTGTTAGCAACTTCCTCATATAATTTGCCAGTTCATAGTCCATTTCCTCGTCATCTCGAGTAAATGCTCTAAGTTGTGGAATATAATAAGGTTTACTATACAGCATTTCATATGGTGTTAGTCCTTTAACAGTAGGGGTAATTCTTGTACTCAACAATGCCATTGGCAAACACTGAACCCAGTTTTTTCCTGTCTCCTCTATCAATTTTCTTAGTTTACTCTTTAAGGTACCATTGTGTCTCTCCACTGTGCCCGCAGATTGTGGGTGATAGACACAGTGGTTCTTTAGGTCAATATTGTACCATTTACCAATTTGTTGTATCGTTCGGTTTACAAAATGGGAGCCGTTGTCACTGTAAATCACAGAGGGGATTCCTTGATGTGGAATCACCTCTTTGATTAGTACTTTGGCCACTGACTGCCCATCTGGGTGTGTCATAGGAAAAGCTTCCACCCATTTCGTAAACATGTCAACAATAATCAGACAGAACTTTTTATTCTCACATTTGTTCAATTCAATAAAATCCATGCATATCGTGTGAAATGGATAAGGGGGTTGTGGGAAATGGCCCCTTAAGGGTCTTAGAGCACCTTGAACATGGTATCTGTTACAAAGCGGACATGTGAGGCAAAAATTTCTAGAATAGTTCGTAAACCATATGTTGTGAACACCTTGTTGATCACCTGCACCATCCCTCCTTTTGAGATATGGGCTTGCCCATGACTCAATAATGCAGCATATCTAAAAAGTGATGTAGGTAAGATGGGTTTACCTTCTGTACTTGTGTATATACCATTGACCAGCGTTGCCCCTTTAGATAAACACTTTTGTTTTTCACCTGCCGGTGATGTTTTCTGCATTTCTGATAACCATGTTTTATCAATAGCTTTCCGTACCTCATCATTTTCTTGGGGACCTGTATAGTATATGTGTGTTTTTTGCTGTCCTGTAGCAGCTTCCCTTGCGGTCTTGTCTGCTAGTGCATTCCCTAGAGTAATTGGATCTGTTCCCTTTCTGTGTGCTGTACATTTACAAATAGCCACTTGTGTTGGTTTTTGTACATTTTCTAGAAGTGCAAGAATAAGATCTCTATGTGAGATTGCTTTACCTGTGGACGTAATCATACCCCTATTTTTCCATTGCTGGGCAAATATGTGTATAGTAGAAAAAGCGTATTGGCTGTCTGTATAAATATTTATTTTCTTCCCTTCCCCTAGACTACAGGCCCTGGATAGGGCAATAATTTCAGCTTGTTGTGCAGAGTATGAACTGGGAAGGGGTCTGGCTTCAGTGACCTGGTCATGTGTTACTACAGCGTATGCCGTTTGATTTACCCCTTTATCGTCCTTTTTACAAGACCCATCAACAAAAAAGGTAATGTCAGCATCGGGAAAGGGAATATCAGTGAGATCCTTCCTAGGGAGTACCCGTTCATCAATTTGTGCTATACAATCATGTGGATCCCCATCACTAGGTGTTGGTAACAGTGTGGCTGGGTTCAATGTGGTACACCTCTCGATTGTAATGTGAGGCTGTCCCAGAAGAGTAGTCATACATGATAGATGCCTGGCAGGAGATAAATAGGAGATTTTGTCTTGCAGTAAGATTACTGAAATGGCATGTGGCACTTTAAGTACCAGGGGGTGGAACAGTACTATCAGAGCCGAGGACTGTATGGCCAATGAGGCTGCTACTACAGCTTGTACACAGTGGGGCAAACTCCAGGCTACTGGATCTAATTTAGTGGAATAGAATGCAATTGGTTTGTGCTTGTCCCCATAAACTTGTGTAAGAACAGAAGTCATGTACCCTTCCTTACAATCTACAGTCTGAAAAAAGGTTTTACTGTAATTCGGAAGGCTAAGTACAGCGGAACCTACAATGAGGTGCTTTATCTTCGTAAATGCATCCTCTGCTTGCACATTCCACTGAATGGAATCTTTTGCAGCCATTAGTGAACCATAGATGAGATCAGAAAGAGGCGCCACCTCCGTAGCATAATTTGCTATCCATGCTCTACAGAAATTTGCCATGCCAAGAAATGACATCATTTCTTTTTTGGTACGTGGTTTGGGGGCTTGAAGCATAGCCTCTTTTCGGATCTCATCCAAATGTCTACCTTCTTGAGATAAAATATAACCCAGGTATTTCACCTTTTCTTTCCACAGTTGCAATTTGTCTTTGCTGACCTTGTGACCTTGGTCTGCGAGGAAATGCATCAGAGCCAATTTGTCAATTTTACATTGTTGCTCTGTAGGAGCCGCTACCAGAATGTCATCCACATACAAGAGAATTTGGCTCCCACTGGGAGGTACAAACCGAGACAAATTATTAGACATTTCTTGTGAGAATATAGTTGGACTTTCACAATATCCCTGGGGTAACCTGGTGTATGTGTATTTTTTTTTTTTTGTACGTAAATGCAAACCAGAACTGACTATCTTTGTGTAAGGGAATGGAAAAGAAAGCATTACTGATATCGATGACAGAAAATACCTTATTCTCTGGGTGGAGGTCGTTCAGGAGGACATGCGGGTCTGGGACCACCGGGGCCCTCGGTAATACGGCCCTATTGACCGCCTGTAAATCCTGCACGAGTCTCCACCCATCTTCTCCTCCCTTCTGCTTCCTAACTGGGAACAAGGGCATATTGCATGGTGAATCTGGGCATTCAATGATGACACCTTTTGCTAATAATTCCTTTATCAAGGGATCTACACCCTCTTCAGCGTCTTTCCTCAGAGGATATTGTTTTTGGTGAGGCCTCATTGTACTCTTAGGGGTTATTTGGACTTCACTGGCTGTTTTAATTAGGCCCACGTCCGTCTTTCCTCTTGACCACAAGATATCGGGGACGTCTTTTAGGGCATCCTCTTCCTCTTGGGTCAAAAGTGTCAGTCACTGTCTTTTGTCACAAATTTTAATCATGTGAGTTCTGGGTATACACTTAACAAACCACGTCAATTTGTACCTCCAAATCCCTCTAGATTTTAGTTCCTCGTCTGTCAATTGGACCCAGTCCGTGATAAGTTCTCCTAGCTCATGCCATGATACCTTGGGGTTCCGGGTGACCGAAACATGAGGTACAGTATCCTGCCTGTATATTTGCAGAATAGGCTGTGGTAGGAGACAAGTAGCCACGCTATTTCCTTCCTTATCACAGTACAAGTATTTTAAGAGAACTTCAGTGTTAGTGAGACTCATTAACTGTTTCTCATAGGACTTATCGGGCCCAGAGGTCTTTTTGTAATACATGGTGCAATAGAGGTTTGTCTGGACCTTATACCTTTTCCTCTCAGGCTCTTCTTCAATTATTTCTGTCAGGGTTTTGGGTATATTTAAGCCCTCAGTTTGCAAATCCAGGCTGTACCAGTATCGGGGCTCATTATCCACGGCTGTGATTTGTTTTTCACACAGCCGATGGGCTTTGAGACCTCCCTCCACTGGTACGACAGAAATATCAAGAGCGTGCAACATGTCTCTACCCAACAAATTAACAGGACATTTAGTTGAAATTACAATTTTACACTGAGCCTTTTTACCTGTCTGTGGATCTTCCACAGTAAGGCCTTCGGACACGGCATCCTGGTGCATCAACCCATTTGCAGATTTCACATATACTACACCTTTTTTCTTTACCCCTGAGGGCATATCCAGTGGGTGTATTAGGGTCCTACAAGCCCCAGTGTCACAAAGAAATGTTACCCATCTACCCTTCACAACCAAGGTTATTTCTGGTTTGACTTCAGCATGCAAGCAAGTTTCAACAGCGCATACATCCAAAATTTCAGATTCTTTCTCATCATTTTCTTCTGTATCTCTCTCTGCAGACATACCAACATCTAGTCATGCTTCTTCCTCTCTGTTTGACCTACATTCTTTTGCCAAGTGACCTCTTTTACCACACAGGAAACACTCCCCTCTCTTCTTTTTCCCCTCATAATCTTGAATGCGGGGCCTTGTTCGAGTGTTTCCCATCCTTCTGTTCTCCTTCTCAATGACATACACATCATTACCTTCATCTACCATAAGCACTTTCCCTTTCTTTACTCTCTTTTTTGATTGGAAGTGCCTCTCAGCATGCCTCGCATACTCAATCAGCTCCTGAAGTCTGCAGATCCTATGGTTGATCATGTGTTTGGTAACAAAACTTGATATAGGGGGAAGCAGCCCCTTCAAGATTGCATTCTTTAACTGTTGTTCATATGGGCTATCGTTTACTTGATTTACTGGGACTTCTATTCCAGAGTGATTATTGAAAATCTCCCTCATCCTAACAATGAAATTGTCCACTGTTTCCTCTTCTCCCTGCACACACTGATTTATCATGGACCAGTCGGCTCGACGTATCCATCTATTCTCTATCCTTGCTATAAGAGCATTTCTCCTGTTTTCTAGTGCTGCATCATCATGAGGCAACACAACTCCCTGATTGTTTCATCCACTCCAATCTCCCACTACATGATGCCAGTCGGGACCCAGGATCTGTCTGATGACCTGCTCTATTTCCCTCCCATTGAGATGATAGCTAGCAATCATTCCCATGATACCATCTCTGAATTGAGCTATGTTGACCTTGGGATGTGGTATCCCCTCAGTAGCTTTTTTAACATCCTCAGGGGTCCAGGGACGATAGACCATCATAGTGTTGGGGACTACTATACCTCCTACATTTTGTCCTGCCCTAGGGTTGGGAACTTCAATTAGTGGAAATTCTTCCTCTCCACATTCTGTTTGTTCCCCTGCTGTGGGGGTTATCAATTTGTTCACCAGGTCCCCAAGAAATTTTGTAACCGTTGCTGTAAGGGGCGTCCCTTGTGGACTCCTCTGGACAGCAAGGGTCATCTTGAGAGGGGGTTTAGCTACAGCCATAGGAGAATCGGTTGCATCTGCGGGTGACCCAGGTGACCACGGAGGAACAACAAACAGTGGAGAGTCAGGTTGCATGGTAAAAGGGTTATTCGTCGATAGTCGGGAGGTCAATGGGGGTGACTTATTGCATGCCTCTGTCCCATATGGTGGTGGGGACTGCAGGTCTGCAATAGGATATAGGGAATTGGGAGCAGGTGTTGAAGTCGGAGGGGGAGCAGCAACTGTCAGTGAGGTTGGAGAGGTCTCCAAAGTATGTGCGGGGGCTGTTGGGTGCATTTGGTTTGTTACGTTTTGTTCAGTCAATACTTGCTGGACTAAACTTCGGAGGATGGTCATATTATTGTCCTCCTCTTTGTCCAAAAACATAGTCTTTTTATGGTTTTCTGAATTTAACCTACGGTTAGCCTCCTCAAGCCATTTCTTTGCCTGTGGAAGACCTAATTTCTTCTGTTTCCTTATTTTCGTGCCGGCATCATTTTTAAGCTTTCTACACAGTTTTACACAACAATCCTTATTTAAAGATGCCTCAAAATCATACTTTGTTTTCCATATTTTAAGAAATTTCACATTCTCTTTGTCTAGACTACACATATACTTAGCATCCTCATTCATACCAACAGATTTTCCATGGATCATACCCATTTTGTTTATCGTGCACACGGAGCTCTCTTTTTTTGTTAATGTCTTCTCACAATGACACAACACACGCACACAGTATCTTATCACTTGCAGTCACTCACAGACTTTCTAGTCGTGATATATCACTTCTAGATTACTGATCTTGTGTATTGCTAAAACACTGGTGTCTTAGAGAATTACAGAATTACGGGGAGACTGAATTCTCCCGACTGTTCTTTTATCATTACTTAATACTTCACTAACTTGTAGAGAGAATTTACAGAATTACGAGGAGACTGAATTCTCCCGACTGTTCTTTCATCCTATTAAAACATTTAATATTTCAGTCATTGATCCAAGGGTATTTATGTGCCTGCTCAGGATTAATACAACATATGAGGCTGGCATGAACACTGCGGTCCGCCAAATGTCCTCTGTTTGTTACCTGGAAATCTATCAGGCCACACCCTTGTATCAACGGAGGGGGGGGGGGGTTCTTTATCTGGAAGTATTTTTGATCCAAGGGTATTTATATGCCTAGAAATCTATCAGGCCACACCCTTGTATCAACGGGGGGTTCTTTATCTGGAAGTATTTTTGATCCAAGGGTATTTATATGCCTAGAAAGCTATCAGGCCACACCCTTGTATCAACAGGGGGTTCTTTAGGTTTTGATCTAGGAGTATTTATGTGTCCCCAAGGGATTTTCTGCAGTTTACAAGGCTGTCTGGATCTAAGATCCAATCGACAAATTTCCTTTATCTGCACCCGGATATTAGTATGGGACCATACCCCTATATCAAATGACTATTAACCAGAAGAAACAAACAAGAACACACAAGAGAGAACACCCGCAGTGCTCGACTGCCGCCAGGTCGCCCTGAGCGCGTCTTCCCAAAACGCGGGCTAGTCACTAGGTCTGCCCATCCAGGATGGCCACAGACAGATCTATACGGGGAATACGTGACCACTTATTTCCCCTCAACAAGAGTAAGCAGATAGGACAGAAACAGATAAACATTCAATCAATCTCTATATTGTATGTATATATTCAAATCCCTTATTCATCAAATTCCTAATCAAGTCTAACACAAAAGGTTGATAATAAAATAAAAATAAAAATCTTACCTTGTCCCGCGAGCGGTCTCTTGTGCTGATCCGGTAAGTCGCTGCCCGGGAGGCACTAGTTCAGCGGACCGGCCTCTTTTTAACATCTAATTTGAGATGGAGGACTTACAGTTTTGCTGTACGGTCATCGGTCACTGTTGGCCAGTGCGTCTTGGGGAGATTGGACTCCCGGCTCGAAAGACCAAATTGTTAGGGAAATAATTCACCGTCTCAGACCGTCCTCGGGCATCAAGGTAATATTTATTGCATATGCAAGAGAAATGAATTACATCTTCATGCAGCCATCATCATTTCTAAGGAAAATACTGTGGTACATGTCTTTTTTTATAAGCCCTGGACACCCCACTTTCCTGTCTTAAAACATGCCCAGTCTCATGTATTTTCAACTTTATTCTGGACGTAACAGGAAAGGTGGAAGTGTCTGTTACAGACTGTTATCTTCATGTAACAATGGTTACAGGATACTGACTTGAAAACTCCCCAAGTCAACACAAAAATACAGGATATATGCAAAACTACACATCTAAGCATATTATATTGCTGAGTATATATATATTGCTAACTCCATATTATCTATAGTTTATTTCTAGGCCATGATAAACAAAATGGCGTCTTTCATAACTGACATTTAAAGTATAATTTCTCTAACAACGCTTCATACTGCTCTGTACCTTCTTACGAAATGTGAGTGGCTTTTATTTTTTATACAATAAATTATCCTTTTTGATGGAATTTGCGCAATGAGCGTTTTCTCTTTACTCCCTACATACCACAATTGGTTCTTAATCCTGTCACAAGGAGGAGACCTAAAGCCTTCCATGTAGTTTAGAGGGAAAGGAATATGTTTATGCTACTCCACTGGAGGATCGTTGGTCTATCCCAGGAAGATTGCCTCTCGCTATCTGTTTTCTACATATGTGTATAACCCATACACTGATGGTAAGGGTCAGTTTGTTTGGGTGTTGGTGATGGTGTTTACATCTCCCTTCTGGGTGTCCTTTCATTATGGATCCTGCTAAACAGAGTGTCACCACTTCCTTCTGATGAAGAGGACTTTGTTCAGCTATTATTGTTTATTTTTACCTTTATGGTGACATTTTAGACTTATTTTCTAGCACTGCACTACTCCTCCTAACCCCTCTTGAATAAGTGGAGTAGTCAGCATGGATCACCCTCATAATATTGGCCCTTTTTAACGCCATAACTTTAGATCTTTGCAGATGTGTTTCCTGCAGCAGAATAATTAATATGGGGTTTGTACCTTTTAATAAATTCAAATATAAGGGATCTTTTAACCTTTGAGTTCATACCACGCACATTTCATGACTGCAAGCTTATCTTATCTGCCATTCTTACTTAGAGAGAATAAGAGCAGTATATTTGGGGGAACAATACATACATTATCATAAAACAGTTTTACCTTGCATAGATGGGACCAGAAAGCACTCAGAGCACACAGCACATTGTAATAAAAAACGTTAACCCCTCCCTGCACACAACCCCAACTGTTTGTGTGCCTAAATCCCATAACTATAGAAAATAATGACCTTGGGGGGTCACAGGTCTTTAGTAAGATAACAGACGCTGCATATTAACCCACAGCGTGTTCTGAAAGAGCCAGAAAACGTCCAGGACAGCAGGAGCTCTTGTTCTTGTCCGGAAAGGAGAGAACCCTTCCACCTGTCCCTCTCTCCTCTCTCACCCCTATTTTTAGGGCACAAACAATCTAGCAGTCAAGTCGAGAATCAGCAGTATACTAAACAAATTTAAAAAATATTTATATGTAGAAGAAAAAAAAAAAACCTCTCTTGTTTTTAAAAGGTCCAATAGGAATCTCCAACAAGAAACAAGAAACAATAATAGTCAACAGAGAAAAAAAAGGGGAGATCCAGTTATTATATTCAAATGTATCCCGTTCAAATAGTACGTAGAACTGCTCAGGATATGACGCAGGGTAACATTCGTGTCAGAGCAGAGAAAAAAGGAGAAGGAGGGAGAAAGAAACAAAAATTGCCCTTCCCCTCCTTTCGGTCACTATTTTTTCCCAAAAACTTCTCAGAGCAGCTTTATCTATGGTAACGTATCTCAATAGAGCCTATGTGCCTTGTATAAAGTAGACAGTGGGGCTGTATCAACCCCTCAGCGATGTGTCGCAGGGCTTGAGCGCCCCCTAGCATCCAGCCAGCGTGATGTTTCAATGGGGGAGTTCAAAAATAAAACTTTGCCCTTATCCACCACCCTCAGTTTCGCTGGGTATAACATGCTATATGGCATCTGTAAGTCTCGGGGTCTCTTTTTGACATACACAAAGCTGGCTCTTTGTTTCTGCGTGGCAGCAGAGAAATCCGGATAAATGGAAATACGATTACCATTGTAATGTAGGTCTCCCATAGTGCGAGCCGCACGTAGGATACTTTCTCGGTCCCTGAAATGTAGGATACGAGCTATCATCAGGCGTGGGTGTGAGCCAGGTGGAGGAGGTGTAGATGGTATCCTATGTGCTCTTTCTATGGGGAATAGATGGGAAAACGTGGTGTCAGCCATGTTGTCCTTAAGCCATAGTTCTAGGAAGTCCTCAGGCTGTCTACCCTCAGCCTTTTCAAGGAACTCTACGAAGCAAACATTGTTCCTTCTTTGTCTGTCCTCAATGTCACTCAGGCTTATCAGTATGAGCATTCGCCTCCCTATGGACATCTTGCACCTTATTCTCTAAAGGGCGAACCACATCTTCCAGGACACTTATCCTTTGTTCAGCTTCTGTGGCTCTTTCTCTTATGGTCTGCACATCTTGTTTTAAGAAAGACATTTCAGCCCTCATACCATCAATGTGTTCAGTTAATGTGGTCTGGCATGTGCGTATAGCCTCCATGATTTGTTTCAGTGAGGGTTTCCCTGTCTCTTCTGCTGGCTCTCCTTCTCCCATTTCATTGTGGGATAGCCTGTCCAGGGAGTATCCTCTCCTCAGCCCTTTGTTTCTGGGTGGCAGCGGGCTTACCTTGCCAGGGTGTGTGGGCGGGCAGTCCTCTCCTCTCTGTGGGGAATTGTCAGGGCTCCGCGCCGCTGTTTTATGGTCGGCGCCATCTTGGGATCCCCATGCATAGTGGGATAAGCGGTCTGCAGCAGAATCCATGAGAGCCGGCCCGTATTTCACCATATCTGTCTGCTCCTCTGATACCAGTGGGTATGTGGGTATCGGTACCGCTCAGAATCTGTGTCTCTGACACTCAGGATGGGATAAGGATACTTCGTCCTGTCCGGAGCTCTGTCTCAGCGCTGCTAACATGTCGGTTGCTGGCTCCGCCCCCCCGGAAATTACTTTCTTAAAAAGCTAAGAGTACATTTTGAATGAAGAACCAGAATTAAAATATAATTTGCAATTGCCTTCTAGTTGTCAACGAGGGGCATCCAGACCAGTGCACAAACAGTGAGTCGTTGGGGTCAGGCCATTCACAGCGGACAAGTGGGGATGTGATAAAACTGGAAAGTCCATGCAATGCCAATCGCTCTTAAATACACAGTCGCCAATGGTCATGATTTTTTTTTTTCTGTGGTGTAAATATAGTGTTACACCACCTGTATATCTTTACTGAGCATGTGAACATCACTCATGACAGTCCGTTCAATATCCGTTTGGGTGAATATGTGGATAAGAACATCAATAGGAAAGGGAAAGAAGTCTATCCCAAAGACTGCAAAGAGCTGTGATATTGGGATTAAGCTGTGTGGATGGTCGCCAGGTGTGAGGACAAATGGACAGTTATTGACGACCTGTTCCTCATCTGGATTGGACCAGAAACTCCTAATCAACTTTATTGAATTTCTCAATGACAACAACCTAAACCTACACTTCACTTATAACTTCAACTGTAGGAGTATTCCTTTCTTGAATTTAAGGATCATAATAGGTCCTGACGGCCATATTAACCACTTCCGGACCTCAGCACGCCGATATATGTCCTAACTTTGACGGGGGATATCGTTATGGCAGCAGCTAGCTGCCATAACCCCGGTATCCTCGTGTTCGGCCGGCGGTCCGGTTTCTAATAAGAGTGGTCTCTGCGACAGATTTGCCACAAGGTCACTTTTATCGGTTGGCGGGAGAGGGGCCCTCCCGCCGCGCTCCGGTGCCCTCCGCCGCTTACTGGATCCGTCGGCAGCGGCGAAGGCAATCGGATCTTCACCCTGGCTAGGCATGGAGACGAGTGAGGGGAAGATGGCCTCTACCCGTCTCCATAACAATGCAGGGCGGAAGCGACTTCGAAACGTCACTTCCGCCCACAGCTCTTAAAGGGCCTTTTTTTTTTTTTATTTTTTTTTTAATGACAATTTTTTTTTTTATTGCATTTAAGTGTAAATATGAGATCTGAGGTCTTTTTTACCCTAGATCTCATATTTAAGAAGTCCTGTCATGCTTTTTTTCTATTACAAGGGATAGTTACATTAAATAAATAAAAAGAAAAATTCTCATTCGTTCATTGACAGACTCAGCCTTCCTAATGATAGGGTTATATCGCCTCTATTAGGAGTAGGACTAGGCAGAACAAAAGACCAAACGAGCACCTGGCTATGCCCATGGGCCTTCCTTAGTCGGTATATAACCCCCTCCGTGCTCTAGTTATTCGTTTTTTTTTACCTAGTCAGGAGTAAGGACCTGGTTCCCTGCTGGGATCTCTGGTCCTGGGAATTTTTTGTTTGTTATTTTTTCTTTTTCCTGGATTTTTTTCTGGCGAAATCTACAATCAACTGCTGGACTGGGCGACGGACTGGATATATAGATCCAGAGGGTCACCCCAGTCTGGCCAGTGAGAGCGCGCAGACCTCAGCTACACGCGAGGTCGGCCGCGACCTAGCCCCACTGGACAGGGTCTGGCCCTGCGAGTTAAACATCTCGCAAGGTCGCATACGACCGGGTCTCGGCCTTCTGTCGCAGCGTCCCTCATGGCCGACAGCCCCCCCACTTCGGTGGTGAGGAGGATCTGTCTGGGAGCCTTACCCGTGCATTTCAATGAAACGGTAAGTAAGGGGCCCCCCACCTCTCCTTCCCCGGAGGGGTGGGGGGTGCGGGCACTCCCTGGGGTGGTCGGTACCTCTGGGGTTCTACTCCATCCCTCTCTCTCCCTCCCCTCCCCGGGTGAGGCCCAGGCTTCTGGCCTAGGGACTGTTTGGGACACACGGCCCCTTTTTTCCACCCTCGGGTTTTGTATTGGGGGGTATCTGGTGGTGAAACCTGGGAGGAGGGCGATCGGGGGTCCTGGGGCTAGTTTAGGCGCGGATTGCGGTCTGCCGGCTGGGATCGGTCAAAAATCTAAGCTGTGGATTTGCGGCCTACCGGCGCTTCCCCCACTCGCGGTCGGCGGGTCCATCCAGGGCTCAGGGTCGGGCCGGTCCCCCCGAGGGCCGTGGGCTGGCGGCGGGCTTCCAGAAATTTAGCCCCAGGCCTACCGCGGTCCCCCAAAAATGTAGCCTGTGGCGTATCGCCGTCCCCCAGCAGGCCACGTGCTCGTGGCGGGTGGCCAGAAATTTAGGCCGCGGCCCCCCCGCAGGTGTCCAAAAATTGAGCTTGCGGCGGGTGGCCAGAAATTTAGGGCGCGGCTTTTGCAGCCTACCGCGGGTGAACGAAAATTTGGCCCGCGGCTTTTGCGGCCTACCACGGTCCCCCTGCGTGCTCGCGACGGGTGGGCAGAAATTTAGGCCGCGGCTTCTGCGGCCTGGTGGCGGCCCCCCTTTTCTGAGGGGTGGCGCTGCCAGGGTCTGTGCCCCCTGTGAGGGGCCACGGTTTGTGCCCCTGGGAGGGGCCTGGTCAATGCCCCCTGTGAGGGGCCTGGTCAATGCCCCCTGTGAGGGGCCTCTGGGTCTGTGTCCCCTGGAAGGGGCCCCCGGGTCTGTGTCCCCTGTGAGGGGACCCGAGTCTGTCTCCCTTGTGAGGGGACCCAGGTTTGTGCCCCTGTGAGGGGCCCCGGTGCTGTGGAGGGGCTTCGGTCTGTGCTTCCTGTGCGGGGCCTCGGTCGAGGGGCGCTGGTTTTTGCACTTATTGTCTGTGTGGGAACCTTTTCAAGATGGTGCAGTGGTGGCTCTGGCGGAGGACCAGTATCCCTTTGGATAAATGGTTTTGCACGGCGAACGCGTTCCCTTCTCCCTCTTATTCTGACAGATTTGTTCATGAGGACTGGGAGTGTCCAAAGTGTCTTTGGTGTTTCCAAGAACACTTGCTGCAAGGTACCCCCTTGGGGAATCCCTCCTTCAGTAGTGGACTGTTCCACCAGTAGTGGGACCCCCCTGTCTCTAGGCTGCTCAAGGCAACCATGAATCCAATAGAGGAATCTCTGGCTTCTAAAAGGTCCAGCTGACATGTCTGGAGGGGGAGCAGAGTCCCCCTGTCTTTGCTGCTTTGGAGGACCTGTTGGTCCAGGTGCTGCAGTTGTCCGCTAGGTCACTTGGCTGCGGTTACCTGAGTTGCTGAGCTCTCTGTTTCCTCAGGGGGCTGAGACATGTATTTTGGGGGGGGGGGGGGGGGGGGGGCGACCCTGAATGGCAGCATGTCGCGTCTTGGTCTTGTTCGGTTACAAGATAGTTTTCTGGCTGTGTTCCTCCAAAGAGTTTTTGCTTCCAAGGGGTTTGTCGCCAGACTGCTGGCTGTTCTCCGTGGGGGGCTATGCAAGCCCTGTCGCTGTAGAGCATGTTCCCGTGCTGAGAATGGTTTCTGGGGTATTATTCAAACTGTTCAGTCTACAGGATGGAGAGCATAGTACATGCCTTATGGGGGTACAGTAGTTCAGGATGGAGTCTGTCCGCACAGCAGTGGCACTCTTTTGTCATGGGGACTTTCTGATTTCTATCGACACCACGAATGCTACTTACGCATTCTGCTATGTGTCCGTCTCCAGCACTTTCTCAGTTTTTTGCTGTGGGTGCGGAGCATTATGAGCGTGTGGTGTTGCCGCTTTGATTCTGGCCACCGCTCCTCAGGTGTTCACGAGCTGTTGGCCCCGGATCTGGCGTGGTTACGTCGGTGGGGGGTTGCGATCCTGGGCTGCCTGGACGACCTTCTTCTCCGACTCCTCGACTACTCCGAGGAGCACCGTAATTCTTATACAAACCTTGACTGATCTCAGTTGAAGGCTATATTATCGGATGTCTGCTTGGCTCTGCCAGATCGTTGGATTATCTAAACCTGACCCGGGCTTCAGCTCTGGCCAGCGTGTTTCTTCTCCCGGACAATACTCCGGAAGTTGCATGCTGCGTTTTTTTCATTTACTGTCTGCAAGGTGGGCTTCTCTGCAGATCTGCATGTGGGGGTGGGCCCGATGTTATCTATTTTTTTGAGGCGATTCCATTTGCATAGTTCCATACAAGCTCCCTTAGGAAGATCCTGGCATAATGGGACGAATACCCAAGGTCTCTGGACAATCGGATTCGGCTGAGTCAGGAAACCAGAGTTTTCCCTAGTCCAGTGGCTTCCCTATCCGGTTCTTCGGTGGGGTAAATCCTTTCTCCCCTTGTATTGAACAGAGTGACCACCAATGCCAGTCTGTCCGGGTGGAGAGAGGTCCTAGGACTGAGCTCTGCTCAGGGTTGTTGGACATTGGTGAAATCCGTACATCCGAGTAAAATCTTGGAACTTCATTCCAACAGACTAGTCTGGATCATGGAAGTATCAACTTCGGGGGCTCCCAGTACGGTTCCAGTCGGGCGAGGCAACGGCAGTGGCTTATGTCTTTCGGCAGTATCCTCCGGTGGGGAGACCGTCTCATTTCGGCCCTTTCTGGCATACGCTTTCCAGGGATAGAATACTGTAAAACGGATAACTCAGTTGGTTAGGGTTGGACCACGGGGTGGGCCCTTCACGGGGCCGTCGTTCATCGTATTTGTCTCCGCTGGGGCATGCCTGAGGTAGCGTCCTGGCTCAACAGAACGGTACCAAGGTTTCTGGCAAGGTCACGGGAGCTTCTGGCGGCTCTAGTGACCCACGTTTGCTTTATGCCTTTCCTTCTCTCCAGCCTTTGCGGTGTTTTTTTGGCAAGATCACGGCTGTGGTGATTCCGGTCATTCTATTGGATCCGGTCGGGTCCCGGTGGTCTGGGTACGCCGACCAGGTGTGCCCGGTCGCCAACGTTTTCCTTGGCAGCTGCCTCTCAGGAAGGACCTACTGTCTCATGGACCATTCTTCCATCCTGTTTTTAGAGTCGCTGGTTTTTAACGGCATGGCACCATCGAGGCCCAGGTGTGAGCCTGAGTAGTCTTCTTCAGCGTCTCCTGGTCTTGCACTTCCTGGTGTGTACCTTTTTTCCAGGGGTTAGATGTCTGTTTCCACCAGTGCGGTTCTTCTACTGCTGTGGGATCTGAACTTGGTAATTTTGGTTCTCCAGAAGCCTCTCTATTTCTCTTTCAAGATATTCAGGAGATTCCAATACTTACTCTGGCGGAAGGTGGTCTCTTGGTGGCTATCACCTCTGCTCACAGGGTGTCAAAAAGGGGGGCGTTATCTTGTCGTTCATCTCACCCAGGTTAAGGTGGTGCTTTGCCCTTTTTTACAGGGTTCCGTCCTTGGATTTCCATTTGAATAAGGACATTGTGTTGCTTTTCTTGTGTCCCTGGTCAGCACTTTCCAAGGAATTTGCCTTATCTGCCCTGAAGGGGTATTGACTGATGGGCCAAGAAAGGGGCGTTCTGTTTTTCTCTGCGACCCTTCTCTGGATGGAGGGATATTCTGTCAAGAATCGGGTGCTTCCTTTCCTGTTACGGCGCTTTCTTCTCGGGTGCTAGGGCTTCTTGGGCCTTTGGTCATCATGCGTCCATTATGCAGGTTTGCAAGGAGACCACTGATCGTCAGTGTACATGTTCACAAGTCTACAAAGTGAACGTGTTGGCATCTGCGGATGCCTCTTTTGGCCGCAAGTATTTTGCAGGCCACTGGTTAGAGCGTCTATTCCCTCTGGAAGGGGTATCATTCAGGTTGGGTTCCAGCGTGTCCTGGGTGAAGTTCCTGTTACCTGGTTGGCTCTTGTATTAGCCTTGGGATTTTTCGTTCTCCCACCCCTCATGTTGGTACTGCTTTGGGACGTCCCTATTGTTATGAAGGCTGTGTCTGTCAATGAACGAATGAGAAAATAGGATTTTGACGGACACAGCCTTCCTAACGATAGGGTTATATCGCCTCTATTAGGAGTAGGACTAGGCAGAACAAAAAAGCAAACGAGCACCTGGCTACGCCCATGGGCCATCCTTAGTCAGTATATAACTCCCTCCCTGCTCTAGGTATTCAGTTTAGTAGTAAGCAGTAATAGAAGTATCAAAAGAATTCAATAGAAGAGTGAGTGCTGTGTCTGTCAATGAACTCAGAGAAATGGATTTTACGCTAAGTAAAAAATCCTATTTTTTCTTAAATGCACCCCGTCCCGCCGAGCTCACTTGCAGAAGCAAACTTATACGTTAGTAGCGCCCGCATATGAAAACAGTGTTCAAACCACACGTGAGGTATCACCGCGATCGGTAGAGCGAGAGCAATAATTCTAGCCCTAGACCTCCTCTGTAACTTAAAACATACAGCCTGTAGAATTTTTTAAACGTCGCCTATGGAGGTTTTTAAGGGTAAATGTTTGTCACCATTTCACGAGTGGGCGCAATTTTGAAGCATGACATGGGTATCAATTTACTCAGCGTAACATTATCTTTCACAATATAAAAAAATTGGCCTAACTTTACTATTGTCTTATTTTTTTAATTTAAAAATGTATTTTTTCCAAAAAAAATGTGCTTGTAAGATCGCTGAGCAAATACGGTGTGACAGAAAGTATTGAAATGACCACTATTTTATTCTCTAGGGTGTTAGAAAAAAATGTATAATGTTTGGGGGTTCTAAGTAATTTTCTAGCAAAAAAAACTGTAAACAACACATCTCAAAAAGAGGCTCGGTCCTTAAGTGGTTAAAATTGATATTTATAGCCCACCATCAGCCGGAAACACATGGCTCCATGCCTCTAGTGCTTACCCCCAGCCTCTTCTTCACAGTATCCCATCTGCCCAATTTTTGTGGCTACAATGGAACTGTACGGAGGAAGAGGATTTTCCCACACAGGCCAATGCCCTTCTGTGAGCACCCTCTGGCAAAAGGCTATACGTGGACCAATTTGAAAAAAGCCTTTAATAATGCTCTAGCACGTACCAGAATATCTCTGTTATATGGTCCTTCTCAACCTAAATACCAAAATACGGTCAAAATAATCACTAAATATTCTACCAATCACCATAAATTATGTATAATCTTATCTGATCATTGGCACCTATTGACAGATCACAATATTTAAAAAATTGTGTTAGGACCACCCCTGACTTAGTGTTCCACAGGACCACTTTACTAAGAGATCGATTAACTAACAGCCACTACAGAGTGGAGGCCATTTGGCCCCCGGGGCACATTCTGTTGTGCACACTGCCCTCAATGCCACTAGATTCAGGAGGGTACAACCTTCATGCTCCCCAAGGGTGAAATTTTTTGGCAAAACTATCAGAGAGCTTCAACAGCGGATTGGGGATCATCTTTATTACTCCCCTAACGGTAAACTAACTACCATAGGACGTCACATTGGTTTGCACTATGAGTTCAAACCTGATGTAATCAAGTTCATGTTATTGGAGGTTGTCCCTGAGGACCCATGGGGAGTGAACTGGTACTGCTTAGTCCTACAATGGGAAACCCTGTGGATAGAGTGGCTAATACCCCCCTGGGCCTCAATGAGGCTTTAGCTTACAAACCCTTTCTGTAGAGTGTAGGTGAACCATAGGAGTATGTATATGGGGCTAAGATCCAATTGACACTGTCCTGTGTGCGATTTAACAATCCAACTGTTATGGGGATATCCATTGTTTTCTTCCCTCCCACTCATTGTATACATTATACATCCTCTAGGGGCTCCAACGCGACCTGGATTGTCCCGTTGCAGGCAAGTGGATTGCGTGGTATAGACACCCTTTTCTTCCTATAATCCTGTTACAGTATGTGCCCCAGTATATGTTGTTTATAAAAAAAATATGCCACTTCGTACCCAATTTCAGAGCGCCGCCTGGCCCTCACATCACCTTTTTCCACTTAAGGGCCGGATTCAATGTATGTAAATGCATGGAGGGCCACATTCACCTGATAATAAAAGAAGATAATAATCCTAACATAGTAATAATAACAGTACAGGTTTACCTCACTTTAAGGTGCTTCACTAAAACAAAGACAGTTCACCCTGAGGGAGCATGTGGCTGGGGATTCGGATTTTACTGGCCCTCCATCCTGGCACCCAAGGCCAGCCCTGCCAGCTAGCATGGTCTAGAGATGGGGTTCCTGTCCCTAGGGCGATGGGGTCTCTGTCCCCAGGGGTGATAGGGTACCCCCCTATTGCAGTGTTTTCTGTACACCTTAGCAGTGTCCTCTGTCCCCCTTCACATCACTCCCATAGTGTTCTCTGCCCCCTCCCCACATAGCAAGTTTGCTGTGCTCCCAAAGCAGTGTCCTCTGTACCCTGCCCCCCCCACCACCTGTAGTGTCCTCTGCCCCCCTCCACCCCCCCACACACACACTGTGTAGGTAGAACTCCCCTACCTTAAACATGTGTACAGCGAGCAGAGATTAATATCACAGGGCGGGAACTGCTGGTTAACTTTCCACATTAACGGGCTGGTGATTGGTTGCTAGGATCGCCTGGCAACCAATCACCTGCTGTGTAATGTAAAAAGTTAACTCCCCCATCCAGCCCTGTAATACCGCCGCTCTCAGCTGTCCAATGAAGAAGACAGCGGGGAAAGTGTCCGCGGACCAGGTGCCTGTGAATTAATTGCGAGCACTGATGAGCCGGACATCTAGCGGTGGCGGACCGTGGGTTGCCGACCCCTGCTGTAGAGAAACCTTATTTGCATACAGTATCTCACAAAAATGAGTACACCCCTCACATTTTTGTAAATATGTTATTACATCTTTTCATGCGACAACACTGAAGAAATGACACTTTGCTACAATGTAAAGTAGTGAGTGTACAGCTTGTATAACAGTGACATGAGAAAGGTTACATAAATAATAACATATCACAATTGCTGGGAGAAATGTGAAACAGGAAAGGAAATAAATAGGGATGGAAAGGGGGGAATAAACACAAAGGGGAGGGAAGAAAACAATGGATAGCACGATAACAGTTGGACTGTTCAATCCCACACAGGACAGTGTCAATGGGATCATAGCCCCATATATACAGTATCTTACAAAAGTGTGTACATCCCTCACATTTTTGTAAATATTTTATTACATCTTTTCATGTGACAACACTGAAGAAATGACACTTTGCTACAATGTAAAGTAGTGAGTGTACAGCTTGTATAACAGTGTAAATTTGCTGTCCCTTCAAAATAACTCAACACACGGCCATTAATGTCTAAACCGCTGGCAACAAAAGTGATTACACCTCTAAGTGAAAATGTCCGAATTGGGCCCAAAGTATCAATATTTTGTGTGGCCACCATTATTTTCCAGCACTGCCTTAACCCTCTTGGGCATGGAGTTCACCAGAGCTTCACAGGTTCTCTGTCACTCCTCCATGACGACATCACGGAGCTGGTGGATGTTAGAAACCTTGCACTCTACCTTCCGTTTGAGGATGCCCCACAGATGCTCAATAGGGTTTAGGTCTGGAGACATGCTTGGCCAGTCCATCACCTCTACCCTCAGCTTCTTTAGCAAGGCAGTGGTCGTCTTGGAGGTGTGTTTGGGGTCGATATCATGATCGAATACTGCCCTGTGGCCCAGTCTCCGAAGGGAGGGGATCATGCTCTGCTTCAGTATGTCACAGTACATGTTGGCATTCATGGTTCCCTCAATGAACTGTGGCTCCTCAGTGCCGGCAGCACTCATGCAGCCCCAAACCATGACACTCCCACCACCATACTTGACTATAGGCAAGACATACTTGTCTTTGTACTCCTCACCTGGTTGGCGTCACACACGCTTGACACCATCTTGTTGATCTTGGTCTCATCAGCCCACAGGACATGGTTCCAGTAATCTATGTCCTTAGTCTGCTTGTCTTCAGCAAACTGTTTGCGGGCTTTCTTGTGGATCATCTTTAGAAGAGGCTTCCATCTGGGATGACAGACATGCAGACCAATTTGATGCAGTGTGCGGCGTATGGTCTGAGCACTGACAGGTTGACCCCCCACCCCTTCAATCTCTGCAGCAATGCTGGCAGCACTCATATCTATTTCCAAAAGACAACCTCTGGATATGACGCTGAGCACTTGCACTCAACCTCTTTGATTGACCACGGCGAGGCCTGTTCTGAGTGGAACCTGACCTGTTAAACTGCTGTATGGTCTTGGTCACTGTGCTACAGCTCAGTTTCAGAGTCTTAGCAATCTTCTTATAGCCTTATGTAGAGCAACAATTCTTTTTTTTCAGATCCTCATAGAGTTCTTTGCTATGAGGTGCCATGTTGAACTTCCAGTGACCAGTATGAGAGAGTGAAAGCGATAACAACAAATTTAACACACCTGCTTCATAATCACACCTGAGACCTTGTAACACTAATGAGTCACATGACACATAACTTAACATTAATAAATCACCGGGACCAGATGGCTTGCATCCGAGGGTACTTAGGGAACTCAGTCAGGTGATTGCCAGACCGTTGTTCCTAATTTTTACAGACAGTCTATTGACTGGAATGGTACCAGCTGATTGGAGAAAAGCCAATGTAGCACCAATATTTAAAAAGGGCCCAAAAAACATCCCTGGGAATTACAGACCAGTTAGCCTAACATCAATAGTATGTAAAATCTTGGAGGGGATGATAAGGGACTATATACAAGATTTTAGTAATAAGAACAAAATCATTAGCAGTAATCAGCATGGATTCATGAAGAATTGTTCTTGCCAAACCAATCTATTAACCTTCTATGAGGAGGTGAGTTGCCATCTAGATAAAGGAAGGCCTGTAGACGTGGTGTATCTGGATTTTGCAAAAGCATTTGACACAGTTCCCCATAAACGTTTACTGTACAAAATAGGGTCCGTTGGCATGGACCATAGGGTGAGTACCTGGATTGAAAACTGGCTACAAGGGCGTGTTCAGAGGGTGGTGATAAATGGGGAGTACTCAGAATGGTCAGGGGTGGGTAGTGGGGTTCCCCAGGGTTCTGTGCTGGGACCAATCCTATTTAATTTGTTTATAAACGATCTGGAGGATGGGATAAACAGTTCAATCTCTGTATTTGCAGACGATACTAAGCTAAGTAGGGCAATAACTTCTCCGCAGGATGTGGAAACCTTGCAAAAAGACCTGAACAAATTAATGGGGTGGGCGACTACATGGCAAATGAGGTTCAATGTAGAAAAATGTAAAATAATGCATTTGGGTGGCAAAAATATGAATGCAATCTATACACTGGGGGGAGAACCTCTGTTGGAATCTAGGATGGAAAAGGACCTGGTGGTCCTAGTAGATGATTTGCTCAGCAATGGCATGCAATGCCAAGCTGCTGCTAATAAGGCAAACAGAATATTGGCATGTATTAAAAGGGGGATCAACTCCAGAGATAAAACGATAATTCTCCCGCTCTACAAGACTCTGGTCCGGCTGCACCTGGAGTATGCTGTCCAGTTCTGGGCACCAGTCCTCAGGAAGGATGTACTGGAAATGGAGCGAGTACAAAGAAGGGCAACAAAGCTAATAAAGGGTCTTGAGGATCTTAGTTATGAGGAAAGGTTGCGAGCGTTGAACTTATTCTCTCTGGAGAAGAGACGCTTGAGAGGGGATATGATTTCAATTTACAAATACTGTACTGGTGACCCCACAATAGGGATAAAACTTTTTCGCAGAAGAGAGTTTAATAAGACTCGGGGCCACTCATTACAATTAGAAGAAAAGAGGTTTAACCTTAAACTACGTAGAGGGTTCTTTACTGTAAGAGCGGTAAGGATGTGGAATTCCCTTCCACAGGCGGTGGTCTCAGCGGGGAGCATTGATAGCTTCAAGAAACTATTAGATAATCACCTGAATGACAGCAACATACAGGGATATGTAAGGTAATACTGACACATAATCACACACATAGGTTGGACTTGATGGACGTGTGTCTTTTTTCAACCTCACCTACTATGTAACTATGTAACTATGACACTGGGGAGGGAAAGCGGTGTAGACATTAATGGCTGTGTGTTGAGTTATTTTGAGGGAACAGCAAATTTACACTCTGTTATACAAGCTGTACACTCACTACATTACATTGTAGCAAAGTGTCATCTCTTCAGTGTTGTCACATGAAAAGATATGATAAAATATTTACAAAAATGTTTGTTAGATAATATATATATATATATATATATATATATATATATATATATATATATATATATATATATATATGGGGCTATGATCCCATTGACTCTGTCTTGTGTGGGATTGAACAGTCCAACTGTTATCGTGCTATCCATTGTTTTCTTCCCTCCTCTTTGTGTTTATTCTCCCCTTTCCATCCCCATTTATTTCCTTTCCTGTTTCACATTTCTCCCAGCAATTGTGATATGTTATTATTTATGTAACCTTTCTCATGTCACTGTTGTTACATTGACAATCACTTTATATTGCCTCTTGTGCCGCTAGATATAAGTGGTTTATATATATTTTTTGTTAATTATCAGATGCTGCTGTTTATTGCTTGTTGTATCTATAATGTTATACTTTTGTAGTCTTCTGTTGCTTTGAGAGGATCTGCACCTGGGCAGCCAGCTTAGGGTGTGTTGACTCCCCCTATGGCGGACATGCATTTCTCTGAGGGTGGGGGCGGTCCTATACCTTGGGATCTCCGCCCCCCCTGCTAGGATTATGACAGGCTGCGTCCTTTGATGGCCACACGCATGCGCAGCCGATCGCGCATGCACAGTGCAGGGAAACAGACCCGGTCACGTTACTCGCTGGCGTGCGCGGACTTTGCCGGGTTGGGGACATAAGTAGAGCACCCCGAGCGGCCTCTATTCACTGGCTTCCAAGCTGGGGCAATCTCTGTCACTAAAGGCACTATTGGTAAGTTACCTATTACACCACGCATCTCCAATACTGCAACAACCCCCTGTCTTATCAGTATGTACCTTCTATATGAAATGGTAGCTGCTTGCAATGGTTGTGGGATGTTTTAAATACCCTTTACTTCAGATGATTTGTACACCTTTGATGGCCCTATGCTTCAGTTACCTTATTAGAATGTGTGCTTTACTCCTCTTTTTCTTTTTTTATCCCACTTGCTGGCACGTTCTACCTTTGGGCTCATTGTATACATTATACATCCTCTAGGGGCCCCATGGCGACCTGAATAGTCCAGTCGCAGGCAAGTGGATTGCACAGTACAGACACCCTTAAGTGTACTGCAAGAACTATCCCTCCCCCCTTCCCTTTTTTCCCCCTCTTTCTTCCTTTTTCCTTTTCCCCCTAACCCAATATCTATCCCCCCCTTTCCATGCCCCTTATCTCTTCCCCGGTTTTACCCCACGGTATTTCCTTTCTCTCTCCCCCTTCTTTCCTCTTAAGGGCTGAGCTGCTTGTTCCTGCTATTGCATACTCTTTTCTTATGTCTGGATGTTCTGTGGTGGCCGCCTTCCCTATATTGTGTAATGCTAGATACAAATTAAGTAAGTGCAATACTTTTTAATAAATCTAATCTCTAAGAGGTTTTACACTATCTGGTGTTTTTTATCTATGTGGATCTGGCTATATGGTCGCAGTGTGGGTGGTGTCCTTTTGGATACTCTGGGACTGTTCCTGACGTGGTTCCTTCTCATATCCCCTGTCTGTGACCCCTGCTGGGATTATTACATCAAGCCTGTTTGACCCTTTATAATAAAGGGTCCAGGCTGCTCTGGGGAAACTCACGTCACGAGTGAAACGCATCAGAATGACGCCATCACACTCTATGCTTTGAGGGCACGGACTGCCAGTAACAGACAATCTTCACTGAGTTCCCACGGAAGTACCTTTGGAATGCGGAAGTGATCCCCAAATGTCCGCAGTTACAGCGCAGGACGCCAGCTACACACGTGGAGCAGCGGCTGGAACATCTCTCTCCACTCTGTGGGAACTAATCCCCCTATACAGTAACTGGATGATGGGTAGGCCGGATTGCCGGACAAGTCCTAATGAATTACCAGAAGAGTGGTGAGCTGTATCATTTATACACCCGGCTGGGTATTGAAGTTTATATATTCATATACACGCACACTGCCTATATGCATCTGGTAACCGTTCTAGCCCCAGTAGAATATCTGTTGTGGGCTTAGTGTTGTCCATTGCTAATAATCGGCTGCTTTACCTGCTTCCCAACTTTTGTGTAAATCCCTGTTCATATTCTGGAATCATCTGGCTTTTCCCCTTCCCCCTCCATCCCCGGGGAATATTTTTCATATGGACTGCTATCTAGTTCCTCATTGATGCTACCTGTGAAGCTATTGTTCTCTCATGTGGAGTACCATAAAGAACTCTAGGTTCCATCTATCTTGGTTCTATGATTTATTTTTCCACAGATATAGCTCCTGAACATGTGGAATTAGTGGCCCATAATAGTAATATATGTGTGGTATTTGTGGTGGCTACCGGTGTCCTCTGACAACGTTGTCAAATTTTAAAATTGAATGTGGTGGAGGTTATTTAGATATAACTTTCTTTATCGTACATCACGGGACACAGAGCCATAGTATTAACTATATGAGTATATAGGCACCTTCAGGTGATGGACACTGGCACACCCAAGACAGGAAGTTCACTCCCTTTATAACCGCTCCTCCTACCAGGAGTACCTCAGTTTTTCGCCAGTGTCTAAGGTGTTGGTCACGAGTGAAGATGTGCTCTGAGGAGCTCCACTGGAGGGATCCTTGCTGGATTTAAATAGCCTCCACAGACCAGATCCATCCAAAGTGCCACTGAGGCCAAGGTGGATGGTACCTGGGCTTCGTATAAGAAGAACAAGGTTTTGCCTGTAACGCCTCTCCTTGGGGGGCTGGACCCTGGGACCCAGTACTTTGGTCATGCTCACATTACTATAAGTTTTTCTTGGCAGGGTGCTGTACGGGTCCAAGGGAGTGGAACCCCGATAAAAAGGGACCCGGTGTTTGAAGGTTTGCTAAACGCAGCCTGCCGTGATGAGTGAAGATTGGATCTGTCTTGTCAGCAGTATCCTGAGGTGAGGATAAAATAAGGGAAGAAGCCTAGGGACTGTAAAAAGTCCACCTATGGTTTTTCTTCCTTGAGTAAAATGTTGTCATGCCTTAAGTCTCCACTAGAGGGAGTAAAATGCCCATACCTTGGTACGTTGCCTCAGTTCAGCTCAGTTTCACAGCTAACAGCATGTGTGTGGTCTCGGCCAGCAGCATATTTCAGGGGGGATTCCTCATCCAGGAAAAAATTTGCCATATACAGCATTTTTTCCCCCCTGGGGGAACTAAGGGGCTGGGAGGTACAACAGTAGTTTGTACTCCACCCTACCACCCCCTCACCGGGGTGTGCGGCGGCTTCCCTATGCTGGTTTTATGCTTCCCCACAGAAGCCTAGAAAGCACCATAAGGGAGCTTGATCCAGCCTCCCCACTCTCTGGGTCTGCCGACTGGCAGACCCGAATGCCCCCGCATGCGTGCGCGGGGACTGCTGGGGGGGGCGGGTTAATGAGTGGAAGGGGCGTAGCTTAGGCAGGGCTCCATGTGCGGGACGTAGTGTCCATGAGGACACATGGCGCAGGCGCTGGGGACGCCGAGCACAGAAAAACAGACTCTCCTCAGCTAGTAGCTGGAGAGTACAGCTGTCTGATTACACAAGAAACAGAAGCGGAGGGGGTATGTAAGATGCTGCATACAGGCATTCCCAAATTGAGGAAACACATTTTACTCAGCACCAGGCTGAACTTTTATTAGCGGCATTCTATTGCTAGACTATAGTTCAGCGAATAGTGCATTTACTTAGTGCCTGTGCTTTTGTGCTTAGGACTATGCCTCCCAAAAAGGCCAGTGCAAACACCTCAAAAAATGTTCTTAAAACATCACTCCCAGGCGCTGAAGAATGTAGTCATGTCTCCACACTATCATCGTCTCCTGAAATACCAGAAGTGGCTAGCCAGGGTGAGTCATTGGAACCTGTGGTTGTTGCAGCAGCTTCCAACATCTCAGCCCCTGTATACGTGTATATCCCTCACCCCAGTGGGTACAGAATGAGATTTTACCCTCAAAGGATCAGGAGGAAAGGCAATCCAATGACTCCTCTTCTGAGAAAACAACGATGGATGAACCCTTTCAGCCTCGCAATCTGAAAAATTGCTGGTACAATCTCTTACGAAAATGGTTTGTTCTGCTTTCAAACTGCCCCTAACTGAGTCAGCTGGAAGTTGTTTCTTCTTTGGGTTCCTTAAAACCTCCGCAGACTTTGCATGCGTTTCCCGTCCATGCATTACTAGAACAGCTTATTTATGCTGAGTGGGATCATCCAGGTAATCATTTTCTCCCTCTGAAAAGATTTTCAGTGCTTTATCCCATGGAGGAGAAATTCACCAAAAGGTGGAATGTACCAGCGGTTGACGCTGCTATATCCAGTGTGAATAAAAGTCTTACTTGTCCAGTAGACAATGCTCAAATGCTTAAGGATCCAACAGATAAAAGGTTGGAATTCCTGTTAAAATCCTCTTTTTCTTTGGCAGGTGCAGTTACTCAGCCTGTAGTCGCTGCAATAGGCATCTGTCAATCCCTAAAGGACCAGTTTAGACAGGCCCTTAAGGAGGTTCCTGTACAACAAGCCCGGGATTTGGCCGAACTGCCAAGGGCATTATGTTTTGCTATAGATGCCATTAAAGATTCTATTCACCAGGTGGCTTGTACTAGTGCACATGCTTAGGATCCTGTGATTGAAAAATTGGTCAGCTGAAGCACCATGCAAAAGGCTCCTGACTGGGTTTCCTTTTCATGGGGATCGGCTATTTGGGGATGATTTGGACAAATACATCCAAAAGATTTCAAGTGGGAAAAGTACTCTTTTGCCAGTCAAAAGAAGGAATAAATGCCCTTCGTTTAAGCTAGCTCTTTCTCCAGCGTCAGGGGCATCTGCTTCTAGGCAGTTGGGACGGCCTCCGCTGTCAGAGTCTAGAGGAAAGCCTCAGGGTCAGGCCCAGGCACAAAAGAAGTCCTGGGGGCGGAAACCGGCAAAACAGAATTCTAAAGCCTCATTATGAAGGGGCGCCCCCGCTCGCCAGGGTGGGGGGGAAGACTTCTGCAGTTCTCTGGAATTCTGGGAGTTTCCACTGCCTCGTTTTTTGAGGTCAAACGTTCTCAAAGATCCAGGGAAAAGGCAATCTCTGTTTCGGGCATTAGACCGATTACTGGCTCAGGGGGTGATCATGCAAATCCCCACAAAAGAGCAAGGTTTGGGATTCTATTCAAACCTATTTACGGTACCAAAACCGAATGGAGATGTCAAACCCATTCTAGATCTAAAGAATTGAAATCAGTTCCTGAAGGTCCGCTCTTTTTGCATGGAATCGATCAGGTTGGTGGTTTATATCCTACAAGGAGGAGAACTTCTGGCGTCTATCGACATCAAGGATGCATATCTGCATGTTCCTATATTCTCCGCTCACCAAAGGTTTCTGCGGTTCCAGGTAGAACAGCATCATTTTCAGTTTGTAACCTTGCCCTTCGGGCTGGCTACAGCACCCCAGGTATTTACAAAGGTTCTGGCTCCACCTCTAGCCAGGCTAAGGGCGCAGGGCATAACAATCCTGGCATACCTGGACGATCTATTGCTAATAGACCAGTTGGTGGCCCATTTAGAGCAATGCATGCACATCACAACTGAATACCTGAAAAATCTAGGTTGCATTCTCAACCTAGAGAAGTCTTCCTTAAAACCACTAAAAAGGCTGGAGTACTGGGGTCTGATCATAGACACAGCCCAGAAAAAGGTGTTCTTGCCTCAGGCAAAGATTAATGCCATAAGAGAGCTGATGCAGATGGTCAGAGATCCCTCCATTCACCTTTGCATGAGGTTGTTAGGAAAGATGGTGGCTTCATTTGAAGGGGTTCCCTATGCCCAGTTCCATTCGCGACTGTTGCAAAACAGTATCCTGTCTGCTTGGTTCAAGCTCTAGATTTGCAAATATAATAAAAGTGTACACTGCGCTAAATTGAAAATATAGTGTGGAGCAGCTACTTACAAGGTGACAACAACCAAAGAAACATGTGAAAATAAAAAGTAGCGCATAGATTGTGCCAAAAGTCTTCAATCAAGAAAACAACTGAAAAAAAGCAACAAATATTTACAAATAATAAACATAACAGTGAAAAAAACTTATAAGTCTTTCAATATAAGTGAATAAAGTCCCATCGGTGAATGGGGAACAAATAACATGGAATGTCCCACTGAAAACCATGCGTGGATACGGGGAGGCAGATGTTATAACACGGGTGAATCAACAAATCGTCCCCAAGTTGTATCTCATAACGACATGCGATTTGGTAAAGATGGTGTGTAAGAAACTCTTACCAGATGCGATGGACTCCCTTGTCAGCGACAGGGAGTCACTCGAGCAGGTTGCCTCTCAGGACCAGTGAACGGACGTCACAGCTCTGCGAACCTTCTGGGTCAAACTCTGCGCGGATCTCCCGGGGCCGCCAGGTGGGTCCTCCCAAAGGATGGCCGAGGTGCGGATCAGAGGGAACAGTGCGTCACGTCCAAAAACTGGATTGAAGGCTGGTTAAATCTCTCAGTAGGTATGTGGAGAAAAAATGAACAAGCTCCACATAGTGTAGATGAGCAAAAATAGGATTTTTATTGCTAAAAACGCCAGATAACAATAAAATGTGATCACAGAATATAAAATCAAAAATGGGCAACAAGAAGGATGCTGGAAGCGCCCGACGCGTTTCGATCAATGGATTGTCTACTGGGGCATACAGCATCCCCTCCAAGTTGCTTGATATTTATAAAAAACATTCCAAAAGAGCAAATTGTATGTGCTGTCAAACAACATTCCCCATTGGGTGGATGGGGTCACGTGATCGAACCTGGCTAAACCTAGCAGGTGTGAAACATCATGCATTTGCATACATAGTGTGTGATTAACCTGTTATGTGTCACCAAACAGACCTCACATAGAGAAATAATTGAATAGTACAACATCAGAATGTTCAAACGTTTGGTAATGAAATGAAGTAAACAGGGAACGGAATTTAACCTGTTATATATCATCAAAAAAGACCTCACATAGAAAAATAATTGCATAGTATAACATCAGAATGTTCAAACATTTGGTAATGAAATGAAATAAACAAGAAACGGACTTTCAGGCACAATACTCCCATTGCTGACACTTCTGTGTCTGCTCCAAAGCAACAGGGAGTCAGTGCCAATCAGGGACTGCGTCTCAGGGGGCGGGCGGAGCCAACCACCAATAGCTGTAAAGACAGAAAGTCACTGGCGGCGCCGCCCAACCTCCATGAGACAGACATAGGGAAGTGATGTCAGAGCGCAGGGCCGGCTCCACGTCCATCCCCTGTCATGTGATGCCTCTCTCTAGAAGTCAAAGAGAGGAAGAGGGAGGGGGGACAAGCGTCAGATGGGACGTTCTCAACGCCGGTGCCCACACTCCTCCCCCGTGTCCCCGGAAGTAACAAAAAACGTAAATAGCAGCCAGAAATCCCACCTGAAGGGTGGAAAACTGACAAAAATTGCTTGCAAAGTGGGGAGAGGGACGCACCACTGAACATATAGCAAGGCACAAGGGCAAGGGCCATGCAGTTAAGTGGCGCGCCTAAAAGGAAGGGTAATGCTCGGCTAACTTCTGGCAGTTGAAAACCGAGGGACCCGAAAGCCAGCATTAAATACATTAATGCTGGCGGGAGCCCCCAAAGTGTATTAATAATCCCTTCGTGTCAAAAAAAAACAGACAAAATAAATAAAATGCATTGTATTCTAAAAACATAATATGAAATAGGTTCGTAAACACTGAATCTACAAAGTAAGAGCCATCTTAATAATATTAACCGTGCACATGCCAGTGTGAAAAGCCAACATGAGGGAGGTATAGCTCACCCCTGAGCATAATGTAAGCGCACCCCCCAAAAATGCGCCAACACAGGGGAGAATAGAATTGTGCGAAAATAAACATGGAAGATAATATTAAAGGGGAACACCTGAAAACATGTACCGATGTGATAAAATAAAATGCAAAAAAAGGTGTTAGGATGAGTTGATAAACGAGTTGAGGTCCCACTCCACGTTCATCCCAAACGGGAAGAAGGACCTCAACTCGTGAATCCAGTATGTCTCGAGACGTGAAACTCCACGCAAACGTGACTCACCCCTCCAGTGCGGTACAAACTTGTCAATAACCTGGAACAAAGTGCCTGTGGGGTCCCTGTCATGGTGTTCCAGGTAGTGACGTGGCACAGTGTGCTTGTCCCTACCTTTTTTTATTGCAGCCACGTGTTCATTAACCCGAACAGAAAAAGTTCTGATCGTGCGACCCACATATTGCTTGTGGCAGGGACAGGTTATCAGATAAACAATGTATTGCGAGGAACACGTGGTGAAATGCTTCATGGAGTAGATGCGAGAAGTGACAGTGGACTTAAATGTGACACTCTTGCGTCTTCCCCCAATATTATGTAGGCAGACCTGACACTTACGACAGGGGTAGTAACCTTTACACTCCTGAAAGAACGACACTTTTTTCGGGGGGTCTATTATATTTGGGGCGATCTGTCCCTGAATGGACCTAGCGCCTCTGAAGACTACCGAGGCCTGTTTGGGTAAAACAGGACCAAGTAGTCTATCATTCTGTAATATTCCCCAATGTTTTTAAATAATACCTTTAATCTGTTTAGATTGAATGGAATGGGTGGTAAAAAAGGATAGCTTAGCATTAAATGTAGTGTTGTCTTTAGAGCGTTCTGTAAGCGTAGCCTGCCTTTCAGTGAGCAATGCTCTATTGATTTCGCTGTCTAGCAGGTGAGGGTCGTAACCCTTATCCAAGAATCTGCTTCTGAGGACTTGAGATTGGGATAAAAAGTCTGAAGTCTGGGTACAGTTGCGCCTCAATCTTAAAAACTGGCTGCGGGGGACTGACCAAAGCCATTCTTCACGATGGCAGCTGTCGATCGGAATGTACCCATTCCGATCTGTGGGTTTGAAGTAGGTACGGAACTCCAGGTGTTGGTGCACAACTGAAATTTCGAGATCGAGGAAATGCACCTTGGTTGTGCTGGCTTCGAAACTCAACGAAATCTCCCTGTCATTGGTGTTGAGAGTATTCATGAAGCCCTCGAGTGATGGCCGATCTCCTTCCCAAGGGAGGAGGATGTCGTCTATGTACCTGGCCCAAAGAACCAATTCGGGTCTCCGGGCAGCATAGACGACATCCTCCTCCCACTGGGCCATGAAGAGGTTAGCGAGACTGGGGGCAAATTTGGCCCCCATAGCCACGCCCCTCTGTTGTAAGAAGAATTTGTCCTGAAACCAGAAATAATTATGCCTGGTTGCAAATTTTAACAGCTGCATAATAAAGTTTCGTTGTAATGTGGGGAGTCTTCCATCTCTGGAGAGATGATTTTCAACCGCTTCAAAACCCAGATGGTGTGGTATGCACGTGTATAACGCTGCAACGTCGGCTGTAACCAAGAGAGTACCTTTTTTAATTGCAACCGACTCCAATAGTTTAATTGTGTCTCGGGTGTCCTTCCGATAGGAGGGGGTGGTTTGGACAAGTGGTTGTAAGTAGAAGTCCACGTATTTGCAAATCCTCGCCGTAACCGAATCTATCCCGCTGACAATGGGTCGGCCGGGAGGATTGGTTGGGTTCTTATGAACCTTGGGAAGGTAGTATATGGCAGGAATACGTGGTACTTGGGGGACCAAAAAGCATTTTTCCTTTTTGTTGAGAATTCCCAAGGAAAAGCCTTCCTCTACTAATTCAACCAAAGCTTTTTTGAAGGAAATTGTGGGATCCCTAGGGATGCACTGATAAGTCTCAGAGTCACCTAAAATCCTATTCATCTCTTGAAGATAATCAGCTTTATCAAGAACGACAATGCCTCCGCCCTTATCAGCCGGGCGGATGACCAGGTTCTTGTTTTCACACAATGATTTTAAACCCGTCTTGATGTCGGGTTTGACATGAAAGCGTTTCTGACGTTTATTCAGTCTATCAAGGTCCTCCAAGACCAAACTCTTGAAGACCTGGATAGAAGGGGCCAGGGTGCCAGGGGGATTGAATAGGGACGAGTTAGACAATCCCGAATGGATTACCTGAGGTTGTAAACACGTTCCCTCAGTGAAGGGTACGGTTCTATTGTGAGTAGATGTCGCCGCTGGAGTGGTGACTGAAGCAATGGTGTGGTGTGTAGGGGGAGTGATTTTGGTAAGAAAATGCCTCTGTACACTCAACTTCCGGGTGAATTTAAGAACGTCAATGAATGTTGCAAAGTGGTTAAGTGGTTTGGGGGGTACAAATACAGAGTCCTCTGTCCAGGACTGATTTCTCAGCTTCTGTTAGTACAGCTGAACTCAAATTGAAACTACCCATTCCTCTTACACTCTTTTCCTTTTGGCGTTGGACCCTCCTCCCCCCTCTGGTCCCTCTTTTCTGTCTAAATTTCCTGGGTGGTAGTCTGTGGTTCTCTGAAAACCCTGAGGATGGTGGGGGCCTGGCCTGCTTTGATTATAAATGTAAGGGGAACGATGGTAATAATCATCCTCTCTTTCATAATGAGAGTATGTGCCTCCATATCTTTCATAGGGGACATTGTCCCTAAGAGGGCTGAATCTATTATTCACATGAATCGGAGAGTGATAATTATAATCCAAACTCCGCCATTGTGGGGTGTGGTAATTACGGGGGTCTACATAGTTGGAAGGGGGAACCCGCAAATTAACCTTATTGTGAGGATCTACGGGGTGTCCTCTAGACCGACCTCTTGTCCTCGGGGCGCCCCTCCCTCCCCGGTTTCCCGGTGGGGGGGGACCCCCGGGTGGTCTGGGTGGTCCTTGTTCTACACCTCTTTTGGGAGGTGGGGGTTCTCTGGATTCTGATTTATATGGGGGTTGATATACCAGAGTTCAGTCTGAATTGGTTGTTGTTACCATGGTGGTTTCCATAGATGAAGAATCACCATTGGCAGCCGGGAGAGAATTGAGCTTTCTCTGCCAATTAAAGACCGAAAGTGTGGCATAATCAGTATAGTCTCTGTTGTACTTTTTTTGTTTTTTATTCCTTTGTTCTTTCTCCTCTTTTTCTAACGTGTTTCTCAAACTGGTGGATAGTGAGATATATTCTGCAGTTGTTTTATGTGGAGTTAATTTTTCTTTCAAATCCTTAATTTCGATATCAATGAGGGACAGTTTGGTCTGTTTTTTGTCTAGTAGGAATCTCAACAATCTCAAACCTGCCTCATTGAAAAATTTGAACCATGGTTCTAAATCAACCTCGTCTTGCTGAGGATGGATGTCCCACCTCAGACCTCTGGGGACCATCTGTTCCTTGACGTATTGCTCGAGGAAAGCGGTATCCCATTGGAGGTGAAGTTCGCTAATCATCAGATTTTTAAGTCTGGTGAACATACCCCCTAGTTCAGTATTGGGATTAGTGTTCGTAAATACACCATCAGTATTTAAGGACCTAGAGGTCCTGTATTCGAACACATCCATGAAAAAATGTGAAGGATGAAAAAATAGCCGCTGTGTAAAAAGTCAAACCAACAAGTGCAAATATAATAAAAGTGTACACTGCGCTAAATTGAAAATATAGTGTGGAGCAGCTACTTACAAGGTGACAACAACCAAAGAAACATGTGAAAATAAAAAGTAGCGCATAGATTGTGCCAAAAGTCTTCAATCAAGAAAACAACTGAAAAAAAACAACAAATATTTACAAATAATAAACATAACAGTGAAAAAAACTTATAAGTCTTTCAATATAAGTGAATAAAGTCCCATCGGTGAATGGGGAACAAATAACATGGAATGTCCCACTGAAAACCATGCGTGGATACAGGGAGGCAGATGTTATAACAGGGGTGAATCAACAAATCGTCCCCAAGTTGTATCTCATAACGACATGCGATTTGGTAAAGATGGTGTGTAAGAAACTCTTACCAGATGCGATGGACTCCCTTGTCAGCGACAGGGAGTCACTCGAGCAGGTTGCCTCTCAGGACCAGTGAACGGACATCACAGCTTTGCGAACCTTCTGGGTCAAACTCTGCGCGGATCTCCCGGGGCCGCCAGGTGGGTCCTCCCAAAGGATGGCCGAGGTGCGGATCAGAGGGAACAGTGCGTTCACTTATATTGAAAGACTTATAAGGTTTTTTCACTGTTATGTTTATTATTTGTAAATATTTGTTGTTTTTTTTCAGTTGTTTTCTTGATTGAAGACTTTTGGCACAATCTATGCGCTACTTTTTATTTTCACATGTTTCTTTGGTTGTTGTCACCTTGTAAGTAGTTGCTCCACACTATATTTTCAATTTAGCACAGTGTACACTTTTATTATATTTGCACTTGTTGGTTTGACTTTTTACACAGCGGCTATTTTTTCATCCTTCACATTTTTTCATGGATGTGTTCGAATACAGGACCTCTAGGTCCTTAAATACTGATGGTGTATTTACGAACACTAATTCCAATACTGAACTAGGGTGTATGTTCACCAGACTTAAAAATCTGATGATTAGCGAACTTCACCTCCAATGGGATACTGCTTTCCTTGAGTAATACGTCAAGGAACAGATGGTCCCCAGAGGTCTGAGGTGGGACATCCATCCTCAGCAAGACGAGGTTGATTTAGAACCATGGTTCAAATTTTTCAATAAAGCAGGTTTGAGATTGTTGAGATTCCTACTAGACAAAAAACAGACCAAACTGTCCCTCATTGATATCGAAATTAAGGATTTAAAAGAAAAATTAACTCCACATAAAACAACTGCAGAATATATCTCACTATTCACCGGTTTGAGAAACACGTTAGAAAAAGAGGAGAAAGAACAAAGGAATAAAAAACAAAAAAAGTACAACAGAGACTATACTGATTATGCCACACTTTCGGTCTTTAATTGGCAGAGAAAGCTCAATTCTCTCCCGGTTGCCAATGGTGATTCTTCATCTATGGAAACCACCATGGTAACAACAACCAATTCAGACCGAACTCTGGTATATCAACCCCCATATAAATCAGAATCCAGAGAACCCCCACCTCCCAAAAGAGGTGTAGAACAAGGACCACCCAGACCACCCGGGGTCCCCCCCCCCACGGGAAACCGGGGAGGGAGGGGCGCCCCGAGGACAAGAGGTTGGTCTAGAGGACACCCCGTAGATCCTCACAATAAGGTTAATTCGCGGGTTCCCCCTTCCAACTATGTAGACCCCCGTAATTACCACACCCCACAACGGCGGAGTTTGGATTATAATTATCACTCTCCGATTCATGTGAATAATAGATTCAGCCCTCTTAGGGACAATGTCCCCTATGAAAGATACGGAGGTACATACTCTCATTATGAAAGAGAGGATGATTATTACCATCGTTCCCCTTACATTTATAATCAAAGCAGGCCAGGCCCCCACCATCCTCAGGGTTTTCAGAGAACCACAGACTACCACCCAGGAAATTTAGACAGAAAAGAGGGACCAGAGGGGGGAGGAGGGTCCAACGCCAAAAGGAAAAGAGTGTAAGAGGAATGGGTAGTTTCAATTTGAGTTCAGCTGTACTAACAGAAGCTGAGAAATCAGTCCTGGACAGAGGACTCAAATTTGTACCCCCCAAACCACTTAACCACTTTGCAACATTCATTGACGTTCTTAAATTCACCCGGAAGTTGAGTGTACAGAGGCATTTTCTTACCAAAATCACTCCCCCTACACACCACACCATTGCTTCAGTCACCACTCCAGCGGCGACATCTACTCACAATAGAACCGTACCCTTCACTGAGGGAACGTGTTTACAACCTCAGGTAATCCATTCGGGATTGTCTAACTCGTCCCTATTCAATCCCCCTGGCACCCTGGCCCCTTCTATCCAGGTCTTCAAGAGTTTGGTCTTGGAGGACCTTGATAGACTGGCTAAACGTCAGAAACGCTTTCATGTCAAACCCGACAACAAGACGGGTTTAAAATCATTGTGTGAAAACAAGAACCTGGTCATCCGCCCGGCTGATAAGGGCGGAGGCATTGTCGTTCTTGATAAAGCTGATTATCTTCAAGAGATAAATAGGATTTTAGGTGACTCTGAGACTTATCAGTGCATCCCTAGGGATCCCACAATTTCCTTCAAAAAAGCTTTGGTTGAATTAGTAGAGGAAGGCTTTTCCTTGGGAATTATCAACAAAAAGGAAAAATGCTTTTTGGTCCCCCAAGTACCACGTATTCCTGCCATATACTACCTTCCCAAGGTTCATAAGAACCCAACCAATCCTCCCGGCCGACCCATTGTCAGCGGGATAGATTCGGTTACGGCGAGGATTGGCAAATACGTGGACTTCTACTTACAACCACTTTTCCAAACCACCCCCTCCTATCTGAAGGACACCCGAGACACAATTAAACTATTGGAGTCGGTTGCAATTAAAAAAGGTACTCTCTTGGTTACAGCCGATGTTGCAGCGTTATACACGTGCATACCACACCATCTGGGTTTTGAAGCGGTTGAAAATCATCTCTCCAGAGATGGAAGACTCCCCACATTACAACGAAACTTTATTATGCAGCTGTTAAAATTTGCAGCCAGGCATAATTATTTCTGGTTTCAGGACAAATTCTTCTTACAACAGAGGGGCGTGGCTATGGGGGCCAAATTTGCCCCCAGTCTCGCTAACCTCTTCATGGCCCAGTGGGAGGAGGATGTCGTCTATGCTGCCCGGAGACCCGAATTGGTTCTTTGGGCCAGGTACATAGACGACATCCTCCTCCTTTGGGAAGGAGATCGGCCATCACTCGAGGGCTTCATGAATACTCTCAACACCAATGACAGGGGGATTTCGTTGAGTTTCGAAGCCAGCACAACCAAGGTGCATTTCCTCGATCTCGAAATTTCAGTTGTGAACCAACACCTGGAGTTCCGTACCTACTTCAAACCCACAGATCGGAATGGGTACATTCCGATCGACAGCTGCCATCGTGAAGAATGGCTTCGGTCAGTCCCCCGCAGCCAGTTTTTAAGATTGAGGCGCAACTGTACCCAGACTTCAGACTTTTTATCCCAATCTCAAGTCCTCAGAAGCAGATTCTTGGATAAGGGTTACGACCCTCACCTGCTAGACAGCGAAATCAATAGAGCATTGCTCACTGAAAGGCAGGCTACGCTTACAGAACGCTCTAAAGACAACACTACATTTAATGCTAAGCTATCCTTTTTTACCACCCATTCCATTCAATCTAAACAGATTAAAGGTATTATTAAAAAACATTGGGGAATATTACAGAATGATAAACTACTTGGTCCTGTTTTACCCAAACAGGCCTCGGTAGTCTTCAGAGGCGCTAGGTCCATTCAGGGACAGATCGCCCCAAATATAATAGACCCCCCGAAAAAAGTGTCGTTCTTTCAGGAGTGTAAAGGTTACTACCCCTGTCGTAAGTGTCAGGTCTGCCTACATAATATTGGGGGAAGACGCAAGAGTGTCACTTTTAAGTCCACTGTCACTTCTCGCATCTACTCCATGAAGCATTTCACCACGTGTTCCTCGCAATACATCGTTTATCTGATAACCTGTCCCTGCCACAAGCAATATGTGGGTCGCACGATCAGAACTTTTTCTGTTCGGGTTAATGAACACGTGGCTGCAATAAAAAAAGGTAGGGACAAGCACACTGTGCCACGTCACTACCTGGAACACCATGACAGGGACCCCACAGGCACTTTGTTCCAGGTTATTGACAAGTTTGTCCCGCACTGGAGGGGTGAGTCACGTTTGCGTGGAGTTTCACGTCTCGAGACATACTGGATTCACGAGTTGAGGTCCTTCTTCCCGTTTGGGATGAACGTGGAGTGGGACCTCAACTCGTTTATCAACTCATCCTAACACCTTTTTTTGCATTTTATTTTATCACATCGGTACATGTTTTCAGGTGTTCCCCTTTAATATTATCTTCCATGTTTATTTTCACACAATTCTATTCTCCCCTGTGTTGGCGCATTTTTGGGGGGTGCGCTTACATTATGCTCAGGGGTGAGCTATACCTCCCTCATGTTGGCTTTTCACACTGGCATGTGCACGGTTAATATTATTAAGATGGCTCTTACTTTGTAGATTCAGTGTTTACGAACCTATTTCATATTATGTTTTTAGAATACAATGCATTTTATTTATTTTGTCTGTTTTTTTTTGACACGAAGGGATTATTAATACACTTTGGGGGCTCCCGCCAGCATTAATGTATTTAATGCTGGCTTTCGGGTCCCTCGGTTTTCAACTGCCAGAAGTTAGCCGAGCATTACCCTTCCTTTTAGGCGCGCCACTTAACTGCATGGCCCTTGCCCTTGTGCCTTGCTATATGTTCAGTGGTGCGTCCCTCTCCCCACTTTGCAAGCAATTTTTGCCAGTTTTCCACCCTTCAGGTGGGATTTCTGGCTGCTATTTATGTTTTTTGTTACTTCCGGGGACACGAGGGAGGAGTGTGGGCACCGGCGTTGAGAACGTCCCATCTGACGCTTGTCCCCCCTCCCTCTTCCTCTCTTTGACTTCTAGAGAGAGGCATCACATGACAGGGGATGGACGTGGAGCCGGCCCTGCGCTCTGACATCACTTCCCTATGTCTGTCTCATGGAGGTTGGGCGGCGCCGCCAGTGACTTCCAGTCTTTACAGCTATTGGTGGTTGGCTCCGCCCGCCCCCGAGACGCAGTCCCTGATTGGCACTGACTCCCTGTTGCTTTGGAGCAGACACAGAAGTGTCAGCAATGGGAGTATTGTGCCTGAAAGTCCGTTTCTTGTTTATTTCATTTCATTACCAAATGTTTGAACATTCTGATGTTATACTATGCAATTATTTTTCTATGTGAGGTCTTTTTTGATGATATATAACAGGTTAAATTCCGTTCCCTGTTTACTTCATTTCATTACCAAACTTTTGAACATTCTGATGTTGTACTATTCAATTATTTCTCTATGTGAGGTCTGTTTGGTGACACATAACAGGTTAATCACACACTATGTATGCAAATGCATGATGTTTCACACCTGCTAGGTTTAGCCAGGTTCGATCATGTGACCCCATCCACCCAATGGGGAATGTTGTTTGACAGCACATACAATTTGCTCTTTTGGAATGTTTTTTATAAATATCAGGCAACTTGGAGGGGATGCTGTATGCCCCAGTAGACGATCCATTGATCGAAACGCGTCGGGCGCTTCCAGCATCCTTCTTGTTGCCCATTTTTGATTTTATATTCTGTGATCACATTTTATTGTTATCTGGCGTTTTTAGCAATAAAAATCCTATTTTTGCTCATCTACACTATGTGGAGCTTGTTCATTTTTTCTCCACATACCTACTGAGAGATTTAACCAGCCTTCAATCCAGTTTTTGGACGTGACGCACTGTTCCCTCTGATCCGCACCTCGGCCATCCTTTGGGAGGACCCACCTGGCGGCCCCGGGAGATCCGCGCAGAGTTTGACCCAGAAGGTTCGCAGAGCTGTGATGTCCGTTCACTGGTCCTGAGAGGCAACCTGCTCGAGTGACTCCCTGTCGCTGACAAGGGAGTCCATCGCATCTGGTAAGAGTTTCTTACACACCATCTTTACCAAATCGCATGTCGTTATGAGATACAACTTGGGGACGATTTGTTGATTCACCCGTGTTATAACATCTGCCTCCCCGTATCCACGCATGGTTTTCAGTGGGACATTCCATGTTATTTGTTCCCCATTCACCGATGGGACTTTATTCACTTATATTGAAAGACTTATAAGTTTTTTTCACTGTTATGTTTATTATTTGTAAATATTTGTTGTTTTTTTTCAGTTGTTTTCTTGATTGAAGACTTTTGGCACAATCTATGTGCTACTTTTTATTTTCACAAGCTCTAGATTTGCCAATGCGGCTGTCCCCAAGGGTGTCCCAGAGCATCAGTTGGTGGTTGGTAACCCGGAATCTGCTGAACGGAAAATCCTTCAGACCAGTTATCTGGAAGGTGGTAATGACAGATGCCAGCCTTTCAGGTTGGGGAGCCGTACTAGAAAAGACGACTGTCCAGGGACAGTGGTCAAGAACCGAAAGAACTTTGCCCATCAACATCCTAAAGATTCGAGTCTGGCTCTGAAAGCCTGGACATTCAGGTTACGGGGTTGTCCTGTCAGGATCCAATCCGACAATGCCACAGATGTGGCTTATATCAGTCACCAAGGGGGCACCAAGAGTCTCGCAGCACAGAGGGAGGTGAACCATATTCTCGCTTGGGCAGAAAGGAATGTTCCATGCCTATCTGCAGTTTTCATTCCAGGAGTAGAGAATTGGCAGGCGGACTACTTGTACCTCCAGCAGTTGATCCCGGGGGAATGGTCCCTTCACCCCGACATTTTTCTGGCTGTTTGCCAAAAATGGGGGACTCCGGATGTAGATCTTTTGGCGTCCAGGTTCATCATGAAGTTGGTCAACTTTGTGTCCAGGACAAGGGATCCACTCGCATGCAGAACAGATGAGTTGGTGACCACGTGGGATCAGTTCTCACTGATTTATGCATTCCCCCTATTCAGTTGCTGCCACAACTTCTTTGCAGGATCAAACTGGAAAGAAAGATCATAATTATTGTAGCCCCAGCGTCGCCCAGAAGGTCCTGGTATGCAGAAATCGTAAAGATGGTGGTGGGAAATCCATGGTCCCTTCCACTATATCCAGATCTACTCTCACAGGGGCCGATATTCCATCCTACCTTACAAACTCTAAACTTAACCACTTCAGCCCCGGAAGGATTTACCCCCTTCCTGACCAGAGCACTTTTTACAATTTGGCACTGCGTCGCTTTAACTGCTAATTGCGCGGTCATGCAATGCCTGTACCCAAACGAAATTTGCGTCCTTTTCTTCCCACAAATAGAGCTTTCTTTTGATGGTATTTGATCACCTCTGCCGTTTTTTTTTTTTTGCGCTATACACGGAAAAAGACCGAAAATTTTGAAAAAAAATGTTATTTTCTACTTTTTGTTATAAAAAAAATCCAATAAACTCAATTTTAGTCATACATTTAGGCCAAAATGTATTTGGCCACATGTCTTTGGTTAAAAAAAAATGTCAATAAGTGTATATTTATTGGCTTGCGCAAAAGTTATAGCGCCTACAAACTAGGGTACATTTTCTGGAATTTACACAGCCTTTAATTTATGACTGCCTATGTCGTTTCTTGAGGTGCTAAAATGGCAGGGCAGTACAAAACCCCCACAAATGACCCCATTTTGGAAAGTAGACACCCCAAGGAAATTGATGAGAGGCATCTTGAGCCCATTGAATATTCATTTTTTTTGTCCCAAGTGATTGAATAATGACAAATAAAAAAAAATTACAAAAAGTTGTCACTAAATGATATATTGCTCACACAGGCCATGGGCATATGTGGAATTGCACCCCAAAATACATTTAGCTGCTTCTCCTGAGTATGGGGATACCACATGTGTGTGACTTTTTGGGAGCCTAGCTGCGTACGGGGCCCCGAAAACCAATCACTGCCTTCAGGATTTCTAAGGGCGTACATTTTTGATTTTACTCCTCACTACCTATCACAGTTTTGAAGGCCATAAAATGCCCAGATGGCATAAACCCCCCCCCCCAAATGACCCCATTTTGGAAAGTAGACACCCCAAGCTATTTGCTTTGAGGCATGTTGAGTCCATGGAATATTTTATATTTTGACACAAGTTGCGGGAAAGTGACAAATTTTTTTTTTTTTGCACAAAGTTGTCACTAAATGATATATTGCTCACACGGGCCATGGGCATATGTGGAATTGCACCCCAAAATACATTTAGCTGCTTCTCCTGAGTATGGGGATACCACATGTGTGGGACTTTTTAGGAGCCTAGCCGCGTACGGGGCCCCGAAAACCAATCACCGCCTTCAGGATTTCTAAGGGTGTCAATTTTTGATTTCACTCTTCACTGCCTATCACAGTTTTGGAGGCCATGGAATGCCCAGGTGGCACAAAACCCCCCCAAATGACCCCATTTTGGAAAGTAGACACCCCAAGCTATTTGCTGAGAGGCATGGTGAGTATTTTGCAGCTCTCATTTGTTTTTGAAAATAAAGGAAAGAAAAAAAAAAAATTTTTTTTTCTTTTTTCAATTTTCAAAACTTTGTGACAAAAAGTGAGGTCTGCAAAATACTCACTATACCTCTCAGCAAATAGCTTGGGGTGTCTACTTTCCAAAATGGGGTCATTTGGGGGTTTTTTTGCCACCTGGGCATTCCATGGCCTCCGAAACTGTGATAGGCAGTGAAGAGTGAAATCAAAAATTTACGCCCTTAGAAAGCCTGAAGGCGGTGCTTGGTTTTCGGGGTCCCGTGCGCGGCTAGGCTCCCAAAAAGTCCCACACATGTGGTATCCCCATACTCAGGAGAAGCAACAGAATGTATTTTGGGGTGTAATTTCACATATTCCCATGGCATGTTTGAGCAATATATCATTTAGTGACAACTTTGTGCAAAAAAAAAAAAATTGTCTCTTTCCCGCAACTTGTGTCACAATATAAAATATTCCATGGACTCGACATGCCTCTCAGCAAATAGCTTGGGGTGTCTACTTTCCAAAATGGGGTCATTTGGGGGGGTTTTGAACTGTCCTGGCATTTTATGCACAACATTTAGAAGCTTATGTCACACATCACCCACTCTTCTAACCACTTGAAGACAAAGCCCTTTCTGACACTTTTTGATTACATGAAAAAATTATTTTTTTTTGCAAGAAAATTACTTTGAACCCCCACACATTATATATATTTTTTAAAGCAAATGCCCTACAGATTAAAATGGTGGGTGTTTCATTTTTTTTTTTTTCACACTGTATTTGCGCAGCGATTTTTCAAACGCATTTTTTGGGGAAAAAACACACTTTTTTAAATTTTAATGCACTAAAACACACTATATTGCCCAAATGTTTGATGAAATAAAAAAGATGATCTTAGGCCGAGTACATGGATACCAAACATGACATGCTTTAAAATTGCGCACAAACGTGCAGTGGCGACAAACTAAATACATTTTTAAAAGCCTTTACAGGTTACCACTTTAGATTTACAGAGGAGGTCTACTGCTAAAAGTACTGCCCTCGATCTGACCTTCGCGGTGATACCTCACATGCATGGTGCAATTGCTGTTTACATTTGATGCCAGACCGACGCTTGCGGCGCGAGAGCAGGGGGGACAGGGGTGCTTTTTTTTTTTTTCTTTTTTTTCTTTATTATTTTTTTGCTTTTTTATCTTATTTTTAAACTGTTCCTTTCATTTTTTTTTAAATCATTTTTATTGTTATCTCAGGGAATGTAAATATCCCCTATGATAGCAATAGGTAGTGACAGGTACTCTTTTTTGAAAAAATTGGGGTCTATTAGACCCTAGATTTCTCCTCTGCCCTCAAAGCATCTGACCACACCAAGATCGGTGTGATAAAATGCTTTCCCAATTTCCCAATGGCGCTGTTTACATCTGGCGAAATCTAAGTCATAAAATGCTCGTAGCTTCCGGTTTCTTAGGCCATAGAGATGTTTGGAGCCACTCTGGTCTCTGATCAGCTCTATGGTCAGCTGGCTGAATCACCGGCTGCATTCTCAGGTTCCCTGTTGAGACAGGAGAGCCAGAGAAAAACACGGAAGACGGTGGGGGGGGCATTCCCTCCCACTGCTTGTAAAAGCAGTCTAGAGGCTAATTAGCCACTGGGATTGCTTTTACATGAAAGCCGACCGCTGGCTGAAAAGAATGATACCAAGATGATACCTAAACCTGCAGGCATCATTCTGGTATAACCACTCAAAGTCATGAATGGCATACGTGAAGACAAAAAAATGGTTAACAATAAAGCACAGTAAACGGTAAAGCATAAAAAATTGCATACCTGAAAAGCAAACATGATAAAACATAATAACAATAAAACATTGCAGAATAGAATACAGTAAAAAAGAGCAGAACAATAGAGAGAGAATAGAGAGAGAGAGAACAATAAAACGACAACTATTTTTTTTATTTTATATTTTTGTTTGTGTTTTTATTTTTTTATTTTTACACTTTTTTTTGTAACTGTAACTTTTATAACTGTAACCGGTTCCAGGTTCGGGTCTCTCAAAATGCGATGGCATCTTGGGAGACCCTGTGAAAGTGCGCCTAGTCTGTGCAATGCTGTACCCTACGCTAATACTCAACTAGTGTATGGTAGCGTTCAAAACATTCACCAATGCAAAGACCAGGATTGTCAGGACAGGAGGGACAATAATAGCGGGTGTCACGCCTATATCCGCGCTTGCTGCAAACACGACATCTTTTTTGGGGGGGTTCGTTGGGTAGGGGTACTCGGGAGGACATAAAGAAAATGCCTCTCATGCAGCCGACTGCATTTGGTTGGGGATGTGAATGGGACAAGTATGGGCGCTGCAGAAGTGGTGGGTTCCCAATTGGCGAATGCAGCAGGAAGGGCATTATGGGCACGACGGGCCTGTTTGTCTTCTTCTTGGTGGCAGCGGGACACTACTTGTGCTTGCCACCTCACCAGCTTGAACTGCACTTATGGGACTCGCCACGTCACCAAGTGTTACTGCAGTGCTGGTTTGACTATGACCGGGGTGTACTAGGGCGCTGGTGCTTGCCAGTTCACCAAAATGCTACCAAAAAAACTGTTAGCGATCGCAGGGATCAGGCCTGACTCTGCGAATGCTGCAGTTATGCGTTTAGTGTTTTGTAAGTGACAGTGATCGATCGATACTGCACTTGGGTGGGCTGGGCTGGGCCGGGCGGTGGGGCAAAACGCAGGTGCTAGCAGGTATCTGGGCTGATCCCGCTAACACTGCGTTTTTGGGAACCCTAAACTGCTGGGGACGCTAGTATAGATCTGATCGGATCAGATATTGATCCGTTCAGATACTATACCACTAAGGGAGGTGTACGGTGCGTGCGTGGGTGTTAGCGGTACTGGCGCTAATCTGACGCTGTCTGCGGCTGGTTCTTGCCAGTTCACCAAAACGCTACCAAGAAAACTGTTAGCGATCGCAGGGATCAGGCCTGACTCTACAAACGCTGCAGTTATGCGTTTAGTGTTTTGTAAGTGACAGTGATCGATCGATACTGCACTTGGGTGGGCTTGGCGGAGGGGCAAAACGCAGGGGCTAGCAGGTATCTGGGCTGATCCCGCTAACACTGCGTTTTTGGGAACCCTAAACTGCTGGGGACGCTAGTATAGATCTGATCGGATCAGATATTGATGCGTTCAGATACTATACCACTAAGGGAGGTGTACGGTGCGTGCGTGGGTGTTAGTAATACTGGCGCTAATCTGACGCTGCCTGGGGCGACGCATATCATCGCCGGGCGATCAGGGGGCTAAACCTTTATTCGGTAATAAACGGCGGGTGCCCTGACACTATAAAAAATAAACGAACTAACCAGCGTCACCCGTAACGGTTATACGGTGATCAGTGGTGAAAGGGTTAACTAGGGGGCAATCAAGGGGTTAAAACATTTATTAGATAGTATATGGGGGTCCCTGACGCTATAAAACGCTGACGGCGAACCTAAATATTTACGTCCCTAACTAGCGTCACCAGCGACACTAATACAGCGGTCCGAAAAATGATCGCTTAGTGACACTGGTGACAGGGGTGATCAAGGGGTTAAAACTTTATTAGGGGGGGTACCCTAGACCTACAGGGGGCTAACACTAACTGCCCTAACACTTCTAACTGTCACAAACTGACACCATGCAGTAATCAAAAAAAAAAAAAAAATACTGCTTGGTGTCAGGCTCGGTTCACACTGGGGCGACTTGTCAGGCGACCTAGTCGCCTGACAAGTCGCCTCCCGTTCTGTGCTATGGAACCGTTCTAATCGGAGCGACGCAAGTCGCTCCGACTTAGAAAAAGGTTCCTGTATTACTTTGGGGGCGACTTGGGGCGACTTGCATAGACTTCTATGCAGAAGTCGTCTCGCAAGTCGCCCCGGCAGTCGTTTGCAGGTCGCCTCGCTGAGGCGACCTGCAAGTCGTGCCGCCGATGTGTGAACCGAGCCTCAGTGTGACGGGGGGGGGTGATCGGGGGGGGGGGATCGGGGGTGTAAAGTGTGCCTGGCATGTTCTACTGTGTGTGTGTGTTGTGCACTCACATCTCTTCTCTCCTCGGCGCCGGAACGGAAACTGCCGAGCCGAGGAGAGATGACATCACATCCTCTGCTTCTGTGTACTACACAGAAGCAGGGGATGATTGTCATTGGCTGGGAGCGATCGCGAGGGGGGGGCCACGATCGGATGGCCTCCCCCTCATCTCTAAACGCTCCCAGACCAAAGCCGACTGCCGCTGGCACGGGGGGGGGGAACCGATCGGACCCCCCGCCCGCGGGAGGCAGATCACGTATGGGTACATGATTCTGCCTCCAAAACCATGTTCTAGGGAAGAGAGGTCACTACATTGTCTTGATGTGGTGAGAGCAGTCAAGAGCAATCACGGGTCACAGAGGTCCCTCCCCTCTTTTGGGATTTGTGTATATTGCTCTGCTACAAACTGAGGTACTCCTAGTAGAAGGAGGGGTTATATAGGGAGTGAACTTCCTGTCTTGGGTGTGCCAGTGTCCATCACCTGAAGGTGCCTATATACCCATATAGTTAATACTATGGCTCTGTGTCCCGTGATGTACTCCAAGAAAAGGATTTTACAGGTAAGCTGTTATAAAAATCCTATTTTTATTATTTCTAGTGTCTATGTGGAATTTTCGAATAAATATTTAATCAATTTTGAGTAATGCCTGCTGTTTCTCGTTTCCTTGGAAATCCCTTTTTCTTTTTCTATAAATCTCTGGTAAGAGTCCAATTTATTGTGGTGGTGGCGACATATTCACGTGGTGGAGGAATTTGGATTCATTTATATCTACAACTTCACGAAGTCAGACTTTTTGATTACTATGGTCCATCTGAGAGACTGACATAGTTACATAGTTACATATAGTTACATAGTAGGCGAGGTTGAAAAAAAGACACAAGTCCATCAAGTCCAACCTATGTGTGATTATGTGTCAGTATTACATTGTATATCCCTGTATGTTGCGGCTATTCAGGTGCTTATCTAAAAGTTTCTTGAAGCTATCGATGCCCCCCCGCTGAGACCACCGCCTGTGGAAGGGAATTCCACATCCTTGCCGCTCTTACAGCAAAGAACCCTCTACATAGTTTAAGGTTAAACCTCTTTTCTTCTAATTTTAATAAGTGGCCATGAGTCTTGTTAAACTCTCTTCTGCGATGAGCTTCGTGTTCGAGTCGAACCCATGTTCGACTCGAACATCGGCTGTTCGATCGTTCGCCGAATTGCGAACGATATGGGCCGTTCGCGCCAAATTCGTGTGGCGCGTCACGGCCCATAATTCACTGCGGCATTGCAGTGCATTGCTTGCTGATGATTGGCCAAGCATGCACTATGACCCGCATGCTTGGCCAATCACAGCGCCGCCTTAACAGAGAGCCATAATTGGCCAAAGCCAAGGAGGCTTTGGCCAATTATGGCTCAGGGGATTTAGTACACGCCCCACACTATATAAGGCCGCCTGCACGGCGGCCCTGTGCAGTGTGTTCCGGTGTGCTTAGAGAGAGAGAGAGACAGTGTCATTTCATTTGAGTTAGCTAGATTAGGCAGGACAGTCAGTCAGTTAGCTGCACTTAAAGTGTATTGTGTATATATATGCATCCCAGGTGTTGCATATATATATATATATATATACACTGTATTCAGTTTAGCTAGATCCGTTCCTGTTATCTTCTAGACTATTTACATTTAGTGCAGTGCGTCCTGCTCACAGTGTTCAGCTAGATCCGTTCCTGTTATATTCCTACTGACAGGCAGGCTTGTCTTGTTACAGTATTTTGAAGAAAATTACTGGTGTTCTTTTGATCCTATTAGTACCACAGTCAGGCAGCTAGACTATTTACATTTAGTGCAGTGCGTCCTGCTCACAGTGTTCAGCTAGATCCGTTCCTGTTATCTTCTTACTGACAGGCAGGCTTGTCTTGTTACAGTATTTTAAAGAAAATTACTGGTGTTCTTTTGATCCTATTAGTACCACAGTCAGGCAGCTAGACTATTTACAGTTAGTGCAGTGCGTCCTGCCCACAGTGTTCTGCTAAACCTACAAGTAAGTGGGGTGCGTCCTGCTCACAGTGTTCAGCTAAACCTACAAGTTAGTGGGGTGCGTCCACCTCACAGTGTTCAGCTAAACCTACAAGCTAGTGGGGTGCGTGCTGCTCACAGTGTTCAGCTAGATCCGTTTCTGTTATCTTCTTACTAACAGGTAGGCTTGTCTTGTTACAGTAAATACAGCTACCTGAAGAAAATTGCTGGTGTTCTTTTGATCCTATTAGTACCACAGTCAGGCAGCTAGACTATTTACAGTTAGTGCAGTGCGTCCTTCTCACAGTGTTCTGCTAAACCTACAAGTTAGTGGGGTGCGTCCTGCTCACAGTGTTCAGCTAAACCTACAAGTTAGTGGGGTGCGTCCACCTCACAGTGTTCAGCTAAACCTACAAGCTAGTGGGGTGCATCCTGCTCACAGTGTTCAGCTAGATCCGTTTCTGTTATCTTCTTACTGACAGGCAGGCTTGTCTTGTTACAGTAAATACAGCTACCTGAAGAAAATTGCTGGTGTTCTTTTGATCCTATTAGTACCACAGTCAGGCAGCTAGACTATTTACAGTTAGTGCAGTGCGTCCTGCTCACAGTGTTCTGCTAAACCTACAAGTTAGTGGGGTGCGTCCTGCTCACAGTGTTCAGCTAAACCTACAAGTTAGTGGGGTGCGTCCACCTCACAGTGTTCAGCTAAACCTACAAGCTAGTGGGGTGCGTCCTGCTCACAGTGTTCAGCTAGATCCGTTTCTGTTATCTTCTTACTGACAGGCAGGCTTGTCTTGTTACAGTAAATACAGCTACCTGAAGAAAATTGCTGGTGTTCTTTTGATCCTATTAGTACCACAGTCAGGCAGCTAGACTATTTACAGTTAGTGCAGTGCGTCCTGCTCACAGTGTTCTGCTAAACCTACAAGTTAGTGGGGTGCGTCCTGCTCACAGTGTTCAGCTAAACCTACAAGTTAAAGGGGTGCGTCCACCTCACAGTGTTCAGCTAAACCTACAAGCTAGTGGGGTGCGTCCTGCTCACAGTGTTCAGCTAGATCCGTTCCTGTTATCTTCTTACTGACAGGCAGGCTTGTCTTGTTACAGTAAATACAGCTACCTGAAGAAAATTGCTGGTGTTCTTTTGATCCTATTAGTACCACAGTCAGGCAGCTAGACTATTTACAGTTAGTGCAGTGCGTCCTGCTCACAGTGTTCTGCTAAACCTACAAGTTAGTGGGGTGCGTCCTCCTGCTCACAGTGTTCAGCTAAACCTACAAGTTAGTGGGGTGCGTCCACCTCACAGTGTTCAGCTAAACCTACAAGCTAGTGGGGTGCGTCCTGCTCACAGTGTTCAGCTAGATCCATTCCTGTTATCTTCTTACTGGCAGGCTTGTCTTGTTACAGTAAATACAGCTACCTGAAGAAAATTGCTGGTGTTCTTTTGATCCTATTAGTACCACAGTCAGGCAGCTAGACTATTTACAGTTAGTGCACTGCGTCCTGCTCACAGTGTTCTGCTAAACCTACAAGTTAGTGGGGTGCGTCCTGCTCACAGTGTTCAGCTAAACCTACAAGTTAGTGGGGTGCGTCCACCTCACAGTGTTCAGCTAAACCTACAAGCTAGTGGGGTGCGTCCTGCTCACAGTGTTCAGCTAGATCCGTTCCTGTTATCTTCTTACTGACAGGCAGGCTTGTCTTGTTACAGTATTTTAAAGAAAATTGCTGGTGTTCTTTTGATCCTATTAGTACCACAGTCAGGCAGCTAGACTATTTACAGTTAGTGCAGTGCGTCCTGCTCACAGTGTTCTGCTAAACCTACAAGTTAGTGGGGTGCGCCCTGCTCACAGTGTTCAGCTAAACCTACAAGTTAGTGGGGTGCGTCCACCTCACAGTGTTCAGTTAAAGCTACCTGTAGAAGGTTGGTGGTGTTCTCATACTACAGGCAGGCAGTTGATTTTGCTAGCTGCAGTATCAGTACATATATATATATATATATATATATATATATATATATATATCCCAGCTTAGTGCAGCTACAGGCCATTAGTATGTCTGGAAGGCCAAGAAGTAGAGGCAGACAGTCACAAGCCAATAAGAGAGGGCAAGCAGGCTCTGTGTCTAGTGCTGGTCGTGGAGACGGTGCATCCTCATCAGCACGTGGCCATGGGACACGCTTGGCCTTTTTTTCGGCAGCTGGCCATGTTGAGCCGCAACATGCGGAAGACTTGGTCGAGTGGATGACCAAGCCGTCCTCATCCTCCTCATCCTCTCTCACCCATGCCCAGGGTACTTTGTCTGGCAAAGCAGCGGCCTCTTCCCTTGGCTCAATGTCATCAGTGACTCCTTCCCTAGCCCCACCATGTCCTCCTGAGGAGTCCCTCGAACTGTTTGACCACAGTGTTGGGTACATGCTCCAGGAGGATGCCCAGCGTTTGGAAGGCTCTGATGATGATACTGAGCTCGATGAAGGCAGTAACACGAGCACGGACAGAGGGGGTGCCCAAGAAGGACAGCAATCTGGCAGTCATGCTCCCCCTGCTGCAGCATACTGCCAGGTTTGCTCCAGTGATGAGGAGGGAGGGGATGATGAGGTCACTGACTCAACGTGGGTGCCTGATAGGAGAGAGGAGGAGGAGGAGGAGGAGGCGGCACATCACCAACGAGGCAGGATGCCCTCCAGGGGCCAGCCTAAGGGCAGCACATTGACTGCATCACACCCCAAAGCTCCACATGTGCAGGGCGCTGCAGTCTCTGCGCGTTATTCAAAAAGTTCTTTGGTGTGGGCCTTTTTTGAGACGAGTGCATCAGATCGCACCGCTGCTATTTGCAACATATGTCTCAAGCGTATCTCGCGTGGCCAAAACATCTCCCGCTTGGGTACCACATGCTTGACCAGACATATGTTGACCTGCCATGCAGTTCGTTGGCAAGCGTATCTAAAAGACCCACACCAAAGAACAAAGAGGACCTCTGCTTGCTCCTCATCAGCTGAGATTTCCAACCCCACTAGACCTTCAGTCCTCTCTGAGACCTGCACTGAGAGGAATGAAAGTGTAGAATTAGGTGTATCACAGCCACGTACTTGTGGGCAATCTGATTTTGGTACACCGACGTCAGATTGTACCAGGCAAATTTCCCTGCCCCAGCTGCTGCACCGCCGAAAGAAGTTTGCTCCCAGCCATCCACATGCCCAACGGTTGAATGCTAGCTTGGCAAAATTGCTAGCACTTCAACTGCTGCCTTTTCAGTTGGTAGACTCTGCCCCCTTCCGTGAGTTTGTGGAATGTGCGGTTCCTCAGTGGCAGGTACCCAAACGCCACTTTTTCTCACGGAAGGCAATTCCGGCTCTCTACCAGCATGTGGAAGGCAATGTCCATGCCTCGCTGGACAGGGCGGTCAGCGGTAAGGTGCATATTACCGCTGACTCATGGTCCAGCAGGCATGGACAGGGACGTTACCTAAGTTTCGCGGCGCATTGGGTGACTCTGCTGGCAGCTGGGAAGGATGCAGGACAAGGTGCAGTAGTGTTGGAGGTTGTTCCGCCACCACGCCTCCAAAATGCTAATGATTGTGACACACCTCTCTCCTCCACCCCCTCCTCTTCTTCTTCCTCCATGGCCTCTTCCTCGGAACCAGCGGTGCTCCGTAGTCGTTCAAGGGGCTACGCAAGTACGCAGGCCAAAAGATGCCATGCGGTGCTTGAGATGGTGTGCTTGGGGGACAGGAGCCACACTGGGGCAGAGGTTCTGTCAGCTCTGCAGGGGCAGGTTCAGAGGTGGTTGACGCCACGCCAACTTAAGGCAGGAATGGTGGTTTGCGACAATGGCACCAACCTCCTCTCTGCCCTCCGACAGGGACAAATGACCCATGTGCCCTGTTTGGCTCACGTCCTTAACTTGGTGGTGCAGCGGTTCTTGGGCAGGTACCCGGGCTTACAGGATGTCCTGAGGCAGGCCAGGAAAGTCTGTGTGCATTTCCGCCGGTCATATAATGCCAGTGCTCAGCTGATGGACCTCCAAAAGGAGTTTAACCTGCCCAAGAACCGCCTAATCTGTGACATGCCCACCAGGTGGAACTCAACGTTGGCCATGCTGCAGCGGCTGCACACGCAGCAGAGGGCCATCAATGAGTACCTGTGCGACTATGGCACCAGGACAGGGTCAGGGGAGCTTGGTTTTTTTTCCCCACGCCAGTGGGCCATGATCAGGGATGCATGCACTGTCCTGTCACCATTTGAGGAGGCCACGAGGATGGTGAGCAGTGACAGTGCATGCATCAGTGACACTGTCCCCCTTGTCCACCTGTTGGAGCACACGCTGCGTGGAATAATGGACAGGGCACTTGAGGCAGAACAGAGGCAGGAAGAGGAGGACTTCCTTAGCTCTCAAGGCCCCCTTTATCCAGACAGTGTTCCTGCGTGCCCGCCGATCACACAGGAAGAGGACGAGGAGGAAGAGGAGGAGGAGGAAGATTGTGTCAGTATGGAGGTGGAGCCTGGCACTCAGCATCAGCAGCAGTCTTTAAGGGATCAGTCCCAAGAAACACATGGACTTGTACGTGGCTGGGAGGAGGTGGCTGCGGACCATGTCGTCCTTAGTGACCCAGAGGACTCCGGACCGAATGCCTCAGCAAACCTACGCTGCATGGCCTCCCTGATCCTGCAAAGCCTGCGTAAGGATCCTCGTATTCGTGGTATCAAGGAGAAGGACCATTACTGGCTGGCAACCCTCCTTGATCTACGTTACAAGGGTAAGGTTGCGGACCTTATCTTGCCATCGCAGAGGGAGCAGAGGATGAAACATCTTCTGGAGGCCTTGCAGAAAGGTCTGTGCAACGCGTTCCCAGAGACTGGGAGGTTACAAACTCCTGTTTCTGGACAACGTGTTGCTGAGGCTTCGGTCAGTCAAAGAAGGAGCGGTGGAGAAGGTGGCCGTCTGACCGATGCGTTCAGACAATTTTTTGGTCCGCAGCCCCAAGGTATGATCGGTTCCAGCAACCATCGCCAGCGTCTGTTTTGCATGGTGCAGGAATACCTAGGGGCAAGATCAGACTTGGACACCTTTCCCACCGAAAATCCTCTGGGTTACTGGGTCTTGAGGATGGATCACTGGCCAGAGCTTGCACAGTATGCAATTGAGCTACTGGCCTGTCCTGCATCCAGCGTTCTTTCGGAACGCACATTCATTGCTGCTGGAGGCGTGGTAACCGATCACAGGGTGCGTCTGTCCACTGACTCGGTCGATCGACTGACCTTCATAAAAATGAATGAGTCTTGGATCACCACCAGCTACCAAGCACCTGATGCTGATGTAACCGAATAATTTTTTTTGAAATCTCAGATCCCTTCAAAGACTGCCTATGCTGATGCTGAGTGACTATCCCTGAGTAATTATCCTCTTCCTCCTCAATCATCACGCTGATAGCTTGTAAGAACATTTTTGGTTCTGGGTGCCACCACCAGTGCCTAAGGCACAATTTTTCAGCCCCTGTTTAACAGGGGCGTGTAATTACGATTTTTGATGTAATACTTTGCAGCAGGGCTCGTTCCTGCATTCCAACTAGAGTGTCTGTGAGGGGTTGCAGTGTTGTGGCACCAGTGCCTAAGGCCCAATTTTTCAGCCCTTGTTTAACAGGGGCGTGTAATTACAATTTTTGATGCAATACTTTGCAGCAGGGCTCGTTCCTGCATTCCAACTAGAGTGTCTGTGAGGGGTTGCAGTGTTGTGGCACCAGCACCAGTGCCTAAGGCCTAATTTTTCAGCTCCTGTTCAACAGGGGCATGTAATTACAATTCTTGATCTAATATTTCACAGCAGAGCCCTGTGAGGGCTTACAGTGTTGTGGCCACAGCAACACCTAAGGCACAAATTTCTGCTGAGTATATAGGGCAGGACCCTACTTTCAAACAACTAACTTACAAACGACTCCTACTTGCAAATGGAAGGAGACAACAGGAAGTGAAATCTACCCCTAGGAAGGGAAATTCTCTCCTGTAAGAGTTAATATGGGAAAAACATTTCTCCTTTCCACTGATGCTTTCCAATCCATTGGGACAAAAAGTGAGGTGAAATCTTCTGAAGAGGAGGAAAGACAGCAAAACAAATGTCACAGGGGTGATAACCCTTCCCTATGTTTTCCAAAAAGCTTAAAAAAGATTTTTTGGCTGGAGCTAAACACGTTAAAAATGTACCCGTTCAAAATTACAAAGAGATTCTACTTAACAACAAATCTACAGCCTGTATACTGCTGTTCAGAGTATATAGGGCCTGGTGGCCCCACACCTTTCCTTATTTTAATTTGGGTGCGGGGTTCCCCTTAATATCCATACAAGACCCAAAGGGCCTGGTAATGGACTGGGGGGTACCCATGCCGTTTGTCTCACTGATTTTCATCCATATTGCCAGGACCCGACATTACATTTTTTTTTTTTTTCCAAAATAAATTTTATTGAAAGAAAAATGGTACAATATGACAGTATCACAGTATCATCATACAGTTGTACAAAAGATGGGGAATATACATATAATATTACAATTGAGACAAATGTAACAGTGAATTGACTAATAACAGAGAATTTTTTTGTTGAAAATTTATAATTTACTATGTCGGTGCGGGGGGGGGGAGATTTGTACTAAATCTGGTAACGTGTTGAAATCACTATCGGGAGGTTGAAGTTAAGTATTATGGCGTAAGATGTTTCTTCTTCTTCCTCTCCTCTTCCCCTCCCTCCCCCCCCCTCCAAGTCGCTGTTATGTTTCTCAGATGAGGATTCCTATGATGGCATAGAGGATTGTATGACAATTCAGTCCACGTCTAAGGTAGAGGTGTTGGTCGGGAGCTCTGTTAAAGGATCCCAGCCGTGCAAGGGATCAGGAGGGGTTGTAGGTGGACAATGAGAAATATATGAAAGAAGGAGAGAAAAAGGAAGAAAAAGGGGAAGAAAAAAAAAAAAAAAAGAAAAGAAAAGAGAAGAGAGAGAAAAAAGATAAAGAGAATAATGAGGATAAATAAAAAAAAAGGAGAGGAGGGGGGGGAAGTAAAGCAAACAGAGGGGAAGGAGGGGTGACTTAAGAGGCTAGGGGGGGGGGGAGCAAGGAAGGGGGGGGGAAGGGGGGACGGGGGGGGAGTAAGGGGGTTAGAGGAGTGCCTGTCTCCTCGGTCTCCTCCACCTGTGGTATAGGTTCGGTTTGGTGTTGTTTTATGGTGAGGTAAGTCAGGTTTGTTCGATCTCCATTCTTGGAAGGTGAAATTGGGCTAATTTTGACGCGTGGCCCCCCATACTCGTCCCATGTTTAGGGGTGGGGGGTTCACGTCAGCCGGGGGAGAGAAATAGGTGTAGGAGTGGTAAGGTTGAGAGGATTGTACAATATGGATCGAGGGTGGGGGGTGGTGAATTCGAATGAGTGGGTCCAGGTCGAGATTTATGTCATTAGTGTTAGGTATCTGTCGGTTGACCGAAAATGGGTCCAACATGCCCACGTCTTAGAGAATTTGGCAGGGGAGTCTCGTGAGATGGAAATCAGTTCTTCCATTTCTGCTATTTTATCAACTTGTGTAAGCCATTCCTGGATGGTCGGAGCATGAGGTGTACCCCAATGTCTAGGTATGCACATTTTCGCTGCATTTAGTAGGGGTAAGATTAGTGTTTTACGGTAGTACGGCGTGGATAGATCTGAGTGATGAAACAGGCATTGTGTTGGTGTATGGTCTAAGTTGTAGGTCGATATTGATTCCGTGAGTTCTCGGATTTGCGTCCAGAATGATTGGATAGCTGGACATGACCATAGGATGTGTAACAGTGTGCCTGGTTCATCTCCACATCTCCAGCATTTGTTGGGGAATGAGGGGTTAATTTTATTCAGGATAGCTGGGGTTCGGTACCAACGTGTCAGGGTCTTATAGTTATTTTCCTGAATGGATACGTTCAGGGAGCCTTTATGGGCAATCGTGAATATGTGTTCCCATTGGTCTTCTTCTAGTTCTGTTTGTAATTCTCTTTCCCAAGATTTGCAAGCTTTCCCTTCTTTAGAGGAGGTTTCGGTAAATAGTATAGCATATATACTGGAGATTAAATGTTGTTGGGGATTGGATTGAGAGCATAAATGTTCGAAAGGAGTAAGTGTTCTGGATATAGAGGAGTCTCGGTTGGCTTCCTTTAAAAAATGCCGAATTTGAAAGTAAGTCCAGAGCGGTAAAGGGTCTCTGGTGATGGCGGGTGTTAGTGTGAGGCGATCTAGGAACGATCCGTCACGGAAAAGTTGATGTGCCAGCATGTCGGGGGATTGCCATTGATTCGCTAGGAATTGTGTGGACATGCCCGGGGGGAAGGCAGGGTTCTGTCTTATAGGAGTCAGAGGGCCCGGGGAGGATGATATGTGTAGCTTACGGCATGTTTCCCTGAAACAATCCAGGGTCGGTCCAATGAGAGGGTGTTCTTTGAGAGTGGAGGGGATATGTGTCGATGCCAGCCAGGGTGCGGATTTCAGTGGAAAGGGGGACAGTGAACTCTCCAGTCTGACCCAGTCTTTGAGTTGGGTGTGTAGTGACCAGTCCACAATACGGGTGAGGTGGCAGGCCCAGTAATATTTTTTCAGATCTGGAAGCCCAATGCCCCCCTTTGTCTTGGGTTTTGTCAGAAGATTATATGTGATTCTTGGAGATTTTTGTTTCCATAGAAATTCAGTACAAAGCTTTCTATAGGATAAGAAAAATGATGGGGGTAGTTTGATGGGGATAGCTTGTAAAATATATAGAATGCGGGGGAGAACATTCATTTTAATAATCGCTGCCCGTCCGAACCAGGAAAATTGGGGTTTGTTCCAATTTTTGAGATCAACAGAGATCGTTCTGAGGATGGGGAGATAGTTTCGTGCAAAAAGGTCTGATAGGTTCGTTGTAAGATATATGCCAAGGTACTTAATTGCGTTTTGTCGCCATTGGAAGGGGAAGTTAGATTCACACTGCATGACTGTGTCTTTTGGGATAGTGACATTTAGGGCGTATGATTTGGTGAAGTTTATTTTAAAATTCGAGATGCGCTGGAAGAGGTGGAAGTCTTTTAATAAGTTTGGAATAGAAATGTGGGGCTCGCTAAGGGAAAGCAATATGTCGTCGGCAAAGGCTGCTAACTTGTAGGTGTGGCCAGATATGGGTATGCCTTTAATATTTTCATTTCTCCTGAGGCAGTTCAGAAGAGGTTCGAGGGTTAGCACGAAGAGGATAGGGGAAAGTGGGCATCCTTGCCTCGTTCCGTTGGTTATGGAGAAGGCGTTTGACAGATGTCCGTTAATCCTAACTTTGGCCGTGGGTGTCGTGTATAGCGACATGATTGAGTTAAACATGCGGTTATGGAGGCCTAAGTGTCGTAGCACTGCCCCCATGTAGTCCCATGCCAATCTGTCAAACGCCTTCTCCGCATCCAGTGATAGAAAGAAACCTTTGTGTTTATGATTTGTCATCCAATGATGGAGGTTTATGGCTTTAATGGTGTTATCCCTTGCCTCTCGACCCGGGATAAAACCGACTTGGTCTCCATCTATTAGTGATGGTAACAGGGGAAGTAGGCGGTTGGCTAGAATTTTTGCAAAAATTTTTATGTCAACATTTAGTAGGGAGATCGGCCTATAGTTACTTACTAGGGTCGCGTCTTTTCCCTCCTTTGGTATAACTGTGATGTGGGCTTCAAGGAGTCTATGGAAGGGGAGCGTGGAGGAGGACAGGGAGTTGAAGGCTTTGAGAAAGGGGCCTGTGAGTGTTTCTATGAAGGTCTTAAAGTATACGGCTGTGAAGCCGTCTGGGCCAGGACTCTTTCCAGCTTTTAACTGTTTAATTGCATTTTTGAGTTCTGCTTCTGCGATGGGGAGTTCTAACTGGCGAGCATCTTCTCTGTCAATCGGTTTAGGGCAATGTTCCTTTAGAAAACTTTTAATGAGGAATCGTCTATCCTTGTTGTTGGAAGCACTGTCGGTAGTTGTACCGAGATTGTACAGTGTGGAGTAGTATGCTTCGAATTGAGAGGCTATGTCTGGGGCTGTGACTTTCGCTCTACCTTGGGCGTCGTTTATCGTGTGGATATTGGAACGTGCTTTATTTTTCTGAATGGCTCGGGCCAGAAATTTTCCGCTTTTATTTCCAAATTCATAAAACAATTTCTGTTGTAAGATGAATTTACGTTTTGTTTTTTGTGACAGTTCTGTAAGTAGGTGCTCTCTCGTTTGTATGAGCTCTCGATATGTTTGTTGGGCCTGAGTCTGTTTGTGAGCTAGTTCTAAGGTTTTAATCTTCTGAATTAGGTTTAAGATACTGGCTTGGTGGGCTTTTTTCCGTGACGTTTTAAGGGCAATAAGCTTGCCCCTTAAGACACATTTATGGGCCTCCCACTGTGTTAGTGGAGATGTGTCTTCGTTGTCATTGTCGGTAAAGAAGTTGTGAATGGTTTGTCTAATGTCTGTGATATCTCCTTCTGAGGTCAAGAGTGTAGAATCTAAGCGCCAGATTTTCGAAACATTCTGATGTTCAGGGAAGGTCAGTGTCATCGTGATAGGGTGGTGGTCAGATAGGACCATTGGTTCAATTGTCGCATGGGAAAGGAATGGAAGGTCTGGTTGGGAGAGGAAAAGGTAATCAATTCTGGAATATCTGTCGTGAGGGGCGGAGAAGAATGTATAGTCCTTGACATTGGGATGAATAGTGCGCCAGGTGTCATGTAAAAGTAGGTCGTTCAATTGCAGTTTAATTTGGCGTAGAGTTCGGTATGGCAGTGATGTGGATCCTGAAGAGGTGTCTAGAATTGGGTATAGGGCTACATTGAAGTCTCCTCCGAGTATGGTTAGACCAGCAGAGAAGCCTGATAAAAGTTGGGAGATCTGTCTAAAGAAGCTGGATTGTGCAGAGTTGGGGCTGTATATGTTTGCCAGAGTTACAGGTCGGCCCTGTATCTTACCTTTTAAAAAGATATATCTGCCTTCCTTGTCAATAAGTGTTTCATTGAGTTCCCATGTTAAGTTTTTGGAGATCAAGATTGAAACTCCTTTAGTCTTTGCTTGTGGGTTGGTAGAATGGTATGAGTGAGGGAACCAATGGCTTGTAAGCTTAGGAACCTTGTCTGCACGAAAATGGGTTTCCTGTAGGAAAACAACGTCGGATTTTAGTTTATGCATCATAGACATAACTTGGCTGCGTTTTTCTGGGATGTTAAGCCCTTTTACGTTTAGGGATGACACTTTTAGTGTGTCGTGTTTGGTGGTAGATGATGTGTGCGACATGCTTTAAAGGGATGTGTTCTATTGTCGGTTTAGTCAGTATACCTCTTCGGATATGTTAGGGGTGGATCGTGGGAGTATAATTGGATTGGTGGGGGTCGCAGAGACGAGGTGGAGGCGACGGAGACCGAGGAGACAGTCAAGGGGTGTGGGTTTGAGGGGAAAGGAGGACTGTAAAGGATAGAGGAAGGGGAGGGGAGAGGGGGAAAGGGAGAAGAGAGGATGAGAGGGGGCAAGGAGGGGGGGGAGAGGAAAGAGAAAAGGCAGGAAAAGGATCAAGAAGGATATGTAGGGTCTGGGTGTACCGGAGGTAAAGAAGGGTTCAGAGACCCCTCTTATGGGTTAATATGTTATCCGGTATAGGTCAACGGGAAAGATAGGTTCCCGTTGTGTGGGGAGGTGGAGGGAGCCGGTGGTGACGGGTTAGAGGTAGAGTGTAATCCTCTGGTCCTCAGAGGGGTGTGGGTGGTTAATATAGGGGAGTGAGCCTGTAGGTTATAGTATTAGTCTTGGGGGTTATGGGTCGAGTAGAATGAAGGGGGTCTTAGATTTAAGGTAGTGTTGTTGTTTGCCCAAGATAGAGTGTCGTGTGAGGTCTTTTAGGGCAGGAAAGTGAGTCCGCCTGAGTAGGGGATGTCGGCCTTGGCTATTATGGGGAAATGGAGCGAACGTCAAGTTATCAGTCGTTTAGATAATTAGAGAGACAGGTAGGGAGTCATCTGTGCCATCAACCTTATAACATTAATCAGATTATATCTTTAGTGATTAGTTCTAGCCTTATTTATGCTTGCCTTATTCTCCGAGTAGGTCTCCAGCATGTGCGACCGAGCCCCACACTGTATAAGAACAGATAGTTTGAGATTTCACCATAAAGGTGATCTGGCCCGGTTTATTCATGCGTCTATACATCAAGATGTGGTGATGCCGGGACCCATGACCAGGCGGAGTATGGGGTCCTTCACACACGTCGGAGATCCCCCTGGGTTCTTATGTTTGGTTGCCCAGGAAAACATACATGTTATAGTGCATTGAACTATTAATAACGAAACGAGAGTATTAAACAAATAAAAAAAAGAAAAGGGGGGGTAGAATAATATAACATAACAAGTTATGTACTTTGGTCTTAAGCTTGCCCTACGCGGGGTCAGCTATACCCTTGGTGAAGTGTCTGTCAAGATTCACCGTATACCTTAGATCATTGTATGACGAACAGTCAGATAATGACAATAACAGTAATGAAACTAGTATCTCTTAGCTGGAACATTAGCTTCCTATGGGTTATAACTTAACTGGAGATAACTTAAAAATTCCTTTCGGCAATATACCAACTGGATGAGCGGCTCCACACAGAGTAGTGATGGTAGTATGGGCATTCGGGAATGTGGGCTATGTCTTAGTCATCACCTTAGGGGATGCCTAGGTTTAAATATCCGTTAGTCATTTGGGAGATCTTTTAATCAGGTGGGGGGGGGGTGGGTATCCGAACCTATGAGAATCAGCTCTTAGCTTTGGGGGGACAACAATAAGGGTAGGGTCTGTGGAGCTAGGGCAGAATTAAAGGTGTAGATGAGGTACTGTGTGGAACCGCTCCTCCAGGGAGGGATCAATATTACTTACAAACAATGTCATTAACAAACAAGTGTGAGCCTCGGTTTGCTTTTTAACAGGGGTGCCATTTAAGATAAGGGGATTCTATCCTGGGGATTCCAACCTGGGGATGTGACATGTATCTGTCACATTAGGGGATGACACTCGCCTAGGGAGGTTCAAAACTTCCCACTTGGGGGGTAAGTTATGGGGGTGACATAATGGTGAGGAGGAGATAAAATAGGGAGAGGAGCTATTGTAGTTTGGAGGGTTATATAACTTTCACACACAGTAGTAATCTTCGTGCAGGTTCATTGTATACTTGCGTGTCCAGTGTTCCATTGCTTGAAGACTGTGTTAGATTTGATAGGTGGGTAGATTGGCACTAAGGCAAAAGGTATGGGGGTGGGGGATGTCTTCACAGGTAGGGCCAGTCTGTGGAGCTGAACAAAAAGCGCCCATCTTGGACTAGGTGCGGGAGGGGTGAAGAATTGTGGTGGATCTTTGCGTCCAGTCGTCTTGCTTCTGGTTTGCAGGGGGTCCAAATGTGGGGAATCGGATGATCACACTGTGGAGTGACGTCTATCTTGTGAAGGCTTTCGTAGTGTAGGGGGTGAAGTGATTTCAGGCGATCAATCGAAGATAGTGGTGGGTCATCCCATTAGTCGGTGCCGCTATGACGGGGTCTTCTGTGGGCAGGAGAAGCTGTGGGGCTGTTGTCTGTTGGGTTCCTGGGTCCTGTGGAAGTGTTGGTTCTGGGAGAGTTGGATCTGCGTCTTCTTATGTGGAATTCGTCGCGCACAGGGATGGCATCCATGGAGCTGGACCTTCTGAGTTGTGGAGGTCTGAGAGAGCGGTACCAGTCGGGCAGTTCAATGCAAGGTATGTTCAGAATCTCACAGAATGAGGTGAGATCTTCAGGCACTCTCAGGTTAGCCGTTCGCCCTTGTGTTGATGCTGAAAGGCAAAAAGGGAATTTCCAGCGGTATTGGATTCCGTTTGTGCGTAGTATATCAAGGAGAGGGCGTAAGTCTCTTCTATTTTGTAGAGTGATGGGTGATAAATCTTGAAAGATTTTAACTTCCGAGCCTTGGCATGAAAGATTGCAACGATCTCTGGCTCTGCGAAGGATTTCTTCTTTCAGCTTGAAATTGACTAGGCAGCATACCACATCTCTGGGGGGGTCAGTGTCTCTACCCCGGGGCCTGAGAGCCCTATGTAGGCGTTCACATTCAATAGGGGTCTCGGGGGGTCTGCCTAGGAGATCGTTAAAGACAGCTACGGTTGCCTGGGTAAGTTGTGTATGATCGATCGATTCTGGCATGCCTCTTACTCGTAAGTTATGTCGTCTGCCGCGGTTGTCCAGGTCTTCCATGTATCTATGCAGGTCTCTGAGCTGGACGGAGTGTGTCTGGGATGATGTCTGGAGCCTGTGAATTGAATTCTCATTTTGTGCTGTTGCTTCTTCTATGGTGTCCATGCGGACCGTCATGGAGTGGATGTCTCTCCTCAGGTCTGAGATGACCGATGCGAAGGTGGCTTTGATATCTTCTGCCACTGTTCTCAGGTCCTCCATGTTCAGGGGGTGTGCTGAGGTCCCATGCCGAGCGGGCGATGGAGTCCTGTGCCTGCCAGAGGGGCTGAGGCTGGAAGAGCGCGCTGTGGCCGAGTAGGCCTGAGATGAAGCCGGGGTCTCGCGTGCCTGCGTCCGGAAGATCTCCGGAATGCTGCGGCCTGCCTGCGAGTCGGGTCTCCGCGGGGATCGGGAACGGGATGGGGATGTGTTCCCCTTAGATTTCCCCATGTTTCCGTTTATGGGTGGCTCTTTGAAGCTAATGAAAGACCCCTTGAGGACCGGAGCACAGGGATTAGGCGTCCATTAGAGTCCGGCGCCAAGCCACGCCCCCCGACATTACATTAAACCCGCAAGCAGTTTTAAATGAGATTTTTTCCTTTAAAAATGACATTTGGTGCAGGGACTGTTCTAAACACGGGAAACACGCGTCACTTTACAGGCATACTATAGACACCCCTCAGGTACGATATTTAAAGGAATATTTCACTTTTTTTTTTTTACTTTAAGCATCATTAAAATCACTGCTCCCGAAAAAACGGCCGTTTTTAAAAGTTTTTTTTGCATTGATACATGTCCCCTGGGGTAGGACCTGGGTCCCCAAACCCTTTTTAGGACAATACCATGCAAATTAGCCTTTAAAATGAGCACTTTTGATTTTGAACATTCGAGTCCCATAGACGTCAATGGGGTTCTAACGTTCGTGCGAACTTTCGGTCCGTTCGCAGGTTCTGGTGCGAACCGAACCGGGGGGGTGTTCGGCTCATCCCTAGTCACCAGTACGGTATTTGTATATAGAAATCATATCCCCTCTCAAGCGTCTCTTCTCCAGTGAGAATAAGTTCAGTGCTCACAACCTTTCCTTATAACTAAGATCCTCCAGACACTTTATTAGCTTTGTTGCCCTTCTTTGTACTCGCTCCATTTCCAGTACATCCTTCCTGAGGACTGGTGCCCAGAACTGGACAGCATACTCTAGGTGCGGCCGGGCCAGAGTCTTGTAGAGTGGGAGAATTATCGTTTTATCCCTGGAGTTGATCCCTTTTTTAATGCATGCCAATATTCTGTTTGCTTTGTTAGCAGCAGCATGCCATTGCTGAACCTATCATCTACTAGGACCCCCAGGTCCTTTTCCATCCTAGATTCCCCCAGAGGTTCTCCCCCCAGTGTATAGATTGCATTCATATTTTTGCCACCCAAATGCATTATTTTACATTTTTCTACATTGAACCTCATCTGCCATGTAGTTCCCCACCCCATTAATTTGTTCAGATCTTTTTGCAAGGTTTCCACATCGTGCTGAGAAGTTATTGCCCTGCTTAGCTTAGTGCAAATACTGCAAATACAGAGATTGAACTGTTTATCCCATCCTCCAGGTCGTTTATGAACAAATTAAATAGGATTGGTCCCAGCACAGAACCCTGGGGAACCCCACTACCTACCCCTGACCATTCCGAGTACTCCCCATTTATCACCACCCTCTGAACTCGCCCTTGTAGCCAGTTTTCAATCCATGTACTCACCCTATGGTCCATGCCAACGGACCTTATTTTGCACAGTAAACGTTTATGGGGAACTGTGTCAAATGCTTTTGCAAAATCCAGATACACCACATCTACGGGCCTTCCTTTATCTAGATGGCAACTCACCTCCTCATAGAAGGTTAGTAGATTGGTTTGGCAAGAAAGATTCTTCATGAATCCATGCTGATTACTGCTAATGATACCGTTCTCATTACTAAAATCTTGTATATAGTCCCTTATCATCCCCTCCAAGAGTTTGCATACTATTGATGTTAGGCTAACTGGTCTGTAATTCTCAGGGATGTATTTTAGGCCCTTTTTAAATATTGGTGCTACATTGGCTTTTTTCCAATCAGCTGGTACCATTCCAGTCAGTAGACTGTCTGTAAAAATTAGGAACAACGGTCTGGCAATCACTTGACTGAGTTCCCTAAGTACCCTCGGATGCAAGCCATCTGGTCCCGGTGATTTATTAATGTTAAGTTTCTAAAGTCTAATTTTAATTCTGTTCTCTGTTAACCATGGAGGTGCTTCCTGTGTTGTGTCATAAGGATAAACACTGCAGTTTTGGTTACTGAAGCCCCCCGATTCACTCATGAAGACTGAGGAGAAGAATAAATTCAATACCTTCACCATCTCCCCATCCTTTTTAACCAGATGTCCTTCCTCATTCTTTATGGGGCCAATATGGTCTGCCCTCCCTTTTTTACTGTTTACATACTTAAAGAATTTCTTGGGATTTTTTTTTGCTCTCCTCCGCTATGTGTCTTTCATGTTCTATCTTAACCGTCCTAATTGCACCCTTACATTTCTTGTTGCATTCTTTATAAAGTCTGAATGCTGAGGATGATCTCTCAACCTTGTATTTTTTGAAGGCCTTCTCCTTTGCTTTTATATGCATTTTTACATTGGAATAAAGCCATCCAGGACTTTTGTTCGCTCTTTTAAATTTATTACCCAATGGGATACATTGGCTAATGCCCTTATTTAATATACTCTTAAAGCAAACCCATCTCTCCTCCGTATTCTTTGTTCCTAATATTTTATCCCAATCTATGCATTTTAGCAAGGTTTGTAGTTTAGGGAAGTTGGCTCTTTTGAAATTCAGTGTCTTTGTATTCCCTTTATGTTTCCTATTTGTGTGATTTATACTGAATGTAATTGACCTGTGATTGCTGTTACCTAAATTGCCCCGTATTTCCACATCCGTGATCAGGTCTGTATTGTTGGTAATCAGTAGATCCAGTAATGTTTTATTTCTAGTTGGTCTACCATCTGACCCATAAAATTGTCCTGCAAGACATTAAGGAACTGGCGAGCCTTAAATGAATGTGCGGTTCCCTCCACCCAGTCTATGTCTGGATAATTAAATTCCCTCATTATGATAACACTTCCCATCCTTGCTGCTAATCCAAATTGTGATAGGAGATCTGTCTCCACTTCCTCCCTCAGGTTAGGGGGCCTATAGCATACTCCCAGTATTATTTTCCCCTTAGCTTCATCCCTTTGGAGCTCTACCCATAAGGATTCCACCTCCTCCCTAGCTCCCTCAACGATGTTATCTCTCACATTCACTTGTACATTATTCTTGATATATAGGCATACCCCACCCCCTTTTTTACCCTCTCTATCCTTGCGGTAAAGGGTATACCCTTGAATGTTTGCCAGCCAATCATGAGAGCTGTTGAACCAGGTCTCTGAAATTCCCACAAAATCCAAATCCTCCTCATACAACAGTATCTCTAGTTCACCCATCTTGTCCGCCATGCTCCTGGCATTGGTGAACATGCCACATAGTTTAGACCGGTCGCATATTGTCCTCGTATTGGGTGTTTCGAGATTGCAACTAGGACTTGCTACTATACTTACCTAGTGTTTTTGTGCTTTGGTCAACCTACCACTAATGCCCCCAATACTACCCTCTGGAATATCTTCCGCGCTGACTATCTCTACCTCTGGACCCTCCCCCCCATCGCCTAGTTTAAAAACCCCTCTAACTTTTTGGCCATCTTCATTCCCAGCAGATCTGCACCCTCCTCATTTAGGTGCAGTCCATCCCTTCTATAGTACCGGTTATCGACTGAGAAGTCAGCCCAGTCCTCCAGGAACCCAAACCCCTCCTTACTACACCAGCTCTTCAGCCACTTGTTTACTTCCCTAATCTCCCTCTGCCTTTCTGGTGTGGCTCGATGTACCGGTAGTATTCCTGAGACTACTACCTTGGAGGTCCTTTTCCTCAATTTAGCTCCTAAGTCCCTAAAATCGTTCTTTAGGACACTCCATCTGCCTCTGACTTTGTCATTGGTGCCAACGTGCACCATGACAGCTGAGTCTTCCCCAGCCCCAACCCAGTAATCTGTCCACAAGATCCGGGATGTGCCGAACCCGAGCGCCCGGTAGACAACATACTGTTCGGCGCTTCAGGTCTTGGTTACAGATTGCCCTCTCTGTCCTTCTAAGAATTGAGTCCCCTGCCACCAGAATCTGTCTTTCCTTTCCCTTCGCTGCCCCCCCACTCTCACTGGAGGAATTCTTCCCCTGGCAGCAAGGAGAGTCCCTCAGCTCCAGCAGTGCTGGTCCCTGACTGGTTTCACCAATGTCACTCAATGGAGCGTACTTATTGGGATGCTCCAGTCCTGGATCGGCCTCCCTGGCACTTCCCCCTCTACCCTTCCTGACTGTCACCCATCTACTCTTTGCTAGTGCTTGCACCTCTTTGTCTCTACCCGCCTCTGTGCTGGCCCCTGCCAGCACCTGCCGTGTACGTTCCTGGCTCTCCTTTAGTGTGGAGGGACTTCTCAGTGCTGACAGTTGCTTCCCCAGATTCAGAACCTGGGCTTCCAGGGAAACAATGTGCTTACATTTTGCACAGCAGTATTCGCCCTCGATCGGTTGATCAAGGAACGCATACATGCAGCAAGATGTACAAAGAGTCGCCTCTCCACACCCGCCGGGCATCGCACCTATTAAATTTAGTGAGGATTGGGGATTATACCCTGTCCAAATTACCTAACAGCTAGCTTCCTGGCACTAATGCTCAAGACAATACACAGGTACACAACAAGACAATACAGAGGTACTCACAGACCTACGTGCAGACCTCGCAGAACAGTTGCAGACCTACCTGCACTCGCAGACCTACGTGCACTCGCAGGCCACTCACAGACCTACGTGCACCCGCAGGCCACTCGCAGACCTACGTGCACCCGCAGGCCACTCACAGACCTACGTACACTCGCAGACCTACGTGCACCCGCAGGCCACTCGCAGACCTACGTGCTCCCGCAGGCCTACGTGCACTCGCAGACCTACGTGCTCCCGCAGGCCTACGTGCACTCGCAGACCTACGTGCACTCGCAGGCCACTCGCAGACCTACGTGCACTCGCAGGCCACTCGCAGACCTACGTGCACTCGCAGACCACTCGCAGGCCACTCGCAGACCTACGTGCAATCGCAGGCCACTCGCAGACCTACGTGCACTTGTGCAAAGTGACAACTTTGGGCTGTTTGCATTGTTGTTTTTTCATATTTTCAGCGCAACACTTTTTTTGTTTTACGTTATTTATTGTGAAAATATCTCACATTTGTGGTGTTGCTTGTTGTTTCACACACCAATTTTCTGAATAATTTCGTCACATGCGCAGTATTATTTTTTATGAATTTTTCATGGAATAGAACAACCCTCATAAACACATGCTTGCTTATTCCGTAAATGCATGTCTCCATGGGGACGTATTGCATAAGTGCATGTTTGCATGGACACGCGCCTTCGTGTTTTGCCTAAACGCATATTTGCATAAGCACATACTTACATGCTTCCATAAATGCATGCCTCCATAATTGCATGTTGCTTAAACGCGGACTGCCATGTTTTGATATGAACTGCATACATATGTGCTTAGTTGCATTAAACTGCATATGGGTGGGCTTATTTACATTACCACTTCAATACCGGGTATTTTCACCCCCTTCCCAGGCCAATTTTCAGCTTTCAGCACTGTAACGTTTTGAATGACAATTGCACGGTCATGCAACACTGTACCCAAATGAAATTTTTATATATTTTTTTCTCCCACAGATAGAGCTTTCTTTTGGTGATATTTGATCACCTCTGCGGTTTTTATTTTTTGCGCTATAAACAAAAAAACAGTGACAATTTTGAAAAAAAAAACCCACAATATTTTTTACTTTTTGCTATAATAAATATTCTAATTTTTAAAAAACAAAACAATTTTTTCATCAGTTTACGCCGATATGTATTCTTTTACATATTTTTGGTAAAAAAATAAATAAAATTGCAATAAGCGTATATTGATTGGTTTGCGCAAAAGTTATAGCGCCCACAAAATAGGTTCTTGATTTATGGCATTTTTATTATTATTATATTTTTTACTTGTAATGGCAGCAATCTGCGATTGTGACTGACATTGCGGCAGACGGATCGAACACTTTTGACAATATTTTGGGACCACTGACATTTATACAGCAATCAGTGCTATAAAAATGATTATTATTGTTCCCTCCTTACTCCTTAGGTAATTTACTTCCACTCTCCCCCTCACCGGTACAGTCCCAAGATCTCTTTTGCTTATCTCTCCAAAAATTATTGTCGGGATGTGGTGAAGGGGGTATCTACTTAGCTGTATACCTCATGTTTGGCAGCGTATCAATATTTTAAAAATTAAACTTGATTATTGTACAAAAGTCACTGTCAGGGAAGGAGTTAACACTAGGGGGCGATCAAGGGGTTAAATGTGTTACCTAGGGAGCGATTCTAACTGGGGGGGATGGGACTGACTAGGGGAGGAGACCGATCGGTGTTCCTATATTCTAGGAACACACGATCTGTCTCCTCTCCCCTGACAGGACGTGGATCTGTGTGTTTACATTCCTGCTCTGTCACGGGTGATCGCGGGTGCCCGGTGGCACGCGCATCAGCTCCTTGCCGATCTCAATCTGCTGGGCATCCTTCTGTTTCAGATAGGCTCGGTCTGTTCAGTGATGACCTCTCTGCAAGAGGTAGATTGCGGGGCCCATAATCATTAGGAAACGCACAGCTTCATGTGCCGGGTTGTTTCCAGCCTCAAAGATTTCTGTTATTGCAGTGGAAAGTCATCTATTTTCTTTTTTGTAACCATCCTTCAGGCTGGCCACAGCTTCTGAGGTTCACAAAGCTCCTAGCTCCTTTTGCTGGATTTGCTAAAGATGCAGGGTGTGTCTATCTCAGCATACCTCAATAACCTTTGCTCAGGAAGCAGTTGGTCCAGATTTTCCTTCGATACATTTTGCAGTAGGAAGCTGTATCTAGGTCGAAGCACATTCCTTATGTACAGTCCTACTCCAGGTCGTGGTAGAGGATCATTCTCTCTGTCTGGAACTTGAAGATCCAGGCATTGGATTGCTGGAGGGCTCTGTTCCCGGGGTGTTGCACAGCTAAAGATTGGTGGTTGATGGTTCAGAATCTAGAAAGGTTGAATTCTTCCTTTCAGGTATTGGAAGATAATAATGACTGTGTCAGGGCTGGCTCAGCCCTTCCTTCTCTGAGCTGGCCGCTCAGCTGTCGGCTAATTGCCAGCTCTCATCTCTCTCACAGTTAACCAGCTGTTGTGGATCTGCTCGTCAGTCCCGCTCGTCAGGGTAGGTAACGGGAGTAATGCCGAGGACGTGACGTGTGATGTCAGTACGGGGGGAGGGGCCTGATGGCGGCGCTGGGATGAGGGCTGGGGACGGACTGTACCGACCGAAGGATACGTGCACAGAGCGGGGTGAGAGTCAGCAGCTGCACCCAGGAGAAGGTCCCCTAAAGGACGGTACTAGCCTCCCTCCCCCGCAAACGCCAGCAGCGCTGTGAACCCGGCGCGAGCCCCCCCACCCATGCAGGCAGGAGCGGCCAGGAGAGTGACGGCTTAGAGTGGCCCGGGACCGCCAGCAGAGGAAAGTAAGGAAGGAAGCGGAGGTACACTAGACGAGTGGCTAAGCCTGTGGAGCGGAAGCCTTCTCTGGGTCTGGACTGGTGGTATCCCAGGCCGGTTCCTGCCTCCCCCATTTCCAGGAGTCTACTAGCCTCAGTCTACAGCTAAATTAAACAATCGGATCAGGACCGAGTTAAAGAATGCACTGTACCTGGAAACAGGATAGAAAAGGTATGAAAGTTTTTTTTTCTCTTTTCCTCTGCATATAAATGAAGACTGTTAAAGAAGAGTGAACTGAGCAGAGCCCCTAGAAAGGTTCTTAGAGACCGGTGTACCTTGGTATTAACAGAACCAGACTGTCCTTGTTTGTTTAGTTGGTGTCCGCGAGCAAGTTTGGAGTCCCATGTGTTGGGCGCGATAGGTCCCCAGGAACAAGGGAGTAGTGTTTTGGGTTTTTTTTGTCCACTTCAGCTACAATTTAGAGATTTAACTCAACAGAGTCATTAGTATATATCGTTTTCGCATCATTCATATCTCTCGTTTTCGCATCATTGTGGCATATAAAAATGCATTATTATTTTTCCAGTCATCTTTATTAATATGACTTTCAGAGGAATTTTTAACTTGTTTCCTTTTTATATACAAAAAGAGTGAGAATATATTTATTTTCTTCCCCTAGTCCCCCCCCCCCCCCACAAGGAAAAAAAAACACAACCCCCTCCACCCTCCCCCCATCCCCCTCTCTCTCTCCCTCCCACCCTCAGGGATCCATAATTATCATGTATCTCTCCGTATTCCTAAACTCGCCATTTCGCCCAGGTCCTATGGTATTTTTCCCGTAGGCCCTCCGTCAGGTGGATTGATTCTTCCATTCCCCTTATCCATTCCACCCTTATTATCCACTCCCTCAACCTTGGGGCTTCCAACTCCTTCCAGCAGCACGGAATTAATGCTTTTGCCGTGTTTAGGAGGTGTGGGACCACCGATTTGCCATATTGGGGTGTCTTTTTCTCTGAGTCATGGAACAGACACGTCCAGGGATTCTTATTAACCTGCTCACCCGTTATTTGCCGGATTTCTCCCAAGATTTCCTCCCAATACACCTGTATTTTGGGGCATTCCCACCAAATATGTGCAAAGGATCCAGTCACCCCACACCCCCTCCAGCAGGTTGGTGGGGTCTCAGCGTCATACTCGTGAACCCGCTGTGGCGTCTTGTGCCACCTCGTTATCACCTTATAGGCCATTTCATACGTCCGGGAATCTCTTGCTGTAAGATAAACCATTTTTAAGATCTTTCTTCTATGGTCCTCATCTTTTAGGTATCCTATTTCTCTTTCCCACTTCTCCAGGAAGGTAGAGTATCCTTTACTTGCTTCGTCCCTTGGTACTTTATACACTTTAGATATGCTCCCTTTCACACTAGTGGGGGTACTAAATAATTTTTCTATAGCTCTCAATTGATCTCTTCCTCTCAATGGTTGCGGTAGTGATTGTGCAAAGTGCTGTATCTGGGTATACCTCCATTTGTCCAGTGGTTTTTTCCCCCATTCCCGTGTGATTTCAGTGTAAGTGTACAATCTGCTTCCCCTCATTACATCTTGTAGTTGTATCACATCTTTTTCCGCCCACCTCGTGAAATATAAGTGCTCCTCCTTACAAGGGAGTAGTGTTGTACCCCGGGTGTGTGCCAGCATACTTAGGCACTAGGGGGGGAAAAAAGGGGGGCACGGTAATGATAGTGTATATGTGATACCAGGTGGGAAAAAGCACGGACTATAATGGGGTAACAAGGTGTGGGTGATGTACGGAGACGTGGGGGACCATAAGTAAAATACCCACATCAATCACCATTGGAAAAAGACCAGTTAGGAAGGTCAAATATGAGAGGCCATTCCCAAAGAACAGCAGAACCCAAGACCCCAAGAGAGAGCTTAAATTCCAGCTCAATACAAAAATATCTTAAAGAGTCAAGCTCAAAGAGCCCCGGAATTGATACGAAACAAGCAGGAACAAAGGATAAAAAGAAAGATCAGCAGAAACCAAAAGGGGGAGAGGCCCAGGGAAGAGTTGGAGCCTGAAGGAGCATATGCCAGTAGCAACATGGAAGAGCAAAGAAGTATGGCGCTTGTACGCAATAAGACAGAAATGGTGGAAATGTTCGCCAAACTGGAAAACGTTATAAAAGCAGAAATTTTGAATGTGCGGACGGATATGGGACACCTGCTGCGAAGAGTGGAGGAGGCAGAAGAGTTGTCAGGAAAGCAGGCAAAAGAAATCTCAGAGTTAAAAGCGCAAGTGAGGAAAATGCAGAATGAAAATCGCATGTTGGTATATAAAATGGAAGAACAGGAGGACCAAAGTCGCCGCCAAAATCTGCGCACTAGAGACATGCCGGAACAACATAATGAAGATTTGGGGGAGAAGATGAGAAAAATTTTCAACCCTATCCTAGGAAGGCGTGAAGACGAGGCTCTGAGGATTGACAGGGTACATAGGGTTAGAAAACCCCCAAATTTAAAACAAGATAGCCCCAGAGACGTAATTGTAAAATTCCATTCCTACGAGGACAAAGAAAAGATCTGGAAAAGCCTGAGGTGAATGCCGCCGATATGCTTTGAGAATAGAAACCTGCAGGTATTTTCAGACCTCTCTGCTGGAACGCTGGCTCGAAGAAGGCAGTTTAGACCACTGCTTGAACAGTTGAGGAGGGCCAATCTGAAATATAGCTGGGGGTTCCCAACATCCCTGATCGTTATTAAAGAAGGTAGATCCCACAGGATGAGATTCCAGGAAGAGATGCAGGATTTTTGCGAGAGCTTGGGTCTGCCAGCCCCGGACGTGGCAAGGACAGAGGGTCGCTGAGCGGACGTTAAATATAACATTCAATAGATGATCTGGGGGGAAATCTGGGGTGGGGGATTGGGGGTTTTTTTTTTTTTTATTTCTCCCCCGCCCCTCCCCAGTGATCAGGGGAGGCCGCAGGAAACAACTTTGGGCTTGCTTGAAATACAGGATTGCCTGGACTGGGGAAGAAGGGGGGGTAGGTAGCTGGGGGTCACTGTTGGGCGAGCGGGGGGTGGGGGGTGGTGGATATTCCTGGTTGGGTGGCTTGTCTCTGCCCTTCTTCCCCCCTCCGCCCTGTAACAGGGGCGGGGGGGTACCAGAGGCTGTTATCGGAGCTTCACCCCTGGTGAGGAGGCACGCAGTATGGGATCAAGTGTATCCTCTACGTGCGGGTCATGGGCTGTTGTATGGCCGGGGGTGGGGGAGGGTTGGGGAAGGGAGGAGGGTGGGGGAAGGGTGGGGGGGAACGTGGGAGGGTGTGGGGTATCTCCTGCAAGGCTGGCTATGGATAAGCAGCTGTCAGGGGAGCGGGACCTGGGGTTATCAAGTTAAATGACAGATCTTAAATTCTTGACATATAATGTAAAGGGTTTGAACTCTCCTGTGAAAAGACACAAAATACTTAGGGAACTTCATTATTATAAAGCAGATATTGTATTTTTACAGGAGACTCATCTGACCATTGAAGCTGGAATTAGGTTGTTCTCCCCAGGCTTGCCTATGTGGTTTTATGGAGACACGCCTATTAAGAGATCGAAGGGAGTGGCAATAGGGTTTTCAAGGGCCTCTAAATTTTTGCTAGTGGATAGGGTGACAGATCCAGAGGGCCAATTTATTTTCCTAAAGGGTGACCTGGGAAATATAAGGTTTACTTTAGCGAATGTCTATTGCCCGAACAAAATCCGACGGTGTTCCTAAGACAGGTGCTGGCCAAACTAATGGAGTTTAGGGAGGGGGAGGTGGTGCTGGTGGGGGACTTCAACGTTTGCCTTGATCCGGCTGTGGATAGTACGTCTCGGGCACAGGGGACAAGTAAGGCCCAACTCAGCGCGATAGGGAGCAGGTTGCATCTCTGTCATCTGATGGATGTCTGGAGGGTGCAGCATGCTAAGGTTAAGGATTATACCTTCTTCTCCCCTGTGCACGGGACGTATTCGAGACTGGATTATATACTTATGGACCACAGTCTATTTTATTGGGTGGAGGAGACTCGAATAGAAATTATCTCTTTATCTGATCATGCACCGGTCACAATGAGGTTGAGGATCCCGGAGTTGCAAAGGCAACCCTTCTCGTGGAAGTTTAATGAAAATTTATTTAAAGATCAAATATTATTAGAAAGGGTTCAGGAGGAAGTTGAGTTATTTTTTAAATCCAATGATACAGGAGAAGTCTCCCCCTCCATCCTATGGGAAGCACACAAAGCATACATTGGAAGGGTCCTCATCCCTGTTGGGGCGGGGATGAAAAAAAAGAGGAAAGAAGAAAGGGAAAGGTTGATCGAGGAAACCTTCTTATTGGAACAGAACCATAAAAAACTGAAGGGCCAGAGTCAGGAGTTTTTCCGCCAGTTAGCTGCCAAAAGGGAGGAACTAAGGGACTCTATGGAGCTAGACGCTAAAAGAGCCCTTAATAAAATAACAAGAGATAACTACTTCTGGGCGAATAGGTCGAGCAAGCACTTTGCAAGGATGGTGAGGGAAAAAAAGGGAACAGAATTTTATCGAGAAAATGCAGAATAAAAAAGGGGAGGAAATAGCCACCAGCAGAGGGATAGCGGAGGAGTTTAAAAAGTTCTATGAAGCTCTATATTCCATTGGGCAAAAAGTACCCGTAGATCAAATGGACTCGGGGAGGGTAGAGGAATTTCTGAGGGGGGCAGGGGTGGCGGAGTTATCAGAGGAAGACAGAGTCAGCCTAGATAGGCCTATAGAGGTAGAGGAAATCTTGTTAGCTTTAAAAAATTCCCCAAAGGGTAAGAGCCCAGGCCCCGATGGGTTCACTACGTTGTATTTAGAAAAAATGAAACATATCCTCGCCCCTAGGCTTTGCCACTTCTGGAATGAGTTGGGGTCGAATTGCGCAATGGAGAAAGAAGCTCTAGCTGCCTCTATCACACTGATATTAAAAGAAGGTAAAAACAAGAGGCTTTGCTTGAGTTATAGGCCTATTTCATTGTTAAACGCAGACATCAAACTTTATGCCAAAGTCTTGGCCAGCAGACTGAAGGAGAGAATGACCACTCTGGTACATGCAGACCAGGCGGGTTTTGTGCCGGGGAGACAGAGTAGGGACAATGGGGTGCGAGCAGTGCTATTGCTGGAGTTTATCAAACGTCTGGGGCCCCCAGTTCTATTCCTGTCAGTGGACGCGGAAAAGGCGTTTGACAGGGTAGACTGGGGGTTCATGATTAAAACCCTGGAGGTAATGGGGTTTGGCCCCAGATTTATTTCATGGGTCAAGATACTTTACAATAATCCTTTAGCATCCGTAAGGGTTAACAGGGTTTTCTCCGGACCCTTTCGGATGGAAAATGGCTCTAGGCAGGGATGCCCCTTGTCTCCCCTCCTATTTGTCTTGTCCTTGGAGCCTTTATTGGCCACCATTTGAAATCATCTAGATTGTAGCGGGGTGAAGATAGGAGTTGAGGAACATAAGATCGCGGCCTTTGCCGACGATGTTATGTTCTTCATCTCGAACCCCAGGATTACTATACCGAATATCTTACAGATCTTAAAAAGATACGGGGAGATTTCAAATTTTAAAATAAATCTAAAGAAATCTGAGATCCTAAATATTAATGTACGCAAACAGGAGGAGGCGAGTCTGTCAGAGGTGTTTCCCTTCCCTTGGAGAAAGGAAGTCAAGTATTTGGGGATTAAACTATCCAACTCACTTAAAAAATTGTATGTGAACAACTACATCCCGCTGCTGGATGAGATCAGGAAGGAAGCTAGAAGGCTATCATTGAGGCCCCTCTCATGGTTCGGTTGCGTGAATGCGGTTAAAATGATGGTAACACCTAAAATATTGTATAAATTTCAGATGGTGCCAATTCCACTTCCCCAATCATATTTAAGAACTTTACGAGGTTTGATAGCAAGATTTGTCTGGGGTGGGAAAAAAACACGAATTTCCTACGCAGTCTTGAGTAGGGGTAAAAAAAAAAGGAGGACTTGCTTTGCCAGACTTTAAAAAGTACTATATATCAGTAATATTGTCACGGGTCCTGGAGTGGTCAAAAAAGGGTTCGGAGAAGAGATGGGTTACCATAGAACACTATTTAAGTAACACTGATTTAGGTCACATTATCTGGAACCCCCCAAAATACAGAACACTGAGCACTAACACGGCGGTATTGACACATAACACTCTTAAATATTGGGATCAGATTCACACACAGAATAATTGGACATACAACTCACCTTTGATTTATATGAAAGACAATAAATTTTTTGAGCCTGGGAGGAGGGAGGTGGGGGGGAATTGGATTAAAGAGGACCACATTCAATTAAAACATTTTATCAGTCAGGGGAAAATACGCACGTATGCTGAGTTGAAGGACGAATCGGAGTTATGGGTGATTGATAGGTGGAGGTACGTCCAGCTCTCACATTTCATAGAGAGGTTACCTAAACCACTCAGAGGTGAGGAGGAATATAGACCACTCGAGCAGCTCTGTGTGAGGGAGCAACCGGGTGGATCTATTTCTCAAATCTATAGGATTCTGTGGGCTAGGGGGGAGCTGGGGGTGCTTACATATATCAAGAATTGGGAAAGGGAGTTAGGGTCACAATGTAGCAAAATCACAGTAGAGAAGATTTTGAGGATGGTACACTATTCGGCACCAGACACTAGGAGGATTGAAATAAATTTTAAATGTCTTGCAAGATTGTATGTCACCCCAGACAAATTGAACAAGTTTGATCGCACTAAATCCGAGGCATGTTGGAGAGGGTGTACTTGCTTAGGAACAATGGCCCACATTTGGTGGGAATGCCCCATTATTAAACCATTTTGGAGGAAAATCATAATATTGATCAAGGAAATTACAGATAAAGTAATTCTAGAAGATCCATGGGTGTGTCTATTCCACGGTACGGAGGAGCCGGTGAAGCAATACCTATCTTCTGTTGTCCCTATACTGTTGGACTGCCAAGAAGCAGATTGCAATAAAGTGGTTAGATACGGCGAGTCCAAACACTCGAGATTGGCTCTATTGTATTAATGAAATTTACAACGTGGAGTGTATGGACAACAGGGGATTGGCACCCGAGGAGGGGGAGGAACGAGTTGATAAATGGGCTGTTTGGCAAAAATTTTAAAATTCCTGGAGATACCTAGAGGAGATCTTAAGAGTTGAGTGAGGAACTTGAAATTCGGGAGAGATTGACAGGAGTTACTATTAAGGCTAATTTTTCTATAGCCATTTGCAGGAGTGGAGGGGGGGAGGGTAGGGAGGGGTAGGGGGGTGGGACTTAGGGAGGTTGGATTATTGTGATAAAGTTTGTAATGTGGATTTATGTTTATATGATTGGGGTTGTATTAATAAAATATTAAATAAAGAATTAAAAAAAAAAAGAATCTAGAAAGGTTGAATTCTTCCTTTTAGGTATTGGAAGATAATAATGACTGTGTCAGGGCTGGCTCAGCCCTTCCTTCTCTGAGCTGGCCGCTCAGCTGTCGGCTAATTGCCAGCTCTCATCTCTCTCCACAGTTAACCAGCTGTTGTGGATCTGCTCGTCAGTCCCGCCTACTTAAAGATCTCCAGCTCTCATCATTCCTGCCTTCGCTGGTCACATCACAAGAAACCATCTCCTGCGTTCCTATAGGTGAATGACCCATATAGTCATTATTATGGTTGCTCTGTGTCCCGTGATCTACTCAAAGAAAAGGATTTTACAGGTAAGTATGATGAAAAAATCCTATTTTTATATAATTCGTGCTATTTCTCGGGTACCATGATAGTCCATTTTCCCTATGCTGAGGGTTCAGTTAGTGGTAAGCCCTGGCTACACCAACATTTATAGGGATTTGTATATGATTCAATTGTTTAACGCAGCCCTTTGATTTATAGTTTTCTTAAACATGCTTGGTCTCTTAGATTATCTTAAAGTGGAACTGAACTTGATAATTTTGCATAAACAGAGAGGTCAACAGGGTGCTCTATATAGCTTCTGAAAACATCACAGCACCCTGCCTCAGTATTCCTCAAGATTCCTCAGAAACCCCATCGGCTAACCCATAGTGAGGTGTGGGTCAGAGCCATTGAGCTAACTGGCTGGGCAGACCTGGTTTACTGGTGGCAGGACATCAGTGGCATGTAGGTATCTGAATGTGTCAACTATTTTAAAGCAAATCAGATTTCATACTGCTTTCTAGTCACTGGTGTATTTCAGGTAATTTAAACACTACTAATAGTATGTTGAAGCCAACTGTATTCAAGATTTCCACATAGAGCTCCTTTTTAGGTTTTCAGTAATTACTGTTGAAATGACAGCATATTCCTGTAGAACTTTGAGACAGAGCTTATTGGCCTCATTTATTTAAACCTCTAATTCAATAGGTATTTGGCTAAGAGATGAGATTTAATCTGTTATATAATACACTAAAGTGGAAGTTTGTTAAAAAAAAAAATCCTATATAACACTTACATTAGCTAGCGTTATTCAGCTAACGTCCGATGCGCTCAGGCTCTTGTGACACCTGCCAGGCCCTAACAGTTCTTCAGCACAGCCGGTCATGCACATTAGTGTGAGTGACATTCTGTGATGCAATAAGGATCACTCATTGAAAGGAAGCACCCTTGATCCTAGCCACACCAAAACACTCTTGTGTATTAGGCATTTGTATTTTAATTTGTGAAGATAAGCCTCCCAAACTGGATAATATTACAGCAATTACAAATTAGTTAATTTTTAAAACCCACCATTCTGAGGTTTAAGGTGAATGTAACTGAAAAATTGTGGTAGCCTTATGCCGCGTACACACAAGCGGACTTTCCGGCATACTTGGTCCGGCGGACCAGAGTCCGCCAGACAATCCGACCGTGTGTAGGCTCTGGCGGACTTTTCCAGCGGACTTTTTCCCAAAAGCCAGCCGGACGTAGATTTGAAACATGTTTTAAATCTTTCCGTCGGACTCAGTTTCTGGAGGAAAGTCCGCTCGTCTGTGTGCTGGTCCGACGGAAAGCCCGCTCGTCTGTATGCTGGTCCAACGGACCAGATACGACGCAAGGGCAGGGTATTGCATTTCGCGCTCGCTGCAATAGAAAAAACAAATTTTCCTATTGCGGCGAGCGCGGGGCATACCAGGCCCTTAGGTCTGGTATGGATTATAAAGGGAAACCCCTACGCTGAAAAAATGGTGTGGGGCCCCCCCTAAAATCCATACCAGACCCCGATCCGAGCACGCAGCCCGGCCGGTCAGGAAAGGGGGTGGGGACGAGCGAGCCCCCCCCCCCTCCTGAACCGTACCAGGCCGCATGCCCTCAACATGGGGGGGTGGGTGCTTTGGGGGAGGGGGCGCCCTGCGGGGCCCCCCCACCCCAAAGCACCTTGTCCCCATGTTGATGAGGACAAGGGCCTCTTCCCGAAAACCCTGGCCGTTAGATGTCGGGGTCTGCGGGCGGGGGGCTTATCGGAATCCGGGAGCCCCCTATTATTATAGGGCCCCCAGATCCCGGCCCCCCACCCTATGTGAATGAGTATGGGGTACATGGTACCCCTACCCATTCACCTAGGAAAAAAGCGTCAATAATAAAACACACTACACAGGTTTTTAAAATAATTTATTAAACAGCTCTGGGGGGGTCTTCCTCCGGCTTTGGGGGTCTTCTTCCGGCTTCGGGGGTCCCTCCGGTTCCTCTTCTCCCGGCGTCTGGTTGGTTCTTCTCCACTCCCTCCGGTCACCGGGTGATGACCACGCCCCCTAAAACGTCACAGTCCCAGCATGCCCAGGGACTGTGACATCATAAGGGGGCGGAGTCTCCGCCTATATAAGTCACAACGGAGCACTCAGAGAGCAGTCCAGCCGGAGAGAGCGTCGTGTCAACATCTGGAGAAGAGAAGAGGGAAGAAGACAAGAAGCCCAGAAGTCCGGACCTCCGCTGGCAAAAGAGCGGCCTGAAGACAGCAGAGGAGCCAGCCGAAGAACTGAAACACCGGGAGAAGAGACCGGAGGGAGCGGAGAAGAACCAACCGGACGCCGGGAGAAGAGAAACCGGAGGGACCCCCCAAGCCGGAAGAAGACCCCCGAAGCCTGAAGAAGACCCCCGAAGCCGGAGGAAGACCCCCCCGGAGCTGTTTAATAAATTATTTTAAAAACCTGTGTAGTGTGTTTTATTATTGATGCTTTTTTCCTAGGTGAATGGGTAGGGGTACCATGTACCCCATACTCATTCACATAGGGTGGAGGGCCAGGATCTGGGGGCCCTCTTATTATAGGGGGCTCCCGGATTCCGATAAGCCCCCCCGCCCACAGACCCCGACAACCAACGGCCAAGGTTGTCGGGAAGAGGCCCTTGTCCTCCTTGAGGACATGCGGCCTGGTACGGTTCAGGAGGGGGGGCGCTCGCTCGTCCCCACCCCCTTTCCTGACCGGCCGGGCTGCATGCTCGGATTGGGGTCTGGTATGGATTTTAGGGGGGACCCCACGCCATTTTTTCGGCATAGGGGGTTCCCTTTATAACCCATACCAGACCTAAGGGCCTGGTATGACCCGTGACGGGGCTCGCAAGGTGTCAACCTCGCCGATAAAAGCGGCAAGATTGACTTCCTTTTCTAGTCCCGTCGTACCTGAGTCACGTTCAAAATGAACGGACTTGTCCGTGTGTGGGCAAGTCCGTTCATTCTGAAAGTCCACTGTAACTCCGGCGGAAGTCCGTCGGAAAGACGGGAGGACATAGCCCACCGGAAAGTCCAGTCGTGTGTGGGCAAGTCCGTCCGTTTTAAAGTCCAGCGCACCTGGCGGACAAAGTCCGTCGGAAAGTGTGCCGGACCAAGTATGCCAGAAAGTCCGATTGTGTGTACGCGGCATTAGGTTTAAAAATGCTCTTTATCAACTTAACAATTTTAAGTGGAGTCTCTGCAGAACCCTGTCAGGTTTTTGTTTGTTTGTTTTGTTTTTTTTTTGCTGTGTACTGATAGGAAAATTTCTCAGTTCCTGTCCCAAACTTAGCAGTAGGCAGTATAAATAGCTTTTTTTTTTTTAAAAAAAGGGCAAAATCTTAAGCTGGCCATGCACTGTTGGAATTTTTTACGGTTCAACAGGGATCGGCTGAATTTTGATCAGTGTGTGGTCGCCCTGCTCAACAAAAGTTGATCCTTTGACTTCTGTCAAAGGGACACGCTGAAAAACTTGTCAATTAGCGGCTGCAGCAGCTGTCAGCATACAATGTTGTGCAGGGGCATTCCACGATTCACCTCCTTTGTATGGATGAAGAAATTTTTCAGTTTTTTCAGTTTCATTCTGCCAGTGGGCTGCATGAAAAAAAAACTAACAACATATGGCCAGCTTTTAGAGCGGTGTTCAACTAAGATTTCTATTCATCTCCCACTTTGGTAACAAGTGCAAAAATATTGGATTTTTCCATTGGTTTTTGTCCGGTGCCTTTTTGACAAATAAAAAGTTAATCTCATTTAGAAACACACATGGCAGTAAAATGGAAAATTGTATCAAATACTTACTGTAATTTTCCTTTCCTGACGGCAATACATGGCAGCATATATATGATATAGCTCCACCCCTATATCCACCCACAGGACCTGTTTAGCTCTATAAAAGTCTGACTGAGAGCTACAGTATCTCACAAAAGTGATTACACCCCTCACATTTTTGTAAATATTTTATTATATCTCTTCATGTGACAACACTGAAGAAATGACACTTTGCTACAATGTAAAGTAGTAAGTGTACAGCTTGTATAACAGTGCAAATTTGCTGTCTCCTCAAAATAACTCAATACACAGCCATTAATGTCTAAACCACTAGCAACAAAAGTGAGTACACCCCTAAATGAAAATGTCCAAATTGGGCCCAAAGTGTCAATATTTTGTGTGGCCACCATTATTTTCCAGCACTGCCTTAACCCTCTTGGGCATGGAGCTCACCAGAGCTTCACAGGTTGCCACTTGAGTCCTCTTCTACTCCTCCATGACGACATCATGGAGCTGGTGGATGTTAGAGACCTTGCGCTCCTCCACCTTCTGTTTGAGGATGGCCCACAGGTGCTCAATAGGGTTTAGGTCTGAAGACATGCTTGGCCAGTCCATCACCTTTACCCTCAGCTTCTTTAGCAAGGCAGTGGTCATCTTGGAGGTGTGTTTGAGGTTGTTATCATGTTGGAATACTGCCCCGTGGCCCAGTCTTCGAAGGGAGGGGGATCATGCTCTGCTTCAGTATGTCACAGTACATGTTGGCATTCATGGTTCCCTCAATGAACTGTAGCTCCCCAATGCCGGCAGCACTCATGCAGCCCCAGACCATAACACTCCCACCACCATGCTTAACTGTAGGCAAGACACACTTGTCTTTGTACTCCTTTACCTGGGTGCCACTTGTGGAAAATTTTATATTAATGTATTGTCATAAATCTCCCAGTGTCTGATCAACCACAGCCCGCTCTAAAGAGCTGACTGGAGCAGTCCGACGCTGGCTGAGACCTGTTAGGTAGTGGAAAACTTCCTGGTGTTTGGAGAGAGGTGTTTGCGGAGAGAGGACATGTCCGCCAGCAGAGGGCCCCTGTGCAATGCACAGAACGATCGTCTGGTGGGAATGCGTTCACTCTGCAAAGACATTATTGGTTTAGAGGTGTTTTGCTCTTGTCACCCCTGGTATGCCTGATCAACATGTTTGGGGTGCCATGACCTACATCTGCAGATAATCTCCCATGCACAAGGAACTTTAGTCATCGTCATTTAGTATATTGTATCATGTCCTGTAGTCATTGTTCATTGGTTGTTTTGTGTTTTGTTGTTAAATCCTTATATGGTCACTTACATCCTGTGAGGTCATATCCTGTGAGGCTGAGGTCATACCCTGTGAAGGAAACGATTGGCTGTTGGGGCCAGGGCTTCCTGTTTGTGATTGCTTTTGTGGTCTTTTGAATAAAGGAGGCGGACAGAGCTGTAAAGGGCAGTCTTGCTGAGATGAGAATGTAAGAACCATGTGTTGTTGTCTATTTGTGAGCATGACGCACACACCAGAGGATGAGCTACACCAGAGGAGAGACATATGATCAAAAGGTGAGATGGTATTATATCATTAGACGAAATTGTTATTATGATTAGAAACAGGAGATTTGGCTGTGTGCTTTGCGTACAACCAAATTTCGCTAACAGCATGGCGAGCCAGGTAGGAGTGAACAGAACCTCCTTCAGAATCGGATCATTAAGATGTGCTGGGTAGGGTCTGCTTCGCAAAAAGAACAAATTTTTCGTCTTTTGAAATAATGCTGGAAGTTTGATCGTATGTCTGGTGTGTGCCTGTGTGTGTCTGTGTGTGTCTGTGTGTGTGTGTGTGTGTGCGTGTGTGTGTGACTGATGCTGTGTAACAAGTTTATAATGCATATGAGAAATATTAATGTATGAATTGATATTATTTGCAGCCTGCAATATGTGTGTGGCTGAGTAGTTTTGTAAGTAGCTGAACCTGTTTGTAAAGATGAGTTTAGTGAAGGGGCAGGCATTGTTTTTTTTGTATTGAAAGGGGCTACACCCTGGGGGAAGGGAACTATAATGTTCTGAACAGACATGCAAGCATTCACTGTCTGTATCTCTCGTTCCTGTGAAAGCTGATGTGAACTGAGTTTGAGGGTATGTTACAGCCGTGTAATTGTGGGTTATGTGGCTTGGTTGTTTCGTTGGATAGCATGTGTTCCGAAGTTGTGCTTTTTGTAACTTTAACACTTTTAAATGTTTGTTTAAGTGTTCATTTAGTATCTCAAATGTGTAATTTTGTGGGGAGAAATTTTTGGTTTTGGCAGGAAAATGGTTTTTGTCTGCTACTTCCTTTTGTTCTCTTGTTGTTGTTGTCTACCATGTGACTACGGTTGGCCATTTTCTTTTCCTTTGTGTGTGAACTTTAAAATGTTTATCCATCTTGGTCAGTTTTGGCGGGAAAATGTGCCATTTTGTTGGGGTCTGGCCTTTGTTGTGGTCACCATGTGCATCGGCGGACATTTTGAAGACCTGTGCTCCATTGTGTATTCCTTTGTGTGTGCAAAGCCACGTGCTTTCAGCTACAATCTGGCTTCTAGACACCATTTTGTGAATTCTATTTTTGTACTGTTTACATACTTTTCAAGGAAACTATTGCGTTTTCTGTATTGAATATTGGTTTTAAGTTGAAATGCCTGTCGCATATCCAAGTGCCCATGCATTGTAAGAACATCACAATAGGAGCTGTTTACACCCTGTGGGGGTCTCTGGTTTCTAGGTAATAACATGGGGGGAGTTCTAACTCTGAGTCAAATATTGTGTTGTATTTGCGACAAGCGTGTATTGTTTAAGATGTTTTATGTAACTTTGTCTCTTGTCATTTGTTAATGTCGGCCATTTTTCTGTAGTCCTGGTTTCATTCACCATTTTGCCGTGGACCGATTTTCGATTGCTGCAACTGCCTTTTTGTTTATGCTGATTTTAGTCTCCAGCGAAATATCTCTGGTTTTGTACTGAATTCCATTTCCAGTAGAATCATTTAGGTTTTTATTCCAGTTGTTTTAAAGAAGTTTATGTTTCTAGTGAAGATTTCTAATGTCTTGATAGAAAAAAATATGAAGCTATTTGAGGCTTCCCCTCCCCTCCCTCTTCTTACTCAGGTGTGCAACAGGAAGTTGGTGGGAGGGGCTTGGGGTCTTTTCACTTGTGTTTGGAAGGACGAAATCATTTTTATTTTTAAATTATATTAAGGTTTATACTGTAATACAGTTTTGGGTAGAGAGCAAACAGGAGGCATCCAAGTTATTGTTGTAATATCTGGGTACAGATAGAAGCCATAAGTTTGTTTTTGTTTTGAATAGCGGAGGATTTTATGGTGTTTTTGTAGTTGTCGGACAAACACGTTTAGAGGGCTGTATATTGTGAGACTGGTCGGGCCGTGTATAATAGTCGGAATTCCAGTTCGCGATTGTATTAGCATAAACGTGAGGAGTAGTACGCTAACAGCCCCGCTCAGGCCGTGTATAATAATCGGAATGCGGGGGTCGATTATGGTGATAAAGGCGCAAACCATAATCGCTCTGAAAATAAAGCGCAGGGTTCTCTGGACGCAGAGTTCGCCAAAAAAAGCGATTTGAATCGTCATGGGCAATAGGTCGTCCATGCACCCCAGTCAGACAGCTACATAATACATGAAATCTGAGTTCTGAGGAAAAGGCCATTAAACCCCAGAAAGATTGACATAGGTGGTCCAAGGATACTATTTTGGGTATCCCTCTGGAGTTGATGTTGCGCGACTGTGGCTTCAGAAATCTGTAATGTTGAGTGAGTTGAGGGATGCGTAGTACACATTTGTGTGATTAAAAATACACAGGCCTGTTTTTGAACTTTGTGTGGCTGGTCCATGCAAAGATTTTGAAATGCTCTCGTGCCTTTCAAATTGTATTCTTTTCTATCGCTAAAAGAATGAAGGCAGCATTCCATCTGGTCGTTTTTATTTTTCATTTTTCGTTTTTGGGAACTATGAAATATCTCCCCCACATTTGTATCTAAATGTTTGTCTTTGTTTCATTGTTTGTATTTGGTAACAAGATGTTTGAACCTCCCGCGACAGCCCTCTTGCGTGTCGCGGCTGTTGTATTTTAGGAAAAAAAAAACGTGAAAGTAAGATTTACAGAGGGTTTAGTTATTGTCGGTTTTGTGGAATGTCAGTGACAATTTACCATTGTACATGAATATTGTATTGTTTACCATTCTTTGAAGGATAGAGTAATAACTTTTGTTTATAAGTATCTTTTCAGGTCCAAAGAGTTTCTGGAAGTGTGTGTACAGGTGTATAAGAAGATAAAAGTATCATAGGCTATTTCACTGTTTTATTCTGCACCATTCTAAACCCTGCATGTCTTCCTCCAGTTTGTAATGAGGAGGGAAGAAAAGGGGGGATGAGAGTGGTGAGAATAACACAAACCAACAATACTAACCGCTCTAATTCTAACCAAGTTTGTGCCAAGACTGTCTTTCTTTGATAGAATTTGAATCAGCAAGCAGCAGTCTGGTGAAGTAGGCTCCCATCCCAGATGCTAAGAACCTTTTTGTCACTGGTTCCAGGTATTACACCCCAGATGGTAAGCCACGCACAGGTTATGCAGTGACCACAGTCCCGATGTCTGGGTTATTGTCATATGAGGTTTGTTTGAAGGTCAACCAAAAACAGAATTGTACTTTCCTCATTAGCTGTCACCTACATTCTCAGCTGATGGGGTGGGTGCAATCACTGTAACATGAACTTCAAAAGGTCCACCACAGGGTTCACAAGTCAATCCTGGACCCTGACACAATAACCAGTTTACATTCTTTCCAACCAGGTGACTGGGTCATTGTAAAGAAGCTTGAGGGATGAGACCACGCCAGACACTGCAAGAAGCGGATCAACCACAAAAGAGTAGAGGAGTATCTTTGTTCCTTTATATTTTTTTGTTTAATAAATTTTGGCAAGGGTAACGATGAAAAGCATCCCAACTAGCTAAGAAAGAGAACAGGACACATGGTCGGGTATTAGTGCCCCAGCGATGACGGTGGTACATGCTATATGTGACGTTCATAGTGGTGTGAGGAGTTTTGACAGACTAGTAAAATCCAAACAGACACCTGTCAAAAGAACTTAACAAAACATTTCTAGAGGGTAAAATTAATTATAATTTTAACAATAGCTCTGGTTTTTGCCAGCTTTGGTATCGGGATAACTAGGTAGCCCACAAGTGTGCTTCAACTGTAGTTTGGTATTAATGCGGATCTACAGCTTATAAGGTAATTTCCCGTAAGGCAAGAGGTTCATGTGTGCTGGTGAAACTCGTCCCAGCATCTTATGTCGTGGCCGATCGTGAGGATCTGATGGCGCGAGAGAAGGTAAGAATGGCAGGGACAGCTGGAAGGCAATTGCTTGTACATGGTGGGGGCTTGAGCTTATGAAACACTTGAACAATTTCTCATCCATGTAACTGTTGAAGCTACAAGGAAGCTACAAGGAAGTTCCCACATTCCAAGGGGGTTTCTGGGAATTCATAAGTAAAGATTGTTATATCTGGATCAGGGATAGGAGTGACAAAGTTTAGGCCCATATGGATAAGGTTTAGATCCCTACAAGGCAAAGCCAGAGCTATAGATAGTGAAGGTTGGAATCCTTTTTAAGGGTTTGGGAATCGTTGGAGATTTAATTTTTATCTTGCAGCGGATCATAGTGAAGGAAGTAGGGGTATATATACTCATGTTGTTTTTGTTTCTATTCCTTCTATATGCCATGATGAGGTGCTCCTGTTGCCTGATTGGACGCGTGACCAGAGTCTGAGCAGATGACCACATCTTCCCTGATGAGATGCCCCGAAGCCCGACCCACGTACAAGACACAGAGGATCCCAGACCGACCGGCGACTACTACAGCTCACCACGCCATCTCCAACAGAGTCTACATGTCAAGCCGTGTTTTCCTTTTTATGGACTAAGAAGAAGATCAGGATTCATCGAGGGACACATGGGATCATATGACAAGAGGAGGGACTGTTGTGGAAAATTTGATATTAATGTATTGTCATAAATCTCCCAGTGTCTGATCAACCACAGCCCGCTCTAAAGAGCTGACTGGAGCAGTCTGACGCTGGCTGAGACCTGTTAGGTAGTGGAAAACTTCCTGGTGTTTGGAGAGAGGTGTTTGCGGAGAGAGGACATGTCCGCCAGCAAAGGGCCCCTGTGCAATGCACAGAACGATCGTCTGGTGGGAATGCGTTCACTCTGCAAAGACATTATCGGTTTAGAGGTGTTTTGCTCTTGTCACCCCTGGTATGCCTGATCAACATGTTTGGGGTGCCATGACCTACATCTGCAGATAATCTCCCATGCACAAGGAACTTTAGTCATCGTCATTTAGTATATTGTATCATGTCCTGTAGTCATTGTTCATTGGTTGTTTTGTGTTTTGTTGTTAAATCCTTATATGGTCACTTACATCCTGTGAGGTCATATCCTGTGAGACTGAGGTCATACCCTGTGAAGGAAACGATTGGCTGTTGGGGCCAGGGCTTCCTGTTTGTGATTGCTTTTGTGATCTTTTGAATAAAGGAGGCGGACAGAGCTGTAAAGGGCAGTCTTGCTGAGATGAGAATGTAAGAACCATGTGTTGTCTATTTGTGAGCATGACGCACACACCAGAGGATGAGCTACACCAGAGGAGAGACATATGATCAAAAGGTAAGATGGTATTATATCATTAGACGAAATTGTTATTATGATTAGAAACAGGAGATTTGGCTGTGTGCTTTGCGTACAACAAAATTTCGCTAACACACTACACACGCTTGACACCATCTCAACCAAATAACTTTCTTGGTCTTGGTCTCTTGGTCTCATCAGACCACAGAACATGGTTCTAGTAATCCATGTCCTTAGTCTGCTTGTCTTCAGCAAACTGTTTGCTGCCTTTCTTGTGCATCATCTTTAGAAGAGGCTTCCTTCTGGGATGACAGCCATGCAGTCCAATTTGATGCAGTGTGCGGCGTGTGGTCTGAACACTGACAGGTTGACCCCCCACCCCTTTAACCTCTGCAGCAATGCTGGCAGCACTCATACATCTATTTCCCAAGGACAACCTATCATGGATATGACGCTGAGCACGTGCACTCAACTTCTTTGGTTGACCATGGCAAGGCCTGTTCTGAGTGGAAAGTGTCCTGTTAAACCACTGTACAGTCTTGGTCACCGTGCTGCAGCTCAGTTTCATGGTCTTGGCAATCTTCTTATAGCCTAGGCCATCTTTATGTAGAGCAACAATTCTTTTTTTCAGATCCTCAGAGAGTGCTTTTCCATGAGGTGCCATGTTAAACTTCCAGTGCCCAGCATGAGAGAGTGAGAGTGATAAGACCAAATTTAACACACCTGTTCCCTATTCACGCCTGAGACCTTGTAACACTAACGAGTCACATGACACCGGGGTGAGAAAATGGCTAATTGGGCCCAATTTGGACATTTTCACTTAGGGGTGTACTCACTTTTGTTGCTAGTGGTTTAGACATTAATGGCTGTGTGTTGAGTTATTTTGAGAGGTGACAGCAAATTTACACTGTTATGCAAGCTGTACACTCACCACTTTACACTGTAGCAGTGTCATTTCTTCAGTGTTCTCACATGAAAAGATATAATAATATATTTACAAAAATGTGAGGGGGTGTACTCACTTTTGTGAGACACTGTACCTCCCCCATTCTCCATATGAAGCACAAAGATCAAGGGTGCGTGTGCTGCCATGTATTAGCGCCAGGAAAGGAAAATTACGGTATTTGATACAATTTTCCATTTTCCTGATGCCAACATGGCAGCATACATATGATAAATAATGAGCTTTTGAGAGGGGGGTTTAATGTTGCAAACTTAGGCTTTATTTGACAATAGACATAGAAGCTTGGATAGTTTTGCTCCCAAACTCTACTGTAGTTAGAGCTACTGGATTCACACTGTAGTGTTTCAAGAACGTATGATGGGAAGACCAGCTAGCCGCCTTGCAGACTGTCTCCAGAGACACTCCTACCCTAGCTGCCCATGAAGAAGACATCACGCTGGTTGAGTGAGCTCTAACCACCTCTGGAGGGTCCTTTCTGACTGCTCTTTATGCCGTGAATAGTTTTTACTATCCAGGCTGAGATGGTTCTGGCCGAAGCCTCTTTCCCCTTAAATTTCCTGGTAGGTATGATGAAAAGTCTGTCAGAACGTCTGACTGCAGCAGTAGCTTGGAAATAGACTTTGAGGACTTTGGAAATGTCATGCAGGCCAGCATCTGATTCTGCAAGGAAGGCTGGAAGCACCCATTCATCGGAGAGGTAAAATATTGATGCCACTTTTGGGACAAAGTGATTCAATGGTCTCAGCACAACCCTGTCTGGGAAGAACATAGTATAAGGTTTGGCTGCCCCCAATGCTTGGGAGTTCCGACACACTTCCCCCTGAAGTTATGGCTATTAGGAATGCCGTTTTTAAGGTGATATCCCATAGTGAACAGTCTTCCGTTGGAGCACAAGGAGGGTTTGCTAGAAAATTGAGGACTACTGCCAGGTCCCATTGAGGGAAACTATTTCTCTTGGGAGGGCGTAGTCTAAGTACTGCTCTCATGAAGCACTCCACCAGCAGGTTTGTTGCCTATTTCTTTTGGGTAAAAGCCGAGATGGCTGAAATTTGCGAACTTAGGCTGAGCCCTAAATCTAATCTGGACTGCAGGAAAGACAGGAGTTGAGATACATTTGGGTCACTAGGGTCAAACTGACGTCCGGCTGCAAAGCTTGTGAACCTATCCCATATTCTGGAGTAGATGGCATTGGTTGATCCTTTTCTGGAACTCTGTAAAGTTCTAATAACTTCTGGAGAACATCCTAACTCTTGTAACCCCTGCCTTTCAATCTCCAGGCCGCTAAGGCCAGTCGTGATGGTTGCGGATGTAGGATATCTCCTTGTGACAGGAGATGAGGAGTCACCAGCAGAATGATCGGTGGGCATACGCTGAGATCCATTACCAGAGAGAATCATGGTCTGCAAGGCTATTAAGGTAATAATGCGATGACTGTCAGATTCTCTGCCAACAATCTCCTCAGGAATTTCAGGATTAAGGAAATTGGAGGGAAGGCATAGGCCAGTTGCGCAACCCAAGGATGTGTCAGGGCGTCCGTCCCCTCTGCCAATGGGTGAAGCTAGCGTGAGAGGAACTGGCTCACCTTGCAGTTGGTTGATGAGGCAAAGAGATCCAGTTGCGGACACCCCCACCCGTGGACGATCTGCTTGAACACTTCAGGGTGAAGTGACCATTCGTTGGGATCCTTGAATTGTCTGGATAGGCGATCCGCTTCCAAGTCCTGACAGCCTGGAAAACATATGGCCCTCAAATCTGGGAGATATTGTTGTGCCAATGTCACGATTGGTTCCACCTCTCTCAAGAAGGATTGGTTGTGTGTCCTGCCTTGTCGCTGTATGTAGGAAGCTGCTGCCATGTTGTCCAGACGGAGCAGGACTGGGCGACCCTGTATGTGAGGCAGCAAGGTGGCTAACGCCATGAATACTGCTTGAAGTTCCAGAATATTGGAAACTAGGCCCTGAGTGGGAAATTCCCATCTACTTTGGATCTTGAGTTGTTTGCAGGTGGCGCCCCACCCTGCTGCACTGGTGTCTAAGGTAACAATGATCCATGGCTGCGGCCCTAATGGACAATGCTGTACTAGCATCTCTTGTCTTGTCCACCACCAGAGACTCTGGTGCATATGGCTGGTGATCCTGATTGGCTGGGCTTAGATGAACCTTCTTCCACTGCATCAGGAAGCCCTGTTGGAAAATTCTGAGTTTCCAGTGAGCCCAGGGGATCATTGGGATACATGAAGCCATCATCCTAAGAAGACTCATGCACTGGGAAGCTGACATCACTGGTGCAGCCAATGCCTGTTGGAACTTCTCCCAGATTTTGGGGAGTTTCTGAAGAGGCAAAGAAACTGTGGCCACGTGAGTATTGAACTGGGCCCCCAGGTAGACCATACTCTGTGTTGGTTCCAGTTGGCTTTTTTGATAGTTGACTATCCAGCCGAATGACCGTATAGTGGACAGCTGGAGCTCCTTCTGCGTCCGCAAAAGGTCTTGGTCCTGGGCCAGGAGGATGATGTTGTCCAAGAAATGATGGACTCTGAGCCCTTTCTCCCTCAGCGGGGCCAAGACTGCAGTCAGAACCTTGGTGAAGGTTCGAGGAGAAGTGGATAGGCCGAAGAGAAGGCAGACAAATTGGTAATGCCTGTCCCCCAAGGCGAACCCGAGGAACTGCTGGTATGACTAAAGAATCGGGACATGCAGGTAGGCATCCTGTAAGTCCACCAAAATCAACCAGTCCCTTGGTTGAATTATCTGGATTATGGTATGGAGGGACTCCATCTTGAACATCTCTATCTGGATAAATTGGTTCAGCTTCTTGAGGTCGGTCACTGGTCTGAAGCCTCCCATTTTTTTCTGGACCAGGAAGAGTGGCAAGTAAAAGCCTGTAAATGTTTGACAGGCTGGAACCGATATGATTGCCCTTTGAAGCAACAAGATGTTGATATACTCCTGAAAAGCAGCTAACTTCAGGGACGACTGGGCGGTCTTGGTGGGGGTGAAGGAGTATACTGGAGGCTGTTGTTTGAACAGCCAATAAAGGCCTTGTGCCACTGTGGACTGCACCCACCGATCTTGGCAATGGTCTTGCCAGACCTGGGCAAATTTGAGTAGCCTGGCTCCAACCGCCCCCCCCTGGGCAGGCATGGCGTCAAAAGGGCTTCTGGGTACCTGAGGGAGCCATAGGGGCCTTAGCTCTCTGCGGTCTAAGAAAGGTTGACTGCGTACCCCTCCAACCCCTTCTGGAGTCCTTGGATGGTTGAAAACCTCCGAAATCCCGAACCTGTTTGGCTCCTCTTTGGTTGGTCGCCCCCTCTGGTGTCTGAACCTTCTGCCTTGGGGTAAAAGGCCTGATTTTCCTCCTGTAACCCTGGAGATTGCAGTCTCCAGCTTTTGGCTGAACAGTGCTTTCCCATCAAAAGGCAGCTTGCAGCAGTTCTGCTTTGAGGATGGGTCGGCCACTAAGGGTTTTAGCCACAAAGCTCTTTTGGCTGCAACTGAGCTGAGCATGGCTCTGGAAGACCATTGAATGATGTCTATAGCTGCCTTTCCCACAAAGTCTGCCGAGAGCTTTATCTCATCAGGAGCCTTGATGATTTCTTCTTTTGGCAGCTGTTTTTTAATCATATATTCCAGGTTCTGCGCCCACACTCGCATAACGCTTGCTACTGATGTTAAAGCCACAGTGGGCTTACAGGCACCACCTGCCGCTAGGTAGGACTTTCTTAAGTCTGAGTCGATGCGTCTATCCAAGATGTCACGAAAGGAAGAAAAGTCTTCCATTGGAAGTGTCACATTCTTGGCCAGTCTAGTAAATGCCGCATCCACCGTTGGTGGGTTAGATAAAAGGCACCTCATCCTCCTCTGTGAGTGGATACAACTTCTGCAACCTATTTATTGAAGACGATTTTCTCTCTCCGTTCTCTCATTCCTCCTGAAACTTATTTCTGTCATAAGAGGAAGGTAGTTACCTATTTCTTTAGGTGGGGATAATATGTTTTCTTCTTCTTTGGAGGAGGTTCCAGATCCTCCCATTCCAGTGCAGCTTTTACTGCCTTAATGAATGGTGGTATCATAAAATCAAACCTGAACCTTCAGGATCCTCTGCCGAGGAGGAGGCGGTATCTTCTCCCTCTGCCTGGAAGGTTGGCTGTATTACTGGGTCTGGGGAATCAGCCCATCTGATCCGCTGAGCTGGAGTCACCCCTGAAGCGCCCGGTACCTCTCTATTTAGAGGGTTGAATGGCTTGGTTTAGACCTGGTGCAGGGCCCACACTCTGTTCATCCGCTTCTGTCCCTGGTTGTCCGAGACGTCTGGAAAATTCTGCCAAGGAATCGCAGACTACTTTTTTAAAGCAAGGTTGACACCTGCTGTCTCTCCATGACTCCTGGCATGGGGTCATCTCCACATGACCAACATTTGCCTTTTGGGCGTTGAGCCCTCTGAGAAGCTGTGTGCTTTCTCTTAAGCGTACATTTGCACCCTTTGTACTGGGTCCTGCCAGGACTGGAGAAGTCACTGCCCTGGAAAATTCCTGACGATCCAGAGGGTCTTTGGACCTCCTAGAGCAGGAGTGTGTGCAGCCGAGGCTGAAATAGATAAGAAGGCACGCTCGTCAGGGCATAATGCACTCTTTTTCCGCATACACGCGATCGGACATTCCCACAACAAAATCCTGGATTTATTTCCGACGGATGTTGGCTCAAACTTGTCTTGCATACACACGGTCGCACAAATGTTGTCAGAAATTCCGAACGTCAAGAACGCGGTGACATGCAACACATACGACGAGCCGAGAAAAAAGAAGTTCAATAGCCAGTGCGGCTCTTCTCCTTGATTCCGAGCATGCGTGGAATTTTGTGCGTTGGAATTGTGTACACATGATCGGAATTTCCGTCAACGGACTTTGTTGTCGTAAAATTTGAGAACCAGCTCTCAAATTTTTGTTGTCGGAAATTCCGACAAAAAATGTCCGATGGAGCCTACACACGGTTGGAATGTCCGACAACAATCTCACATCGAACATTTGTTGTTGGAAATTCCAACCGTGTGTGCACGGCATTTTTCCTGCATCTTCCTACTTACCCAAAGTTGGCCCTTACCTGGTATTGCGGTGGTCTTGGTTATGTGGCAGTAGGCTCATGCTGGCGGAAGAACCGAAAAGTGTAAAGGCAACTGAAAGAAAATAAGAGAAAAAAGGGGATGGAAAAAGAGCATTAGAACAAAAACATGCACATGTAAATACACATATACATATCCGTCCCTTTCTATATACCCACAAACATTATATATATATATATATATATATATATATATATATATACATAAATATATAGATATATCTATACATACATACATATATATCTCTATCTATCTATCTATCTCTATCTATCTCTCTCTCTCTCTCTCTCTCCCTATATATATATATATATATATATATACATATACATACATACATGCACCCACATCACCAGTCCCTAATAGCATAACTTACCTGGTCTCTGGCTGCTCCTGTTCAATTGCTGAACCTGTGTGCCCTATAAATAGGGCGCCTTTTGTAAATCTCCGCCCCCTTCACTCATCCTTCTATTCAGGAGGTCAGTGTCATTGAAGGGAAGACTTTTCCCTCATCAAAGATGGCTGCCGCATCCTTTCTGTGCATCGCGCATGCGCCAGCGTCTCTAGGCCCCAAAAACAAGGCCACCGGAGACCACCGCACATACGGGAAAAAGCGGGACCGCTTGATGCTGACGCAGCCGGGATATAGGAAGAGCAAAGCCGCGCACATGCCTCGGGGAGCCGTCGGGAGAGGGAAGCTGCAGGGAACATTACCAGTCATGGAATGAATAAATATAGTAATAAGAGAGAGAGATAGCGAAAAGACTTCAAAGAGAAACAAAGGAATGTTCAACCTGGAAAGAACGTCAAACCAGTGACAGAACTCCATAGATGCTATTCTGTCCCAACTGCTGGATCACGACTCCACCGCAGGCATGCCACAAGAGGGATAACGTCTCTGATTAGAGAACACCTCGGCCCCAAAAGACCACCAAAAGGGGCTTCCCACCTTGTTGGTGCGTTTAGCAGCCCAGGATGTGGGACCGTGTTTGGGAGAGGCTGAACCCAAATGGACTCCGACGTAGTTGGCAGGTAAGAGCTTATCCTGAGTGTTTGTGACAGACCTAGCCTAAAAAGAGGCTTTTGGAGGGGACTGAATGCCAGCCTCCTGCAAACCGATTATGGGCCCTGGAATTTGGGGGGACGGTGCTCTTTGTGAGCTGTATGCCTGGGGACCCTGGAGGTGGCGTTACTTTATATTTAGGTCCATGTCCTCCAAGACACACAGACTCTGGGGACCCTGGATATGCCATTGTGATGGGAGTCACTAATAGGGGTGACTCCCATCACCCCTCCCAATAAGGGACCAAAAGTAATGTGACAGATTAACAATCATCCATCATATATACAAATATATGACTCAGACGGTTGGGTGTGTCATTGCCATCATCCCTTACGACTTTAAAGACCAAATATATACCTCAAACTGGGATTTTAAGGGCAATGTAATAATTAAAAAATTATTTAATAAAAAGAATTTTATTGATCCAAAAACAAATAGAATACAAATGAACATACAAATCAATATATATATGTTTTAGGAATACAAAATAGTTATAAAAAACATCAGATACATGGAGACAAATGATGCGTCCTACTGCTAAGTACAAGCACCACCAAAATTGATGCGATGGCGTCCTGATAGCAGATTTCCAATGCGTTTCAACTTTTATTGTCAAGATAAAGTCTTCCTCAGGGAAGGACTGCATCACATTCTAGAATTTCAAACAACATGATTACTAATATATATAAATATGCATATTGCCTGTATCTAAAGCAATCGCATTTCAGCTAGAAAATAACGTATGCGACTTACATTGAGGCATGTAGCTATGAAAAGTGCTTTCCCAGTGCTGGCAGGGGCCCTAATCACCAATTGTCTGTACCGCTCAAATATCCTCTACGGGGCGGCCTGGTATATTTTTGAAAGAACCAATATTTGGCAGCCAAAAGGATAAGAGGCTGAAAAACATAAGCAATAAAGGAAATATTGAATAAAAAAAATTCAAAAAATCAAAAATGATAGTGATGGTGGTTCTTAGGGGGCTAAATTTCCCAGAACCACCAGAAAAAAAAAGGGAATTCAATACCTTAAGCTGGTCGTATGAGGTGTATGGGAGAATTTCCAGGTCGTCAATAACAGAGAGCTCAGGTCCTAGAGTACCTCTCTGTGGAAAAGCCAGTTGTAGAGTGCTGCTTTTGGCCGTCCCTGGCGTCCTAATATAGGGGGTGTGGGCGTGGTTATGTAGTGGGCGTAACATTGATCTATGTATAGTCTCCCATTCATTGGTGGTGCAGTGAGAGAGGCGCGGCCTCAATTGGCCGCCGTCATTGTTAAGAAACATCCTTTTTTGGTATCTTAGAGGGGAGCGTCACATGGCTCCCTGTTGTCTGAGCGACGGACGCCTACCCCCCTCCCTCTCTCTCCTCCTCCCCGGCCGCGACATAAAGCTGTCATCCTTCCACTTCTCCTATGGAGTGTGGGCGCGGCCTGAGGCGGGGAGAGAGGTGCGTCGGATCACCAAGGTAACATCTCATGTGGGGAATGTTTGGCATATGTGACGTCGGAGTCACGTGGCTCCGACGTCCATTCACTAAAAGGAAAGGGCGCTGTGTGGTCTATACAGCGCTATTGGTCAGTTTGTGACGCACAGGGCGTCAGAGCACAGTGACCCCGCTGCCTATCTAGAAGACATCTAAAGATATAAACACCGCTGATATGTGCAATATTGTGAGGATCACTATGAAGATAGCGTTTCTGTACTTCTTAGTAAGGTGAATCAAAAGAAAAGGGAAAGGAGAGTATATATTCAGAAAGACTCTTTTAATTGCATTCAATCTAGGGAGTCATGAATTGTATTTCAAATGAAATGGGAACTTAGATACATTACAATTTATTTATTAGACTTGCCCAGACCCCTCTAAGGCGGCTTAACTGGCATTCGACCCAAATGACAGAAAACCGATATTAGGGCTTATAACCACCGGCACAGTGGGAAACCCCCCTGACACCATATTGAAATTGGCGTCTTCGGGGTATTTGGGCCATGATCAATCGTCATGGCCCCCCTGTGCCGGGTAGGGATAAAGAGAGCGGGAAAACAGTGGTATCCCAGACCCAATATTTCAGGACTGAGAAGCAAAATCATAGAACGTGGCTACATGTAAGAATGCTTCTATAATGATAACAGCGATCAAAATAACAATAATAGTATACACAATAAATGTACAATTTAAATTGAAAATTGTTATAATGAGATACAAAGAAATGGGTAAAATTAAAATAAGAAAAACTCTTCTATATGTTTTAACTGGGTAGGGTGTAAAAATTAAAATCCTGGCAATTTAGAACATATGACAGTCTGCTGGGAGATCCCATCTGAAGACCATTCGCCTATTATGTTGTTAATGGGACCCTTTTTATCTCAATATATGGGTAACCCAAAGGCTTTGGATAAAAATAATAATCATTACAGAAAATAGCCCCCATTACAGAAGAAACAAAAGAGCAAGAGAAGGTATAATGGATTATTTATTAGTCCGTTTTCGCCAGGAAACTTCTACTCAAAAGTCTATATACTAAAAAAACTACAGCCACACCTGAAGTGGCACCCAACCTTAAAGCAGCAGATTTCAGAGCACTCAGAGATCTCAATCTATTGTTACAAGAAAGCGGCCCCTCAGAAGATTTCTGGGAAAGGGATCTTGATAGTGAAAGCAGTGAAGAAGAACAAGAGGAATCCAGCAAAGCCCAAACTATGAGAAAATATAAAAGAAAATCACATAGATTTCCACCATTGAACCAAAATCCAGCTATAGCCCTATTTGTAGGACAGGTCACCAAAGAGATTGATAAGTTGGAAAAATACAATAAAATAAGCAATTTAAATCGGGAACAGCAACAGGCACTAAACTCCCTTAAAAACAACACAGAAATTACAATCAAAGCATCGGACAAAGGAGGGAACATTGTCCTTATGGACAATGCCAAGTATGAAAAAATGTGCTTTAATATATTGAACAACACCAAATGCTACAAAAAGATCTCTCCAGCTATAGTGGATAAATTCAATCAAGAATTTTTCTCCCTGGTGGATGAATCCCTAAATGAAGGGGTAATAGATAGAGATATGTGGGATTTTATACGTACCAGACATCCACGCCAACCCACCTTTTATGCACTACCGAAAGTGCATAAAAAACTAAATGACCCACCAGGGAGACCCATAATCTCTGGGAATGGCTCCATTACAGAGGGAATCAGCCAAATAATAGATCAATACCTGAGACCCCATGTAATGGATTTACCATCGTATACAAGGGATACCATACATCTGCTGCAAATCCTTGATGGAATATCTATTCCTAATTCAGCCTTACTTGTTACAGTGGATGTGGAGTCTCTCTATAATAGCATTCCACATGACCTGGGTATAGCAGCAATCGAACGTGTTTTACAACAGAGGGCAACAACTGACTGGAAATTTAATGCATTTGTCTTAACTATGCTGGAGTATATCCTCAGACACAACACCTTCCTGTTTAAGGGCTCCCACTACCTCCGGGTACAGGGGGTGGCTATGGGGACGTGCTGCGCACCCTCCTATGCCAACCTGTACCTGGGGGAGTGGGAGAAAGACTTCTTACAGGGGGAAGCAGCGTCTATGTACACTCGCCACATTTGCATGTGGCAGAGGTACATAGACGATCTCTTTATTATCTGGGATGGTCCCCCTGAACAATTGAGGGATTGTCTTAAATTGATGAACAACAATGACTATAACCTTTTCTTTATGATGACATCTGACACGCATGAAATCAACTTTATTATTTATTATAATTATAATTTATTTATTAGACTTGCCCAGACCCCTCAATCGTCATGGCCCCCCTGTGCTGGGTAGGGATAAAGAGAGCGGGAAAACAGTGGTATCCCAGACCCAATATTTCAGGACTGAGAAGCAAAATCATAGAACGTGGCTACATGTAAGAATGCTTCTATAATGATAACAGCGATCAAAATAACAATAATAATATACATAATAAATGTACAACTTAAATTGAAAATTGTTATAATGAGATACAAAGAAATGGGTAAAATTAAAATAAGAAAAACTCTTCTATATGTTTTAACTGGGTAGGGTGTAAAAATTAAAATCCTGGCAATTTAGAACATATGACAGTCGGCTGGGAGATCCCATCTGAAGACCATTAGCCTATTATGTTGTTAATGGGACCCTTTTTATCTCAATATATGGGTAACCCAAAGGCTTTGGATAAAAATAATAATCATTACAGAAAATAGCCCCCATTACAGAAGAAACAAAAGAGCAAGAGAAGGTATAATGGATTATTTATTAGTCTGTTTTCCCTGAGCTAAAGCCCTCCAAGAAAGATCTAAAACTTTCGGTTTCATTCAAACCTGGGGGGTGGTGGCCCTGAGTTACCTTATCCAGCGCATTTCCCGCTGGAGGAGGACCTTGTTCCAGTCACCCCCCCCTGATTGGCAGATGAATCCTATCAAGAACTGTGAAGTTCACAGAGGGTAGTCGATAATTGTGATATCTGGCAACATACCTTCCCAAGGGTAAGTATAGATTGCCGATACGCATACTCTGCATATGCTTATCGACCCATTTTCCAAATTCTTGTCTAGTTTTACCTACGTAGAAGGCACTACACTGGCACTGCACTGGCACTGCATGAGGTATACCACACCCTGCGTTCTGCAGTTGGCAAAATGGTGCAGGGAAAAGCTCTCCCCATTGGGCAGTGTGGTCCTCCTACCAATAACTTTACATTGGGCACAGCATTTCCTATTGAGCCGGATTTTCTGTAGGTGATTTGGGACCAATTAGTCCTTTCAAAGTTGGATCATCTGTAAGAATAGACTAATACTTGGAGATTATTTTGTTGATTTTAAGATGCTCATTGGAGTATCTAACGATGATCCTTGTGGAAGTATCCTCTTTAGTGGATTTTTTTGAAAAAATCAAATCCCTTCTGTTGGTAAGTTTAACTCGGTTGAACGCCTTCTTCAAGGATGATTTAGTGTAGCCTCTGTTCATAAGCCTGAGGGTAAGTTTATCCGCTTCATATTGAAAGTCTTCATCATTGCTGCAGTTTCTTTTGAGACGAAGAAACTGGCTATATAGGATAGATCTTTTCAGAGGTTCCGGGTGGAAACTGTCTGCGTGCAACAAGGTGTTGCCTGCAGTCTCCTTTCTATAGAGTTTACTTGATAATCCACCATCAGGATTTTTAAAGATGGTAACATCCAGAAAGTTGATTTCATGCGTGTCAGATGTCATCATAAAGAAAAGGTTATAGTCATTGTTGTTCATCAATTTAAGACAATCCCTCAATTGTTCAGGGGGACCATCCCAGATAATAAAGAGATCGTCTATGTACCTCTGCCACATGCAAATGTGGCGAGTGTACATAGACGCTGCTTCCCCCTGTAAGAAGTCTTTCTCCCACTCCCCCAGGTACAGGTTGGCATAGGAGGGTGCGCAGCACGTCCCCATAGCCACCCCCTGTACCCAGAGGTAGTGGGAGCCCTTAAACAGGAAGGTGTTATGTCTGAGGATATACTCCAGCATAGTTAAGACAAATGCATTAAATTTCCAGTCAGTTGTTGCCCTCTGTTGTAAAACACGTTCGATTGCTGCTATACCCAGGTCATGTGGAATGCTATTATAGAGAGACTCCACATCCACTGTAACAAGTAAGGCTGAATTAGGAATAGATATTCCATCAAGGATTTGCAGCAGATGTATGGTATCCCTTGTATACAATGGTAAATCCATTACATGGGGTCTCAGGTATTGATCTATTATTTGGCTGATTCCCTCTGTAATGGAGCCATTCCCAGAGATTATGGGTCTCCCTGGTGGGTCATTTAGTTTTTTATGCACTTTCGGTAGTGCATAAAAGGTGGGTTGGCGTGGATGTCTGGTACGTATAAAATCCCACATATCTCTATCTATTACCCCTTCATTTAGGGATTCATCCACCAGGGAGAAAAATTCTTGATTGAATTTATCCACTATAGCTGGAGAGATCTTTTTGTAGCATTTGGTGTTGTTCAATATATTAAAGCACATTTTTTCATACTTGGCATTGTCCATAAGGACAATGTTCCCTCCCTTGTCCGATGCTTTGATTGTAATTTCTGTGTTGTTTTTAAGGGAGTTTAGTGCCTGTTGCTGTTCCCGATTTAAATTGCTTATTTTATTGTATTTTTCCAACTTATCAATCTCTTTGGTGGCCTGTCCTACAAATAGGGCTATAGCTGGATTTTGGTTCAATGGTGGAAATCTATGTGATTTTCTTTTATATTTTCTCATAGTTTGGGCTTTGCTGGATTCCTCTTGTTGTTCTTCACTGCTTTCACTATCAAGATCCCTTTCCCAGAAATCTTCTTTCTTGTAACAATAGATTGAGATCTCTGAGTGCTCTGAAATCTGCTGCTTTAAGGTTGGGTGCCACTTCAGGTGTGGCTGTAGTTTTTTTAGTATATAGACTTTTGAGTAGAAGTTTCCTGGCGAAAACGGACTAATAAATAATCCATTATACCTTCTCTTGCTCTTTTGTTTCTTCTGTAATGGGGGCTATTTTCTGTAATGATTATTATTTTTATCCAAAGCCTTTGGGTTACCCATATATTGAGATAAAAAGGGTCCCATTAACAACATAATAGGCGAATGGTCTTCAGATGGGATCTCCCAGCCGACTGTCATATGTTCTAAATTGCCAGGATTTTAATTTTTACACCCTACCCAGTTAAAACATATAGAAGAGTTTTTCTTATTTTAATTTTACCCATTTCTTTGTATCTCATTATAACAATTTTCAATTTAAATTGTACATTTATTGTGTATACTATTATTGTTATTTTGATCGCTGTTATCATTATAGAAGCATTCTTACATGTAGCCACGTTCTATGATTTTGCTTCTCAGTCCTGAAATATTGGGTCTGGGATACCACTGTTTTCCCGCTCTCTTTATCCCTACCCGGCACAGGGGGGCCATGACGATTGATCATGGCCCAAATACCCCGAAGACGCCAATTTCAATATGGTGTCAGGGGGGTTTCCCACTGTGCCGGTGGTTATAAGCCCTAATATCGGTTTTCTGTCATTTGGGTCGAATGCCAGTTAAGCCGCCTTAGAGGGGTCTGGGCAAGTCTAATAAATAAATTGTAATGTATCTAAGTTCCCATTTCATTTGAAATACAATTCATGACTCCCTAGATTGAATGCAATTAAAAGAGTCTTTCTGAATATATACTCTCCTTTCCCTTTTCTTTTGATTCACCTTACTAAGAAGTACAGAAATGCTATCTTCATAGTGATCCTCACAATATTGCACAGCGGTGTTTATATCTTTAGATGTCTTCTAGATAAGCAGCGGGGTCACTGTGCTCTGACGCCCTGTGCGTCACAGATAAACTGACCAATAGCGCTGTATAGACCACACAGCGCCCTTTCCTTTTAGTGAATGGACGTCGGAGCCACGTGACTCCGACGTCACATATGCCAAACATTCCCCACATGAGATGTTGCCTTGGTGATCCGACGCACCTCTCTCCCCGCCTCAGGCCACGCCCACACTCCATAGGAGAAGTGGAAGGATGACAGCTTTATGTCGCGGCCGGGGAGGAGGAGAGAGAGGGAGGGGGGTAGGCGTCCGTCGCTCAGACAACAGGGAGCCATGTGACGCTCCCCTCCAAGATACCAAAAAAGGATGTTTCTTAACAATGACGGCGGCCAATTGAGGCCGCGCCTCTCTCACTGCACCACCAATGAATGGGAGACTATACATAGATCAATGTTACGCCCACTACATAACCACGCCCACACCCCCTATATTAGGACGCCAGGGACGGCCAAAAGCAGCACTCTACAACTGGCTTTTCCACAGAGAGGTACTCTAGGACCTGAGCTCTCTGTTATTGACGACCTGGAAATTCTCCCATACACCTCATACGACCAGCTTAAGGTATTGAATTCCCTTTTTTTTTTTTTTTTTTCTGGTGGTTCTGGGAAATTTAGCCCCCCAAGAACCACCATCACTATCATTTTTGATTTTTTGAATTTTTTTTATTCAATATTTCCTTTATTGCTTATGTTTTTCAGCCTCTTATCCTTTTTGGCTGCCAAATATTGGTTCTTTCAAAAATATACCAGGCCGCCCCGTAGAGGATATTTGAGCGGTACAGACAATTGGTGATTAGGGCCCCTGCCAGCACTGGGAAAGCACTTTTCATAGCTACATGCCTCAATGTAAGTCGCATACGTTATTTTCTAGCTGAAATGCGATTGCTTTAGATACAGGCGATATGCATATTTATATATATTAGTAATCATGTTGTTTGAAATTCTAGAATGTGATGCAGTCCTTCCCTGAGGAAGACTTTATCTTGACAATAAAAGTTGAAACGCGTTGGAAATCTGCTATCAGGACGCCATCGCATCAATTTTGGTGGTGCTTGTACTTAGCAGTAGGACGCATCATTTGTCTCCATGTATCTGATGTTTTTTATAACTATTTTGTATTCCTAAAACATATATATATTGATTTGTATGTTCATTTGTATTCTATTCATTTTTGTATCAATAAAATTCTTTTTATTAAATAATTTTTTAATTATTACATTGTCCTTAAAATCCCAGTTTGAGGTATATATTTGGTCTTTAACAATCATCCATCAAACTTTCACTTTTTAATACTTGGTTGCAAATCCTTTGTAGTCAATTACAGTCTGACGTCTAGAACACACCGACATCACCAGACGTTGTTCGTTTCATTTCCAATCCATTCTGGTGGTGTATAGAGCCAAAAAGATTAGAATTGTGTCGATGTCCCAATATTTATGGACCTGACTGTAAGTTGTTCCAAACATCTTGGAGAACTAAGCACAGATCTTCTCTTGATGCGGGATGCCTCAAATACTGTCTCTTCATGTAATCCTAGACCGATTCGATAAAGTTCAGTTTGGGGCTCTGTGGGGGCCAATCCATCACTTCCAAGACTCCTTGCTCTTTACATTGAAGATAGTTCTTAATGACATTGGTTGTATGTTTGGGGTTATTGTCCTGCTGCAGAATAAATTTGGGACCGATCACACACCTCCCTGATTGTATGGCATGATGGATAAGTATCTGCCTGTATTTCCCAGCATTGAGTCCAGGGCCCGGAGCCGGAAGCCAGGAGAGTCAAGCTTTAGATGGAGCATGCGTGTCTGGATGACAAGCGATGTAAGTAGGAAGTGCAGGGGAGGTGGAACACAGGTTCGTCTGTTACTGTGACAACATGTTTCACGCGCATGCGCTTTATCATAGTCATGGATAATGAAGACACATATATATGCAATGTTGGGGCAGGGAGTGGGCAGAGCTAAAAAACATTTTCATTAAAGTTGTGTCAGAAACCATGATATCAGGCCGAGACAGAAGTACAGTTAAATCACACTTGTTTAATAATATAAGTAAAAAGAACAAACGTAGTCAAAACATAGCCAAAGTTCAGTAACCAGAACGGATAGTCAGCCAAGAAAGAAGTCAATGTAATGGAACAGCAAGCAGGATCTGGAGCCAGAAGGGATGTCAGTAAAGCAAGTCTTTATGTCACGTACCTGGTGGTTGAGCCCAGAATGCAGGGAGCGGCTTCTTGTATACCTCTGGCTCGGGAACCCCTGGTAGAGCAGACAGGGGCTCGGGAGTGCAAAGGGGCACAAGTGCCTGACAGATGGCTGAGGCAGGGGGCTGGTCCGGACCTCCGATGTAGCTGTAGAGAGGCTGGCAGGAGATAGCAGGCTGGAACTGGTAGCTGGAATACAGCGGACAGCAGGGAGGTGTTCTGTAGCACAGCAGGAACAGCTGGAAACAGCAGACAACAGGAAGGTGCTCTGTAGTATAGCAGGAACAACTGGCAACAGCAGGCAACAGGAAGATGTTCTGTTGTACAGCTGGAGCAACAGGATACAGCAGGCTGCAGGGAGGTGCTCTGTAGTTCAGAAGGACGTAAGCAGGGTCAGGCAGGCCGGGTCAACGCTGGTGGGCAGATCAGGTACCAAGCAGAAGAGTAGTCAAGGTGCAGGCCGGGTCGGTAACAGGTGGGACAGCAAAGGTACCAAGGAAGAGGCAGAAGAGACGTCAGGACAAGCCAGGATCGGAGACTGGCAGCAAGCAGGAGTAGTCAGGAACAAGCCGGGTAGACAGGAATCAGGTAAGCAGATCAGAAAGTAGCAAGGGTCTCAGGGGATGCTGTAGACCGGGCAGCAAGGTGTCAGTATCCTTTAAATAATGTTTCCTGGCGCTGTCACGGAGCGCGCGCACTTGTGCGTGTACGCGCGCATCATCATTCGTGCTAGTGCGTGCGCGGGACAGCTCTTTTAATGGGAACTCTGCTCACAGGTATTCTTCTGCTATTCCAATTGCTAAAATCTCTTTCTTGACATTGCCCCCCTCCAAGGGGCAGCCTCCGGATGCCCAACTGGGCCATCTTACTTGGGTGGGACTTAAAGGCTAGGATCAGCCTCTTAGCATGGGTGTTGGACTCTGGCTCCCGAGAGTTTTCCTCAGGACCATACCCCTTCCATTTCACCAGGAACTGGACCTGGTTGCGTCTCTTCCTGCAATCCAGGATGGATTCTACCTCAAACTCAACCTCCCCATTGATGAGCACAGGTTCAGGAGGACTGGTCTTCCGGTTGGTGAAGGGATCCGGAACTGCGGGTTTAAGTAGAGCCACATGAAAGACCGGGTGAATCCAGAATGATTCCGGTAGCTTCAGTTTGTAGGCCACATTATTTATTTTCCTTTTTACTGGGAAGGGACCCACGAATTTAGGGCTCAATTTCTTAGAGGGGCAAGCCAGTTTTAGATTCAAGGTAGACAGCCAGACTTTACCTCCGGGTTCCTTAATTAATTTCCTTAATGAAGGTTCTAGCAGTTTCAGCGGCAGAGGGTGTACCCTTCATTGGCAAGAAGTTAACCATCTTGGATAGTCTATCCACCACCACAAAGATGATAGTGTTGTTTTCTGAAGGTGGCAACTCAACAATAAAATCCATGGAGATCATCCTCCATGGTCTCTCCGGGACGGGTAATGGCTTCAACAGACCCCATGCCTTAGACTTGCTGCCCTTTTTTGCTGAAGACGTCCAGGAAACTGTGGTACACCTCAGGGACAGCTTGACAGACTTCAGCATCTGCTTCCAAGCATAGCAAAGAGGACGGGGTATCAGTGGCTTCCAGTAGGCAATGTTGATGACAATATGGAGAAAGGAAATTGATCTTTCCTGTGACCCAATCAATGTGCGGCTTATGGGCCTTCAGCCAAGGCAAACCTAGTATGATGGGAAATAGTGGGGATTCAATAACATCTAGGAATAGTAGCTCTTGATGAATTCCGGCAATGGTGGTATGTAAAGGTACTGTTTCCTGGGTCACTGGCCCTGATTTAGGAGCAGAGACGTCGGCCAAATGTACCGAAAGTACTTTCGCTCTAGGCCGAAGGGGAACGTGGTATCTGAAGGCAATGGACAAGTCCATAGAACCGCTGCAGGCCCCTGAGTCAATGATAGCGTTGGTTTGCATATTCCCTCCTGGGAGCTGTAAGAGAATAGAAACAGCCAGATGAGAAGTATTACTCAGCAAAGCGGGTGTAAGAGCAGGGGAGATGGAAAATCACTTTCGGAGCTTTGCAGGGCAAGTTCTCACAAAATGTCCTGGTTCCCCCAGTACAGGCAGAGGTTACCAGCCCATCGGAGAAAGTTCTCGGCTGCAGGGAGAAGAAAAGTTCACAGGCATTGCGGAATGCTCTAAATTTACTTTGGTTACCCGAGAATCTTTCAGGCGTGGGAACCTTGGGCTCTGGCGGCATCACCACCACAGAAGGTACAGCAGAAGTTCCTGATGAGGAGGTGGAGGAAGTGGACAGAACTTGGACGCGTTCTTCCAGTCGGGTATAACTCTCTTGCAGATCTTTAACAGCCTGGGTAAGTCCAGCAAGATGACGGCAGAGCTCGTCCATTGGAGAAGCTCCCTGCGTGGGCTTGGACATGGCTGTCCGGTACTGTCACATACCTGGTGGTTGAGCCCAGAATGCAGGGAGCGGCTTCTCGTATACCTCTGGCTCGGGAACCCCTGGTAGAGCAGACAGGGGCTCGGGAGTGCAAAGGGGCACAAGTGCCTGACAGATGGCTGATGCAGGGGGCTGGTCCGGACCTCCAATGTAGCTGTAGAGAGGCTGGCAGGAGATAGCAGGCTGGAACTGGTAGCTGGAATACAGCGGACAGCAGGGAGGTGTTCTGTAGCACAGCAGGAACAGCTGGAAACAGCAGACAACAGGAAGGTGCTCTGTAGTACAGCAGGAACACCTGGCAACAGCAGGCAACAGGAAGGTGTTCTGTAGTACAGCTGGAGCAACAGGATACAGCAGGCTGCAGGGAGGTGCTCTGTAGTTCAGCAGGACATAAGCAGGGTCAGGCAGGCCGGGTCAACACTGGCGGGCAGATCAGGTACCAAGCAGAAGAGTAGTCAAGGTGCAGGCCGGGTCGGTAACAGGCAGACAGCAAAGGTACCAAGGAAGAGGCAGAAGAGACGTCAGGACAAGCCGGGATTGGAAACTGGCAGCAAGCAGGAGTAGTCAGGAACAAGCCAGGTAGACAGGAATTAGGTAAGCAGATCAGCAAGTAGCAAGGGTCTAAGGGACGCTGTAGACCAGATAGCAAGGCAGCAAGGTGTCAGTCTCCTTTAAAAAACGTTTCTTGGCGCCAAGTGCTGTCACGGAGCGCACGCACTCGCCGGACAGCTCTTTTAATGGGAACTCTGCTCACAGGTATTCTTCTGTTATTCCGATTGCTAAAACATCTTTCTTGACACTTGAACAGGATCGTAGGAGATAGTTTCTGTGATGCGACCAAGGCGAAAGTAGAGCTCCTCTGGACTGGACGGCTTAAGTAGGCAGGATTGACGAGCAGGATATCAACAGCTGAGTAACTGTGTAGAGAGATGGGAGCTGGCAATTAGCCAACAGCTGAGCGGCCAGCTCAGAGAAGGATGGGCTGAGCCCAGCCCTGACAGTACCCCCTCCTCAACGACCACTCCCCCGCGGAGGACCACCAGGCTTGTGTGGAAAACGTCTATGGAAATCACGGAGGAGGACAGGGGCATGTACGTCCAAGGATGAGATCCAAGAGCGTTCCTCCGAACCGTACCCTTTCCAATGCACCAGGTACTGTATGCACCTACAGGTGTCAACAATGGACTATACTTCATTCTCCTCATGGTTCTCAACCTGTACAGGGTGAGGACGTGGCACTGAGGTGGTAAAACGGTTGTAGACCAAAGGTTTTAATAAGGAGACATGAAATACATTCGAAATACACATATTAGAAGGAAGGTCTAATGTGTAAGCCACTGGGTTAATCCTGGGAAGAATATGGAAAGGCCCAATAAACCAAGGTGCTAACTTCAGTGAGGGAACACAAATTTGGAGGTTGCGAGATGACAGCCAGACCCTGTCCCCAACCTGGTAGGAAAGCTCAGGCAGGCGTCTGTGATCAGCATGGAGTCTGTACCTATCATTAGCATGAGGCAAAGACTCCTGGACTTGTGCCCAAATGGAACGAAGACCACAGAGATGCTACTCTAACGCAGGAATACTCTGCGGAACAAACAAGTTAGGCAACATGGAAGATTGGAAACCATAATTCACCATAAACGGGGACAATCGGGAAGCAGAATTCAAGGCATTGTTGTGAGCAAACTTTGCCCATGGTAATAGGTTTGACCAGTTGTTATGATGGTCAGAAATATAGCAACGTGGGAATTGCTCTAAGGACTGATTGGCTCTCGTTTGCCCCATTAGACTGCGGGTGATACGCAGAGGAAAAAGAAAGCTGAATTCCCAACTGTGCACAAAAGGCTCGCCAGTACCGGGACACAAATTGACTACCCCTGTCCGTGACAAATCACCTTTGGTAGCCCATGTAAGCAAAACATCTCCTGAGCAAAAATGGAAGCCAGTTCCTTAGAACTGGGCAACTTCTTAAGTGGAATACAATGACACATCTTTGAGAACCGGTCAACCACCATAAGGATAACTGTGTTGCCCTGGGAGTTGGGTAACTCCACAAAGAAATCCAGAGACAGGTGGGTCCAGGGCCTCTCTCCATTGGGTATGGGTAGCAGGAGGCCCACTGGAAGGTGTCGTGGAGTCTTACTCTGAGCACACACAGAACAGGCAGCTACGAAGGCAGTTACATCAGCACGTAGACTAGGCCACCAGAATTGTTGGGAAATGGCCCAAATGAGTTGATTCTTCCCAGGGTGGCCAGCTGCCTTGGGAGAATGGTAAGTCTGGAGTATGGAGACTCTCTTGAACAAAGCAGCGGTCACAAGGTTTCTCAGGAGGAGCATGGACCTGAGCAGCAAGAATTTTGTCACCCAAAGGAGAAGTGAGACTGGTGCGAACCGTAGCCAGAATACGATCAGGAGGAATCACAGGAACTGGAACCGACTCCAACTTGGAAGTGGAGGAAAATTGTCGCGACAAGGCGTCAGACCCTACATTCTTAGTCCCGGGTACGAATGAGACAATGTAATTAAAACTCGACAAGAAAAGAGCCCATCACGCCCTTCTGGGAGAGAGGTGCTTAGCCTCAGACAAGAATGTGAGATTCTTATGGTCAGTAAGAATGAGAACCGGCACAGTGGTACCTTCGAGTAGATGTCTCCATTCTTTCAGGGCTAAAAGGATCGCCAACAGCTCTCTGTCACCAATCTCGTAAGTGCACTCCGCAGGTGACAATTTCTTGGAAAAGTAGCCACAAGGATGCATAGCACTCTCAGAGGTAGGACGTTGAGACAGAAGGGTGCCAACACCAATCTCAGAAGCATCAACCTCAAGGATAAAAGGTAACATAGGATCAGGATGTGCCAACACAGGAGCAAAAACAAATGCCGTGTACACACGGGCGGACTTTTCAGCAACAAAAGTCTGACGGCCTGTCCGACAGACTTTCACCGGACTTCCCGACAGCCTAGTACGCGGTCCGACAGCCTAGTACGCGGTGACGTACACCAGGTCCGTGCGACACCCTTTGGGCTCCTTCTGCTAATCTCGTGTTTATCTCGTGTTAGTAGAAGTTTGGGGAGAGACGATTCGCGCTTGTAAGACTCGTATTTTTCAGATCGTTTAACTGTTGTTCAGTTTGTGCTTGTGAGGTTTGTATCTGCTTTTCAGTGCGTGTGGTCAGTTCGTATTGATTTATTCAGTGTCTTATTGTCCGCTCGTTGCTGATTTTCAGCCCACTCTTCACAGGCCTTGTTGTTCTTCAGTGCGTTCTGTTAAGTGCGTTCTGACCAGCTGACCGTTTTGAAGCCATGTTGCGTGTACGTACTCGTCGTAGAGTTCGTGCTTTGTATGTGCTTGGTGCTGTGGTTCATTCTTCAGCCCAAGTCTAATCCATGAACAGGAGGAGTTCATGGACGAAGAATTGGTTGCTCCAGCGTGACCAATTCTCTCACATGCCATTGCTCCGTGAGATCCGTGAGAATAATCCTGAGGATTTCAGGAACTTTCTCCAGATGACGGACCCCGTTTTTGACCGTTTGTTGGCTTTGCTGACCCCTTATATCAGCAGGCAGGATACCTGCATGAGGCAAGCCATCACTGTGGAGCAGAGGCTAGTCGCCAAGTTGCATTACTTGGCGACAGGGAGAAGCCTGCAGGACCTTAAGTTGTCGACAGGCATCTTCCCCCAGGCTCTGGGGATCATTATCCCCGAGACCTGTTCTGCCATCATCCAGGTCCTGCAGAAGGACTATATTAAGGTAAGATTTATCCTTTAACATCACATTTTATTGTATTTAATGTTTGCTAATATAATGTATTTCTTTACTCAAGAAACACTAATTTCCATGATTGCAATATAGTGTGAATGTCCCCTTTGTCCTAATGCTCTTTTTTGTCCTGCATGCATATTTGCCTTCACTAACCTCCCCAGCATGCAATGCTGGGCCCATATCCACCTAGTCTACTCACTTAATGTAAGAATAGAGGAGTGGAGGCAATTGCTGTCACTTGCCTACTTGCGCGTACACGCCTGAAAATTGGAGTTGGACTATCTTGGCACTTGGTAATAAATCACAGTTAATAAATCATAAAATATATAAATTTTAATGAATACATTACAAAAGTACAAAATAATACAAACAATATTAAAAACAGTTTTATACAGCACAATTAACAAAATTACTAATGGGTAACCCCGTAAAGTTTCTGTTGGGGAGGGGTATACATGAAATTCCTCAACCAGTTTCGCGGTAAAAAACGCTTCTTCAGGAGGGGTGGTCTATAAAACAATTAATATTTTTGTAGCAATATGAAAAATACAGCAAAACAGTGTTAAAACAACATGATACATTAAATGACATCAAAGTAGAAGACTATCTCACCCACTCAGACGGAGTCAGTGACACGGCAGGACCCAAACAAATCCCCCACTGCGAACACGGGGGGATTGTAGAAACAGAATCTGATTGATGGATAATAAAAATATGGAAACTACGGATGTTTTGGGGTGCACACCCAGGTGTGATGGGGGGAGGGGGGGATTTGGGAGGTAAGAAGGGAGGACGAAGGAGAAGGGGTAGGGGAAAAAAGGGGGGGAAAGGGAGAGGTAAGGGCAGGAAAAGGAGGGGAGGAAAGGGGGGGGAAGGGGCGTACGGATGGCTGGATCCATTCTTTTCGAGCAAGATACCACCACATGGCCTCTTAATCATTTTATCCTTGCATTACCACAGTTCATTCTAACGAAAAATTACTTCACCTTCAACGACCAGTTGTTTTTGCAGACTCAAGGAGTTGCCATGGGGACATCATGTGCTCCAGCTTATGCAAATCTTTACCTGGGGGGTTGGGAGAGGTACGTCTACTCGGATGATAGGTACGCAGATTTTCTTGATGACACCCTACTGTGGTATCGTTTTATAGATGATCTATTTTTGGTATGGACTGGGTCGAAGGACAAACTTTTGGACTTCCTCCACGAGTTGGACGACAATGACCTTAATATCATCAAACAACAAGATGGCACCCTGGGTACTGATCTTTACCGCAAGCCCACGGCTGGCAATACTTTACTATATGCCACCAGTGCTCACCCCAGATCACTGGTGCGCAGTATACCTTACACACAATATCTGCAGTTGCGCAGAAATTGTACGCTTGAAGGTGATTTTAGGATTCAGGCCAAGGCGTTACGTGAACGACTCTTACTGCGAGGATACTCTTCCACTAATCTTAGAAAGGCTTTCAATAAAGCCTCTTCACGCCCCCAAATATCCCTACTATTCAATCGTCCAAAACCCCCCTCTTCAAATGACCCTGTAATGTTTATTACCACATACTCAGCTCATCATAATGTACTTCGAACCATTCTATCCAACAACTGGCACCTACTTGCCGAGCACCATATTTTGGGTAAACATGTGCAGCCTGCCCCTGAACTGGTGTTCCGCAGGGCGTGTTCCCTACTTGACCAACTGACCTCTAGTCATTATACATCTGACAAGCCCCCTAGGAGAGGACCCAATGGCACATTTAGATGTGGTGACTGTCCCCGTTGCCCCTGGGTTTGCAAGGAAAAACAGCTTGTTTTACCCAATGGGGATCTCTTTACCCCACAGACTTTTGCAGACTGTGGTACCAGAGGGGTTATTTATTTGATGCTATGTACTTGCAAGGCCTTTTATGTTGGAAAGACCATTTGAGAACTCAGAGGATTGGTGACCACCTCTATTATTCTGAGAGTGGTAAACTGACTACGATTAGTAGACACATTGGACTCTACCATAGATATGATACTTCTGTTGTTCAGTTTTCAGTCCTTGAGGTGGTGCAACCTAACCCCAGGGGGGGGTGATTGGGACCATATAATCCTGCAGAGAGAAACATTATTGATTGAGCGGCTTAATGGCACTCTCCCCCCTGGCCTCAACAAGATGGTATTGTAAAAACCCTTTTTGTGAATTGCCCCAGTCATCCTCATCCACCTTCCTTTCCTTCCTCCTTCCCGTCTTTCCTTCCCTCCTGCTTCCCTTTCCCCCCATTCCCATACCTACCCACCATCATTAACACTATGGGATTTGAGTGGGTTTTGATACCCTAATTATTGTCGAGATCACCTAATGTCACTTCACCTATGTGATTGAACCTAATACTTGTGTTAGGATTAATGACATTCTGGGTGTTATATCCCCAGAAGTTTATACATCCACCACTTCTAGTTTTATGTTTTTTCTATTTCATAGTACAATGTTTTGCTGTTAAGAAGACTCGCTGTGCCCCTCTCCTCAGCGGTCATCAGATTCTGCAGTTATCCTTGCCTCTTCTCCCCCCTGGCGGACACGTGTTTACCCTGGCAGGAAGCTCTCATCCCTGCTTGCACTGTATTGTCCTGGACCCTCCGGTCCTTAGGTTGCATCAGCGCGCGCTTGCATAGTAGCACAGCATCGTGCACCTGCGCAGTGCGGGTAAACAGACCCTGTGACGTCAGATGCCGCCTACGGCGGTGTGATCTGACGTTGACAGGGTTGGGGAGCTCATATAGCGGTCTATGGCAGACCGCTGTGTGAGCATAAACAGACTCTCCATGCTGGGCTGTCGTGGTAGATCATCTCATCTGAAGGTTGGTGTGCTCTTGTGAGTGGTGCAGGGATGTGCCTCTCTCTTCCCCATATCCCTTGTACCGTTCGTATCCCCCCTTTTTTCTTTCCCTGTCTCTCTCTCCCTCACCCCTCCTGGCTCCTAACCTTCAGCGTTTTGATCTTATCCATCATTGCATTTTACAGACTATCATGTCACTCTGGGACCTTATTCATCAAATGTCAGCTTCGCTGCATCCCTAACTTTAAGTGTCAATTGCTTGACTCCGGGAGTAATCTTTATTTCATCATTACTGTTACACATCGTACTTTGGTATATCCAGCCCATGCATTTACAATTGGTCAGCTAAATATCTGGTGAGTTATAGCGTCCTCATATGTCGTTACACGTTATCCTTTTGATCTATTGGATGTCCCATGGAATTTTGTGGCACTTCTCCCTTCTCCTCCTCCCTACCCCTCCCTCCCTATTTCCCCCCCTTTTTTTCTCCCCCCTCCCTTCCCTGTCCCTTCCTTTTCCCTCCCCCCTCCTTCTCCCCACCGTCTCCCTCCCTCCCCTCCTTATCTGTTCCATTCCCTCCACCCCCCTTTCCCCCCCTCTCCCCCCCTCCCTTCCCCCCCCTTTTTTCCCCCATCCCTTACTCCTTCATCCGCCCTTCTTCCCTCCAAAATCCCCCCTCCCCCCTCCTTTTTTTTTTTCCTCCCCCATGCACTTATCGTCACGCCATCACCTTTTTATCCCCTCACTCAGTCCACTACCCCATCACACCTGGGTGTGCACCCCAAAACATCCGTAGTTTCCATATTTTTATTCTTTATTATCCATCAATCAGATTATGTTTCTACAATCCCCCGTGTTCGCCGTGGGGAGATTTGTTTGGGTCCTGCCGTGTCATTGACTCCATTTTAATTGGGTGAGCTAGTCTTCTACTTTGATATCATTTAATGTATCATGTTGTTTTAACATTGTTTTGCTGTATTTTTCATATTGTTATAAAAATATTAATTGTTTTATAGACCACCCCTCCTGAAGAAGCGTTTTTTACCGCGAAACTGGTTGAGGAATTTCATGTATACCCCTCCCCAACAGAAACGTTATGGGGTTACTCGTTAGTAATTTTGTTAATTGTGGTGTATACAACTGTTTTTAATATTGTTTGTATATTTTTGTACTTTTGTAATGTATTAAAATTTATATATTTTATGATTTATTAACTGTGATTTATTACCAAGTGCCGAGATAATCCAACTCCAATTTTCAGGCGTATACGCGCCAGTAGGCAAGTAGCAGCAATTGCCTCCATGCCTCCACTCCTCTATTCTTTCATTCCAAACCTGGATGATGGCACTTCTACTTGGTATATATTAATGTTATACTCACTAATTACTCTACTCACTTAATGTATTTTGTCAGCTCCTTTGTAGTGCTTTACCCTAAAATGTGTCAAAATGATCTGTGTGTCCTTAACTTGATTTAGAATCCCCTCCCCCCTAAAATTTATCAAAATGGTCTGTGTCCTTAACTTGATTTAGAATCCCCTCCCCCCCTAAAATATATCAAAATGGTCTGTGTGTCCTTAACTTGATTTAGAATCCCCCCCCCCTAAAATTTATCAAAATGGTCTGTGTGTCCTTAACTTGATTTAGAATACCCCCCCTAAAATTTATCAAAATGGTCTGTGTGTCCTTAACTTGATTTAGAATCCCCCCCCCCCCCTAAAATGTATTAAAATGTTCTGTGGGGTTGATTTACTAAAAGCAAATAAATGTTGCACTTTGCAAAATGCAGTTGCACTCAGGGACGGATCCAGAGGGGGGCAATGGGGCAAGTGCCACCCCCAAGAAATTTGTTGCGGGCTGGGCGGGTGAGAGAGCGGGCGGCTCGGTGGGTGAATGAGAAAGCGGGCGGCTCCATGAGCGGATGAGAGAGCGGACGGATGAGGGAGCAGGCGGCTCCACAGGAGCACCGGGCAGCTCGGTTTGCGGGCGGTGTGAGCAGGCTAGGTGTGAGTGGGTGGCTGGCCAATCAGCGAGCCGGCGGGCAGGGGAGCAGAGAGATGACATCATCTCCCACTGCCCCCGCATGCCTGCAGTAACTTCCGCCCTCACTGTGCAGGCAGAGTGGGCAGCAGAGAGATTACATTATCTCTCTGCTACCTGACTCTGGGACAAAGAAACAAGAGACAAGCAAAACACCACCTTAGCAGGCACGTGACAATCCGCAAGGTGTGTCAGGTGACGTGGCAAGTGACAATCCTCAATGTGTGGCAAGTGACAATCCGCATCTGGTGGCAGGTGATGTGACAATCTGCAATGTGTGGCAGGTGACGTGGCAAGTGACAATGTGCAAGGTGTGGCAAGTGATAATCCGCATCTGGTGGCAGGTGACGTGGCAAGTGACAATCTGCAACATGTGGCAGGTGACAATCTGCATCTGGTGGCAGGCAAGTGACAATCCGCAATGTGTGGCAGGTGATGTGGCAAGTGACAATCCGCATCTGGTGGCAGGTGACGTGGCAAGTGACAATCTGCATCTGGTGGCAGGTGACGTGGCAAGTGACAATCTGCAATGTGTGGCAGGTGACGTGGCAAGTGACAATCCGCAACGTGGCAGGTGACAATCTGCATCTGGTGGCAGGCAAATGACAATCCGCAATGTGTAGCAGGTGACGTGGCAAGTGACAATCCGCATCTGGTGGCAGGTGACGTGGCAAGTGAGAATCCGCAACATGTGGCAGGTGACAATCTGCATCTGTTGGCAGGCAAGTGACAATCCGCAATGTGTGGCAGGCGCTCAGGGCTCCCACTGATTCTGCATTATGGTGAGTTGAACCATTTAATTTCATATTACAATGTATTAATAGAAATAATGTGCTTCAATCATCCTGACACCATAACAACCATGGTGCCGGGATGATTGAAGCGCTAACACCAGCCATTTCCTCGATAAATTGCCCACAAAAAAGTATTTTCTGGCAATGCCCCTCCTGAGACTAGACTCTGGATCCACCCTGGTTGCACTCTGCAAGTGCATTTGCTCCAGGGCTTAGTAAATGAGCAGAAGTCCTGCTGATTTCCATCATCCAATCATGTGCAAGCAAAAATTATGTTTTTTTAATTTCCCTTGCATGTGATTGGGTACTCTGTGCAACATGAAGCCTTACCTCATTTACTAAGCTCTGGAGCAACTGCACTTGCAGAGTGCAACAACTGCACTTTTCAAAGTGCGCAGTCTTTTTGCCTTTAGTAAATCAACCCCTGTGTGTCCTTAACTTGATTTAAAATCCCCCCCCTAAAATTTATCAATGTGCCATCAGAGGGGATGAGGAATCTGATAAGTGGGCCTTTATATTTTAGTCTGTAACCACTTGCCGACCGCCTCACGCCGATGTACGTTGGCAGAATGGCAAGGGCAGGCAGAATCACGTACCTGTACGTGATCTGCCTCCCGCAGGTGGAGGGTCCGAGGCGGTCGGCTTTGGTCTGGGAGCGATGAGAGATGAGGGGGAGACCATCCATTCGTGGCCCCCCCCTCGCAATCGCTCCCAGCCAATCAGAATCATTCCTCTGCTGCTGTATGCTAAACAGCAGCAAAGGAAATAATGTCATCTCTCCTCGGCTCAGTATTTTCCGTTGCGGCGCGGAGGAGAGAAGACTGGAATGTGAGTGCACCAACACACACACACAGTAGAACATGCAAGGCACACTTTACACCCCCCGATCCCCCCCGATCACCCCCCAATCACCCCCCCCCCCCGTCACACTGACACCAAGCACTTTTTTTTTTTTTTTCTGATTACTGCATAGTATCGGTTTGTGACAGTGTGGTACGGCAGTTAGTATTAGCCCCCTGTAGGTCTAGGGTACCCCCCTAACCCCCCACAATAAAGTTTTAACCCCTTGATCACCCCCCGTCGCCAGTGTCGCTAAGCGATCATTTTCTCTGATCGTTGTATTAGTGTCGCTGGTGACGCTAGTTAGGGAGGTAAATATATAGGTTTGCCGTCAGCGTTTTATAGCGACAGGGACCCCCATATACTATCTAATAAATGTTTTAACCCCTTGATTGCCCCCTAGTTAACCCTTTCACCACTGATCACCGTATAACTGTTACGGGTGACGCTGGTTAGTTCGTTTATTTTTTATAGTGTCAGGGCACCCGCCGTTTATTACCTAATAATGGTTTAGCCCCCTGATCGCGCGGCGGTGATATGCGTCGCCCCAGGCAGCGTCAGATTAGCGCCAGTACCGCTAACACCCACGCACGCGGCATACGCCTCCCTTAGTGGTATAGTATCTGAACGGATCAATATCTGATCTGATCAGATCTATAATGGCGTCCTCAGCAGTTTAGGGTTCCCAAAAACGCAGTGTTAGCGGGATCAGCCCAGATACCTGCTAGCACCTGCGTTTTGTCCCTCCGCCCGGCCCAGCCCAGCCCAGCCCACCCAAGTGCAGTATCGATCGATCACTGTCACTTACAAAACACTAAACGCATAACTGCAGCGTTCGCAGAGTCAGGCCTGATCCCTGCGATCGCTAACAGTTTTTTTGGTAGCGTTTTGGTGAACTGGCAAGCACCAGCCCCAGGCAGCGTCAGGTTAGCGCCAGTACCGCTAACACCCACGCACGCACCGTACACCTCCCTTAGTGGTATAGTATCTGAACGGATCCATAGCTGATCGGATCAGATCTATACTAGCGTCCCCAGCAGTTTAGGGTTCCCAAAAACGCAGTGTTAGCGGGATCAGCCCAGATACCTGCTAGCACCTGCTTTTGCCCCTCTGCCCGGCCCAGCCCAGCCCACCCAAGTGCAGTATCGCTCGATCACTGTCACTTACAAAACACTAAACACATAACTGCAGCGTTCGCAGAGTCAGGCCTGATCCCTGCGATCGCTAACAGGTTTTTTGGTAGCGTTTTGGTGAACTGGCAAGCACCAGCCCCAAGCAGCGTCAGGTTAGCGGCAGTACCGCTAACACCCATGCACGCACCGTACACCTCCCTTAGTGGTATAGTATCTGAACGGATCAATATCTGATCCGATAAGATCTATACTAGCGTCCCCAGCAGTTTAGGGTTCCCAAAAACGCAGTGTTAGCGGGATCAGCCCAGATACCTGCTAGCACCTGCGTTTTGCCCCTCCGCCCGGCCCACCCAAGTGCAGTATCAATCGATCACTGTCACTTACAAAACACTAAACGCATAACTGCACCGTTCGCAGAGGCCTGAACCCTGTGATCGCTAACAGTTTTTTTGGTAGCGTTTTGGTGAACTGGCAAGCACCAGCGGCCTAGTACACCCCGGTCGTAGTCAAACCAGCACTGCAGTAACACTTGGTGACGTGGCGAGTCCCATAAGTGCAGTTCAAGCTGGTGAGGTGGCAAGCACAAGTGTCCCGCTGCCACCAAGAAGAAGACAAACACAGGCCCGTCATGCCCATAGTGCCCTTCCTGCTGCATTTGCCAATCCTAATAATTGGGAACCCACCGCTTCTGCAGCACCCGTACTTCCCCCATTCACATCCCCAACCAAATGCAGTCGGCTGCATGAGAGGCATTTTTATGTCCTCCCAAGTACCCCTACCCAACGAACCCCCCCCAAAAAAGATGTTGTGTCTGCAGCAAGCGTGGATATAGGCGTGACACCCGCTATTATTGTCCCTAATGTCCTGACAATCCTGGTCTTTGCATTGGTGAATGATTTAAATGCTACCATACACTAGTTGAGTATTAGCGTAGGGTACAGCAGTGCACAGACTAGGGGGGGATTGGGGAGCGCTACATAATTGTCAAAGACGCTACTGCACAAAAAAAACCCATTAAATGTGAGCTAAAAATAATACTAGCAAATAATGAAAACCAGCCTGCCTGTGTGCATGGAAATTGGATAAACAAAATCATAAACCTGGAGGCAAAAAATAATTGTGTTCAATAATAATTGTGCAACCGTAACATATGATGTCAAATAAATATCAGATGTGTATAATAAAAAAGTCCATCAAAAATAAAAAATAAATTGTATAGAATCCTGATGTGAATCTTGATATCAAGACGTGAGCAGCAAAATCCCTTCACCATCACTGAAAGACACCAATGTGCTCATGGAAATGGATGTCCGCTTACCAGATGAAGTTGACCAATTTAATGAAAAAGAGGTCAAATAGGCTTTAGCAAGATAATGCTTGCTGCAATGGAGAAAACTGAACCAAACTCTTGTCCTCACATCACAGGGTCACATCACAAGAAGCGTACGGTGTACGGTGTTCTGTGAACGGCACTGAGGCTGTGAAGCATTCAACCCCTCCCTTTATGCAAATTCTAAACACTATTTAAACCATCTCCCTAGTGACGAAGTACGCTTCCTGAAGACATGTTTAACGAAACGTACGTCGAGGCGGTACTGGGTCACGCAATTACATCACATCCGATTTCCGTGGTTCGTCTGTCTGTTGAGGGTGGAACGCACGTCGTTGCCGCGATCATCTGGGAACTTCTCCTACAGAGCGGATTCCCCCATTCATAAGATACACTTCCTAGCCTCAGTGTCGGGCGATGGCACCTTATATGTGAGTAGCCACTTGGCTATGCTTTGTTTTTACTCAATTTTTAAATAAATGATGTTACACTATGTTTGGTTCCTCTCCATCTATTTTATATCCCATGCGTGAGACCCTGTGATGTGAGGACAAGAGTTTGGTTCAGTTTTCTCCATTGCAGCAAGCATTATATTGCTAAAGCCTATTTGACCTCTTTTTCATTAAATTGGTCAACTTCATCTGGTAAGCGGACATCCATTTCCATGAGCACATTGGTGTCTTTCAGTGATGGTGAAGGGATTTTGCTGCTCACGTCTTGATATCAAGATTCACATCAGGATTCTATACAATTTATTTTTTATTTTTGATGGACTTTTTTTATTATATTACACATCTGATATTTATTTGACATCAAATGTTACGGTTGCACAATTATTATTGAACACAATTATTTTTTGTCTCCAGGTTTATGATTTTGTTTATCCAATTTCCATGCACACAGGCAGGCTGGTTTTCATTATTTGCTAGTATTATTTTTAGCTCACATTTAATGGGTTTTTTTTTGTGCAGTAGCGTCTTTGACAATTATCTAGTGCTCCCCAATCCCCCCCTTTTTTTTCACACGTATGCATTTATGAATTTATTCATTTTGTTCAGGGTGTAGCTGCTCCATTAACCACTCATTTTTGTGGCGCGGAATTATTCACTATTTATCCACTGGTTTGGTTCCAAAATTATTTTTTTTTTTGGGATTCTTTATTCACGCAGCCATGGACGTCTTTAACTTTATGAAAGGACGCCAGATTAATATTGAGGAAATTTTTCAGAAAGCACTCAGCCCCAATTTAGATCTTGAAATAGGTTTCAAACAATTACAATCAGATATGGAGAAACAGGTCAGGCTGTGGTGGGACATAGCCTCTTTTGATTTATATATTGAAAAAAATCTCACCCCCAGGAGATTACGGTGGGATGTAAATCCCAATGATGGAGTTGAGGACCCAACACTTTTAGACGAATGGTTCCAGTTTTTCAATGCTTGCGAGCAGAAGCTCATGCAAATGATGGTTAGAAGGCGCCAGCCAAGGGACGCATCCTTGAAGCCAAAATTTCTGAGCTTAAAGAAAAAATGGAGCCATTCCAAGGAACTAAGGAGTTTTTAGATAAAGCCCAACAGTTGCATACTCACTTGTCCAAATATGATACTGATATTCAGCAGAAGAAACTTAAGAAATACCAGAGAGATATTAAAGACTTTGAACAGAATCAGGTATATAAATGGCAAACTGATTTAATTCCAACCAATCCCAATGTACCTCCAGTCCAGCGAGATCTGGAGATACATAATGCTGTTAGCCAATTAGCCAAGGATTTTAATAAGAGGGCGACCCCTCACACTCCAGTGAGAACTTCTAATAAATCAGTCTCTTACCCTAAAAATAACCCCCCTCAGAGGGGTAGAAATTATCCCCCACAGAACAACAACAATTACCCCTATCCAGCACCATATATGGTACCTACACACAATAGGTTTGCCCCTTTGTCTAATAGACCATCTGATTATGATTACCAATATCATAATCCAGAACATAACTATTACCAACCCAGACCCCCTAGAGGAAACCATAGGGGCAATTATTGAGGTCGACCCTATTATAATCACCATAACTATCACCAACCAGGGGGGGAATGGAAAGGACCCTACAGAATCCCACCCACCACACCCCAACATTCCAAAGAACCTACAGAAAAAGAGGTAGTAGAGGGAGAAGGAGAAAGAGAAAGAAAAAGAAAACGGGACAATTAAATACAGGGATTTTTAATCTATCTGGAGTAGACCTTTCAGAGGAGGAATTACTAGTATTATCGCAAGGGTTAAAATTTGCACCTAGCAAAAATATTGACAAGTTTGATGTATTTGTTGATATAGAGAAATTTATTAGGAAACTAAATATCAAAAAACATTTCTCTTTACAAGCAAATATCTCTTCCCCTCCTAATGGGATTGAGACCACTTATTTGCATAGTGGACTCAAAAATAATTCAGTATTCAATCCCAAAAAAAGCACCCACCACCATATTGAAGTGTTTAAAAATATGGTTCAAGAGGAGGTAAGATCACTCAAAGTCCCAAAATTCAGTGCCAATCAGTCTATTCGTGTAGGTATTAAAAAAATTAGAAGATAATAAACAAATAGTAGTCCGACCAGCGGATAAAGGGTGAGGAGTAGTAGTCCTTAGCAAAGAGAATTATAATTTGGAGATCCAAAGATTATTACAGGATACCACCACCTATAAACCCTTATTGTCAGATCCCACACCACAATTCACAGCACAGCTCTCTTGTTGGGTAAACAAGGGTCTACAGTTACATATTCTTAATAAAAAGGAAGCCCATTATCTCATTCCCCGGGCCCCACGCATTCCAGTTCTTTATATATTGCCCAAGATACACAAATGTAAAGAAAAACCCCCCGGCCGACCCATAGTGAGCGGGATAGGGTCTCTATATTCCCGTGTAGGAGAGTACTTGGACATTTATCTACAGCCTTTAGTCACCTGTGGACAATCATATTTGAAGGACAGCCGAGCTCTCATTCAATCCCTACAGGGTATTACAATATCTTCAAACACTCTATTAGTGACTATTGATATAGAATCACTCTATACCAATATTAAACAACAAGATGCCTTGGTAGCAGTAAAATTAGCACTCATGGACCAATCAAAACTTAAATTACTGCAAATAGAATTTCTAGTTGAAGGACTGAAATTGGCTATGGGGAATAATTATTTTTGGGCACATCACCAGTTTTATAATCAAGTTAAAGGAGTTGCCATGGGGGCAAGGTATGCCCCCAGTGTAGCAAATATAGTACTCAATAAATGGGAACAGGAAACTATTTATCATCAACCTAGCAAATCGTTAAAGTACTATAAAAGGTACATTGACGACGTCATTCTTTTGTGGGAGGGCACTATGTCAGATTTTCAAGAATTCCTTTTAAGTTTGAACAATAATACCTATGGACTCAGGTTCACTGCCGAATCCAGTTGGGATACTATTAATTATTTAGACCTCACTTTAACTAAACAAGGGAATAGGTTAGTCTCCAAAACATTTTTCAAGGCTACTGACCGTAATGGATTTGTGCCAGTCAACAGCTGTCACCATCCACAATGGTTAGGAGCCGTCCCTAAGGGGCAATACATGCGCATCAGGAGAAATTGCGATGACATTACTGACTACCACACACAATCTGAGATTCTCACCAATAGGTTTCAGGAGAAAGGTTATCCTCTCAAAAATCTTATTAAAACCAAAAACCAAGTTTTGGCCATGAATAGGGACTCTCTTTTAGTCCCTAAGGAAAAAGCCCCCTTTTTGGGAGATATCTCCTTCATATCAGGTTTTCATCGCCAATATGAGGGAGTGGAAAAAATATTTCATAAGTACTGGCCTATACTTTGTAAGGATAGAGATTTACAGAACGTACTCCCCCCCAAACCAAAGTTTATCTACAGACGAGCACCAGGACTTAGGAATATGATAGCCCTCAATGTACCCGATTCTCCTAAGAAACCCTCTACTTTTCTGGATGGATCAGGGTTTCATTATTGCACTAGATGCAAAGCTTGTCGTACCACAAATAGAGTAGGGAAAAAGATTTCCAAATTCCATTCCAAGGTCACCCGACAAGAATTTTCTATAAAACCTCTGATCACATGCAATTCTAGTTATGTCACATATGTGTTAGAGTGCCCATGCTCAATCCAATATGTGGGTCGTACTACCCGCAAATTGAGGGTTCGTATTAATGAACATGTAGCCAATATTTCTAAAGGTTTTTTGAATCATAGCGTATCACGGCATTTTCGTATGGTCCATAATAGAGACCCCCGTTTGCTTACTTTTTACGGTATAGATAAGATTGCCTCCAATTGGAGAGGTACTGATCTTAAAAAGGCTGTTTCTCAGAATGAGACCCAGTGGCTGTACCGTTTACAAACGATGCAGCCACAGGGCTTAAATATCGAACTGGATCTAAATTGTTTTTTGACTAACGATTAGATTGGTGTTGGATATTCTCATAGAATAATTCTTCCTCTGAATTACTGATATAAGGTAATTGGTATTTATTTTTGGATGTTTTTCTTGGGTTATTTTCATTTATTTTCATTTTTTGCAACTGTTGGGTACCCAGTTTTTTCGTTCCTAATTTAAAATTGTGATAAATGTCACAATTTTTAGTGAATATATAAATATATTTTTTATTTTTATCTATATATATTTTTTATATTTTTATTTTTATTTTTCACATTTCTATTAGCCAGTTGTTGGCGGAATGTGCCATTCTAATCCCAGTTTCATTTTGAAACACATTTTCTATTAGTACTAGTATTTAAGATCATTCACATTTGTATAAACTTTTTGTGGAAGTTTAATCAACCTCTGTCATTATAAATGCTATTGGAGACGGTTGTACGGTGTTCTGTGAACGGCACTGAGGCTGTGAAGCATTCAACCCCTCCCTTTATGCAAATTCTAAACACTATTTAAACCATCTCCCTAGTGACCAAGTACGCTTCTTGAAGATGTGTTTAACGAAACGTACGTCGAGGCGGTACTTGGTCACGCAATTACATCACATCCGGTTTCCCTGGTTCGTCTGTCTGTTGAGGGTGGAACGCACGCCGTTGCCGCGATCATCTGAGAACTTCTCCTACACAGCGGATTCCCCCATTCATAAGATACGCTTCCTAGCCTCAGTGCCGGGCGATGGCACCTTATATGTGAGTAGCCACTTGGCTATGCTTTGTTTTTACTCAATTTTTAAATAAATGGTGTTACACTATGTTTGGTTCCTCTCCATCTATTTTATATCCCATGCGTGAGACCCTGTGATGTGAGGACAAGAGTTTGGTTCAGTTTTCTCCATTGCAGCAAGCATTATCTTGCTAAAGCCTATTTGACCTCTTTTTCATTAAATTGGTCAACTTCATCTGGTAAGCGGACATCCATTTCCATGAGCACATTGGTGTCTTTCAGTGATGGTGAAGGGATTTTGCTGCTCACGTCTTGATATCAAGATTCACATCAGGATTCTATACAATTTATTTTTTATTTTTGATGGACTTTTTTATTATATTACACATCTGATATTTATTTGACATCATATGTTACGGTTGCACAATTATTATTGAACACAATTATTTTTTGCCTTCAGGTTTATGATTTTGTTTATCCAATTTCCATGCACACAGGCAGGCTGGTTTTCATTATTTGCTAGTATTATTTTTAGCTCACATTTAATGGGTTTTTTTTGTGCAGTAGCGTCTTTGACAATTATCTAGCGCTCCCCAATCCCCCCCTTTTTTTTTCACACGTATGCATTTATGAATTTATTCATTTTGTTCAGAGTGTAGCTGCTCCATTAACCACTCATTTTTGTGGTGCAGAATTATTCACTATTTATCCATTGCACAGACTAGGCACACTTTCACAGGGTCTCCCAAGATGCCATCGCATTTTGAGAGACCCGAACCTGGAACCGGTTACAGTTATAAAAGTTAGTTACAAAAAAAAGTTTAAAAAAAAAAAACACAAAAAAATATATAAAATAAAAAAAAATAGTTGTCGTTTCATTGTTCTCTCTCTATTCTCTCTCTATTGCTCTGCTCTTTTTTACTGTATTCTGTTCTGCAATGTTTTATTGTTATTATGTTTTAACATGTTTGCTTTTCAGGTATGCAATTTTTTATACTTTACCGTTTACTGTGTTTTATTGTTAACCATTTTTTTGTCTTCACATACACCATTCACGACTTTGAGTGGTTATACCAGAATGATGCCTGCAGGTTTAGGTATCATCTTGGTATCATTCTTTTCAGCCAGCGGTCGGCTTTCATGTAAAAGCAATCCTAACGGCTAATTAGCCTCTAGACTGGTTTTACAAGCAGTGGGAGGGAATGCCCCCCCCGTCTTCCATATTTTTCTCTGGCTCTCCTGTCTCAACAGGGAACCTGAGAATGCAGCCGGTGATTCAGCCAGCTGACCATAGAGCTGATCATAGACCAGAGTGGCTCCAAACATCTCTATAGCCTAAGAAACCGGAAGCTACGAGCATTTCATGACTTAGATTTCGCCGGATGTAAACAGCGCCATTGGGAAATTGGGAAAGCATTTTATCACACTGATCTTGGTGTGGTCAGATGCTTTGAGGGCAGGGGAGAGATCTAGGGTCTAATAGACCCCAATTTTTTCAAAAAAGAGTACCTGTCACTACCTATTGCTATCATAGGGGATATTTACATTCCCTGGGATAACAATAAAAATGATTAAAAAAAGAAAAAAATGAAAGGAACAGTTTAAAAATAAGACAAAAAAGCAAAAAAAAATAAAGGAAAAAAAAAAAAAAAAAAGCACCCCTGTCTCCCCCTTGCTCTCGCGCTAAGGCAAACGCAAGCGTCAGTCTGGCGTCAAATGTAAACAGCAATTGCACCATGCATGTGAGTTATCACCGTGAAGGTCAGATCGAGGGTAGTAATTTTAACAGTAGACCTCCTCTGTAAATCTAAAGTGGTAACCTGTAAAGGCTTTTAAAGGCTTTTAAAATGTATTTATTTTGTTGCCACTGCACGTTTGTGCGCAATTTTAAAGCATGTCATGTTTTGGTATCCATGTACTCGGCCTAAGATCATCTTTTTTATTTCATCAAACATTTGGGCAATATAGTGTGTTTTAGTGCATTAAAATTTAAAAAAGTGTGTTTTTCTCCAAAAAATGCGTTTGAAAAATCGTGCGCAAACACTGTGTGAAAAAAAAAAATGAAACACCCACCATTTTAATCTGTAGGGCATTTGCTTTAAAAAAAATATATAATGTTTGGGGGTTCAAAGTAATTTTCTTGCAAAAAAAATAATTTTTTCATGTAAACAAAAAGTGTCCGAAAGGGCTTTGTCTTCAAGTGGTTAGAAGAGTGGGTGATGTGTGACATAAGCTTCTAAATGTTGTGCATAAAATGCCAGGACAGTTCAAAACCCCCCCAAATGACCCCATTTTGGAAAGTAGACACCCCAAGCTATTTGCTGAGAGGCATGTCGAGTCCATGGAATATTTTATATTGTGACACAAGTTGCGGGAAAAAGACAATTTTTTTTTTTTTTTGCACAAAGCTGTCACTAAATGATATATTGCTCAAACATGCCATGGGAATATGTGAAATTACACCCCAAAATACATTCTGTTGCTTCTCCTGAGTATGGGGATACCACATGTGTGAGACTTTTTGGGAGCCTAGCCACGTACCGGACCCCGAAAACCAAGCACCGCCTTCAGGCTTTCTAAGGGCGTACATTTTTGATTTCACTCTTCACTGCCTATCACAGTTTCGGAGGCCATGGAATGCCCAGGTGGCACAACCCCCCCCCCAAATGACCCTATTTTGGAAAGTAGACACCCCAAGCTATTTGCTGAGAGGTATAGTGAGTATTTTGCAGACCTCACTTTTTGTCACAAAGTTTTGAAAATTGAAAAAAGAAAAAAAAAATGTTTTTTCTTGTCTTTCTTCATTTTCAAAAACAAATGAGAGCTGCAAAATACTCACCATGCCTCTCAGCAAATAGCTTGGGGTGTCTACTTTCCAAAATGGGGTCATTTGGGGGGGTTTTGTGCCACCTGGGCATTCCATGGCCTCCGAAATTGTGATAGGCAATGAAGAGTGAAATCAAAAATTTACACCCTTAGAAATCCTGAAGGCGGTGATTGGTTTTCGGGGCCCCGTACGCGGTTAGGCTCCCAAAAAGTCCCACACATGTGGTATCTCCATACTCAGTAGAAGCAGCTAAATATATTTTGGGGTGCAATTCCACATATGCCCATGGCCTGTGTGAGCAATATATCATTTAGTGACAACTTTGTGCAAAAAAAAAAAAAAAAAAGTGTCACTTTCCCGCAACTTGTGTCAAAATATAAAATATTCCATGGACTCAACATGCCTCTCAGCAATTAGCTTGGGGTGTCTACTTTCCAAAATGGGGTCATTTGGGGGGGGGGTTGTGCCATCTGGGCATTTTATGGCCTTCAAAACTGTGATAGGTAGTGAGGAGTGAAATCAAAAATTTACGCCCTTAGAAATCCTGAAGGCGGTGATTGGTTTTCGGGGCCCCGTACGCAGCTAGGCTCCCAAAAAGTCCCACACATGTGGTATCCCAGTACTCAGGAGAAGCAGATGAATGTATTTTGGGGTTCAATTCCACATATGCCCATGGCCTGTGTGAGCAATATATCATTTAGTGACAACTTTTTGTAATTTTTTTTTTTTTGTCATTATTCAATCACTTGGGACAAAAAAAATTAATATTCAATGGGCTCAACATGCCTCTTAGCAATTTCCTTGGGGTGTCTACTTTCCAAAATGGGGTCATTTGGGGGGGTTTGTACTGCCCTGCCATTTTAGCACCTCAAGAAATGACATAGGCATTCATAAACTAAAAGCTGTGTAAATTACAGAAAATGTACCCTAGACGCTATAACTTTTGCGCAAACCAATAAATATACGCTTATTGACATTTTTTTTACCAAAGACATGTGGCCGAATACATTTTGGCCTAAATGTATGACTAAAATTGAGTTTATTGGATTTTTTTTATAACAAAAAGTAGAAAATGTCATTTTTTTTCAAAATTTTCAGTCTTTTTCCGTTTATAGCGCAAAAAATAAAAACCGCAGAGGTGATCAAATAACATCAAAAGAAAGCTCTATTTGTGGGAAGAAAAGGACGCAAATTTCGTTTGGGTACAGCATTGCATGACCGCGCAATTAGCAGTTAAAGCGACACAGTGCCAAATTGTAAAAATGCTCTGGTCAGGAAGGGGGTAAATCCTTCCGGGGCTGAAGTGGTTAAATAATATTACAATTAATGTTATACTGATGCTGGGCAATAATGTTTTTTGTGTAATGTGCTTGCAATGTTATGTTCAAAATTTATACTGATTTGTTTTTTTTTTCTTGTTTGACTCCCCAGTTTCCTTCAACGCCACAGGAATGGCAGACTGTGGCATTCCATTTTGCCACCCGACTTTCCCAACTGTGGAGGGACTATAAATGGGAAGCATGTCCACATCGAGCCACCACCCCATTCGGGGTCATACTGTTTTAATTATAAGAGGTTCTATAGTATTGTCTTGTGGCCGTGGTGTCGGCACAATATGAATTTCTGTATGTGGACGTGGGGAAGAATGGCCGGATGGAGGAATCTTCGCCCAGACGGAGTTCTACCAGCATCTCCAGAGTGGTGGCCTGGAATTGACACCTGATGCGGATAACGTGGAAGGACTCCCCTTTGTCTTCATAGTAGAAGAAGCCTTCGGTCTGATCGAGCACCTCATGAGGCCATTCCCCCAAAGGACCCTCACCCTGGAGAGGAGGGTTTTTAACTTCCGGCTGGCCAGAGCGAGAAGAGTTTTGGAGAATGCTTTTGAGATTATGGCCAGCCAGTTCCTCCTGTTTCAGACAGTTATCCACATGGCGGAATACAAACTAAATCACATTGTCCTAGCGTGCTGCATCCTGCACAATTATTTACACAAACATTTGACCTATTATATGGTATCACTTGAGCCTGAGGCCGGACTTATAGAGAATCCTCTGACGGGCCTTGATACTGGCCGTACTGGCTTGGCCCCCCAAAGTGCCCGTCAAGTTCGGGATCAATATGTTGAATTTTTTACGGGTAGGGGGGCCATTGCAATGTCACGCAATCTATATTTTTTTTTAATTAAAAAATCTTGAATTATATTTATTGCTTGCCTTTCTTTTTGGCTTTCTCCTAGGTTATCCTAGAGCACTTGTAGTGCCAAGTGTATTTTCCTTTAGTAAATAACCACCATTGTCACTGTAAACAACAAATAACTTCCAAAACTAGTATTGAGCATTGAAAGAAGAAGCCACACATCTTGTTGATTAATAACAGAATTTTTAATCTGTGCACATTCACATGTGCGTTTGGTAAAATTTTATAATTTAAAATATATATTTTAGTTTTAAACAATATATATATATATATATATATATATATATATATATATATATATATATATATATATATATACATTTTTTTTTTGTTTTTTTTTTGTTTTAATTTTAATAATTTATTTATTTATTTATTTTTTTAAACAAACAGGCCTCCATTTTTTTTTTTTAATCTAAATATTTTTTAGAAACAGGCATAAAATTTTAATAAAAAAATCAAAGGCCCAGAATGGGGTCAACAAACAAGGAAATAAAGAACACGATTGTTGTGAAAAAGGGATTTAGATTCTCCCCAAAACATCGATCATGTCCTTCATTTCCTGCTGCATATTGTCCAGCCAATTACGCATTAGGTAGTGCGCATGGCATCAATATCCCCATTCCAGGCCATGATCTGTCCAATTAAGCGTTGTGCACTGTCTGTGCTTAAAATGATTCCCCTTCCACATCACCTAAAATTAAGGAAAAAAAGATGTATTTAGAAATATGCAGGCATACATAGATTATCTTACCATATGCTGGGGTGTCAGACACTCACCTGGTGGGGTGCCCATGTTGCCTATTTCCTCCACCTCTCCTTCGTACACATCCTCGGGGATTGCGCTGGTACTTGCTTCTTCCTCTTCCACAACCAGATCACCTAAAATAGATGATAAAAATGTATATTGAAATATGCAGGCATACATAGATTACCGTAAGCTGGGGCGTCAGACACTCACCTGGTGGGGTGCCCATGTCACCCACCTCTCCTTCCTCAACATACTCTGTGGGGCTTGCGGTCGGGGGTCACTGGGTTCAGCTTGTCTGAGTCTTTTCTCCCCTATGTGAATGAAACAAAAGCTATACTTAGCACACAGATATTTGAGCCCAGGAATAGTAATATGAAACATTGTAGTGAAGTGGTGTACAAATTGTCTGTTTGGGCAGAGTTCCTAGTTGAAGACATAATTAAAATTCCCTTTGAAACAAGCTGGAATACTTCACCTTTTTTGGCCACGTTTCACAGATAGAGACACCCCAACAAGTATCCACTGGAGCACATGTGTGGATTACCCAAAAAAAAGTATTCTAGTGTCCCACACTAGTGCTCCTGTGTCCAGATGTGTAAACAGCTGCTGAGTGTCCTCTCCTTACATTCCACTGAATGAAGTTTGCTATTCATTCTAGTTTCAAAAAACATCTAGACAACAATGTCCTAAACTTCTTTTAATAAGACAAATTACCAAGACCAAAATGTTGTTTAAACCCTGTATCAACTAAATACATTGTGTGTAAATCTATATTATATTATATATACATATATGTATGTACACACACACACAGATATATATATATATATATATATATATATATATATATATAGATAGATAGATAGATAGATAGATAGATATATATATACACATATAATGTTTACTACGATCGTTTAACGTTCTAAACGCGTACATTAAAGAAAAGCACATAAAGCAGTATGCAAGGTAATAAACAGAATATGAACACACGACGAGTACTTACTTCTTTTAAGCACTTTCTGGATTCGTCTGTACTGAGTTTGAGGTCGGATTCGTCTCCCGGAGTTTGAGGTCGGACCATTGCTTCCTCAGCTGATCTTTAGAACGCCGTACCCCAAAACGAAGATGCAAGTTCTTCACTACTTTCGCCATTATTTTTGCCTTTCTTAAATTAGGCCGGGCGTACGGTCCATGCTTCCCATCATAATCTTTTTTTCTCAAAATTGCCACCATCTCCACCAGCTCTTCAAAAGCCATATTGGAGGCTTTAAATCTACGCTTCCCGGTTCGGGATGTTCCGGGCTCCGGGCTTTCCTCGCTTCCTGAGGTAGTACACACCTGCTGTGTCTCCGCCATTCTTGCTCCTACTGCACCCCGTAGAGAGAAGGGGCAGAGAATATTCATTAAAAGAGAACGTCAGGGGCAGGCGACGCAGATGGAGTTTCACGCATGCGCAATGTATATAAAGCTACTACGCATGTGTCGTACGTACGTTCTGTGCGTGGAGGATAGAGGAACTGAAGTTGTGAGCGTCCAAAATGAAGGTCATTTTTTTGTAACTTTGTAGCAGCCTATACTACTTAAAGATTGATTGGTCCTATGTTGGGATAAGATGATGAGAGTTTAGCCGAAACATTAGTGTTTTTGTCTTGTGTATTATGTTTTACAGAAAACATGAATGCCAAATTTAAGGACCCTGAATTTCTGATACCATTTATTGAGAAATACAGGGAGATAAGGAATTTATGGGAGGTCAAACACCCTGCATATTATATTAAAGCAACAAGGAAGGCAGCGCTGGTGAAACTTCTCGCATTTGTGCAGACTTTCATCCCAGAAGCAACCTTTAAGTTTGTTGAAAATAAAATTGGGATCTTGCGAAATATGTATAATAGGGAGCATAACAAGATCCAGAATTCCCTGAGATCAGGAGCATCAGCAGATGATGTATATGTACCCAGGCTGTGGTACTACGATAAACTACGTTTTCTTGATGACCAGACTGAAGTCAGGGCATCACTTTCAACCCTTCCCTCCACCCTTCCATGCACCTTTCCATGCACCTTTCCCTCCACCCTTCCCTCCACCCCAGCAGAGGCTGATGAGGCCCAAGCTGGGTCTTCCATCCTGGAAAAACCGGATGTGACCATCTGGAGTCAGGTAAATTTTTTTTAGACATATTTAGTGTCCTAATATTAATGATGTTAACTAGATGTTATAATTGATTAACTATTAAGGATTTTATCCAAAAAATGATGTATACATATCAATTGACAGTAGTGGCCAAAAATGTTTGCCACCAGCTTTACAAAATGCTGGTGTCAGATTGATACTCTTTTATATGTAGTAACATTGAATTTGCAAGTCATGAGCTGAAAATTGGGTGTCATTGATGAAACAAAAACATAAACTATGTCCCTTTTTTATACACAGGATGAGATCAGCCAGGAGGAAGGTGTGGAAAGTGTCATCATGGAGGAGGCCGGGCCCAGTGTCATCGAGGAGGAGGCCGGGCCCAGTGTCATCGAGGAGGAGGCCGGGCCCAGTGTCATCGAGGAGGAGGCAGGGGTTAGTGTCAGCCAGGAGGTGGCCGGGCCCACTAGGAGCCTCACACAATCACAGGTTCCTCCCCTTCGCCTTCATACAAAAAGGCCCAGAAAGGGGACAGTGACAGAGGAGGCATCACTGCGCCTCATGAGAGAAGCAACTAATTTCCTCAAGAGCCCCCCCGAAGCTGAAGAGGCCTATGGCTCCTATATAGCCAGCAGGTTGCTGGAAATGGAGAAGGGACAACGCCTCCTATGTGAAAAACTTTTTTCTGATGTCATTCACAAGGGGCTGAAGGGAGAGTTAACTGTCAACACACAAACGAGCAAGCCCCTCCTCCTCCTCTTGCTCCTCCTTCCACAAGTCAACCATCAGAGCCCCAGCCTACAAGGAAGGCTGCAGGGAAGGGTGCAGGCCAGCGTGGAGGGAAGGCTGGAAGGAAGAGAAGAAAGTGATGACCTGGCTTTAGTCTGGTCTGACAGAAGACGCAGGCTGGTGTAGTACCACAGCCTGGGGACATATATGTCATCTGCTGCTGCTCTTGATCTCTGGGATTCCTGGACCAGATTGTGCTCCCTATTATATGGACTCCTCAAAATCCCAATTTTCATTTCCACAGACTTGATGTGTGCCCTGGGGCCAAAAGTCTTCAGAAATTCAAAAAGTTTCTCCAGCGTTGACTTCATCTTTATTTTGTTTACCATAAATAAATGGATATTTTATTTTATGAAAATACTGTGTTTTTATTAACATCATTATTTTATAGACAATGTCAAATTAACAAGGGACAACAACCTCCTTGAGTTTCCAAAAACAAAAATATATACAATGTTCTTGTGGTAACTTTATAACAAAAAATAAAAAAAATTTAAAGATATACCAAAAAAAAAAAAGGTTCTTTGTGGTAACTTTATACCAAAACAAAAATTAAAAATGTACAAAAAAAATGGTTCTTTGTGGTAACTTTACAAAAAAATAAATAAATAAATAAAAAATGGTTCTTTGTGGTAACTTTACAAACAAAAAAAAAAAGATATATGGAGATAAAGAGAAAATAATTTTGAAACAATCCTAAAAAAAGATCTTGATGAAATAAAAAATAAAAGATGACTCCAAAAAACAATTGGTATGAAGATATGGCTTTTAACAAATACAATATCATTCATGAGATCAAAAGAGAAATAATCCAGAAATCAGTTTGTGAGAACTCTGTGTGAATATGAACAGCAAAACAACTTCGTTCTTCTAGTATTATAAAGAAGACAATTAATGCGCTGCATTCAACGATCACAGAATTTGCAGCGTGAGGAATGTGCTACCTACAATACGAACACTAGTTTTACCAGACCGAGCGCTTTCGTTTCATATTTGCTTCTGAGCATGTGTCGTTTTTTTTCCGTCGGACTAGCATACAGATGAGTGGATTTCTGGGTCCGACGGAGTTACAACGTAAAGATTTGAAGCATGTTCCAAATCTAAAGTCTGTCAGATTTTCAACTGGAAAAGTTCGCTGAAGGTCCGATGAAGCCGGCACACGATCAGATTGTCCGCCCGACTCGGTCCGTCGGACCAGTCCGGTCGAAAAGTCAGCTCATGTGTACGCTGCAAAAGACAGCCTTGAGACTCTCAAAGGCCTTAATGGACTCCAGAGACCAACCCTTTGGGTTACTGTCCTCTCTGGTCATATCAGTCAGGGGCTTGACCAGAGACGAGAAGTTACAAATAAACTTCCGATAATAGTTGGCAAAGCTCAGGAAGCACTGCAGAGGACGTAAACCCACGGGTCGGGACCACTGTAAGACTGCGGAAAGTTTCTCTGGGTCCATCAAAAAAACAGCAGTGGGGTAGGACAAGACTTCAAAAAGTGACCTGCCTGGCCACAATAAAGGCACAATTTCTCCCTCTTTCTAAAGGTTCTCTCATCCGCAGAGAGACACATGAAACCCAAGTGCATGGGTTCACCTTCACTGACCACTCAGTACCAGGAGGCATTGAGGTGAGGAAGGCATGGGTGGGACTGCAAAGCTCGGAGACAAAACATATAGGAGGCTTCCGCAAGCACTCCTTAAAAGAGAGTCTTTCTCTGAGTCAGGAGCCAATGAGGATGGCAAACGTGATCAACTTCTCCAGCTCAGTGGTTATATCTCGGGCTGCTATCTCATCCTTGATGGTATCCAAGAGACCATGAGAAAAAGCAGCCACGAGGGCCTCATTGTTCCACGCAACCTCTGCTGCCAGAGTATGGAATTCAATGGCATAGTCGGCAACAGTACTCATACTCTGTTTGATGGACCTGAGGCACTTGGCAGCAGAAGCAGAGCATGCAGGAACATCAAATACCCTTTTAAACGAAGCTGCAAACTCAGGGTAACTCAAGACAACAGGTTTTTGCGTCTTCCATAGAGGGTTTGCCCAGGCCAAGGCTCCCTCAGAAAGCAAAGATATCACGAAACCTACTTTGCGTCTGTCCGTGGGAAACACCTGGGGTAGCATCTCAAAGTATATCTCAACCTGGTTGAGAAACACTCTGCATTGAACTGGATCGCACCCAAATCACTGGAGAAGCGGAGAGGAACCAGACATACCTCTTAGAGGTAATACTCAAGGCGGGGGCCTGCACAGAGACTGGAGCAGCAGCAGAGTCAGCCTGCAACGTAGGTTGTATTGGAGCAGCCACAGTGGGAGATTCCAGGCGAGCCATGCGACTCAGGAGCGTTTGTAACGCCATGGCGAACTGATCCATGCAGTGATCCAGTTCATCAAAAATATTACCAACAAGTGGATTGACTGCATCTTCTGAGTTCATGGCCTTCGCCTAATGTCAGAAACCATGAAATCAGGCCGAGACAGAAGTACAGTTAAATCACATTTGTTTAATAATAAAACTAAAAAGAACAAACGTAGTCAAAACATAGTTGAAGTTCAGTAACCGGAACGTATAGTCAGCCAAGCCAGAAGTCAGGGATCAATGTAGTGGAACAGCAAGCAGGATCTGGAGCCAGAAGGGATGTCAGCAAAGCAAGTCTTGAACAGGATCGCAGGAGATAGTTTCTGTGATGTGACCGTGGCGAAGGCAGAGCTCCTCTGGACTGGACGGCTTAAGTAGGCAGGACTGGCGAGCAGGATATCATCAACAGCTGAGTAACTGTGAAGAGAGATGGGAGCTGGCAATTAGCCGCCAGCTGAGTGACTAGCTCAGGGAAGGAAGAGCTGAGCCCAGCCCTGACAAGTTGTTTTTTTAAGTCCAGTGTTCCTTAACCACTTCAGCCCCGGAAGATTTGGCTGCTCAATGACCAGAGCACTTTGTACAATTTGGCACTGTGCCACTTTAACTGGTAATTACAGTCATGCAATGCTGTACCCAAACAAAATTTGTGTCCTTTTTTCCCACAAATAGAGCTTTCTTTTGATGGTATTTGATTGCCTCTGCTATTTTCATTTTTTGCGATATATATGGAAAAAGACCGAAAATTTTGAAAAAAAATTATAATTTTCTACTTTTTTTAATTAAAAAAAAAATCCAATAAACTCAATTTTAGTCATACTTTTAGGCCAAAGTGTATTCAGCCACATGTCTTTGGTAAAAAAATGACAATAAGCATATATTTATTGGTTTGCGCAAAAGTTATAGCGTCTACAAACTAGGGTACACTTTCTGGAATTTATGCAGCTTTTAGTTTATGAATGCCTATCTCATTTCTTGAGGTGCTAAAATGGCAGGGCAGTACAAACCCCTCAAATGACCCCATTTTGGAAAGTAGACACCCCAAGGAAATTGATGAGTGGCATGTTGAGCCCATTGAATATTTTATTTTTTTGTCACAAGTGATTGAACAATTACAAGAAAAAAAAAATTACACAAAGTTGTAACTAAAAATTATATATTGCTCCCACGTGCCATGGTTATATGTGGAATTACACCATATACATTCTGCTGCTTCTCCTGAGTATGGGGATACCACATGTGGAAGACTTTTTGGGAGCCTAGCTGCGTACAGGACCTCAAAAACCAATCACCACCTTCAGGATTTCTAAGGGCGTAAATTTTTGATTTCACTCTTCACTACCTATCACAGTTTTGAAGGCCATAAAATGCCAAGATAGCACAACCCCCCCCCCCCCCCAAATGACCCCATTTTGGAAAGTAGATGCCCCAAGCTGAGAGGCTTGTTGATCCACGGAATATTTTATATTTTGCTACAAGTTGCGGGAAAATTTGATTTTTTTTTTTGCACAAAGTTGTCACTCAATGATCTATTGCTCAAACATGCCATGGGCATATTTGAAATTACACCCCAAAATACATTCTGCTGCTTCTCATGAGTACGGGAATACCACATGTGTGAGACTTTTTAGGAGCCTAGCCATGTACAGGACCCCGAAAACCAATCACCGCCTTCAGGCTTTCTAAGGGTGTAAAATGGTGATTTCCCTTCCTCACTACCTATCACAGTTTTGGAGGCCATGAAATGTCAAGGTAGCACAAACCGCCCCCCAAATGACCCCATTTTGGAAAGAAGACACTTAAAGCTATTTGGTGAGAGGCATGTTGAGTCCATGGAATATTTTATTTTTTGCAACAAGGGTCGGGAAAATAAAAAAAAAATTTTTACACAAAGTTGTCATTAAATGATATATTGTTCAAACATGGCATGGTTATATGTGGAATTACCTGCCAAAATACATTCTGTTGCTTCTCCTGAGTATGGGGATACCACATGTGTGGGACTTTTTGGCAGTCTAACCGCGTACAGGACCAGGAAACCCAATCACCGCCTTCAGGCTTCCTAAGGGCGTACATTTTTGATTTCACTCCTCACTGCCTATCACAGTTTCGGAGGCCATGAAATGCCCAGATATCACAACCCCCCAAATGACCCCATTTTGGAAAGTAGATACTCCAATCTATTTGCTGAGAGGCATGTTGAGTCATTTGGGGGGGGGGGGGGGGTTGTGCTATCTGGACATTTCAGGGCCTCCGTAACTGTGAGAGGTAGTGAGGAGTAAAATCACAATTTTACGCCTTTGGAAAGCCTGAAGACTGTGCTTGGTTTTCGGGGTCCTGTACATGGCTAGGCTCTCAAAAAGTCTCACACATACTCAGGGGAAGCAGCAGAATGTTTTTTGGGGTGTAATTCCACACATATCCATGCCACGTTTGAACAATATATCATTTAGTGACAACTTTGTGTAAAAATAAAATTGTAATTTTCCCGAAATTTGTGGCAAAATATAAAATAATCCATGGACACAACATGCCTCTCAGAAAATAGCTTGAAGTGTCTAGTTTCCAAAATGGGGTCACTTGTGGGAGTTTTGTGCTCTTGACATTTCATGGCCTCGAAACTGTGATAGGTAGTGAGGAAGTGAAATCACCATTTTACTCCCTTAGAGAGCCTGAAGGCGGTGATTGGTTTTCGGGGTCTTGTACACGGCTAGGATCCCAAAAAGTCTCACACATGTGGTATCCCTGTACTTAGGAAGAAGCTGCAGAATGTATTTTGGGGTGAAATTCCACATATGCCTATGGCATGTTTGAGCAATATATCATTTAGTGACAACTTTTATGGGCATATATTGTAATGTTCTTTTTTTCATGCAGCCTGTGGGCTGCATGAAAAAAATGATTGATTGGTGGGTATGCCCACCATTAGAATACGCCCTTCATCCACCCAATTCTAATGATGGGCATACATGCACAATTTTTTTTAGCTGTGGTGGTGAAATCACCTCCTACAGCGTTGGAGTCGCTGATTTACGTATCATGAGAGCAAACGCTTTTGCTGTCAAGATAAATAAATCAGTGCTGCAGCTGAATGGCGTAACTCAAAAGCAAACAGTGGTAACAATAAAACATTAACTCAAAACAGTTAATTTTTTTCATCGCAATCTGTGCCTAAAAAATATATGCAAATCGCCCCTCCACCCCTGCCCCAATGCTTTGGCATATATGCTCTCTTTTTTTAACTGTGGTAGTAAAATCACCTCCTACAGCACTGCAGTCACGGATTTACGTATTGTGGGAGCAAACGCTGTTGCTGTCAGAATTCATAAACCCGTGCTGCAGCTGAATGGTGTACCTGCTAAGACAATGATGGTTAACAATAAACAAAGTAACATTACAGTACAACAGTAAGAAATACCATACCTGGAAAGCAAATACAATAAAACACAGTAAAAATAAAACATTACAATTCTAAAATACAGTAACAATAGAGAGAGGACAATAGATATATATACAGACTATATACAGGATTTTAGTAATACGTACGATATCATTAGCAGTAATCAGCATGGATTCATGAAGAATCGTTCTTGCCAAACCAATCTATTAACCTTCTATGAGGAGGTGAGTTGCCATCTAGATAAAGGAAGGCCTGTAGACGTGGTGTATCTGGATTTTGCAAAAGCATTTGACACAGTTCCCCATAAACGTTTACTGTACAAAATAAGGTCTGTTGGCATGGACCATAGGGTGAGTACATGGATTGAAAACTGGCTACAAGGGCGAGTTCAGAGGGTGGTGATAAATGGGGAGTACTCAGAATGGTCAGGGGTGGGTAGTGGGGTGCCCCAGGGTTCTGTGCTGGGACCAATCCTATTTAATTTGTTCATAAACGATCTGGAGGATGGGATAAACAGTTCAATCTCTGTATTTGCAGACGATACTAAGCTAAGCAGGGCAATAACTTCTCCGCAGGACGTGGAAACCTTGCAAAAAGACCTGAACAAATTAATGGGGTGGGCGACTACATGGCAAATGAGGTTCAATGTAGAAAAATGTAAAATAATGCATTTGGGTGGCAAAAATATGAATGCATTCTATACGCTGGGGGGAGAACCTCTGGGGGAATCTAGGATGGAAAAGGACCTGGGGGTCCTAGTGGATGATAGGCTCAGCAATGGCAGGCAATGCCAAGCTGCTGCTAACAAAGCAAACAGAATATTGGCATGCATTAAAAGGGGGATCAACTCCAGAGATAAAACGATAATTCTCCCGCTCTACAAGACTCTGGTCCGGCCGCACCTAGAGTATGCGGTCCAGTTCTGGGCACCAGTCCTCAGGAAGGATGTACTGGAAATGGAGCGAGTTCAAAGAAGGGCAACAAAGCTAATAAAGGGTCTGGAGGATCTTAGTTATGAGGAAAGGTTGCGAGCACTGAACTTATTCTCTCTGGAGAGGAGACGCTTGAGAGGGGATATGATTTCAATTTACAAATACCGGACTGGTGACCCCTCAATAGGGATAAAACTTTTTCGCAGAAGAGAGTTTACCAAGACTCGTGGCCACTCATTAAAATTAGAAGAAAAGAGGTTTAATCTTAAACTACGTAGAGGGTTCTTTACTGTAAGAGCGGCAAGGATGTGGAATTCCCTTCCACAGGCGGTGGTCTCAGCGGGGAGCATTGATAGCTTCAAGAAACTATTAGATAAGCACCTGAATGACCACAACATACAGGGATATACAATGCAATACTGACACATAATCACACACATAGGTTGGACTTGATGGACTTGTGTCTTTTTTCAACCTCACCTACTATGTAACTATGTAACTATGATATAGAACAATAGGGAGCAAACAATAGAGCGCACAATAGAGAGCGAACATAAGAGAAAGAATAATAGAGAGAGAGAGAAGAGAGAAGAAAAATAAAACAACAACTCTTTTTGGCTTTTTTAAACTGTAAACGTTCCAGATTAGAGTCTCAAAATGTGATGGCCATCTCATCTTTCGAGACCTTGTGTAAGTGTGCCCTAGGACTGTGCAATGCTGTAACCTACGCTAATACTCCACTAGTGTGTGGTAGAGTTTGAAACAGTCACCAATGCAGAGACCAGGTTGGTCAGGACAGGAGGGACAATAAAAGCGGGTGTCATGCCTATATCCGCGTTTTCTGCAGACACAACATCTTCTTTGGGGGTTTTCGTTTGGTACCAGGGAGGACATAAGGAAAATGCCTCTCATGCAGCCGGCTCACTGCATTTGCGTTGGGAAGGTGGGCCACAGCACCGTCAGGAATCAGTAGGGCTGTGATGATCTCTTCCTGGAATTTTAGGAAGGATCCAGTTCGTTCTGAAGCTTTGTATAGCACAAAAGCATTTAGCAGAGCCATTTGAAATAAATATACAGACAATTTATTTATACCAGCGTCTGGCCTTACAGGCAGTTAGGTACAGCGCCAACAACTGGTCTTTGAGGTCCACCGCTCCCATGTTAAAGTTGTATTTGTGGACAGAGAGGGGTTTTTCCACAACACCAGTCGCCATAGAAATTTGGACAGTCATATCTGCGTGAAAGGAGGACAGAATGAAAACATTTCGTGTATCCTTCCACTTCACTGCTAACAAATTATTACATTTCAAGCAGGCTCTCTCCCCCCGTCTAAGTCGGGATTCTACAAGCCGTTGGGGAAGCCCCAGCAATTAGATCGCACGGTGCCACATGCGTTAATTCCACAATCAAAAAGGTGACTAAAAAGTGGCACTTTGTAATAATTGTCCACGTACAAGTGGTACCCCTTTCCGAATAAGGGTGACACCAAGCCCTACACAATCTTACCAGCGCTCTCTATGTAGTCTGGGCAGTTCTCCGGCTCCCTGTGACTATCTTTTTTTTTTTTTTTTTTTAATTACTTTTTTTATTTAATAAAAAAGGAAATAACAAAATTACAGGCAACCAAGAAATGGTACAATGTGTGGCGTATATCACAGAACAAAGATACATATGATATATGAGATATATGAGATACAAAGGTGGGCAAACATAATATGCCGTATACCATCCGGCAAGAAAGGGGCCACTTCCTGCTTAACATAGGCAAACAAATTTCTGTATCCAACATCGTTACAAAAGGTATTCAGGTTTTTCGCTATTCTTCAGTAATAGAATCGTCCTCCTTACTATGGGATTAGTATGGACATTGGTGTCTTGGTTATCCAGCGACCATGTAATGATGTTTTACCATTAAAAATCATAAACTTAACCACAAATAGATAACAGAGAAAACATATAGGGAGAATAGAAGAAAGAGTAGTGAGGGTGGAGGGAGGTGGGAAAAAGGGGGGGGAGGAAGGGTGGGGTGGGGTTACCTCAGATCCGGACTCCTGTGTACAATATTCATCATCTAAAACATTTTACTTAAGATTTGACATAATTTCCGCAAAGGCTGTTGTGTATTTAAAGGCAAACCAGCAGGACCATATTTTTTTTACGTAATCAGATTTATTCCTGAGCAAGAAGGTAAGGTCTTCCATATAATATGTGCGATCAACTTCCATTAGCCATTGGCGTAACATAGGTATATTTTTTTGTTTCCACAATCTGGGGATCAGTGCTTTAGCAGCATTAAGAAGGTGAGGGGTTATGGATTTCTTATATGCTCCTACTGATTTGCCTGTACAGTGTAACAGTACCACAAACGGGTCATTGGGGACCTCAGCTCCTTGAATCACTTTAATCCAGTGAAGGATAGACAACCAAAACGGCCGTATCAGTGGGCAAAACCACCAGATGTGGGCATGGGTTGCACATTCCCCACAGCCCCGCCAGCACAAAGGGGAGACGTGTGGGAAATATTTATGAAGAAGGGCGGGCGTGTAATGCCATATGGTTATCAGCTTATAGTTCACTTCGGCAGTTTTAGTGGCTGAGGAGGAGATATGAAACATTATGAGAATATCAGATTTTTGTGTTGGGGACAGCTCTTTCTGAAGTTCCGTTTCCCAATTGTGTAGGAAAGCCGGGTCTCCTGCGGGGTTTACCGTTTGCATTATTTGGTAGTAGTGGGAAACAGGTTTCTCTACTGGTTGTGGCTCGGCCAAAGTTGCCTCAACGGGTGTCAGATCATTGACAGACCTAATGGGTTTAGGAAGGGATTGAATAAAGGCCGCGAGTTGTCTATATCTCCAGTGCTCCATAGGTGTAGCCATCGAACTTTGTAGGATTGTGTTCAGGGGTGTAACTCCCTTCGAGGTAGTGACCTGGTGTAATTGGGTCAACGTCCCCAGAGACCACGGGTGAGTTTTGAGGTCAAGGTTCCCCGGCGGGAAATAGTTATGACCGGTCAGTGACATGAGGGGAGAGTTGTATGGCCAGTTGTTTGTTTTACAGATAGAGTCCCATATCATAAGGGTGGAATGAGTAAGCGGAGAGGTCTTGGATGATAAGACTCTATATTTCTGTGGTACCCATAGTTGCGTAAAGAGATCAGAGCCACTTAGTTCTGCTTCTAGTTCAACCCAAAGCTTGCTTTTTTTATGGAATTTCCAGCCTAAGATTCTAGTCAATATGATCGCCATGAAATATTTTTTAAAGTCTGGTAAGGCTAAGCCTCCTTCTCGTTTAGATCTATAGAGTATGGACCTTGCAATCCTGGGACGCTTTCTGTTCCATATATATTTGCCAATTAGCGATTTTAATATTGTAAAGAAACCTACTGGTATTCCAAATGGAATCATTTGAAATAAAAACAGCAGCCTGGGTAGTATATTCATCTTAATGACCCCTATCCTCCCCAACCAAGAATGCGCCATCTGAGTCCATTTCTGTAAGTCAGTTTTAATCGCGTTTAATAGAGGCAAGAAGTTTGTGCGGAAGAGGGCGTCAGGATTCGGGGTTAGGTAGATACCTAGATATTTCAGTTTGTGCGCCTGCCAGCTAAAGGGAAAGGAACTTTTCAGTTGGGAAGCGGTCTGTGAGGGAGTGGATATATTTAGAATTTCTGATTTGGACATATTAATTTTAAAATTGGAGATGCGACCGTATTTTTCGAATTCCGACAAAAGGTTAGGGAGCGATATAAGGGGTTGCTGTACATAAAATAAGATATCGTCCGCGTATGCGGCATATTTGTGTTCGGTTGGGCCTACGGTAATCCCATGTATAGATGGGTTATGTCTCACAGTGGACAAAAAGGATTCAAGTGATAGGGCGAATAAAATAGGTGAGAGGGGGCAACCCTGACGAGTGCCATTATACAGGGTAAAAGGAGCACTAAGGGTGCCGTTCACTCTTAATTGAGCCGTAGGGAAATTATACAGAGCCTTTATTTGTGTCAGTAAGGGAGCCTTAATACCCAGGTGAGTCAGTGTAGCCATAAGGAAGTCCCAATCCACCCTATCAAACGCTTTTTCAGCATCTGTTGATAATAGGAGGGTGGACCGGGACGACCCCCTGGTGTGGTTATTAAAGATATGGTACGAAGGGCATTATCCCTTGCCTCCCTTCCAGGGATGAATCCAGTCTGGTCAGAACAGACCCACTGCGGTATCAAGGGAAGGAGTCTATTCGCTATAGCTTTAGCATAAATTTTGACGTCGATGTTCAACAGTGAAATAGGACGATAACTTCCGCATGTGCAGGGATCTTTGCCAGGTTTGGGAATAATAGTAATGTGCGCGTGGGTAGTTTCAGGCCTGAGGATCTCACCATCCGAGACCGCGTTAGCATAAGAAGTTAAATGCGGGAGTAGGATATCTGCAAAGGTACGGTAGTATGCTACAGTGAAACCGTCCGGACCCGGTGATTTACCATTTGCCATGGCTTTTAATGCAATGCGCAACTCCGCAATGGTGAGCTCCCCATCCAGGGCGTCTAGTACCTCGGGTGATAGTCTGGGGAGGTTAGCTTGGGCCAGATATTCTTTTATAAGTTTGGTTTTAGTGTCTCGGTCTGTTACTGAGTGTTGGACGCGATATAAGTGTTGGTAGAATTCCCGAAACTCTTTAGCTATTGATGGCGTGTCATGTACCAGGTCATCTGTAGAGTTTTTGATTTTAGCTATGAAGGTGGCTGTTTTCTTTTGTTGAAGTGAGCGTGCCAATAGTCTACTAGATTTATTACCCCATTCATAAAAACGTTGATCCACTATGCGGGCTTGTTGTTTTTGTTCAATATGAAAAAGAGACTTTAATTCTTCTCTTTTCAGAGTTAGGTTGTGAAATACCGCCTGCGATTGGTTCGCTTTATGGGATTGTTCGAGGTCCCTAATCTCCTCTAGCAGCTTGGATTGTTGGAATATCCGTTCCTTCTTTTTTCTAGACCCTAGTTCAATGAGCTTTCCTCTAATATGGGCCTTGTGCGCCTCCCAAATTATTCCTGATGAGATTTCAGGGAGTTTGTTTTCAGCAAAGTAAAGGGATAAATTCTCACCTATTTGTTTTCTATCTATTTCCTCGTCTAGGAGATGTTCGTTAAGCTTCCAATTGGTAGATCTGTGTGGTAGAGAGGGAATTTTAATGGTCAGTGTGATTGGAGCGTGATCTGACAGGGGAGATGACTCGATATGAGTGTTGGTAGCGAGAGAAAGATGGTGGTGATCGATTAGGAAAAAATCTATCCTGGAGTAGGTGTGGTGTACTTGCGAAAAATGGGTATAGTCCTTCGCACTCGGGTGCATAATTCTCCATATGTCAACTAACTGGGATTCGTGCATTCGTTTGCGAATAAACCGTAGACGTTTATGAGGTATATTAGTCCTGCCTCTAGACGTGTCTATGGCAGGTTCTAATGGGGTATTAAAATCTCCAGCTAGGAGGACACACCCGCGTGCGAAATCCCTGAGTTTATTGAGAGTGGAGGCAATAAAGCCTGCTTGATCTCGGTTAGGTGCGTATATAGTAGCAAGAGTACAGGCCATACTACCCAGGTTGCCTCTAATGAACAGAAAACGTCCAAGCGGATCACTTGACATGGATTCTAATGTGAATGGGGTCCCCCTGCGGAATCCGATGGCCACACCTTTAGCTTTGTGTACATCCGATAAGCTGTAGTACCACATGGAGTACTGTTGAGAGGAAAGTTTTACCCGTGTAGAGTGAGTGAGGTGAGTCTCTTGCAAAAAAACAATGTCTCCCCGCAGGCGACCCAGCTCCCTGTATAAGTTGTGCCTCTTCCCCGGGACGTATAGCCCCCGGACATTAAAAGAGATAAGATTTACCTTAGCCATGAAGACCAGCAGGGGGAGCACACGTCCACTGTAACCTGAGGAGCCGGACCTGAGGTGGGTAAGAGAGATTTGAGAGGGGGATGGGCAGGGTGGGGGGGGTGAAAGAAAGAAGAAAGGTCAAAAGAAGGAGAAGGAAAAAAGAACAATCAATATCCATTACTGGGTAGAAATTAGACCAATCAGGGGGGTGGTCAAGAAGTGCACGCATTAAACTGCGGTGCGTGGTGGGGCACACCAGCAGCAAAACGCCCCCACATCCGTCGCCCAAATATGAGCTAGGGAATAGGGTCGCCAGCCGGCATGGCACCCCTTGAACAGGGGAGTGAGGTACTCCGTGCATATACGCACGGTCACCAAAATTGGTGTGGGCGTCGTCTGGTTGCTCCGGCGCCAACACCAAGACTTCACAAGTTAATAATTACAAATATAAAAGGCACTTATGATGCGTCTAATCTGCAATGGTCCTATCACATACGGCCAAATGCCTGGGTACCTGGGGCTTAACAGATATAACTCTGGATTGTGAATAGGATACCCCTACGACCAAAAAGGGAACATATATAAAACGGAAACCAAGTAAACAAAATTATAGCCTAACATAAATATGTCGTGGCTAGAGGCCTATTCAATAATCATTCACAACTGTGTTATTACCAGATTATTTAAGACCCATTAAGAGGAAGATGCGACCTTGCTCTGTCAGCAAAAATAAGGGGCAAAAAGCGTGGGCCATCCAACTCACAGTCTCAACCCAGTTCGGGGGATCCTCCAGAGGTAGGAGAACGATTTTTGCGATCAACCTTTTGCCAACTTGATTCAGTCGTAGCAGGTAGAGTAGGGATGTGATCTTGCCATCCAGGGAGTTCAAGCGGGGAGATGTTGACATCCATGCAGAATTTATCCAGCTCCTCTGGAAATCGAAGAATCGCAGTTTTACCATCCCTGTTAGCAATCAATGCGGCCGGGAACCCCCATCTGTATTTAATCGAGGCTGCTCGCAATTTCTCCGTCAAGGGGCGCAGGGCTGTACGCCGTTCCAGGGTTTCCCTAGCAAGATCTGGGAAAAGGGATAACACGGCACCATCGAAATCCAGTGATGCAGCATCTCTGGCTTTTTTCATGATGAGCTCTTTTTCCTCATAATAGTGGATCCTACAAATGACATCGCGGGGGACATCTGAAGAGAGGTTCCGGGGGCGAAGGGCCCTGTGCACTCTGTCTATTTTTAATGGGTAGTCTGCAGCCTGGCCCAGTAGGCCGTTAAAAATGCCCCGGACGGAGGGGAGAAGATCCTCATCCCCAGTAGCCTCCGGCAGGCCTCTGATCCGGATGTTATTCCGCCTGTTGCGGTTTTCCTGGTCCTCAATTTTATATAGCGCCATTCTATGTGCTATGGTAAGTGCACGGGTTGAGGATTGTAAGTGTCTAATGGCCACCGCGTGGTGATCAAGGCGCTGCTCTGTCTCCTCTACTCTCTCTAAAACATGTGAGAGGTCAGCTCGGACTGCAGACACCTCCTTCTTAATGACACGTTCCAGGCCTAATAACATGGAGGCAAGCTCAGCTTTAGTTGGCAGGTCGCTTACCAGTGCCTCTACTCCCGATCGCCTGGAGGAGCCTTCCTCTCCCTCTGAGCCGGCCGAGGATACTGGAGAGCGGTGTCTTTGTTCAGGCCTGCGTCGGTGGGCGGAGCCTGTACCGAAGCTCATGCCTCCTGGAGAGGGGCCTTGGCCGTCCATGTCTTCCGGATCGTCTGGTTCCGTGGCCAGGAACTGTTTAATCGATCCCACGGCAGATCCTTTTTTAGGCAGCGGCTTCCCCGATCTCTTCCGCATCTTTTTAGGGTGGATGGGAGCGAGCGGATCAGAGTAAGTGCTGAGAATAGTGTGTCGGCGCCGGAGCACGAGAGAGACGCGTCCTCACTGCTGCATAGCCAAACCACGCCCCCCCGTGACTATCTTTTGACAGTCCGTATGCATGAACCGTAAGATCTGCTCGTATCGTGTCCTGGTCATGAAGGAAGAGAACACAGGCATATGGTGAATTGGGTCAGTGGACCAATATGACCGCAACTCACTTTTTTTTAATTACGCCCATGAGGAGGGATAGGCCCAGGAAGGTCTTAAATTCAGAGACCGTAATAGGTCTCCAATCTCTGGCAAGGGGCAACTGGGGATTAACGGAGATGAATTGACCAGCGTAGAAATTGCTTTGGTCCACTCCAGATCTATGGAGATCTTCCGTGAAAAACAGCAAATAAAAATCAAGTAACGTAAAATCAACTGTTTCTACCTGAATTCCGGGTTGGCCAGCGAATGGGGGAAGTACGGATGCTGCAGAAGTGGTGGGCTCCCAAATCAGATTGGCAAATGCAGCAGGAAGGGCACTATGGGCTCAACGGTCCAGTCTTTGTCTTCTTGGTGGCTGCGGGACACTAGTTGTGCTAGCCACCTCACCAGCTTGAACTGCACTTATGGGACTCACCACATCACCAAGTGTTACTGCAGTGCTGGATATACGACCAGGAGGTACTAGGCCGCTGGTGCTTGCCAGTTCACCAGGATGAGTGGCATTAGTACTGGTTCTCTGCTCCATATGAGAGCCCTGCGGTTCTTGTACCTCAACAACAGCAGAAGAACAGGGTCGGGTATGCCTGACCTTGACAGGGACCACTACTCCATCGTCAGAGCTATCTGTCAGGGTGCCGCTGCTGTCAACTGGTTCATATTCTGAGCCTGAATCGGACAGATGGGTGACTTCCTCTTCACTCTCATCTGTCATGCTCAGAAACGTGTAGGCCTCTTCACTAGTGTACCTTCGATTGGACATTATGGCCTCTAAATTTACTGGTACACTAGTGAGACTCACAGGAAAAAAGAGCACCTGACTGCCAGCAATTGCTTCAGACGCTACCAAAAAAACTGTTAGCGTTCACAGGGATCAGGCCTGACTCTGCGAATGCTGCAGTTATGTGTTTAGTGTTTTGTAAGTGACAGTGATCGATTGATACTGCACTTGGGTGGACTGGGCGGAGGGGCTAAACGCAGGTGCTAGCAGGTATCTGGGCTGATCCCGCTAACACTGCATTTTTGGGAACCCTAAACTACTGGGGACGCTAGTACAGATCTGATCAGATATTGCTCCGTTCAGACACTATACTACTAAGGGAGGTATATGGTGCGTGCATGGGTGTTAGCGCTACTGGCACTAATCTGACACTGGTTGTGGAAGCACACAACACCACGTGGTAAAAGTGATCTGCTTACCAGAAAGCAAAACAAGCTAGGCGTATAATTTAATCCACGGCTCATCCAGCATGTCGGCCTCCACAATACACCCTCAAGGAATGGAACAGCAATATCCGGATAACATTCACAGCCGATATAACTTCTCCAGGGATTCACATCAATAGTACAGGCTCTCAGTAAACCGATCAACCATGCCCAATGAAAGAAACATAAGCGACCAATAGTGAAGCCCGTAATAACAAAAGGATAATTTATTGTAGTAACTTACACTTAAAATCAGGAATGCATGCATCAAGGAAACGATAGGCTGCAGCGTTCAGCGTGCTGGTATCAACCTGCCTGACATGTTTCATCTCAAACGGATGTCTTCAGAGGCGTGGTTATGTTAAATTATACACCTAGCTTGTTTTGTTTTCTGGTAAGCAGATCACTTTACCACGTGGTGTTGTGTGCTTCCACATCCATGCACTTCTACCGGTGACTGGAACCTTCTTCCCTATACCTCGGATTCACTAATTTTAATATCATCTATTTTAAGCGCCGCTCTTATAGACTTTTTTTTGGACTTTATGTTTGGTGATCAACAAACTCTGCTGGCTGCTTTTTGTATTGATTAGCGCAGATAATTACATTTTATTTACTAATCTGACACTGCCTGGGGCGACACAGACCCTAACTGAGGCTAAAACCTTACTGATATCACCTGCCGGGTGATCAGGGGATTAAATATGTGCCTATGTGTACTGTGTCAGTGTAGTGTTGGTGCAATTTACATTTGGATGTCCTCTCTCTGGAACGGAAAAGAATTCCAGAGAGGGAGATGACATTACTTCCCTATCTGTGTTTACACTTACACAGGCAGGGGAGGATTTCATTCGTCAGGACTGATCAGCAGGTCCAGGCCAGAAGATCGGTTCTGAAGCCGATCAGGCCAGCCGGCGTAAGGTAACGTCGATTTGCCTAGCCGAGCCAACCTGCCGCATTAAAACTGCAGCGGCTGGTCCGGAAGTGGTTAATAAGGTTTTTTGGTGATCTTCAATCCCCATTTTTTTTCAGAGCTAAAAAACAGCCTGAGCAAGCTAGTTAATACTCATTGCCCTGATGATGGATATAACAATACAAAGATGCATGTGTAACAAAGTGTAGTGCTGTGGTGCCAAATTAAATAACCATAATGAGTAGTGCAATGAAATATAACATGCACAATAAGGAAATTAAGTAACAAAGTAATAAAAAATATAGTCTCTAATAATCTCTAAGTATCAATCGTGTGTAGTGATTAACCTCCTGACATCCGGCCGCAGCCGAATGACGGCTTCAGCGCGGATGTCAATTCCCGGGAGGCCGTCATATGACGGCCTCCCCTTTCCTCGTTCCCCGTGCGCGCTCAGGAGCGCGCAACGGGGAAATTCTGTGTTGGCCGTGTCCCTTGGACACAGCCAATCACAGATCGCTGTAAACGGCCAATCACAGCGGCCGTTTACAGCGCGATCAATGCCTCCAATGGGAGATGATCTGAAATGTAAACAGTTGAGATCATCTCTCATTGCCGGTTCTTTCTCCTCACACAGAGACAGCGTGTGAGGAGAGAGAGCTCTGTCAGCGATCTGTGAGTGTACCTGTGCGTTTTACTGTGCCTACAGTGCCCACAGTGCCCATCATTACAGTGCCCCATCATTACAGTGCCCCATCAGTACAGTGCACCATCAGTACAGTGCCAATCGGTGCCCACCTGTGCCAATCGGTGCCCACCTGTGCCAATCGGTGCCCACCTGTCTGCCCAGCGGCGATCAGTGTCCAGCTGCACATCTGCACAATCAGTGCACATCTGTGCCGCCTCATCAGTGCCCATCTGTGCCGCTCCATCTGTGCCGTCCCATCAGTGCCCACCTGTGCCGCCTCATCAGTGCCCACCTGTGCCGCCTCATCAGTGCCCACCTGTGCCGCCTCATCAGTGCCCACCTGTGCCACCTCATCAGTGCACATCTGTTCCACCTCAGTGCACATCTGTTCCACCTCATCAGTGCACATCTGTTCCACCTCATCAGTGCCCCTCTGTGCCCATCTGTGCTCATCAGTGCCGCCTCATCAGTGCCCATCAGTGCAGGCTTAGCAACCATGGCCAAAAGAAGCTTTTCCGCCGAGGAGGCGTACCAAATACTGTCCCAGGCCGACGAGAGCAACGGGGAGCTCTCTTTTTCGGATTCCCTTTCCGACTCCGATTCTGAGTCGGACATAAATTATGAGCCAGTCCTCAGTAGTGGAACACTGAGTGACTCAGAGGAGGAAGAGATTCGGCCTGCCAAACGAAGGCGTTCTGGTGGGGAGGCAGTGGCATCTACCAGCACGGCAGTCCCATCCACCAGCACGGCAGTCCCATCCACCAGCACCGCAGTGCCATCCACCAGCACCGCAGTGCCTCGGCAAGAAAGGCCAAGGACCCATGCCAGCCTTCCCTATGCCCTGCAGAACCCCTTGTGGCTTCCTCCTAATTCAGGAGAAGCCAACATTCCCCCTTTCACTGCCCAGCCAGGAGTACAGGTGAACACGGAGAATTTTTCCCCAATAGATTTTTTTAATTTATTTTTTACAGAGGACATGCTGTCAAGTATTGTGGCCCAGTGCAACCTTTATGCACAGCAATTCATTTTGAGTAATCCAACATCCTACTATAGAGGAAATAGGGAGTCCGCGCTAATGGGTGTAATTAGAAGCCTAGGTGGGAAGTATATTCCTAAATTGATAGACTGCTGCCCTCACATACGCTGACTCCACAGGGGGTGGAATGAGCGGAAAAAGTGAAAAAAGAAAAGTGTGTGAGTGTGGCGCTGTCCCAAAGTTGCAGAAGAAATGTCTGCATATATACAGTTTTATCAAAAGTGTCACGTGTGTATTCCTTTAAGTGAAATATGTATGGCAGTTATTACCACTCCTGTGGGTTAAAGTGACTGGTGATTTAAACATGAGAAGCATAATGAGTGCAATAAATCGCATCCAAGGTGTCTAGTGCTATATTCCCTCAAAAGGAAAAAACAGTATTAACCACTGCTAAGAGCATGAAGCGGTCTGTGTCTAAACACTAGAAAACACAAAGTTGCAATAAATACATCACACGTGACATGCAAAAAATTCTAAAGTGTCTAGTGCTAAATAAATAAATATTAAAATGTTGTTCTACAAACGTTGCAAATAACAAAGTGACAAGTGCCCTATGAAGAGGTCACTCTGAAAAGTGCTAAACACACGTGCCATGCAAATGGTTCTATGATAGTAAACAGTTCATATGGGTAAGTCCCCGGTGCACTATAAGTGAAAAAAGGCATCCTTTGTGGGATTCCTCAAAGCATACAACAAGTGTTAATCCAGTGCTGGTGTCTCGCGTTGTGATTGTGCAGAGACTCACCAGCTGTATATCCCCTGCAGGGGTAACGAGTAGTCACAGTATGTGCCACTGTGCAGCAGTGCTTGGCAAGACCAGGACCAGGATGATATCATAAGGACATAAGAAGAAAGGATTCCATAGTGTGAAACCGTTTAAAACCACTATTTATTAAGTCAGATAAAAAGGGTACTCACATTGTAATGGAAAAAATGAGCGGTGTACAATGCTTACAAAGATGTTCCTAAGCGTCAGCTTTGCAGGGAGATGTCAGCAAGGCGTTCAGTCAAAGGCCATGCCCTACGTACGTTTCGTCAATCGGACTTCTACGGGAGCGTTTTTTTTTTTTTTTTTTCAACATCCTACTATGCCCGTCCCTACGAATGGAGAGACCTAACGGTGGAGGAGTTGAAGGTTTTTTTAGGGCTCACATTTAACATGGGACTCACAAAAAAAAACACTTTGCTGTCCTATTGGTCAACCCACCCCCTCCAACACATGCCAGTATACTCCAAGGTAATGCCCAGAAACAGATACCTCATGATATTGAGGTTTCTTCATTTCAATGACAATACCCAGTGCCCTCCCCGAAATGACCCAAACTATGATAGACTTTTCAAAATTCGGCCACTTTTAAATTATTTTTCTGCACTATTCCCCCTGCTGTTTACCCCGGACAAAAACATATGTGTGGATGAGTCCCTTGTTAAGTTTAGTGGCAGGCTTAAAATAAAGCAATATATTCCCAGTAAAAGGGCCCGCTATGGGGTGAAGGTATACAAATTATGTGACCGAGTCACAGGTTACTTGTATGCCTTCAAAGTGTACGAAGGGAAGGACACCCAGCTGCAACCCCCTAATTGCCCAGACTACTTGGGATCAAGCAGGAAAATTGTTTGGGACCTCACATACCCCCTACTGGAGAAAGGCTACCACCTGTACGTAGATAACTTCTACACATCTCTGCCCCTGTTCCACAACCTTCATCGGAAGAAGACGCCTGCATGTGGTACCATCAAAAAGAACCGGAAGGGCTTTCCTCAAAGTCTGGTCAATAAAAAATTGAGAAAAGGAGAAACGGCGAGTCTACGAAACAACGAGATTTTGGCAGTGAAGTGGAGAGACAAAAGAGATGTGTACATGTTGCCTTCAATCCACGATGATACCTTCATGGAAATCCCCAGAAGAAATGGCCCCATACAGAAACCCAAATGCATCTTTGATTATAATTTGTTTATGGGGGGAGTCGACTTGAATGACCAGATGCTGGAACCGTACCTTGCTACAAGACGGACATACCATTGGTATAAGAAAGTCGCAATTTATTTTTTTCATTTGGCCATCTACAATTCATATGTCATTTATCGTAACTCCACCCAAAACCCCAAACGCTTCCTTGGCTACCAGGAGGAAGTTTTCACTGCCCTTACATTCCCGAACGGCCCCCAGAAAATATCCGATCAGATGTTCTAAGTCGACTCTCCGAACGCCACTTTCCCGATAAGATCCCTCCCAAACCAACAGGCCAACGACGGCAAAAAAAATGTAAGGTGTGTACCAGAGCAGGATTCAGAAGAGACACATCTTATTATTGTGCACAATGTCCTTCTGAAACAGGCCTCTGCGTAGGTGAATGTTTTCGTCGTTACCATACTTCACTAGATTATTAGTGAAGTATGGTAAACGTAAGCCTTAGGGTGCCCACATGTCCCGGATTGCCTGGGACTATCCCGTAATTGACATTTCTGTCCCCGGTCCCGGGCACCTTCAGTCCGGGACAATAGAGTGTCCCGGAATGAAACTGACACTGGGAACATTCAGGAAATAGGACAGGGGCAGACTGAACCACCATAGCGCTGGCTCTGGCTCCACCTCCACCTGACTGTACTCCTGATCCCTGGTTGCTATAGCCGCCTGGCGTGTAGCAACCAGTGACGTCACGGTCGTGACTCCCTCCCTGCCCAGCTTTGAAAGCAGAGGAGGATTTCACTTCCTCCTCCTCCGCGCTAGTGCTCCTGGGGCCCAAAGCAGCTGCCCTTTGAACTGAGCCCTGCCGCCACCCCCTTCTCATGCTATGAGCCTAGAGAGTGACAGCCCTGCTGGTCTGGGGGGGACGGGGTGCAGGGCAGCGGAATGGAGCTAAAGCTGTCACCGAGCAGCAGCATCTTAATACAGCGAGCGGCGGCCCCGGTGAGAAGCACAAGGCTGGCTAGAACCAATTGCCCAGGAGGGAGAGGTAGTGGGAGAAGACCTCACCGCTGGCCACCATGACCTGAGCAGCAGTGGGTGCAGCATCCCCGGAACCTCCCAGAGTCTGCACACTTTCTCCAGCCTCCTCTTCTAGCTGTCACAGTCATCAACAAGAAGGAGGACAGGCTGACCAAGGGCCCAGGGGATGAGGATGGGCGGGAGGTAGGTGCATCACACACACACCTACCCACAGACAGAGGCTAGGACAGGGGGCACAGGAGGGACTGCAGGCAGGGGATAACTTTCACCCACTACCCTCTCTCTCTCCCATCCCCCTCTCTCTCCCCCTCCCCCTCTCTCACCCCTCCATCCCCCCTCTCTTATACCCCCTCCCTTTCTCCCCCTCTCTCTCACCCCCCCTCAACCTCTCTCTCTCACTCACTCACCCCATCGCTCTCACCCTCACCCACCCCCTCACCAACCTCCTCTCTCCTCCCAAGTGGAAACTGACTAACAGGTGAGAGTTAGTTATCCCATCCCACCTCAAGCACTGCCACTCATCCACCCCCCCACCACTGCCACTGACCTCATCCTCCTAATGAAGGAATACAGATCCCAGCATGAGCCCCTCAGAGCTGAGGATGTGACAAGCCCCCTGGTAGGTCAATATAAGAATCAGATAGGTTAGTGTAGTGGACAGTGTAGGAATCAGGTAGGTCAGTGTAGTGGACAGGTACGTCAGTACTTGTACAATTTTTACTCCAGATCCCTCAGGTTATTTGTATTCTCTTTGTAGTATAAAGTACGGGGTTTTATATAAACTTTAGTGCCTTGGTTATAAAAAGCGTTTGTTTCATGTATGTTAGCCCAACATTGTAAGAACAATTACACTCTGTGACTCTAAGTGGCCGCCTGTAATGTTGGGCTAACATACATGAAAATTAAATAGGTAAGGAGCGGGACCACCCAGTGACATCACATGGTGGCACCGCCCCCTTGTGATGTCACCAACCGGTGCATGCTGAGGAGTGTCCCTGAAAGGCAGTTTGGAAATGTGGTCACCCTAGTAAGCCTCCGTTCCTGCAATTTACCCTCACACCCCTTATGCCACTGCCTCCTCTGTAACTGACCCTGGCTTGTTATTTGACCACGCTTCTGCCTAACGATTCTGTACATACCTCTGCCTGATCTGGAACTGACCCTGGACTGTTATTCGACCATGCTTCTGCCTAACGATTCTGCACATACCTCTGCCTGATCTGGAACTGACCCTGGACTGTTATTCGACCATGCTTCTGCCTAACGATTCTGTACATACATCTGCCTGATCTGGAACTGACCTTGGACTGTTTGACCATGATATTTGCCTGCCTCTTGGACTTATCTTGTACCCTGATACTGGACTTGTGGGATTCAACACAGGGGTCTCACATATGTGAGGGGCTCCAGAATTGTTTTTTCTGGATGAAGAAAACAATTTTTTTTGTTTTCTCAATCCTAGATTAGGGTCTGGAGACTCGGAGGCTTCAAAGAGATTTGGGTGGGAGAAGCCCCTACCCCTGTCCCCATTCTGTCCTGAACGAGGCCCTACTTCTGCCTGTAGGACTTACTGCCGTCATGCCTCTGCTTGTCGCACTGACCACACCAAATGGACCTGCCTACTACCAGGACCAATATTTTTGGCACTGCGGACAATATCTCTGCCTGCACTTGGATCTCTGTATGTGGCCAGGCTGTGTAGAAGTCTCACACATGTGGTATCGCCATACTCAGGAGGAGTAGCAGAATGTATTTTGGGGTGTCATTTTTGCTATCTAAATGCTATGTGTTGGAAATATCTTATAAACGGACAACTTTGTGTAAAAAAAAAATGCGTTTTCATTTTTTTCCACATTTTCCAAAAACTTCTGGAAAAAAATAAACCATTCAAAAGACTCATTATGCCTCATAGATTATACGTTGGGGTGTTAGCTTTCCAAAATGGGGTCATTTTGTGGGTGTTTCCATTGTCCTGGTGCTCCAGGGCCTTCAAAAGTGTAATAGGTGGTTGAGAAATGTGATGTGTAATTTATGCTCCTAGAACACCTGATGGTGCTCCATGCATGTTGGGCCTCTGTATGTGGCCAGGCAGTGAAAAAGTCCCACACATGTGGTATCGTAATACTCAGGAGGAGTAGCAGAATGTATTTTGGGGTGTCATTTTTGCTATCTAAATGCTATGTGTTGGAAATATCTTATAAACGGACAACTTTGTGTAAAAAAAAATGCGTTTTCATTTTTTCCACATTTTCCAAAAACTTCTGGAAAAAAATAAACCATTCAAAAGACTCATTATGCCTCATAGATTATACGTTGGGGTGTTAGCTTTCCAAAATGGGGTCATTTTGTGGGTGTTTCCATTGTCCTGGTGCTCCAGGGCCTTCAAAATTGTAATAGGTGGTTGAGAAATGTGATGTGTAATTTATGCTCCTAGAACACCTGATGGTGCTCCATGCATGTTGGGCCTCTGTATGTGGCCAGGCAGTGAAAAAGTCCCACACATGTAGTATTGTAATACTCAGGAGGAGTAGCAGAATGTATTTTGGGGTGTCATTTGTGGTATACACATGCCATGTGAGATAAATAAGCTATTACAATGACAATTTTGTGGGGGGAAAAAAAATCTCAATTTTGCAAAGAATTGTGGGAAAAAAATACAACTTCAAATAACGCACCATGCCTCTAACTAAATACATTGAAATGTCTACTTTCCAAAAAGGGGTTGTTTGGGGGGCATTTGTACTTTCCTGGCTTGTTAGGGTCTCAGGAAATGAGGCCTCAGTACATCAGATGTGATAATTTTTTTATGATTTGCACCATAGCTTGTAGACTCTAAAACTTTCACACAGACCAAATAATTTCCACAAATTTTTGGTTATTTTTACCAAAGATATGTAGCAGTATAAATTGTGGCCAAAATTTATGAAGAAAAATTAAGAATTTGCAAAATTTTATCACAGAAATTAGGAAAAATGCGTTTATTTTCAAAATTTTCGGTCTTTTTTCATTTATAGCGCAAAAAATAAAAAACCCAGAGGTGTTCAAATACCACCAAAATAAAGCTCTATTTGTATGAAAAAAAGGACAAAAAAATCATTTGGGTACAGTGTTGCATGATTGAGTAATTGTCATTCAAAATGTGAGAGCACTGAAAGCTGAAAATTGGTCTGGATAGGAGGGGGGTTTAAGTGCCTAGTAAGCAAGTGGTTAATCGCAGTCCAATTTGGAATGAAACAGTTCTGATCACCATGTGAATGGCCGATATGGTAGATGAAAGATGAAAATATCAATATGATAATACCACCACCAAAGTGAAATGGAGGCTTACCAGAAAGTTTGAACCCAAAAGAACAAATTTTCTTTGGGTCAAACCAGCTTATATTGCCACCTGCAATGGAGGAGGCGCCTTAGAAGCCAACGGTAATCGGGGTTGTCAAAGCCTTCACAGAAGGGTCTCGTCTTTGAGTTCGGGGCCCCCCAATAGTTGGTATCAGATTGGAAGCCTCCGCAGGTTGCTGAGCAGCCGGGAGAACCATGTCATTCCACTACTCATTATGGTTATTTAATTTGGCACCACAGCACTACACTTTGTTACACCTGTTGTTTTGAGCAAAATTTCTGTTTGTTGTGTTAGCTGCTAAATCACTGAGCAAGTGCAGAGTTTTTGGGTTTATTGAATACAAAGATGCATAAATTGAACTGTTACATGCATTATTCATAAACACTGTTTATAAGACACCAATTAAAAGAGCAGTCATTACAGTAAATTAAAACAGAAAATAACCGGAATGAAAATAGAAAGCAAAAAAAACAAACAAAAAATAATAGTAATAAAAGGTAATAATTAATAAAACCATAACAATGGTGACAGTAACAATGCTCCAAGGAAACTTTCCATAGCTGTGGTCAAGCAAGGCTGAGGAGAAACTGCTCAAAAGTGGATGATTATACTGCACAAGGGATAACAATAAAAAAGAAGTTTGAGGAAAAGGAATACCCTCCACAATTGGTCCAAGAGGCCTTTATGTCACATATAAATCCTGTGCCTAAACAGCTAATTGCCACTGAGAAAAATACATTAAGATTCATGTCAATTTTTTACAACAGATATAGGTCAGTCTCAAGAATAATCCAAAAACACTACAAAATCTTATTATTGGATCAGTGATTAGTTCCAGCACCGCTGGCAGCTCCTCAAATTACATTAAGGAAAGCTTGTACAGTTAAGAACATTCTAGCACCAAGTAAAAAACAAGTTCCTAACAAAAGAGCCCCACTGGACATTAGACCCTATTTTGAAAACAGGATAGGCATCTTCCAATGAAAAAAAAGAGGATGCCTGACCAGTCAATTCATTACGCATGGTCTCACAAATATTACCACCAAGGCAACAAACAAGCCTGTTTTCCATGCTGGGTCCTGGGTCTCCATCTCCCCTGCACTTCCGTCTTACTTCGCCCATCCTCCAGACACGCTTGGCTCTTCTGACTTCCAGCTCCGGGCCCTGGTCAATTGGTCAGCTGATCTGTTCCCCCACTCGGCGCATACGAGGCAGCACCATCAGGCTTTCCCTGGGCTTCCGCTGTCCACACACCATCCTGTGGTCCGCGGTAACACCAGCCTTCATACACTTCTGGAATGGAAAAGAGAGATAGAAGTAATAATGGAGGCGGGGAGAGATGGGTGCATAAAGTTAGAAACCAACAAGACAAATTTGAGAATATATGGGCAGAATGGAAACAATACTCCTCGGAGATTGGGAAAGAGTAAAATACATCAGAAGGCGGCTATAGGCAGGTATTGCATGTAATAGGATGTAACATTGCCGTAGAATCTCACCCCTCGCATAGGCGCATCAGATACTTAGTAAATGTATGTAAAGTAAATGTAGGTTATATCATTTTGTGGGTTTTCTATATCTATCTATCAAATCAATGTACATAATAAGAGATGTATGACACATATAAACAAAGATGATTTTGGCACCTAAACACAGTACAGAGGAGGTTCCCCACCCCGACCTTTTTTTTTTTTTTTCCCCTATCCCTATATGAAGTACACATGGATAAACACACACACATAAAATAATGCACTTATAATAGATACATGATAGCACGTGAGTTAGGAAGGGGTTGGGAAAAGAGGACCCTTCTTGTATGTTCACCTTCACTTTCTTTTTTTTTATACAGTATATATAAATTTTATTTTTTTATTTTTCTTTCCCTCTCTATCTCCCCCACTTCCCCTTTGCTTCCCCCCCGCCCCATTTTCTGTGCCTCGCTGACCAGGGTTACGCACGTGCATGGCTGTCTGCTCTTGTCCTGTCCTCTCCCTACCCCCCCTTCTTTTATATTGTATAGAATATAACCTAAATGGGAAAAGTGATCTAAGATAGAGGAGTAAGGATGGGAGTATATATATATATATATATATATATATATGTATATATATATATATATATATATATATATATAATGGTTCACTTTCTCATCTATTTTTTTTGTATAGAATTGTGTGGTCTGTTATAAATGAAAAAATTTAATAAAATTGAATTATAAAAAAAACAAAACAAAAAAAAACACCAGCCTTCATGCCAGCCTGCATCTCTGCCTCCAGCCAGTGGGCCCCCTCTCTCCCCCAGGTTCCCACTCTGCATAGCATGGTCATTGGTGCTCCCCTGTGCTCTACAGCCCATATCTCTGAATGAAGTTAAGTCCTCACTGCCCAAGTGACCTCCAGTGGTATCGTAGGCTTTTTTATTTACACTTTTATTTACAATTTTTATTCCCAGTTATCACTGTATTGAAGATATTAAACATTGTCCCTGAATTGATTACTTTTGGTCACATTGACTTTGTACTTACCTCAACATCCAACCCATCGAGCACTGTCCACCCACATCTCCCTTGTGGTATATGTGGTATAACATCTCCATATGTTTTTTGGTCAGCTGCACTGGGTCTGGTTATTTTCATACCAATTAAACTTTCATGACATGATCCACGGTTTAGCTCTTGAGGATTCTATGTTTCTTTTCTCAATGCGGACAGAAGATTAGATCACATTCAACAGTGTTGGATGATTATCACAATAACATAAAGATAAAAAAAACACACAAAATCTAGTGTGAAACACAGCACTAAAAAGCCTAAAGTCTTGAGTATGGTTTGTGATTTGAAAGAGACATCAGAAAAGTATATATGTATAAAAAGATGTAAATAAAAGTTAGAAAGGTAAGAAAGTCAATCTTGAAAAAATGTTCTGGGGGGTAAGCCCCTTTAAATGAGTCTCTGGTACAACTACTGCAGATAGTGGCGAGTCTGCTTCAGGCGTGGGCTGGGGACCCGAGGACTGTAAAAGATAAGAAGGCAGAGAGAAGAGAGAAACGCCAGGCCAATCCTAGTTCATCATTATTTTATTAGAAATAGGCAAATTGGTAACAGTATAAGGTGCACTCACAATGTGCTCAGTAGGTAGAGGCTTGTCACGTCCAGCAAAGGAACAGCACTGGCGGTTGAATTCCTGTGTTGTTTGATCCATGAGCACCATCTAACAGCGGGGAACTGTAGCCTCGAGGGACCTTGGAAGGACGCCGGTGTTCTGCTGAGAAAGTTCCCGTCGGCGGATAATGACCCCCCCTGTAGTGCGCAGGCGCAGCGCTTGCACAGTAGGAACAACAAGGGAGCCGCCGAAGCTGAACACCTAAGTCAGCTGTACACGGCGACTGCGTGCCAAGACTATAGTAAAAAAAAAAACACTTTGTAACAGGCCCCTCGCGGGCTCGCCACGCTTCGGGCATGGTCTCGCTGCGCTCGGCATTTTAATATTCTGACTGTATGTCCATTTGGATGGTGGGGCTTTAACGTGGACTTAGGTCAGAATGTAGTGCGCAGGCGCCATGTAGAGCTGACGATCAGCTGTTCTTCTTCGGCAATTTTCGGCGGCTCCGTAGTCATTCGTACTGCGCAAGCTCAGTGCTTGCGCAGTACAGGGGGGTCCTTATCTGCCGGGGGAACTTTCTCGGCAAGACAACAGATGGGTGACTCGGCAAGGAGGTGATCCGGAGCTGTCAGATTAAGTATTCCGTAGAAAGACTTCTGCGCTACTATACCAATAATAAAATAAGTGAAAACTAAATGATGATGTTGCTGCAAAATCAAAATAGTGAACACCACTCACTAGAAAAAACTCAAAATATTGCACACTTAAATAAATAATATGTGCATGTGATCCTGCGCAACACCTCTAACATATATAGACAATAAAGAATATGTGATGTGAAATCTCCAATATTAGTAGTATATAATACATATGTGGAAGTGATCTTGATGAAAATAATAATGTGTAAATAGATAAAATCCAATGTACAATATCAAATCAGTGAATAATCAAATAGTCCAATAGTGATAATATAAGGTGAATAAAGTGCTGATAAATAAAGTTCAAATAAGAAGAAAAGCAACCAAAAGTTGACAGATGATCTTGTGACTTTCGTGATAATCACACCACTGCTATGTGCTCCCAGAACTCTCACCTTAGCAGCATACCAAATATGCCTAAATGTATCCTCTGGGATGCGGTCCACATAGCAGGAACAATGATGTTGGTCCGTGATGTTTATGGGGAAAATCCCCTCCCAATGGTTGATGAACTCCACATGCAAAATAATAATTAAGCCTCCAATAGGGTAATAACGTAATTGCAAATAGAATAACAAAACATATGCGGCGCTCCTTATGCCCACAATGTATGAATCGAAATACACGAGAAATAAAAAAATTAAAAATGCCACAATAGAGATCCAGACAACTAATAAAAAGTGCAATGCGACTCCACTTAAAACGCATGAAAAATGCAAATGATCATACGAACCCGTGACTCACAAAGAAAAATGGTGAAAGTGATTCACATATAAAATGATAAATATATATAAAAAACATTCAATTGTGCATAAATAACAAACATATAAAAATAGATTGAATAATATAGATTGAATAATCAAAAATAAATTCATAAATGGTAAAGTGCAATTTCACTAAATAAATAGATGTGCAAAACATTCATAAGAATACCAATCAAAATCAATTCATAAATGGTGATGTGCAATTCATTAAAGTACATAAATGTGCAAAAAGTTCATATCAATCCGTGAATCAAAAGTAAGTGTAAAAATGTCCCAATAATACGTGAAAAAAAGTGATGCAATACAGCTCATAATAGCAGCAAGGACAAATCTTCTAGTCATACATGAAAGTGCAAGTGCAATGGACATTTGTTATTGAAAACAGTGACCAAGGTGGATAAGTGCTTCCAAAACGGGCTCCGGGGTGCGACACCTGTTTCCCCCAGCCTCTCACCTGTAGCAGCGGCCCCAGTGGGCCAAATCAAGCTTAAGCCGACAAGCGGTGCAGATCTCCCCAGGCACAGCAGCTTCCGGTGGTAGTCACAGCTTATGGGGTCATATAGTATCCAGCCAGCAATCACACTCCCCCCGTTCAGTAGATAAAGGCAGATAAGCAGTAAGAGAGAGAAGAGGGCTCCATAGTGTAGTAGTTAAAAATGTATTGGATAAAAACAAATAGTAACTTACATATAAGCTCAGTATTAACAGCTAGAAATCGAGAGCCACCGGGTTCGGCCGTACTCGGCAGCAGCGACACCTGGCTCCTCCCTGACGAGTTGCGTCACAACACACGTGACTTTCTCAAAGGGTCAAGGAGTCAGGTGTCGGCCAGCACGTTTATACGATCTCAACCGCTGTCAGAACAACAGCGGGTATACAGATAGCTAAAAACAATCTAAATAAAGAAGCAACCTAATCCATCCAGAAGAGACATAAACCTGAATAATCAAAATAGCAAAATTACTTTAATAATCAATCATGAAATAAATACTGAAAATAAGGGAAAGTATGGAAATAAACCTGTCTAGATCCCAGACGCCATCTAGTGGAGGAAAAGTGGGAATTACTAGAACACTAGAACCCAATGATGCAAAGACTGACAAATTAGCAAACTCAATCTTGTGGGGGAAAAAAGAATATAGGAACAACCTGATAGATCAATAAGAGGCATAATTCTAAATGACCAAAAAATGGCAAAATTACTTTAATAATCAATCATAGAAGAAATACTTAAAATAAAATAAATCTATCTAAATCCCAAACGCCATCTAGTGGAGAACAAATGGGAATTGCTAAAACGCCAGAGCCCAATAATAACCAATGAGAGCAACAAAGACTAACCACTTAACAAATTCCATCTTGTGGGAGCAGGGGAATAAGTCACAGTATAATGAATAATTCCTAAATGGCATACATTGCAGGGGAATGAGTCACAGTATAATGGATAATTCCTAAATGGCATACATTAATCGTACCATGCTTTAAAACAATATTAAAAACTAGGAAATGGCCCAAGACTTATAGCTATACTGAAAACGCCTAGTGGACCTTGAAAAATATTTAGAATAGAGTTAATAACTCTACAAGAGTATGCAACACATGCAAAAGGAACATAAACACCAAAAAGGGAATAATACCCATAGGATCTTGGTAGCAGGTTGGACATCTTTCACTCCAAGAATCCCATAATTGACGTATAATAAATACAAGTAAATAGAATAAAATAAAATATTAAAATATTAAAAATTGGAGATAAAACAGTTAAGATCGAATTCTACATTGTGCCCTAGTGGCGCCAATGTACGTAATTCGTATATCCATCTAGACTCAGCTTGGCTAATCTTGATAATCTTGTTATCCCCCCCTCCAATGGGGTTTGTATTTTTCTATTCTGCAAATTACTAGTGATGAGGGATCACTGTTATGATATTTAGCGTAATGTCTTGATAAGCTATGCTTATCCAAACTCTTTTTGATATTCTGAACATGTTCCCTCAATCTCTTCCATAGAGCCCTCTTAGTTCTGCCAATATATTGGATTTGGCAGGGGCATTCAAGTAAATAGACAACCCCTTCACTACGACATGAAATAAAATCTTCTATTAAATAACTCTGTGATGTTACAGTTGAAGTAAAGCTCAATTTCTTTCTCTTACTTTCTTTCGTATGTCGACATGCATAGCAATTGTTGCATGGGTAATATCCTTTACCTTCGAAGAAAGAAAACTTTCTCTTACTTGGAGGATCCAGGACATTTTTTGCCAAGCGATCCCTCGAAGTGGTGGCTCTTCTATACACAAAACTAGGTTTTTCCAGAAGGATAGTGCCTAGATGACAATCAGCTCTAATAATATTCCAGTATTTTTTAAAAATTCTTTCAATTTGCTTATACTGAATATTAAAATCAAAAATGATCAGTGGACTATTTTGATTAACGGAATTTTTAACATTATCTAGTATCAATTTTTCCCTGTCCAATAATGCGACATCTTGAATTTTCTCCTCAATAAACTTAGCATCATACCCTTTTTGGACGAATCTCTCTCCAATCCTTTTTGCTTGTTCATAGAACTTTTCTTTTGTAGTACAAATTCGCCTTAATTGGCCTTTTGGTATATTACCCAACCATAAAGCATGGTGACAGCTATCAAGGGGTAAATAACTATTCCTATCTACTGCCTTAAAAAATGTATGGGTAATTAATTTATACCCTTCTTTGTTTATTACTAAGTCTAATGCCCCGTACACACGGTCAGACTTTGTTCGGACATTCCGACAACAAAATCCTAGGATTTTTTCCGACGGATGTTGGCTCAAACTTGTTTTGCCTACACACGGTCGCACAAAGTTGTCGGAATTTCCGATCGCCAACAACGCGGTGACGTACACCACGTACGACGAGACTAGAAAAGGCCAGTTCAGAACCAAGCGCGGCACCCTTTGGGCTCCTTTTGCTAATCTCGTGTTAGTAAAAGTTTGGTGAGAGACGATTCGTGCTTTTTCAGACTCGTGGCTTTCAGATCGTTTTCTGCCGTTCAGTTTGTGCTTGTGGGTTTGTATCTGCTCTTCAGTGCGTGCAAGCAAGTTCCTTGTGACTTTAAGTAGTCATTGTATTCTTGTTCATTCGTTACTGGTTTTCAGGTCGCTCTTCACAGGCCTTGCTGTTCTTCAGTGCGTTCTGTTACTTCGTTCTGAGCAGCCGACCGTTTTCTAGCCATGTTTCGTATGCGTACTCCTCATAGAGTTCGTGCTCTGCGGGGGCTTGGTGTTGGGGTCCTGACCTTGACACAAGTCCAGTCCATGAACAGGGTGGGGAGGAGTTCATGGACCAAGAATTGGTTGCTTCAGCGTGACCAGTTCTCTCATATGCCTTTGCTCCGTGAGATCCGTGAGAATAATCCTGATGATTTCAGGAACTTTCTCAGGGTGACGGACCCCGTGTTTCACCGTCTGTTGGCTTCGCTGACCCCCTATATCAGCAGGCAGGATACCCGCATGAGGCAAGCCATCACTCCGGAGCAGAGGTTGGTCGCTACCTTGCGGTATTTGGCCACAGGGAGAAGCCTGCAGGACTTAAAGTTCTCGACAGGCATCTCCCCCCAGGCTCTGGGGATCAATATCCCAGAGACCTGTTCTGCCATCATCCAGGTCCTGCAGAAGGAGTATATGAAGGTAAGATTTTTATCCTTTTATATCATATTTTATTGTCTTTAATGTTTGATAATATATTGTATTTCTTCCCTCATTCCCTAATTACCATGATTGTAATATGCTGTGAATGTCCCCTTTGTCCTCATGCATGCTGGATTGTTATGTAATTATTATGTTAGGTCCTTCATACATATTTGCCCTTCAATAACCTCTCCAGCATGGTGTCTCCTACCCTATATTCAACTCATGTAGTCACTTAACAATGTATTTTATCAGCTCTATAGTAGTGCTTTACCCCAAACACCCCCTAAAATGTTTGGAAATGTGATTTTTGATTTCAATTCAGGCAGAGTGCCAGAGGCTTTTTTTTGTGGTGTCCCCCAATTTTTTTTAACCCTCCCTCCCCCAACTGCTAAGTCAGCTGATCCCAATTCTCTATCCTCAATCATCTATCTGCTGACTTTGCCAAACCCATACACACTATACCCATCTCTTTACTGGTCAGATGTATGGATGAATTCCCCAAAGCATGTAGTGCAAGGGCCTGCCTGTATACTTTCCAATGGTACTGTTTAAAGTTTTGTTATTCTATTATTATCTTGATAGGTAATAGCAGAATGTCCAAATGTCCTCAAATGTGTACAGTGTGTATTTATATCTTTGTATTCTGACACTTCTTACCTATGCCAATAGTGTAACTAAGGAGGGTCTGTTACAAGTAATACCCTGTATTTAGGCATTCATCTCTCAATGAAGTGAAGAGGGTTACCTGTCCAAGAGTTCCCCCCCCTATAATGTTAGAAAAGGCCCATGAGAGGGGGGGAGGGGGAATATGATAGGTGTACCTTATACTTTGGCCTTGTTAAATTCCCCTTAGTAAATGCTATCTGGAGGTTGCCCCATAATGTTTGTGTCTAATCTGCTTGCCATGTATCTTTGAAAAAATAGTAATGTTTATTGTTTTTTCCTCAACAGTTTCCTTCAACGCCACAGGAATGGCAGACTGTGGCCTCCCACTTTGCCCAGCGGTGGGACTTTCCTAACTGTGGAGGGGCAATTGATGGGAAACACGTCCACATCGTCCCACCACCCAACTCGGGGTCATACTATTATAATTACAAAGGGTTTAATAGTATAGTGATGTTGGCGGTGGTGTCGGCTAATTACGAGTTCTTGTATGTGGACGTGGGGAAGAATGGCCGGATGTCCGATGGTGGAGTGATCGCCCAGACGGAGTTTTACAGGCGTCTCCAGAATGGCAGCTTGGACTTGCCACCTCCAGAGGACAATGTTGAAGGTCTCCCATTTGTGTTCGTTGCTGATGAAGCATTTGCACTGGGGGACCACCTGATGCGGCCATTCCCGATGAGGACCCTCACCCCGGAACAGAGGGTTTTTAATTACCGGCTGGCCAGAGCCCGAAGAGTGGTGGAGAACACATTTGGAATCCTGGCCAGCCGGTTCCGATTATTTCTGACACCCATCCATATGGCGGAGTACAAACTGAACCATATAATACTTGCCTGCTGTGTTCTCCATAATTTTTTAAGAAAACATTCAGCCAACTATGCTGGCTCAGTTGGGCCTGAGGCTGGAATCCCTAATCCATCAACACTGACGGCGCTTGAAAGTGGCCGTCCTGGCTTGCCCTCCCTGAATGCCCGTGATGTCCGGTTACGCTACCTGGAGTTCTTTGCGGGTAGGGGGGCTATCAATATGCCAGACAATCTGTGACACCTTTTTCAAATAAAAAACAACCAAAAGAAATTCTTTGTGGACATTTACTGCTTGTGTTTGTTTTAGCTGACCCTGACAGAAATGTGTTGAGTGCAGAAAATGTCGTGATTGGGTAACCTTATAAAAAACAGTGTTGGCTGGTACTTCCTAAATGCCAAAACACATTTCACTACAAGTGCACTTGCAACTGCACTGAACCTGCACTTGTAGTGCAAAGTGTATTTGCCCTTAGGAAATAACCCCCATTTTTGCATAAAACAGCAATTACATCACCCCAAAAGTGTTGTAGTGTTGAGACAATAATCCACACATTCTTGAGTAAGGCACTTTTTTATACCTGCACAATCACATGTGCATTTCCCAAAGGTTTTTAAAACAAACCAACATGTTTGTTGTATAACAATGTTTGCAGTAGCATTCTCAAAAATCGAAAGATCCATTTCAGATAAAACGGGCCTGTGTAAAACCAACAAGAAAGCCAAAAAACTTGAACTTACAAAGTTCACATATGGTAAAACCTGAAGGCTATATCAGACATGAGTATTTAGGAACTGTGTTTGATATAGCGTTCAGATGGGGGGAAATCACCCCTGGAAAAGCCAAATTTGGAAGATGCACACCAATTTACGAATGTCAACATGTGCTATCTGCCATCAGGGGGGATCAAGGGACGTGTTTTGGGGGAGCAAGCCCTTCCTCAATGCGACTTTATAATTAAGGAAGGGGTTGCACCCCCAAAATGCGTCCATTGATCTCCCGTGATGGCAGATAGCACATGTTGGCACACTGTGTGCATCCTCCAAATTTGGCTTTTCTAAACATTGTAAACATTTTCGTAAGATAAAACAGGTGATTTTGTGGGGTTTAAATTCGCCCCAAAACATCAATGATGTTATTATTTTTTTTAATAACATCAGTGATTTGTTGCTGGATGTTTTGCAATTGGAGATTACACCCCATGATCTCCCCGATGAGTATCTGGGCACTTTCAGATGTAAAGCGTTCTGGATCACGATCACCTAAAAAGAGATAAAGAACAAAAAAAAAGGTCTCAAAAATCTGCCACCATCCATCTCTTTTACCTGAGCCTGAGCCTGTGGTCGCAGACACTCACCTGTTGTGGTGCCAATCTCCACCACGTCTTCTTCTTCCTCCTGCTCTTCTTCTTGGGTTGGTATTTCCCCTTCTTCCAGAGGGGGGGGGCTCTGGTCTCCTCGGATGAGGGGTGTCCGAGTCTTTTCTCCCTATGTAAAACAAAAATGGTATAATTAGCACACAGATATTTGATGGCAGAACTAGAAATAGGAAACATTGCTTGGAAGTGGGGTACAATTGTCTATTTTAGCAGAGTTCCAAGATGTATCTTTTTTAGTGTCCTTTGTCAAGCTGCAATACTTTACCTGTTTGGTACAAGCTTCACAGATGGAGACCCCCCTATAGTATACACTGGAGCACCTGTGTGCCCCCCCCTAATAAAAAGTGTCCAGATGTGAAAACAGCTACTCAGTGTCCTCTCCTTACACACAATCTAGTTTGCATTTCATTCTAGTAACAAATCCATCTACACAAACAAATATTTGGCATCCAAGTAGGCCCAAAAAAATGTGTGAAAATGCATATGGCCTAAACAATGGTGTTCTAGAGGCCGAAAGAAAAATGTTTGATACGAACGAATAATGGGCCCATGAACATTAAAGTTGACCTTTTTAAACGTTACAATTAATAAAAGCATATGGAGCAGAACGAACGGAATAAAGACAGAAAGAATAGGAACACAGCACAACTACTTACTTTTTTGCAGCACTCTCCGGATCTTTCGGTACTGCTCTGGCTCTCTCAACTTCAGGTCCGACCACCGCTTCCTGAGCTGATCTTTTGATCTTCGTACCCCGAAATTCCGCTCAAGACTCCTGACCACTTTCGCCATGATCTTGGCCTTTCGGATGTTCGGGTTGGGGTAAGGCCCATATTTTCCGTCATAGTCGGACTTCTTCATGATGTCGACCATCTCCAACATCTCCCCAAACGACATATTTGTGGCCTTAAAACGTCTCCTTCTGGATCGGGACGTGCCTGGATCCGGGCTTTCCTCCTCCTCCTCCTCGTTGTTAGAATTAGCACGCACCTGCTGTAACTCCGCCATGTGCTCTTCACCCACTGCGCCGAACGAAAAGGGGCGGGGAATACACTAGAAAGAACGTCAGGGGCGGGCGGAGTTACACGCATGCGCAGTGTGTATAAAGCGTAACACGCGTGCGTATTACGTACGATCTGTGAGCGGAGGAAGGAGTATTGGACGCGCCGATCGTAAGAACGAAGGTAAGAGACAAACTTGTGCCTATACTGCTTCTAGATTGAGGCCTATATTGTAACAAGATTAGGAGAGTTTTGTCTGACATTAGGCTTTGTCTTGTGTTGTGTCTTGCAGTGAACATGGATATCTTAATGAAAGATAATGACTTCATGTCAGTATTCATAGATATGCTAAGTGAGCTGCCCTGTCTGTGGGAGATTACCCACCCCCATTTCAAGAACCAAGCAAAGAGGAAGGCAGCACTGGAGCAATTGTGTGAAATTGTGAAGAAGGTGACCCCCACGGCAGACATCACTTATTTAAAGATATTAATTGGTGGCCTGAGGAGTACATATCTGAGGGAGCGCAAGAAAGTCCTGGATTTGCAGAGATCAGGAGCATCAGATGACATCTATGTCCCCAGGATGTTGTACTACGACAGGCTGCACTTTCTGGCAGGCCAGACTGAACCCAGGCCATCCCTCTCCAGTCTTCCTTCCACGCTTCCTTCCCCCCCAGCTGAGGCTTCTGACGCCCAACCTGGGCCTTCCAGGCAACATGTGGAGGAGCCCAGATTGAGCCAGGTATAGCATTCCTCTAAATATTTCTGCTTGTCCAATCAATGATGTTAACTAGATGTTAGTTGGGAGTACTAATTTAGGATTGTGATTGATGATGCAAAAACTAAAACTATGTCCCTTTTTCATACACAGGGAAGTCTCAGCCAGGAGGTGGCCGGGCCGAGCCGGCTGGCTGATATCAAGGTCCCTCCACCCCCCCTGAAAAGAGAAAGTGGCAGTAGGACGAGTACCCTAGAGGAGGCGGCTATAGCATTCTTTTGGAGGGCTACAGAGGTCCTGGGAGCACCACACACCATGCAGGAGAACATTGCTGCCTTCATAGCATATAAAATGCAGAGGATGGAGGAGGGCCAAAAAGTCTTGTGTGAGGCCCTCATATCGGAGGCTCTGGAGAAAGGTATGAGGGGCCAAATTACACCTCACACACATCTTTGGGATGGTCCTCCTCCTGCAGGTCCTCCTCCTCCTTCTCCTCCAGGTCCTCCCAGTCCTCCTCCAGGTCCTCCCAGTCCTCCTCCTCCTGCAGGTCCTCCTCCTCCTCCTCCTCCAGGTCCTACTCCTCCTCCTGCCACATCTCCAACTGCACAGCCACAGCCCGGAAGGAAGCGTGGAAGGAAGACCAGACAGTGATTGCCCTGGGTTCAGTCTGGTCGGCCAAAAGATGCAGCCTCTTGTGGTACCACAGCCTGGGGACACAGATGTCATCTGCTGCTTTCCAGATCTCTGCGAATTCTGGACCAGACTGCCCTCCCTTACATATGGACTCCTCAGGCCACCAATTTTGATGTTGAAGAATTGATGTCTGCCGTGGGGGTCCCAGGCTTTGCTAATTTCTCATGTTGATCCAGTGTTGCCTTCCTCTTTGTTTGGTTCTGATCCCTTAATAAAGGATTTTTGTTTTGAATTATACTCTCCTATGTGTTTTACTTCAAAAATGACAGTTGGTTTGTGAGGATTCAGGTATATTTCAAATTATACAATGTGAAATGAACAAGGGACACCAACACCAAACAATCTCCTGGAGATTAAATAATAAAAGATATCAATGGTGTTGGGGTAACTTGACACACAAAACACACCCAAAAATATTCTGGAGTAAAAATAAAAATAACATTGAACAAAGATCAGCCTTGGAAAAAATCCAAACATTAAAGAAAAAAAAAGGCTTAAAATCCAAAATAAAAAAATTTAAAACTGTCAGATGTGACAACTAATAACAATATATTCAGGGAATCCCACTAAAAAAACACAAATAAAAGTTTGTGAGAAGTGTGTGTGGATATGAGCAGCAAAACAACTTAATTCTTGTCACATTATAAAGAAGAAGAGAGTGCGCTGTATTAAACCATTTTTAACATTGCAGCGTGACAAAAATGCTGTATCCATTGCGAACGCTAAGTTTACCAGAACGAGCTGTCCCGTGTCGGAATCTCTTCTGAGCATGCGTGGCACTTTGAGCGTCGGAACAGGCCACACACGGTCGGAATTGACGCGATCGGATTTTGTTGTCGGAAAATTTTATCTCCTGCTCTCCAACTTTGTGTGTCGGAAAATCCGATGGAAAATGTCCGATGGAGCCCACACTCGGTCGGAATTTCCGACAACACGCTCCGATCGGACAATGTCCATCGGAAAATCCGACCGTGTGTACGGGGCATAAGAAGTTTATCTTCTCGTCATTTATTTCCCAATTAAGTTTGATGTTTTTATTATTGGTATTGAGATTAAAACAAAAATCAATGAGGCTCTCTCTATTCCCACTCCAAATTAAAATAATATCGTCTATATATCGTTTAAACAAAATAAGAGAATTCGGTACATTAAATAAGATCTAGTCTTCTTCACCACAGGTTGCAAAAACCAATCGATGTATTCTCCAATGCGCGCACCCACTGAATTGATCCCATTCACTATGGGTCTACCCGGGGGGGTTTTGCTTATCTGCATTGATCTTGGGTAGTGCATAAATTACAGGTATCCTACATGTCTTGGGTTGTAGGTACAGAGTTTCTTTCTTGTTCAATAATCCCTTATCAGATCCCTTTTGTATAACTTTAGCCAATTCTTTTTTATATCTTATCGTCGGGTTGCTAGGTAATATCTGATAAGTCCCAACATCATTAAGTTGGCGGTTCAGCTCTTCATTATAATCGACTTTAGACTGAACAACTATAGCTCCTCTTTCGTCCGCTTGTCTTATTACTATATCTTTTCGTGCTTCTAATTTTTTTATACCATTCTTTATATCACGTGGATCAAATGATTTTTTTATCTTTAAATCTTGTACATCTCTCAAAACCATTTTTTTAAAAACATCAATATGTCCATCTGATCCACTGGGCGGATTAAAGAGTGATTTATTGCGAAGGTCACTGAATACAATCCCATTAGTGTCTGGTAGCTGTCTTCCTCTTCCTTCACCTGGACTGCTAAGCGTGTATTTTTTAATATTGAGAGATCTAATATATTTATTGATATCGACATACATATTCAATTTGTTAAGATTCCTCTTCGGGGCAAATTTTATTCCTTTGTCTAGTACTTTTATTTCCTCTTGTTTTAATTCAACTCCACTGATAATAATAATTCCCTCTCCTGTTATTCCCTTTTTCTTTTGTTTTTTGATCCCTGCTCGACATCCTCTTCTCGTTTTTCGTTTTTTTCCATTTGTTCTTTCTGCAGATCTTCTTGGAGTGTTCCTCTGGCGTTCCCCTCTGTCTTGCGTCCTCTGTCCTTCCTGTTTCTTCTCCTCCCTTCTTTTCGGGCTGGGGTCTGGAGTACGTCTGTCATGTCTCCATGACGGATCTTCTCGATAATGACGTCTCGGGGAATCCCGGTAGCGGTGATCTAAAAAACGGTCTGGTAGGTATTATAGTTTCCCTGTATTCTGATTATGGGTAAGGTCTCCTTACATTTAAATTTTCGTTCAATCTTACTTCTTTTACTTCCTTTACTGGAGAACTGTTGTTGGAATTAATAACTGTGTCCTCAATTTTAGTCTGCCACTTAAAAATGAGATCATTATCAAAGTCTTTTATATCTCTGATATTTTCTCCTTTTTCCGGCAGCTATTTCTTTATCCTTTTGTTCCATATCTTTATTCAATTGCTTGGACAACGCAATAAATTCCGGTAGTTCTTTAGAGGGCTCTAAAGTAGCTTTCATCAGACCGTTTTTTAGATCACCGCTATCGGGATTCCCCGAGACGTCATTATCGAGAAGATCCGTCATGGAGACACGACAGACCTACTCCAGACCCCAGCCTGAAAAGAAGGGACGAGAAGAAACAGGAAGGACAGAGGACGCAAGACAGAGGGGAACGCCAGAGGAACACTCCAAGAAGATCTGCAGAAAGAAGAAATGGAAAAAACGAAAAATGAGAAGAGGATGTCGAGCAGGGATCAAAAAACAAAAGAAAAAGGGAATAACAGGAGAGGGAATTATTCATTTCAGTGGAGTTGAATTAACACAAGAGGAAATAAAAGTACTAGACAAAGGATTAAAATTTGCCCCAAAGAGGAATCTTAACAAATTTAATACGTATGTCGATATCAATACATATATTAGATCTCTCAATATTAAAAAATACATGCTTAGCAATCCAGGTGAAGGAAGAGGAAGACAGCTACCAGACACTAATGGGATTGTATTCAGTGACCTTCACAATAAATCACTTTTTAATCCGCCCGGTGGATCAGATGGACATATTGATGTTTTTAAAAAAATGGTTTTGAGAGATGTACAAGATTTAAAGATAAAAAAAATCATTTGATCCACGTGATATAAAGAATGGTATAAAAAAATTAGAAGCACGAAAAGATATAGTAATAAGACAAGCGGACAAAGGAGCCATAGTTGTTCAGTCTAAAGTTGATTATAATGAAGAGCTGAACCAACAACTTAATGATGTTGGGACTTATCAGATATTACCTAGCAACCCGACGATAAGATATAAAAAAGAATTGGCTAGTTATACAAAAGGGATCTGATAAGGGATTATTGAACAAGAAAGAAACTCTGTACCTACAACCCAAGACATGTAGGATACCTGTAATTTATGCACTACCCAAGATCCATGCAGATAAGCAAAAACCCCCGGGTAGACCCATAGTGAATGGGATCAATTCAATGGGTGCGCGCATTGGAGAATACATCGATTGTTTTTTGCAACCTGTGGTGAAGAAGACTAGATCTTATTTGAGAGATACAAAACATCTTATTCAACTCTTAAACGATATTACTTTGACGGATGGACCTATATATCTGGCAATGACCGATGTCGCATCCCTCTATACAATCATTAACCATGAGGAGGCCGTTCAGGCGACTAAATGGGCCTTGAGAAATTTGAGTGATCTAAAATGTAAACAGAGGAGGTTCCTTCTTGACTGTTTGAGATTCAGTCTAAACTCCAATTATTTCTGGCACAATAACAATTATTATAAACAAATATGTGGAATTGCGATGGGCGCGAAATATGCGCCCAGCGTTGCCAATTTATATATGGCAGAATGGGAGGAGGAAGTTCTATACAATAATGTACCGAATTCTCTTATTTTGTTTAAACGATATATAGACGATATTATTTTAATTTAGAGTGGGAATAGAGAGAGCCTCATTGATTTTTGTTTTAATCTCAATACCAATAATAAAAACATCAAACTCAATTGGGAAATAAATGACGAGAAGATAGGCACTATTCTTCCCGAAAAATCTAGTTTTGTGTATAGAAGAGCCCCTTTGAGGGATCGCTTGGCAAAAAATGTCCTGGATCCTCCAAGTAAGAGAAAGTTTTCTTTCTTCGAAGGTAAAGGATATTACCCATGCAAAAATTGCTATGCATGTCGACATACGAAAGAAAGTAAGAGAAAGAAATTGAGCTTTACTTCAACTGTAACATCACAGAGTTATTTAATAGAAGATTTTATTTCATGTCGTAGTGAAGGGGTTGTCTATTTACTTGAATGCCCCTGCCAAATTCAATATATTGGCAGAACTAAGAGGGCTCTATGGAAGAGATTGAGGGAACATGTTCAGAATATCAAAAAGAGTTTTGATAAGCATAGCTTATCAAGACATTACGCTAAATATCATAACAGTGATCCCTCATCACTAGTTATTTACGGAATAGAAAAATACAAACCCCATTGGAGGAAGGATAACAAGATTATCAAGATTAGCAAAGCTGAGTCTAGATGTCTATACGAATTACGTACATTGGCGCCACTAGGGCACAATGTAGAATTCAATCTTAACTGTTTTATCTCCAATTTTTAATATTTTATTCTGTTTTCTTGTATTTATTATACGTCAATTATGGGATTCTTGGAGTGAAAGATGTCCAACCTGCCTCTTTTAGTCGTTTGATTATTGATGGTTTGCACATTAGTTTATTCATTATTTACTTGTAATTGCAAATAGATTTATTAAAAATAGCCGCTTACACTGCAGTAAAATCGAATGCGCCAAACATAAACAAGGAAACAGCGTGACAACGATACCCGATACGTCACTTCCGGTCCACGCTGTGTATATCCGGTTACGTCCTACGCGTTACGTCATATCACATGACTTCCTCAGGGAACCGGATTGGTTGGTACATCTGTTTATTTATATGGTTGGGACAGGAAGTGATAAAATCGCCATTTTGTTGTGGACCAAGTGTTGTTTAGACGGCAGCCATTATCCATGAGATAAAAGCAACATGGCATTGTGAATAAAGTTTATTGACAATCAAAAAGTTAAAATGGGAAAGTGCTACCCCATAGGTGAAGCCGCGCGCCGCCAGATTAGATCAAGGGGTGAGATCGCATCATACATCCAATGGTTTCGTGAATGTTAAACACTACATGTATGGTTTCGACCCATGACAAATTAAGAAATATAAAACAATCCAAGAACTGGTTATTTCATATAAAATTAAATGCTAAAAGTAAAACATATAGATTGGTCCAACCATATGGGACCTGCTTATAGGTAAATATGTAAAAAATGGGAACGGTAAAAATAGAGTATAAAATCATTTAAAATTAAAGCGCAGATATATATGTATATCTATCACTAAGAAAAAAAGGGAAGGATAAAAAACTGAATCGATAATCTGCACACCGGAAATGAAATAAGAGGTTTACATCGATTGTTCATATGGAATAAATTAATAGTCACTAATAAAGCAATTCAAATTCTATGTTTAACCCCTCAGGTGCAAGTGTCCTTATTTTATGTATCCATTTGGACTTTTTCTGACTGAGGGTTCTGATTTTGTGATCCCCTCTCTATGATCTATTGTATCTTTCAATCCCGCAAAATAGTAGTCCTGTAGGGTCTTTATTATGCACTAAAGAAAAATGTTTGGATACATTATGTTTCGGGAAGCCTTTTACAAGATTTTTGGTAGGAGCATATTTTAGACCTTTGTGTTCAAAATTTGGCCACTCAGATTGAAGATCCCTTCACCGATTATTCCCTTTTTCTTTTGGAATCTCTTTCCCTCTCGGCATCCCCTCTTCATTCTGGAGTTCTTCTGTTTTTTCTTCCTGTTGTCGTCTTTTTGGGGCGTATTGGGGTCTTTGATTAATAGGAAAGATCTGGTAATAAGACCAGCAGGTAAGGGAGGAGGAGTGGTCATCCAGAGCAAATCAAAATATCAGGAAGAAATTAAACGTCAACTTGAAGATTCAACTACATATCAAAAATTGTTAGGTAATCCTACTACAAAATGCAGAAAGGAGCTAGAAAAGGTTGTGCACTTAGGAGTAAAGAAAGATATATTGAATGCTAAAGAAGCAAGATACCTGGTCCCAGACTCATGTGGAATTCCAGTGATTTACACTGTTCCTAAAATACATAAAGATCAAGAGAACCCTCCAGGAAGACCCATTGTCAATGGGATTAATTCCTTGACATCGAGGATGGGCCAATACATCGATAATTTTATTCAACTAGTTATTCAACACACGACATCATATGTACGAGACACTAAACATGTTCTACAATTACTGGAAGATGTGCCAGTCCTAGAAGGAAGGACTTTATTGGCAACTGTGGATGTCTCATCCCTTTACACAATTATTAAACACCACCAGGCTTGTGAAGCCACTAAATGGGCTTTGAGAAAATATAGTACATTAAAATGTACACAAAGAAGATTCCTTATTAAATGCTTAGAATTTTCCTTAAAAAACAAAGAAAATTGAGTACTGTCCGTGATACTTTTTTTATTTGCACTAACATACAATTTTTCAGGACAAGCTTTCGGGGTATGTCCCCTTCTTCAAGGTCCAAGCAGTACTGATTCACAAATTTTTAAGCAGAATGTTAAAGAAGAAAAAAAAAAAAGAGAAAACCAAACACATACAAATCAATGGTAATAAAGATAGCAGCAGAGTTAGTGAGATAAGACAGAGGGAGAGCTAGGGGGGAATGCAAGGGGGGATGCTAGTCACAGAGCGGTCGTAAAACTTTAGCACAATGTGTAAGGAAACCAATATCTAAATTCAGGCCATTATTCTTCGTGTCAAAAAGAAGTATCATTCTTAGTTCAAACGTTTTCCTTTCCTGGATAGTTCTGAAATTCCCTTTAAGAACTAAGAATTGAGGTCTTCTATAGTGCGGTTCGATTGTGAGAAATGATGTCCCACAGGTGTGCATAAACTGTCTTCTTTATGTTCTTTGATGGTATGTCTGTGCAAATTCATCCTCGCTTGCAACTTCTGTCCTGTTTCACCAACATAAGATCCTTTGCTGCACCTTTTGCATTGGATGCGGTACACAACATTACTTGAGGTACAGCTGTAAGATCCCATGATATTGAAGGTCCCATTTGTGTGTGTAACACTTTTGGATAGATTTATCTGTTTGCATAGTTTGCAGCGTTTTTTATTGCAGGGTTTGCTACCATTGTTTGTGACTTCATAATCAGAGTGAAGTTTCCTGCTGATTAGTTTGTGTCTGAGGTTGGGTGGTTGTCTGAAAGCCAATAATGGGGGTTGTTGCAATATTCCTTTCAGAGTTTCATCCTCTGTTATAATGGGTTGTAAATCTTTGATTATCTTTTTGATCCCTTCAAGTGCTGGGTTGTATGTGGTGACTAGAGGTACTCGGTTATTTGTTTTTTCTCTGTGTATTGGAGGAGATTTTCTCTTCGGGTTTTCAAGGCTGTGTTTATGCTGTTGTTGATGGTTTTGTCTTTGTAACCTTTCTTATGGAAGGAGTCTGCCAGTGTTCTGAGATGTTTATCTCTGTCTTCTGGGTCTGAACAAATTCGGTGGTATCTGATCGCTATATTGATGATATATTCATGATATGGACTGATGGTGAAGAAAATCTAAACCAATTCTTCTCATTGATCAACACTTTTCACCCATCTATCAAACTAAAAATGGACTATTCGAACACACATGTCAACTTCCTGGACACTACAGTATACATCAGGAATGACAAGCTACACACGTCGATATACAGAAAAACGACTGACCGATGCAGCTATCTTCATAGTTCCAGTTTTCACCCCCAACACACCAAACGGGCCATCATACACAGCCAGGCCATCAGATACCACCGAATTTGTTCAGACCCAGAAGACAGAGAAAAACATCTCAGAACACTGACAGACTCCTTCCATAAGAAAGGTTACAAAGACAAAACCATCAACAACAGCATAAACACAGCCTTGAAAACCCGAAGAGAAAATCTCCTCCAATACACAGAGAAAAAAACAAATAACCGAGTACTTCTAGTCACCACATACAACCCAGCACTTGAAGGGATCAAAAAGATAATCAAAGATTTACAACCCATTATAACAGAGGATGAAACTCTGAAAGGAATATTCCAACAACCCCCATTATTGGCTTTCAGACAACCACCCAACCTCAGACACAAACTAATCAGCAGGAAACTTCACTCTGATTATGAAGTCACAAACAATGGTAGCAAACCCTGCAATAAAAAACGCTGCAAACTATGCAACCAGATAAATCTATCCAAAAGTGTTACACACACAAATGGGACCTTCAATATCATGGGATCTTACAGCTGTACCTCAAGTAATGTTGTGTACCTCATCCAATGCAAAAGGTGCAGCAAAGGATCTTATGTTGGTGAAACAGGACAGAAGTTGCAAGCGAGGATGAATTTGCACAGACATACCATCAAAGAACATAAAGAAGACAGTTTATGCACACCTGTGGGACATCATTTCTCACAATCGGACCACACTATAGAAGACCTCAATGTCTTAGTTCTTAAAGGGAATTTCAGAACTATCCAGGAAAGGAAAACGTTTGAACTAAGAATGATACTTCTTTTTGACACGAAGAATAATGGCCTGAATTTAGATATTGGTTTCCTTACACATTATGCTAAAGTTTTACGACCGCTCTGTGACTAGCATCCGCCCTTGCATTCCCCCCTAGCTCTCCCTCTGTCTTATCTCACTAACTCTGCTGCTATCTTTATTACCATTGATTTGTATGTGTTTGGTTTTCTCTTTTTTTTTTTTTTTTCTTCTTTAACATTCTGCTTAAAAATGTGTGAATCAGTACTGCTTGGACCTTGAAGAAGGGGACATACCCCGAAAGCTTGTCCTGAAAAATTGTATGTTAGTGCAAATAAAAAAAGTATCACGGACAGTACTCAATTTTCTCTGTCCTTAAAAACAACTATTTTTGGCATGACCAAACCTACTACAAGCAAACAACTGGCATAGCCATGGGTGCTAAATTTGCCCCCAGTGTGGCTAATGCCTTTATAGCCCAATGGGAGGATGAAACAGTACATTAATATCCGCCCTGCGAACTAGGACTAGTTAAAAGATTTATTGATGATGTCCTAATAGTATGGAACGGTAGTAAGGAATCACTGGAACAATTTCTATGCAACTTAAATTGCAATGACAGAAACATACATCTGACCTGGCAAATTGATGCGAAAAAGATTGAATTTCTAGATCTGGAAATAATTATTGATGAAGATTCATTAATAACTAAAGCACACTTCAAAGAAGTATCAAGAAATAGCTATTTACCTATTACAAGCTGTCACCATAAACCTTGGTTATTTAACATCCCAAAGGGACAGCTGGTGAGAATCAGACGCAACTGCACTAAAGATTCAGACTACGTGACTTAAGCTAACCTGATTGGAAAAAGGTTTGTGACGAAAGGCTACTCAGAAGAACTAATTAGAAAACAGATTCAATCCATTCAAACAATGGACAGGAAGCAAATGATATATGCACCCAAGAAAGCACAATCGAACTCAGATATACCAAGCCTAGTTCTGGATTTTAATGTCCAATTTAAAGACATAGAAAAAATTATTAGAAGGCATTGGCATATTTTAAAAGGAGATAAACATCTACATAAAATTGTACCTGACAAACCAGTAATTATTTATAAAAGAGCCCCAACATATTGAAAATATTATAAAAGGCTTCCCGAAACATAATGTATCCAAACATTTTTCTTTAGTGCATAATAAAGACTCTACAGGACTACTATTTTGGGGAATTGAAAGATACAATAGATCATGGAGAGGGGGTCACAAAATCAGAATCTTCAGTCAGAAAAAGTCCAAATGGATACATAAAATAAGGACACTTGCACCTGAGGGGTTAAACATAGAATTTGATTTGAATTGCTTTATTGGTGACTATTAATTTATTCCATATGAACAATCAATGTAAACCTCTTATTTCATTTCCGGTGTGTAGATTATCGATTCAATTTTTATCCTTCCCTTTTTTTCTTAGTGATAGATATACATATATATCTGCACTTTAATTTTAAATGATTTTATACTCTATTTTTACTGTTCCCATTTTTTACATATTTATATTTATAAGCAGGTCCCATATGGTTGGACCAATCTATATGTTTTACTTTTAGCATATAATTTTATATGAAATAACCAGTTCTTGGATTGTTTTATATTTTTAATTTGCCATGGGTTGAAACCATACATGTAGTGTTTAACATTCACAAAACCATTGGATGTATGATGCGATCTCGCCCCTTGATCTAATCTGGCTTCACCTACGGGGTAGCACTTTCCCATTTTAACTTTTTGATTGTCAGTAAACTTTATTCACAATGCCATGTTGCTTTTATCTCATGGATAATGGCCGCAGCCTAAACAACACTTGGTCCACAACAAAATGGCGATTTTATCACTTCCTGTCCCAACCATATAAATAAACAGATGTACCAACCAATCCGGTTCCCTGAGGAAGTCATGTGATATGACGTAACGCGTAGCACGTAACCGGAAATACACAGCGCGGACTGGAAGTGACGTGGAGTTCATCAACCACTGGGAGGGGATTTTCCCCATAAACATCACGGACCAACATCATTGTTCCTGCTACGTGGACTGCATCCCAGAGGATACATTTAGGCATATTTGGTATGCCGCTAAGGTGAGAGTTCTGGGAGCACATAGCGGTTGTGTGATTATCACGAAAGTCACAAAATCATCTATCAACTTTTGGTTGCTTTTCTTCTTATTTGAACTTTATCAGCACTTTATTCACCTTATATTATCACAATTAGACTATTTGATTATTCATTGATTTGATATTGTACATTGGATTTTATCTATTTATACATTATTATTTTCATCAAGATCACTTCCACATATGTATTATATACTACTAATATTGGAGATTTCACATCACATATTCATTATTGTCTATATATGTTAGAGGTGTTGCGCAGGATCACATGCACATATTATTTATTTAAGTGTGCAATATTTTGTGTCAGATTAAGTAGCCACCTACCGCTGTGGTGAGCGAATGCGTTTTGGAGGCACGGCCATGCCTCCTTCATCAGCTGACAACACTGACATCAGGTTTAAATAGGGAATGTATTTAACCCAGAGTGTGCCGTGGGAACAGCTACAGCTGGATAAGCAATCACATTAAAAAACAGCAAATGCGAACGGAGCATACATAGAAAATGATATATAAGATAATGGTAGTAAAAAGAAACTTTCATGGATTTATGTTCTATCTATCTATCTATCTATCTATCTATCTATCTATATAGAAATATAAATATGAGATAACCAAAAAAAAAAAAATAAAGATTTTAAAAATAGATTGGATATATACCCGCAACAGAGGGAAAGGAAATTAGAGTTGGCACAACAACAGGTACGAGAAAGAGATAAAAAAATCCAAGAGTTTAGTTCCTCCTCTCTCTACTCAAAATGTTTGCAGATTCTGAATAACAATGTTAACCACTTCAGCCCCAGAAGGATTTACCCCTTAACTGCTTGCCGACCAGCGCACGACAATGTACGTCGGCATAATGGCATGGCTGGGCAGATGGGTTTACCTGTATGTCCCCTTTAAGACGCGGCTTAGTGGGCGGTGCGCACCCGCCGCGTACTCCGTGAGCGTGCCCGCGGGTCCCACGATCGTGACAGGGAGTGGCAGAAAGGGGAGATACCTATGTAAACAAGGCATTTCCTTGTTCTGCCTAGCAACGTGACAGGAATCTACTGCTCCCTGTCATCGGGAGCAGTGATCTCTGTCATGTTGTAGTGAGCCCATCCCCCCCACAGTTAATATCACTCCCTAGGACACACTTAACCACTTGATCGCCCCCCTAGTGTTTGACCTCTTCCCTGCCAGTGTCATTTACACAGTAATCAGTGCATTTTTATAGCACTGATCGCTGTATAAATGTCACTGGTCCCAAGATAGTGTAAAAAGTGTCCGATGTGTCCGCCGCAATGTCGCAGTCATGATAAAAATCGCAGATCACCGCCATTACTAATAAAAAAAATTAATAATAAAAATGCCATAAATGTATCTCCTATTTTGTAGACACTATAACTTTTGCGCAAACCAATCAATATACGCTTATTGCGATTTTTTTTACCAAAAATATGTAGAATACATATCAGCCTAAACTGAGAAAGAAATTTTTTTTTTTTAACTTTTTTTTTTGGGGGGGGGGGGGGATATTTATTATAGCAAATAGTAAAAAATATTGCTTTTTTTTTTTCAAAATTTGTGCTCTTTTTTTGTTTACAGAACAAAGAAAATCCCCTATGATAGACTTTAAAGGCACACCTAATTAAAATTGTTTATAGCACAAAAAATAAAAACTGCAGAGGTGATCAGATACCACCAAAAGAAAGCTCTATTTGAGGGAAAAAAGGACTTCAATTTTGTTTGAATGCAACGTCACATGACCGCGCAATTGTCAGTTAAAGTGATGCAGTGCCGTATCGCAAAAAGTGCTTTGGTCAGGAAGGGGGTAAATTCTTCCGAGGCTGAAGTGGTTAATGACCAGGCCATTTTTTGCGATACGGCACTGCGTCACTTTAACTGACAATTGTGTGGTCGTGCAACGTTGTACCCAGACAAAATTGATGTTCTTTTTTTCCAACAAATAGTTTTCTTTTGGTGGTATTTGATCACCTCTGCGGTTTTTATTTTTTGCGCTATAAATAAAAAAAGACTGACAATTTTGAAAAAAAAAAAAAAAAAAAAACAATATTTTTTACTTTTGCTTTTGCTATAATAATTATCCAAAAAAATGTAAGAAAAACAAATTTCTTCATCAGTTTAGACCAATATGTATTCTTCTACATATTTTTGGTAAAAAAAAAAATCGCAATAAGCATATATTGATTGATTTGCTCAAAATTTACAGCGTCTACAAAATAGGGGATAGATTTATTGCATTTTTATTATTATTATTTTTTTTACTAGTAATGAGGGTGACCAGCGATTTTTAGCAGGACTGTGACATTGAGAGATCGAACACTTTTGACAGCTTTTTTGGGACCAGTGACATTTATACAGCGATCAGTGCTATAAGAATGCACTGATTACTGTATAATTTACACTGGCAGGGAAGGGGTTAACACTAGGGGCGATCAAGGGGTTCAGTGTGTTCTAGGGAGGTGTTTCTAACTGTGGGGGGAGAGGACTGTGGGGGGAGTGTACAGAGAGATCGCTGTTCCTAATCACTAGGAACAGACGATCACACTTTACTCCCCTGACAGAATTGGGATCTGCTTTGTTTACACTGGCAGATCTCCGTTCTGCCTCTCTGTGATGCGATCGCGGGTGGCTGACGACATTGTGGCTGCCAGCCACGTGCATTGGCTCCGGGGCCGTGCACGCGCCCACTGTATCTATTACACAAAGCGATTCGCGCAATAGAGCCGCCCTCCCGCAGTATAACTGCGGCAGCTGGTCAGCAAGTGGTTAAAAAAGATGAGGATAATCTAATATCTAAAAAAACTAACAAATTAGAAGATGGCATTACTGACTACAAAAATGGGCAGGTGTTTGAGTGGAAACTTTCTTCCCAGGACCATCTGGGGAACATAATACAAAAAAAGCAAGGGACTATGGACAGCTCCACTAGGTCGTCAACTACCAAAAAGGATAAAAATAGAAACAATAAGAAGAACAACTCTGAGTTCAACAGTTCTAAACACGACTGCACTTTCAATTCTCATGTCCACTTGACGTATTCGCGGATAGACCATGTCTTCACGTCTGCTAGCTCCCTGCCATTCTGCACCTCCTCTAAGATATTAGAAATGCCCTGGTCTGATCATTCCCCAGTAGCAGTTAACCTTTCCTCACTGCACTGTCCTACAGCCAACTATACCTGGTGCATAAATGAGTCCCACCTCAGCAATCCGGCCACTTGTTTAGATATTGAAATTGCAATAAAAGGAATTTTTTACCCTGAATGACCCATCACATAATTCTTCAATGTGCACTTGGGCCGCTGAGAAAGCTACTATCAGAGGTATCCTGATTCAGACGGCTGCCAGGTATAGGAGACACTACGCTTTATTGAAACAAAAAGAGGATGATTTGGCTGTCCTACTCAAAGAGCACAAAAATAATCCCCATCTAGACCTACGGGATAGAATTGAGTCCGCTAGCCTGGAATTAAACGTCTGCCTTACTACAAAGGCAGCAAAACAACTGTGTTGGACTTTTTCCCAATCAGACAAACCAGGTAAACTTTTATCGACAAGACTGGGCCCCAGACACACCCCCCTCCGTGTCCCTAAGATCAAGAAATCTGACGGTTCCTTCACTCAATATCCTAAATCAGTTCTGCAGGAATTCCAAACTTTCTACAAAAAATTGTATACTGATGGCAAGGTCACAGGCCAGCAGGAGTTTGATGAGTTTGTTGAACACTTGCCCATCCCGACCTTACAAGATGAACATAGAGCCTTTCTAGATAAAGATATCACTGTGGAAGAGGTTCTGACTGCTATAAAACAGGCCCCAATGGGCAAAGCACTGGGCGCGGACAGGTTCACAACCTTATACTACAAAAAGTTCTCCACTCTACTGGCCCCCTCCCTAGCACGCTTTTTTACAGACAGGCGGTCCAGTAGACACTGATTGCAATACTACCTTCCTTCCAAGGTTACTATTCTATTTTTGACCTCTGCCTAATCAAAGTCCCCGTCGCCGCCATACGCCGCTTCCAATCTAAAATCCTCCACTACATCTGGGATACTAAGGGTCCTAGAATAGCTCGGGCTACAATGTCCGCTCCCGAAGACCTGGGGGGTGTGGGGGTGCCAGAGTTTCAAAAGTGCAATATAGCCGCACAGTTGGCCCAATTACTCCAAATTCACAGCCGTGACAATTGCCCTGAGTGGGTCCCACTGGAGTCTCAGACTTGAACTCCGCTAGCCTGAGACTTCCCCAATTCACTGTAAAGCTATTTTGAGTCTGACGCTCTCTCATTCCTTAAGCATCTGGGATATGAGTTGTAGAAGATGGTCCCTACGGTCTGCACACACCCCAGTGGACCTGCTTTTTGGCAATCCCCTGTTCCCCCCGGCCATACAACTGGATAGATTCAGTTGGTGGGTGAACAAGGCACTGTACCATACAGGCCACTACCTAGATCACCAAGAAATACGTCCCCCCTCAAGCTACATTGCGGAAAGATGGGTCTGACCTGGCAGAGTGCACCATATTTGAGAACAGGTGCATGCAGGATGCTGCTCACTGGGGGGGCATCTCCGTGTTCTACAAACAGTTCACCGTCCCTCTAACCAGACTATCATATCAGTTGGCATGGGAGAGGGATCTAGAAATAAGCCTTGAGGCAGAGGACTGGCGCAAATGGAGCACACAAATCCACAAAGGCATCCTCAATGTTGCCCTGATTGAGGCTGGATATAAAGTATATGCCAGGTGGTACCTGGTACCAGAGTGCCTCTCCAAGCCTTCTGCTTCAGGGGTTGTGGACAGGTGGGATCAACACTTCATATATGGTGGACATGCCCCAAGGTTCGTCGTTTCTGGATGAGGGTTCACTTCATATTTTCTAGGGATGCACCGAATGGGTTTTTTGGTGCCGAAACCGAAAATAAATCTTCCTTGATGCCATTACCGAAACAGCACCGAAACCGAAATAGGCTTTTTTTTTTATATATTACCCAAAAAAATTATTGGATATACAAAATTGTGTTACATTCGTATTCGTTATATTATTTATATTCAACTTAATCATTCATTTTATGAAGAAAAGAATACTACAATCCAGTAATGTCAAAAAGTATTTTAATAAAAAGTAACCCACATAAAATTGGACAGTGGACACAGAAGATTAAAATAAAATAAAATAAGACTGCAGTCAGGGCACATTGCACCACCATACCAAATAAAACAGGCATTAAAAAAAAAATAAATAATAATATTATAATATTAATAATAATTAATATTAATATAATAATAATATAAAAATGCCAAAGACTGACTTTTTTATATTTTATTAATTTCCAACTTACATCAGAACTAGTAATTCAGATGAGTGAGCGTGTGTGAGTGAGTGCTCCACCCCCCCCCCCCGGTTCCCAGGCTGATTCCACAACTAGCTGAGCTGCTGACCAGCTGATCATGACAACTCACAGACAAGTGGCATTACAGCCAGCGGGAAGGGGCCGGAGCTCAATGGACGCAAGGAAGCGCAGCGGAGCCAACACCACTGGTGGCATGGAAAGAATGGAGCGGGGGATCACGACGAAAAAACCCGATACCCAGGCAGCAGGAGACGGTCCCGCAGTGTACGGTAGGAGATCCCCTGCAGCAGGTAGGGGGAGGAAAGCCCCTGAACAAAGTTCTCCGGGTGGTGGACAGAGCCCTAGGAAGACTGGAGAGGAAGTGGGGGCCAGGGAACAGGGCCGCTTAAGTTTCGGAGTAGGAGCCCCATTAGCGAACACTGATAAACAGGATCCACTAACACAGGATCCAGGTGTATTGGAATATTTGGAGGCCCTACAATGTACAGAGACTGTATTGATGGCAAGAGGAGAGGCCCCAGCTTCTAATATAGGGCAAATAGCAATACAGGGCTCCCAAACATTAGCAGAAGCGGACCCCAGTCAGCGCTTGCTTGAGTGCAATCAGGCTTTAATGTTTAACCAGCTGAGCCCCAAAAATGGGGATAGGAGGCCTCAGGGACCGAATGGACAGAAGGAAGACTCGGAGAGGGACATCTGGGAACTATTGAGGGCCCTCCCCACAAAAAATGATATCCAACAACTAATCAGCGCGGTGGAACAGTCATGTTTGCAAGCTGTGGCAAGTTTAAAGGAGGACATTTGGGCTCTGGGACATAGAGTAGAGAAAGTGGAGAACGAACAAGAGGCCATAGTACATGCAATGGCGGACGTTCAAGACACTATTAAAAAGCATGAAGAGGTATTAAATTCTTACAAGGACCAGTTGGACGATTATGAAAATAGGGACAGAAGACAGAACATTTGTATAAAAGGATTGCTTGAATCAATCCCAACGTCGGAATTAGTTTCTATCACACAAAAAATTTTCAGACAGATTATGGGGGACCAGGCACCTGAAACCATAGAAATAGACCGGGTCTCATCCCACGTTACAAAGGCTGAGACATCAAGAGATGTCATTTGTAAAGTGCATAAATATGCAGTGAAAGAGAACATAATGAGGATGGCCCGTAGTAAGCCTATGATTCTGTTTGATGGTTTAAATATAGCATTGTATCCAGATATATCACGTCGGACTCTTTATCAGTGTCGGTCAGTCCGACCTCTGTTAGAAGCCCTACGTGCAGCGGAGATTAAATACCGGTGGAGGTACCCATTTAGTTTGACAGCCTCCAGGAATGGGAGAACGGCAATATTTCGAACTAAAGATGACCTAGAATCATTTGTGGGAAAATTGGACCTTCCTATGGTGCACTTTACAGACTGGAGAATAAATTTCTTAGGAGCGGTGTGAGCGGTGGCAAGAAGTGCCGGCAAAGGCCAATATGGGTATGGCTCAAAGAAGACTTTGATAGTTGATAAACGGACTAAGTAGAGGGGGGATCTGTATGGACTTAATAGAAATGAAGTTATGTGGTTTTTTTTTTTTTTTTTTTTTGTTTTTTTCGGTCATTTAGATCTAGTCACCAAGGAAGGGAATTGCAAGCAAATACCCGGGAGGAGGGGGGATTGAGGGTGCATGGTGGGAAATGGGGACCATTTTTTGGTCAATAGGCCAGTCCCGATTGAAGGGATTAGTTAACCTGCTAAAAGCAGGGAAGGGAGGTGACCGGTGCATAAGGGGTGTTTATCTGCACAGGCCCCCTCCCCGATTAGTAGATACACTCCAGGGGGGAGTTTTTTGGTGTGGAAGAGGATTATGTAAGGGTTTTTTTTTTATGGTATATATGAAGAGTCTTCCTTTTTTTTTTTTTTTTTTTTACTCTGTTTTTAATGTTGGGTGTTTTAGTGGTAATTGGGTAGGTAGGATCAGCGGCGAGAAAGCCAGAGAAAGCAAGGTCATGGGGAAAGTATCAAGGGATCTTGATACTTGATGAAAGGTATCAACTTTCCCAATCTTTTGGGCAAGAAGTCTCCAAATGGCAGCAACTACTGGAGACTTCTTGCCCAAAAGACTGGGAAAGTTGGGACGGCTACACTGACCTGGGAGACCACCACAGGTGGCTAGAGGGTCCAGGAGGGTGGAGAAAGTCTGCTGGAAGAAGGAGCTGGAGAACACTCTTTGGAGGCCAGGAGCTGGCCTGTGCAGCGAGCCATACTGTATTACACTATTTGGGACCTTCCTTCTTGTCATTTCCGTGCCCCCCTAACATCTGAGGGAACTATGCCCTGGGACTAGGACCTTGAGGATAGCTGAGGAATCCTAAGGATGGTACTCCCAATACTGGTCATATGCGTTTACCCTATTACCTTAAGGTAAGGGGCCATTATCTACCAGTGTGTGTGTGAACAACAGTGCGAAGAGGCGCACATAGTGCGAAGAGGCGCACTATGTTTTCATCTGAGCACTGCACTGCAACTGATGCATGTTAGGAAGCTGGTGTCACTTTATGAAGGAAGATTTTATACGCTAAAGCACTTTGATTGATTGGACATTTTCCTTTGCTGCATTATGTTTATTCACTGCTGCACATAGTCACTTTGTGTGTTGCATGTATGCCACACGTTGCAACCCACCCTTATATTGTATTTTTTGTATTTTTTGCACTTTATTAGGAGTTGGCACTCCCACATTTGCTGCTATCACTTTGTTTATTTTATAGTGATTTGTTGGTATGTAGAGTCACTGATATTCATTAATTATTTCACACTCTATGAGTGCACTTGTAACATGTTCTTTCCATTTTTTGAGTGATTAGTTTTTCACGGTTTAGTGAGCAATCGTTTTATTTTAGAGACTTTCTATTACACTTCAGTGTACTCTATTAGATCTAATAGAATACATCTTTATTATTATTTTTATTTTTTGCTAAGGATTAGCGCAGCACCACTTATTCCAACTACTTACTTACCCATAGGGTCTGGTTGTACCCTATTCGGTGCAGGCAGCTTTTCCCATCAGCTCTGTTCTTTACACACATAATAGCGCAGGAATAATTATATATACACAAGACTCTAGACATGTTCATAGTCTATTAGTTCAGAGTAAGAAGGTGGTTGAAACAAAAGCCATAGCTGCAGAATTTGGTAGATTTTACGAGGCGTTATATAATATTCCCAAGACAGACACACCGCTAGTAGGGGACAGAGAGAGATATGGTAGGAAAGAGATATGGGATTATATTAAAGAAGTATCAATGCCCACGCTATCTAAAACAATTATAGATGAAATTGAACGACCAATTACAGTAGAGGAGTTGAGTAGGGTGATAGCAACCTTGCCTTTAGGAAAGAGCCCAGGGCCGGATGGGCTGACAAATTTATACTATAAAAAATTTCTTCCAGTATTAGTAGTACCACACTGTAATTATTTCAATTCAATTAATGCATCTAACCCACTACTGCTAGAAGCCCTTTTGGGGTATATAACGGTATTGCCAAAAGGGGGGAAAGACCCCCAAATTTGTGCAAACTGCAGGCCTATCTCCCTACTCAATTCGGACACCAAACTGTTAGCAAAGATCTTGGCCTTGAGGCTTCAAGAGCACATTGGGGATTTAGTTCATCTGGACCAGACGGGATTCATGAGGGGACGTGAGGCGAGGGATAATACTATCCGTGCACGCCACGTTCTCCATTGGATGCGGTCTGGCCCAGATAGGGCCCCAGGGATGATGCTGTCAATGGACGCCGAAAAGGCGTTTGACAGGTGAATTGGGGCTTTATGAGAGAAGTATTGAGGGGGATATGCCTGGGGGAACGAATGATGGGATGGATAATGTCTCTGTATGCAGAACCATGAGCAAGGATGAAGGTAAACGGCAAACTGTCAGATTGTTTCAATATACAAAACGTCACGAGGCAAGGGTGCCCATTATCCCCTTTAATATTTGTGATAACATTGGAGCCATTCCTATATAAAATCAGGAATAACAGAGAGATAACTGGGAAGTGTATTGGCCCTGTGGAACATAAGGTAGCGCATATGCGGATGATCTTCTCTTTTTTCTCTCTGCTCCACAGCTGCACTCATGGTGGAAGTACAAAAATTTGGTATTCTATCTAATTTTAAAATTAATTTTGAGAAGTTGATTATCCTTCCCAGTCATGTTCCAGCAGCATTGGAAAGGACACTGCGACATACATACCCATTTGTCTGGAACAGAGAGTCTTTGCTGTATTTGGGGGTACACATCAGTGCAGACCAGAAACTGTTGTATGAACTTAATTATGGCTTATTACTGACAGAGATAACAGAAGATCTAAAAAAATTGAAGGGCCAATATTTAACTTGGTTCGGGAGAATTAGTGCCATAAAAATGAGTATATTACCCAGATTAATTTATACACTGTATACTGTACCAATTAAGATACCAGAGATCTTTTTCAGACAAATACATAGGTTGTTTGTGGTCTTTGTATGATGGCTCCCTATAATGATGGAAAACTGAGTTTCTACAAGAATGTTTGATGCTACATTCAAGTATAGATATGCTCCACCCACCTAAAAATGGTAGAATGAATAAAATAAAATAAATGTGGATTGTGTGTTTGTGTCACTAAGTGTGTATCCTTTAACACAAAAAAGGAGTGACTTATATATGTATACTACACCTTAAAAATGAATAAATAAAATAAAATGTGCCTCCCCTAGTATAGACAAGGTGTATAATGTGTGTGTCACTATGTAGGAAATACAATAACGAAGCACCTGGTGTAACCACATCAATCAGGACAGGTCCTGCAATAATGCACCAACACTGGAAAATGGAGATATCTCCACAGGAAATAAAGTGACAACCATAAGCCAAATATGTATAACAAACGATAGAAGTCCAAACCACATATGAGATTCCACAATTGTGAAAGTGAAGTGATAAATTGACAAAGAGTGCAAAACAGCAAGTATGATAGCACAAAAGTGATACAAGTGGTCAAAAAATAAAATCAAAAATAAACCTCCAAAAATGGCATAATGTTCATTACAGAAAAATAATCATATAAAAAAATGATCATGCAAAAAATGCACCAAAAAAATTGTGTCCAAAAAAGATAGATATATATGTATATATAAATGTTCATAGACATCTAAGGTGACTCTTGTGCTCCACACAGCATCCAGTGATATCTGTGATCCCCCTCAAGGGTCCCCACTCACCAGCTCTTGGCACCCCCACGGGGGTAGAAAGCGTGTAGTATAAAGGTGGATGAGTTCCTATCCCGGATGGGACGTAACCCCCGATCCTGTATTCAGCACCCCTGTATCCAGGAGATGATTGATCAGCTGTCAGTAGTCACATACTCCAGACACCATGTGTGCCTCCAAGATGGGATGAGCTCTCTGTGTGTGCTGCTAGACAGGGAGCCTACACACGATTGGAGTGAGCGCTGCAGATGCCGACCTGTGCGGAGCCCTCCGTGTTTTCATCCGGGATAGGAACTCATCCACCTTTATACTACACGCTTTCTACCACCCCATGGGGGTGCCAGGAGCTGGTGAGTGGGGACCCTTGAGGGGGATCACAGATATCACTGGATGTTGTGTGGAGCACAAGAGTCACCTTAGATGTCTATGAACATTTATATATACATATATATCTATAGTTTTTGGACACAATTCTTTTGGTGCATGTTGTGCATGATCATTTTTTTATATGATTATTTTTCTGTAAAGAACATTATGCCATTTTTGGAGGTTTATTTTTGATTTTATTTTTTGACCACTTGTATCACTTTTGTGCTATCATACTTGCTGTTTTGCACTCTTTGTCAATTTAGCACTTCACTTTCACAATTGTGGAATCTCATATGTGGTTTGGACTTCCATCGTTTGTTATATATATTTGGCTTATGGTTGTCACTTTATTTCCTGCGGAGATATCTCCATTTTCCAGTGTTGGTGCATTATTGTAGGACCTGTCCTGATTGATGTGGTTGCACCAGGTGCTTCGTTATTGTATTTCCTACATAGTGACACACACATTATACACCTTGTCTATACTAGGGGAGGCACATTTTATTTTAATTATTCATTTTTAAAGTGTAGTATACATATATAAGTCACTCCTTTTTTGTGTTAAAGGATACACACTTAGTGACACAAACACACAATCCACATTTATTTTATTTTATTCATTCTACCATTTTTAGGTGGGTGGAGCATATCTATACTTGAATGTAGCATCAAACATTCTTGTAGAAACTCAGTTTTCCATCATTATAGGGAGCGCCAACTTTCCCTTTAACTATTACCTGATATAATGAAGTATGGATTGTTGTATTTATAAATTGGAAATAAAAAATTTTGATTAAAAAAAAAAAAGAACTAGTAATTCAGTTCTCTCTCCCTAAGGTGTCAGCGGCTGGATGTGCGATAAGTGTATGTATGTAGCTGCGGGTTACATACATAGTCATACAGTAGACCGCACTAGTCTACAGCAGCGGTGCTCAGCCAATCACAGCAAGCAATGTAGACTAGTCTGTGTTTATGGAAGTCTCCATCCATACCCGGAACACAGTGTGGTATAGTGTATATAGTACTGTATGTAGACAGCCACAGATACAGAACATACAGTTTTGCACATGCAGCGGGCTGACAGCTTAGGGAGAGAGCTGAGAGACAATGACATAGTTTGGCCCAACAACAGAAGAACTTCAACAAACTATGTATAAGTAAGTACTTCAAAGAACAACTCTCTCAACTAACCATAACAGAAATATGGCAGAAGGCCGTTATTCTGTTTCACAGTTTCTGTAAATATAACATAGTACAGTGCTATACTATAATAAAATTTTTATTTTATTATTTTCTTTCAAATTAAATGGGAACTAGTAGTTTTTTTCCCCAAGTTCTCTCCCTAAGGTGTCAGCGGGTGGATGTGCGATATAAAAGTGTATGTATGTAGCTGCGGGTTAGATACATACTAGTCATTACAGTTAGAGGTCGACCGATATGGGTTTTTCTCTGGCCGATGCCGATATTTAGAAATCGCGATGGCCGATGGGCGATATAAGATGCCGATTTTTTTTTTTTCTTTTTTCCCTTCATCTCATAAAATCTAACAGTTAGACCCCTTTCACACTGGGTGTTTTTCAGGCACTTTTGGGCAAAAAATAGCACCTGTAAAGTGCCTGTAAAATGGCTCCCCTGCAGTCTCAGTGTGATATCCCAAGTGCTTTCACACTGAGGCGATGCGCTGGCAGGATGTTAAAAAAAAAGTCCTGCAAGCGGCATCTTTGGAGCAGTGTATACCGCTCCTCCACCACTCCTGCCCATTGAAATGGATGTGCACTGCTGCCGAAGCGCCTGCAAAGCGTTTCGGCAGCAGCGCTTCAAGGGCGCATTTAACCCCTTCCTCAGCCGCTAGCTGGGTTATAAGCGCCCCGCTAGCAGCCGAATAGCAGCGCTAAAATGACGGTAAAGCGCCGCTAAAACTAACAGCGTTTTACCGTCAACGCATGCCCGCTCCAGTGTGAAAGCAGCCTTAAGTAATACTGAAAATTTATTACATTTAAACATTTATTAAACAAAACAAACCTCCAATCAGTTCACTTGTATGTATAATTTAGATTAAAAAAAAAAAAAATAACGATATCTTAAATATTAAATACACAAAAACAGGTAATCAAAACTTTTGGATGAAAAAAAATGGGCTAACTTTACTGCTTTTTTTTTATTATTATTTCATTAGTGTATTTTTTAAAAAAAAATTGCGTTTGAAAGACCGCTGCGCAAATACCGTGTGACATAAAATATTGCAACAACCGCTATTTTATTCCCTAGGGTCTCTGCTAAAAAAATATATATATATAATGTTTGGGGGTTCTAAGTGATTTTCTAGCAGAAAATACAGGATTTTTACTTGTAAGCAACAAGTGTCAGAAAAGATTTAGTCTTTAAATGGTTAAACTGAGAACTTCTACACACAGAGTTAAGCTCATTGATAAAAGAACCTGAAAAGATACAATGTTTCTTCTTATCAAATTTGGCAGGCTGCCCAGGGAGGAGAGAATCCTCTCCACAGATAACTTTCAGGCAACTTGCATTGACTTCTATTACAGAAGTCATTTGCAAGTCCCGCTGAAGTTATAATCGGCTTTTTTTATCAGCACAATCGGCCGATGCCGATTAAGTAAAAAAAGCCAAATATCGGCCGACCTCTAATTACAGTAGACCGCACTGTGTTCTGTCCCCGGGTATGGGCGGAGACATCCTGGAACACAGACTAGTCTACAGCAGTGGTGCTCAGCCAATCACAGCAAGCAATGTAGACTAGTCTGTGTTTATGGAAGTGACATACCCCCATACCCGGAACACAGTGCGCTATAGTACTGTAGTATGTAGACTCCCACAGATACAGAACATACAGTTTTGCATTTGCACATGCAGCGGGCTGCCAGCTTAGGGAGAGACATAGTTTAGCCCAACAGCAACAAACTATGGTACAGTAGTTCAAAAGCTGGCGTTCTCTCTAAAATTGAAGTGCAAAAAACTGTAGAAGAACTACAATGAACAACCAACAAATGGCACAACTAGACAATTGGAACATACTAGGTAGTCAGTCATACTATGTTGTATGTTCCAATTGTCCAATAGCACAGTCCAATACCAATTCATTTACTATGTTCAACATGGTAAATGAATTGGTCTATGCTACTGATTTCTAAATCTATTTCAGTAAAAGTGGCAGCTTTCACTTTAAGAACAAAAGCTGTTCAGCTTTCTCACAGGAGAGACAGTTTCTCTTCTCATCAAGAATATGAGATGCTAGACTGAATAGTCTCTCACTCTCTGTACTGGTGCTTGGGGCAGATAAATATCTGCGTGCAAGCAAGGGAAAACGTTCTTCATTGATGCGCCAGTACTCAAGGGGATTGTCGCTTCTGGCAATAGGCTGTTCAGCTAAATAAATGTCCAGCTGTTGGGTAGCTGCACTTGTTGTGGCACCACTATGGATTGGGGTGCATTCATGTAAAATTTCTTCAAACATATCAGATATGTAGGGAGTGTGTTCCTCTTCACTTGTATGTGATCTAACAAACTCATGTGCATTAAGTAGGATGTTTTGCAATTGAAATTTGTCATCTATCCACTGAGCTGTCAGGCTAAGCATGCTCGTTGGACTGACGTCTGAACTCCAAATGTCGGTAGTAAAACTGGTTGCTATGATGTCGGTAGTCATGAGCTCATAAACGTGTTTGAACACTGCAAAACAATTCAGGTAGACAGGTATCTGCAAAGTAGCGTCTGCTTGGCAGTGAGTAACGCGGCTCAATATGTTGCATGAGCCTACGGAATCCAACGTCCTTCACAACAGAGAATGGCTGGTCGTCTAATGCAATAAATTCCATAATTTTATCTGTAATGACACGAGCTTTGGGACTGTCACTTGTAAATTTTTTAACCTTTTCAAAGACTGTGGCCACAGATGGTGTTAAGCCTGAGGCACTTTTTGAAAGTGGCGCTGTTTTCTTATAATCTGCATGCTGAACTGGATGACGTGTTTTCAGGTGGTGTATCAAACCTTGCAATTGCATGCTATTTTATTTTTTTGAGCTATTCTGTAGTATACTATAAACTTGTGCTTGTTGCTATTGAATTTGACACTTTGTCAGCGTAGTATACTAGTATTATAAGTTATACTAAATAACTATATTATATTTATTGCATACTGTCATGTCATGTTTAAAAAATTCATGCGCTTGCTGTCATGTGTAGCATAACTATACTCAATGACAACAAGCGCATACATTTTTATAGCTACAGAATCGCTCAAAAAATAAATAGCATGCAATTGCAATCCATTCCATTCCATTTCAAATCAAATCATATTTAATCAGTTCAATTATGTAAAATCTTTTTGCTACAAGTCAAATCTACTGCAGTGCAGACAGACAGAAATTTTAAATACTAGTATTGCAAGAGTGCTGGCTTGTTGTTTAACAAAGGCCAAGTAGTAAGTAATACATGTTGTTTGACTGCTATAGACAGAAAGATCATCATTTCAGTTTCAGTACTATAATAAAATAAAATAATACTACTAGTTGGTAGGGATGAGCCGAACACCCCCCTGTTCGGTTCGCACCAGAACATGCGAACAGGAAAAATGTTCGTTCGAACACGCGAACACCGTTAAAGTCTATGGGACACGAACATGAATAATCAAAAGTGCTAATTTTAAAGGCTAATATGCAAGTTATTGTCATAAAAAGTGTTTTTAAAAAGTGTCCCGTGCGTCAGAGGGGGGCGGGGTCACCGGGTGGCCCCGCCCCCCGTTATTTAAGAACTGTCAGACGAGGAGCGCCGTCACACAGCGGGAGCCTCCCTCCATGCCAGCATGGATGCGGAGCGGCCTGGAGAAGAAAATGAAGAAGAGAAGAAGAGAAGAAAAGAAGAAAAGAAGAAGAGAAGAGCGGGAGCCTCCCCCCCATGCCATGGGTGCGGAGCGGCCCGAGGAGAAGAAGATAGAAGACGCCGCGGAGGAGATGCTGGACGAGAATGCCGGAGGAAGAACCAGAAGAGCCAGAAGAACCAGAAGATGAAGGAAGATAGAAGAAAGAAGAAGTATTTAAATAAAGGAATTGTCAAAAACTGTCTCTTGTCATTTTTAACATTTTTGACAGTTTTTTAGTGAAATGGTAGGGGTAAGTACCCCCTTACCATTTCACACAGGGGGGGGCGGGATCTGGGGGTCCCCTTGTTAAAGGGGGCTTCCAGATTCCGATAAGCCCCCTGCCAGCAGACCCCCACAACCACTGGCCAGGGTTGTGGGGATGAGGCCCTTGTCCTCATCAACATGGGGACAAGGTGTTTTGGGGGGCTACCCCAAAGCACCCTCCCAATGTTGAGGGCATGTGGCCTGGTACGGTTCAGGAGGGGGGGCCGCACTCTCGTCCCCCCCTCTTTTCCTGCGGCCTGCCAGGTTGCGTGCTCGGATAAGGGTCTGGTATGGATTTATGGGGGGACCCCACGCCGCTTTTTTTTTTTTTTTTTGGCGCGGGGTTCCCCTTAAAATCCATACCAGCAGGTCTGGTATGGAATTTAGGGGGAACCCCACGTCATTTTTTTTTTAAATTTTGGCCGGGGTTCCCCTTAATATCCATATCAGACCTGAAGGGCCTGGTATGGAATTTAGGGGGACTCTTACGTCATTTTTTTTTTTTAATTTTGGTTCGGGGTTCCCCTTTGGGGAATTCCCATGCCGTTTTTTATCAATGAACTTCTATGTGTATTGTCGGCAATGCAATAGCCGCGGGTAGTTTTAAATGAGTTTTTTCCTTCAAAATGTCATTTTGCTGTCAGACTGTTCTAAACACAGGAAACATGCGCCCCTTTACAGGCATACTATAGACACCCCCCAGGTACGAAACTTAAAGGGATATTACACTTTTATTGTTTGACTTTAAGCATTATTAAAATCACTGCTCCTGAAAAAAACGGCCGTTTTTAAAACTTTTTTTTGCATTGATCCATGTCCCCTGGGGCAGGACCCAGGTCCCCAAACACTTTGTAGGGTAGTAACTTGCATATTAGCCTTTAAAATTAGCACTTTTGATTTCTCCCATAGACTTTTAAAGGGTGTTCCGCGGCATTCGAATTTGCCGCGAACACCCCAAATTGTTCGCTGTTCGGCGAACTTGCGAACAGCCAATGTTCGAGTCGAACATGAGTTCGACTCGAACTCGAAGCTCATCCCTATTAGTTGGATTGTTTCTGTCAGTTTAAATAAGGCAAAATGCTCACCGGCGAATAGTAGTAATGGTAGCCATGCAGGAGGGACAGTGCCCACTCTTGTACTTGAGTATGCTATAAGCAGCCCCCTCTATGAAGCCGTTTCTCAGGTCCCAGCAGCGTCTCTCGGTTTCCAGCAGCGTCTCTCAAGCACGAGGAGCGTCCGTGGGGAAGATGCCAGCGTCTCAGCAGGGAACATGCAGGGAACGTGCTTATGAGTGCGGTGTCTTAACCACGAGGAACGTGCACGCCGCCCACCGCTACTGCGCATGCGTGATTTTCTGGGCCATTATCGGCAAGAATTCTCTTTCAGCATTTTGCCGAAAAGGCCATTTTCGGACGATATGTTTTGGTGGCCGAAAGTTTGGTGCATCCCTAATATTTTCAATAGTCAATATTGTTAAAGACACTTGTGTCGCCCTCCTGAACAAAATCCTAAATCAGTTCTGCAGGAATTCCAAACTTTCTACAAAAAATTGTATACTGATGGCAAGGTCACAGGCCAGCAGGAGTTTGATGAGTTTGTCGAACACTTGCCCATCCCGACCTCACAAGATGAACATAGAGCCTTTCTAGATAAAGATATTACTGTGGAAGAGGTTCTGGCTGCTGTAAAACAGGCCCCAATGGGCAAAGCACCGGGCACGGACAGGTTCACAACCCTATACTACAAAAAGTTCTCCACTCTACTGGCCCCCTCCCTAGCATGCTTTTTTACAGACAGGCGGTCCAATAGACACTGATTGCAACAGAGCCTTCATCACTCTTATTCCCAAACCCCACAAAGATCACAGTGATGTAAGCCAACTACCGTCCCATATCCTTAATTAATACGGATCTGGAGCTATTCACGAAAATCTTGGCAAACAGGATGTTGAAGTTTTGGCTGACTACATTCTCTCTGATCAGATGGGCTTCCTGCCATACAGACAGGCTGCTGATCAGGTCAGGAGAGAGATTGACCTTGTATCCTTATTACACTCATCATGGGATGGTGGACCACATAGAAAGGGGATGTTGTTATCTATTGATATCCACAAAGCATTGTATTCGCTTTCACGGCCCTTCCTCTTTCGAGTGTTGGCTAGGTGGAATTTCGGTCCTACGTTTTTGGCCTTGATGCATTCACTATATAGCTCACCCTCGGCACATATACTTTTAAGGGATCATAGGTCGGACTCGATACCCATCTTGTCGGGCACTCTACGGGGATGCCCATTATCTCCTATACTATTTGTGATAGCCAGTGAAACCCTGGCGATAGCGATTCGCCACCACCCTGACATTTTATGCCGTGTACACACAACTGGACTTTCTGTCAGAGTAGACTCCGATGGTCTTTCCGACGGAGTTTCGCTGAAACGGACTTGCCTACACACGATCACACCAAAGTCCGTTCGTTTAGAATGCAATGACGTATGACGGGACTGAAAGAGGAAGTTCAATAGCTGCCCTTGTGCTGTTTTTGGTCCGTCGGACTAGCATACAGACGAACGGTTTTCCCGATAGGAATTGAGTACATCGGAAAGATTTGAAACATTTCTATTTCTAGGTCCATCAGAATTTTAGAAAGAAAAAGTCCGATGAACCCCACACACGATTGGAATGTCCGACGGAATCATTCCGTCGGACCTTTTCCGCCGGAAAGTCCGGTCTTGTGTACGCGACATAAGGAATAGAAAGCGGGGAAAAGTCATAAGTGCGCTTTATTTGCAGACGATCTTCTGCTGTTTATCACGTCCCCCCCATACCTCATTACCAAATCTTCTGTCCCTATTAAACTGATTCAGAAAAATTTCCGGCCTTTTAGTCAATCTAGTCAACCATGATAAATCAGAGGCGCTGAATGTCAATTTACCAACTTCAACACTTCAGAGTAAAAAATCTCAATTCCCCTTTTCGTGGCAACAGTCGTCCCTCTCTTATTTGGATATCCAACTGACTTCTGATGTGACCTCACTATACAAAGCCAATCACCCACTCTTGTTTGCTCGTTTATTGGAAAACGTGAGGGCATGGTCTGATGCAAATCTGTCTTGGATGGGAAGAAACGCATCAGTTAAAATGACAGTCCTTCCAAGGTTACTATTCTATTTTTGACCTCTGCCTATCCAAGTCCCCGTCCCCGCCATACGCCACTTCCAATCCAAAATCCTCCACTACATCTGGGGTACTAAGGGTCCTAGAATAGCTCGGGCTACAATGTACATTCCCAAAGATCTGGGGGGTGTGGGGGTGCCAGAGTTTCGAAAGTGCAATATAGCCGCACAGTTGGCCCAATTACTCCAAATTCACAGCCATCACAATTGCCCTGAGTGGGTCCCACTGGAGTCTCAGGCTTGAACTCCGCTAGCCTGAGACTTCCCCAAATCACTGTAAAGCTATTTTGAGTCCGACGCTCTCTCATTCCTTAAGCATCTGGGATATGAGTTGTAGAAGATGGTCCCTACGGTCTGCACACACCCCAGTGGACCTGCTTTTTGGCAATCCCCTGTTCCCCCCCGGGTATACAACTGGATAGATTCAGTTGGTGGGTGAACAAGGCACTGTACCATACAGGCGATTACCTAGATCACCAAGGAATACGTCCCCCCTCACGCTACATTGCGGAAAGATGGGTCTGACCTGGCAGAGTGCGCCATGTTTGAGAACAGGTGCATGCAGGATGCTGCTCACTGGGGGGGCATATCCGTGCTCTACAAACAGTTCACCGTCCCTCTAACCAGACTATCATATCAGTTGGCATGGGAGAGGGATCTGGAAATAAGCCTTGAGGCAGAGGACTGGCGCAAATGGAGCACACAAATCCACAAAGGCATCCTCAATCTTGCCCTGATTGAGGCAGGATATAAAGTATATGCCAGGTAGTACCTGGTACCAGAGTGCCTCTCCAAAATGTTTTCAGGAACCTCGGCCTTCTGCTTCAGGGGTTGTGGACAGGTGGGATCACCACTTCATATATGGTGGACATGCCCCAAGGTTCGTCGTTTCTGGATGAGGGTTCATTCATTCATATTATGCTCTCCTGAACAAACCAATGGAAAATATCCCTAGACATACTCAGACGTTAATATATTATATATTCTTGGCGGCAAAAATTGCCATTGCGTCAGCTTGGAAAAGCCCTATTATAGAAATAGCATTGATGAAACGCAAACTAACTTGGATCATGTTGAACAAAAAAATAGTGAGCGTTCTGCATGACAAACAACCTTTTTTTTTTCAAAAAAATGTCCCCCTGGTTTACATACCTACAGGCCCCTGCTACATAAAGCTGTTTACTCAGACGACCGACCAGAGGTTCCCGGATGGACTCACGTTTCTTTCTTCTCTCTCTCCTTCTCTTCTACTATATCTTTATTTCATGCTTACCTCTGGCATTGTGCTTCTATGATTTTCTGACTTCTCTTCAGTTAACCCCGACACTCCTGAGTATATTGTTGGGAATAGGGTTCCCTATAGGGGACAGTTATGTCAAGCTATTGCTGAAAGAATCTTACCTAATACGTAACTATGCCACCTGGACTAATTTGCCATGGTCCTACCTTAGCAATGATGTATAACAGGGACCAAGTTGTCTCACATGCACACAACGCACTGGGTGGCTGATAGAACGATTGCACCGTAGAGTACAGGTAGATTCAACGTTCGGCCAGTATCTCAGCATTGGTTACTGTCCTGCCTCACATTCTAGTTAAAATATATTGGGGGGGGCACATAACAGACCTTACCTGCATGTGGGGTCTTCACTTGTCTGCATTAAGCCCCACACTTGTTTGTTTGGCTGTTTGCTCCCTTGTTTATCTGATACTCGTGGAGCAAGCAAGGATTGTTCGCTGTCGTAACAACTGTTCTTTATTGTTTTACCAAAACAATTAATAAAAACCATTGAAATAAAAAAAAATTTGGATGGACTATTTTCTTGGACAGGAATATCCTGAAGTAAGGTTGCTACATATAAATATGTAGATATGCATCTATTAGGTCTATTGATGCTATTTGTCCTCAATCTCAGAAGTTTATAAGGCTGCTATTGAGGATGGAGGATCAAGTACTACATATGCAAATCAGGTCTATAAATCCAGAAGTGTTCGATGATTACCAGAGAGTGGGGACAGCCTCAAGCAGACCTCTTTGCGACCCAGGAAAATGTGAAGATTCCTCAAGGTTTCAGACAGTTCTCTGGTGCATCCCTGGGAATTTAGACTTCGTTACACCTTCCCTTCTTTACGATTAATACTGCAGGTCCTGAGGAAAGTTTGTATGGAGAATATATCAGTCATCCTTTTAGCCCCTTTGTGGCCCAAGAGAGCATGTTTTTCCATGCTTCTTTAGCTAGCAGTCAAACCTTTTTTGCATCTTCCAATCACACAGGACTTGCTGCTACAGGAATTGTTACATTACCTGGAGGTAGCCGGGTTAATCCTCACAGCCTGGTTTTTGAAAAGCAGCTAGCGTCAACTCTTCTGGCAAGTCAAGAGAGAGTGACTAGAGCAATTTATACTAAAGTATGGAAGGCATTCAATTCTTGGTGCAGGGCCTCTAATTTAATCCTGCAGGATTCCTCTCCCATGCTGGAATTTTTATAAGAGGGTGCAGACAAGAGTCTGGCTTTCAGTACCCTCAAGGTACAGGTGGATGCATTGGGAGTGTTTCTGTAAAGGTCTATTTCTTTGGAACTTTTGGTCATAAAAATTTTTTTTTAAAGCTTTTACTCGGTCCAGACCTGCACCAGTTAAAGTTTTTGCAAAGTGGGATTTGTCACTAGTCCTGCAGGCTCTAACAAAATAAGCATTTGAGCCATTGGATTCAGCACCTATCAAGTTCATTACCCTGAAGACGATTTTTCTAATAGCAGTAAATTCTGCACGTAGAGTCAGTGAGCTCCATGCCCTGTCTATAAAAGAACCATTTTTGTCTATCTTCCCAGATAGGATTGTTCTAAAAACAGATACATGATTTCTTCTGAAAGTTGCTTTGGTTTATAGGTATTCTCAGAATATTCTATTTCTGACTTTTTGCTACAACCTGTCGGGGGGGGGGGGGGGGGGGGGTTGGGGGGGTAGAAAAGAATTTCCATTTTTTAGATGTAAGAAGAGCAGTATTGCATTACCTGGAAGTAACCAAAGACTTTATTTGTTTTATATGTTGGCAACAAAAAGGGCCAGACAACCGCTAGGGGAAGAATCGTCAGGTGGTTAAAGATTGCAATGTCGGAAGGCTATACCCAGATGAACTTAGTCCATCTGGTAGGGATTCGTGCTCACTCCAGTAGAGCTCTTGCAGCCAGTTGGGCAGAAAGAGCTAGAGCCACCCCTAAACAAGTTTGTAAGGCGGCTACAAATTTATTTACCCTCTCAAGTGCTGTCCTGAAAAATGTTTTGAGAAAATTCAAGTTAGACTTACCGGTAACTTGTTTTCCAGTAGTCTTTTAGGACAGCAACAACCTACCCTAATGCTGTATTTTACTATGTTGTGGTTATGTGTTTAATCCTGGGCCAGAGGTACTCTACTACAACTGAAGGAACATGAGGAGAGGCTTCAGTTTAAGAATTTGATGAAGAGGCATTTCCTGTCTAACTTGAATTCTTTTCTTACCACTGTACCTATTGCAATCTGCACATACCGTATATCAAACATTTTTTTTACCCACAAATATCTAGTGTTTTCTGATTCTAAATGGGCAGAAACTCAGTGGCCCTTTTCTGGTGGTTCCAGGTATATTTAGCAGTCTGTGAACAGTATATTCAACATAATAATTTTAAGAATCTGTATCTGAACCCCATCCATTATAGGATTACTGTATTTTTTCCAATCGCAAAGGTTCATAGTGATTCTAAAGGCTGATTCTTAATGCATTCTCTGTAGCCCAACCCCCCGACTCCCCCTCATTCCTACTTGAACCCGATCTAGATCCAGCACTGTTTAAGAGTAGGGATGAGCTTCAAGTTCGAGACGAACAGCAAATTTTATGGGGCGTTCGCGGCAAATTAGAGCACCCCATAATGCACTGCAAGACCGCAGTGCATCGCTGTATGATGATTGGCCAAAACATACACTTGACCTGCATGCTTTGGCCAATCACAGCACGCTCCTCAGAGAGGGCCATAATTGGCCAAAGGCAGGGTGCCTTTGGCCAATCATGGCTCAGGGGAACTAAGTCCACGCCCCACACTATATAAGGGTGCTTACACAGCGCCAGTATAGTGTGTTATAGTGGACGGAAATAGAGAGATTGAGATAGATTAGGCAGGTTAGTTAGTGGCAGTGTATTTGATATATATATATATATACAGTCAGACTAGTATGTGTGTGTGTATCTATATATATATATATATATATATATATATATATATATAGATACACACACACACACATACTCTGCATTGAGCGTAGCCTATATATACAGTGTAAACTCTATATTCAGTCAGTACAGGCAGTGTGTATATATATATATATATATGTGTGTGTGTATATATTCAATCAGTACTGGCAGTGCAATTGATATATTCAGTCTGCATTCTGCATAGCCTATATATACAGTGCATTCGGCAGTGTACAGTAGATAATACAGTGCAGGCGGTGTACACAGTATATAATACAGTGTAGTGCCATCGTGTCCGGAAGGCCTCCAAGGAGAGGCAGATGCTCACAGGCCACTAAAAGAGGGCAAGCAGCCTCTGAAATAATATTTAACAGCAGGGACCGTTCCTGCAACCAGCAAGAGTAACTGAGGAGTTACAATGTTCTGGCACCACCAACACCTAAGGCCCAATGTTTATGCCCCTGTTTAACAGGGGCATGTAATTAACATTTTTGAAATAATATTTAACAGCAGGGACCATTCCTGCACCCAAAAAGAGTAACTGTGAGGGGTTTCCGTGTTCTGCCACCACCAACACCTAAGGTCCAATTTTTCAGCAAAGTATATAGTGCAGTCTGTATAGTATATAAACTGCAGTTCATAGTATATAGTGCCTTCGGTGTAGTATATATAATACAGTAGAGTATATAGTGCACTGTACAATATATAATATAGTGTATAGTGGAGTTCACCTTAATATCCATACCAGACCTGAAGGGCGTAGTATGGACAGGGGGGGGACACACTTTGTTTTTTTAAATGATTTTTTATGTATATTGCCGGGATCTGGCAATACATTACAGCTGTGAGCAATTTTAAATGACATTTTTTCCTTTAGAAATGTCATTTTGCTGCAGTACTTTTCTAAACATGGAAAAAATTAGCTACTTTACAGGCAGACTAAGGGGACCCCCCAGGCACGATATTTAAAGAAATATTTCACTTTTATTGTTTCACTTTAAGCAATCTTAAAATCACTGCTCCTGAAAAAACGGCTGTTTTAAAAACTTTTTTTGCATTGATATATGTCCCCTGGGGCCGTACCTGGGTCTCCAAACACTTTTTATGGCAATAACATGAATATAAGCATTTAAAATGAGCACTTTTGATTTTTCACGTTCGTGTCCCATAGTCTTTAACGGTGTTCGCATGTTCGCACAAATTTTTTGTCTGTTCACAAGTTCTGGTGCGAACAGAACCGGGGGATGTTCAGCTGATCCCTATTTAAGAGACACAGCAGCTCTCTCCCCCCTCATAGGCTCAGAGACAGCAGCGGGAGCCATTGGCTATTAATCACAGCCAGAGTGCAGGTGGCAGGGTCGAGCCATGCTCTTAGTGTCAGAGAGTGCCAGCAAGTGACCCCAGAAGAGTAGGGAGGATCGGGGCTGCTCTGTGCAAAACCATTGCACGGAGCAGGTAAAACATGGTTATATAAAAAATAAAAAATCTGAACCTTTACAATCAGTATAACAAAGTTCCCTAGCGACTCTATCCATGGGACCAAGTCCATCCAAATGCACCTCAACCCTCATTATAGAGATGATTCCTCTTTTCTAATATTGATCCTTTCGCTGAACACTAGAAGTCTCATTTGCATCAATAAATACACCCTAAATACAAGGTGTAGTTTATTCTCATAATTCACTTCATGAGATGTAAATCAGCTGGCCCCAGCTAGTATATCACATTTCATCTGATCTTCCACACAGAGGAACACAGAGATAAATCAGCTTATCTGAAGCATTGTATCACAGCCAACAAGGAATAATCAGGCTTGTATTCTGGGGTACCAGTTCACTATATCGATATGACTTACGAACCCCCTTATTGTCTTCTAAATAAATGTGAATGAGTTCCACTAGAATGCAAATGGTCACATGACCCCCTAGGTATGTCATCAGAAACACCAATTCATTTAGTCTCAAAATCAGACTCCCATCAGGGCATGGCTTTCTGTCTACACTCCTCTAAGTAGGGAATCATTTATATTAGTTCCTCTTCCCCTTAAGGGTGTAAATGCCTATACAAAAGTAACCGTTCTGTATGTGACTTCGGCATATTTAGGGTCAGGCATTAATTCTAGGTATTAGTAGTTGGGATGTTGCCTGGAGCTACATATATTTTCTACAAAAACATTGCAATTTTAATTCTCTATTTATACTATTAGGCAGTAAAGTATCTAATTTATAGTTCAATGCTGCCTTTTTGAAAAAGTATGGTAGTTTATCTCAATCACTTCTATGTTGAGAAAGATTTATTCTGTAAATCCCCATAACTCTTTCTTCTTTCCTGACTTTCTCATGTGAGCATACTACTCGGTCGGCTCCTTACACTCTATTAGGACCACTCTACACTCATCATATCCATCATAAAAAAAGACTGACTTCCCCCATCAGTGTTCTCATTTTGTACTAGTTCCAGGACATGTCTACCCTAATCCAGCAGTAAGTCCTCCTTTCGCAGTTCCCATGCAGATTCAACCTCTCCTGCATGAAAGGCTTTGATATTGGGGGTAAATCCTCCTTGACCTGGAAGCGCCAGTGGTTCCTGGGTTGTTTGTTAGAGCCTAGATATCTTGTTTCTTGTCTGTGCTCTGGGGTTTAGCTGGCATCACATTTTCCAAGATTGCAACAGTGCCTCTTAAGCCCTTGCTTTGGTGACTCCATGGGCATTTATTTTAACTTCACCTCACCTCTGTACAGCACCAGGATCAGGGGGTAGTGCTGCCATACACCCAGCTGTGCTCATATATGACTATTGCTAAGTGTAGAAGTGTAGTTTTTAGAGCAAGTCTGTTGTAAAGACTTAATTGAGGCGCCACATCCCTTTTAGCAAAGATATCACAGACAAGGAGAAATTGGGACTTTTAAAGTGCAAACATAAACAAAAATATAGAAAAATAGAAAATATTTATTTAAATTAAAAATACATAGGTTAAAAATATAAAACCACAGTACATCAGTAACAAATATGAACAGAAGTATAATTGTATCACTACATGTTTCGCCATTCGCGGCTTCTTCAGGAGATTCTGTTACAATAAACTCTGTATGTATAGACTGATCACTATAATAGAAAAATATACAAATCAGGATAATAGACTGGGAAGAATTGAAAGTCCATTCAAATTGAAGGTAAATATACAAAAACATAAGAAAAAAAAGGGGTGCAAAAGCAGAATTCCCCGATATCAAAAAGCCTACCTCAATGATTTTTCAGAGCAAATCAAAGTCTTGATATCCCCAGCAGGTTAACATTTGCTCCATTTGCAAACAAGGGAGAGAAAAAAGTCCATCTAAATTGAAGGTAAATATATAAAAACATAAGAAAAAAAAATCAAGATCTTTAAAAGATCAATTGGTACATAGCCATCTTTATCCTAGAACTAACATTAAACGTAAAGGAACCTATGCCTGTGGAAGATGTGACTTCTACCATTTACTTACCAATACTGCAGAGGTGATTCTTCCTAATTGCCAAGTCTACAAACCATTTTATGTGGGTAAAACCAAAAGGCCCTTTTTCCACAGGATAAGAGATCATGTTAAGTTATTAAATTTAAAAAAAGATGGAAACTCCGATCAGCAGGCACATGGGGCTTTATCGTGCCTTTGATGCCTCCAAGATGCAATTTTTTGCATTAGAACATATACCAGATTGCGATAGGGGTGGTGACAAAATTCTTCAACGAGAATCAAAATGGATACATAACTTATCTGCTACTGTGCATCCAGGCCTAAATGAGTCTTTGAGTTTCAAGCTTTTTCTGTAGGAATTTAGCCATTGTTAATTGAAAAATCCACATTTCTCTGTTTGTATTGATTATTTCTTTTGGATTGTTAACTTTTTAAACTGAGGTTTTATTTACCTTACTGATAGTTTGGACTGAATTTGCTCTGGACATTTTGTATGTCTGAGGGTTTACGGCACCCTATTGTAATTAATAGAAGATTAATTGTGTGTGTTTTTTTTTATCCATACTCCACTTTCTGTTGATATCTATTAATGTGATTTTTGATTTCAAGGAGGTTTGGCTATGGGCCAGAGGCATCATATGGACACCCAAGGCGTTTATCCAGTTTGGTGAACGGCGCCTTAGCTGTTTTTTTCCTGGGTGCCTGTTTTATTATTATATATTTTTCTACTCTTTCCAACTGGTTTGGGCTTCCAGCTCTCTTTTTATTCCATCCTTGCATTATTTGATTTTTTCCCAGTTCTGGCCACCATAGGTTTTTCATCTTGCCTTAGAGGAAGTGGTTGGATTATTCTGTGCGATCCTCCACTTCCTCTTTTGCTTTCTTGGCCGCCATGATGTCATTTCCGGCGCGCTGGAATGGAGGAGGGTGTAATTTCCTATGCGATTGGTCTCTGGTTTAATCCAGCCAATCATGTGTCCTCAGACCGTTTTTGGTGCCAAAACGGTCTGGAGGGGGGTATAAAAGGAAGTAATCCTCATTCATTGTTAGGCTCGGTCCATGGAAGGAGGCATGCTGTCTAAAGCTCCAGAAACAATAGGTAAAGATCGATTTGGACTTGACTACTTTGTTTTTCATTCAAAATTGTCTTTCATTGTAACTTAGTTTTTCTATTTTTTATTTTTTTATTTTATAAGGGAAGTCTGGAACACTTTGAGAATCTTTCAGATTTAAAAAGTCTATCTATTTTTCTCTCCCTTGTTTGCAAATGGAGCAAATGTTAACCTGCTGGGGATATCAAAACTTTGATTTGCTCTGAAAAATCATTGAGGTAGGCTTTTTGATATTGGGGAGTTCTGCTTTTGCACCCCCTTTTTTCTTCTTATGTTTTTGTATATTTGCCTTCAATTTAAATGGACTTTCAATTCTTCTTAGTCTATTATCCTTCTCTGTGATGCTCTCAAATGGCACTGCAGGCCTCTCCACTATTGTCAATGATTATAACTTTGAAACTTTGAAGGTCGGTGCCGTGGTCAGAACATGCTTACTGTTCACTTTTTATCAGTTTACAACACTAAAATCAGGATTGTTTGTTTGCTGTGTTTTATTTTTTGTTTTCTTTAAAAATGTAGTTTTTTTCTGATTTGTATATTTTTCTATTATAATGATTATTCTATACATACAGAGTTTATTGTAACAGAATCTCCTGAAGAAGCAGCGAATGGCGAAACATGTAGCGATACAATTATACTTCTGTTGATATTTGTTACTGATGTACTATGGTTTTATATTTTTCACCTATGTATTTTTAATTTGAATAAATATTTTCTATTTTTCTATATTTTTGTTTATGTTTGCCCTTTAAAAGTCCCAATTTCTCCTTTTCTATGATATTCCTCCTGATTCTACTCTGGCAAATACAGCAAAGAGAACTTTGTTGCTAAAACATTGGGCAGCTGACAGCTCCTGGAGGCAGGGTCAGTGTGACATACAATAGGAAGATGGATCAAAAGACGGGAAATCCCCCAAAGAAGGTTTTTTTAGCAGCCAGCAATAATCAAAAAGTACAAAACTGGTAACGTAATAAATAGTTTTTATTATTACAAAACATCAAAAAGTATTACTACTGACATGTATAGTCAGAACATGAACTGTGGTACAAAAGCAATGGGTTAAAAACAACACCAATGACATAGAGTGATATACGTTATGTTACACCATATGCGGCAGTAATACAGTAATACAGAAGTCGTGTATGTAAGATCCTGACGCGTTACGACCCCAGTGGGTCTTCTTCAGAGGATATATGTATAACAACTCTAAAGGTGTAAACATATATTAAAATACTTAAAAGAGAAAAAAGAAAACTATGAACAAATCTATTTGTATGTTTTTACCGGTCACATTGTATTCGGTAGTTTTAAGTAGCCTTGTAGAAAAAATTCCTTCTTGCTCTATCCTAGAGTCTCCCAGCGGTCGGCCCAGTCAGCAGAGGAGCAAATAGCACACACATGGCTTACGAGGAGTCACACACTAAATGATCCCCAAACTTGAGGGGCAACAGAAAAGGGAAGGGTGTGAGCGGCACCTATGGTAGAATATCATAATATAGTAAGTGGACAACTCAAAGCAATGTTTATAAAGTTTAAGGAGTTTGCCTGTATATTTATGAGAGGTTATGTAGTGTCTAAGTATACATGTATATTATCAAGTGTTGTATGTGAGTGGTCCATGCGGTAGAACCAAAAAGAAAGTAAATAAACAAAAACACCAAGCGCAATAATGTTCTAGCGTGACATATACAATCAAATAAGTGTAAAGCAAATGTATGTGAATGCACGTGCAATTAATTAAATTAAAAAAAAAAAAATTTGTTGGATTGACAATGATATCAAGCTGCTATCAATTATATAGTGGTCAGAATCCCCTAAAAATTAAAGCATATAACATAGATTGATGCGCTCTGATACAAAGTTCAATCAATGTGAGAAAATAATTTCTTGTGCTAAAAAACCAATGTGAAAAAAATTGCTACCAAATCGCTAAAAAGCCGCATATATATAAAATCACAAATATATGAAAAAATCGCAAATATTTAAAAACTGTGTTCCTCCAGTTATACAAATCCACTGGAAGTGGTGCGATATCTCCAAAGTAAACTAAGCAACAATTGTGTATAAATATACTAAAGATGCGTTTACAAATAGTAATCAATCCAAATTAGTGCCAATAAATAAATAAATTAGATATATTCCCTGTGATAAGTGTTGAATCCTCCGTAATAAAAAATAAATAAATGATAAACTTATAAAGGTGCAATATATATACAATTGATGAGTATAAATAGATAAATAGTGCCAATAGAATCTGATTAAATATAGATGATTAAATTCATGAGATAGGATAAGTAACAGGCGACAGTTCAATCCTTAGCAATCTGGGATATCTGGATTTCTGCAGTACTTATTTGTTCACCCTCTGAGCTATTTCTTCCACAGCCACAATGAATGGTAATTTTCTCAGTATCAAGTGGTTTTATGTAAAATAAACAAAGAGAGAAAACATTGCGCAATATTGTTACAATAGAAGTTCACAGGCAAAACAGCACAGTGATACACTCACGTGTGCCTAACTTGTTTTAGGCATGCAGATAAGCAGATAGGCAGATCTCAGCTGGCTTGTAAGGACAAGGCTTGCTACGCAAGCTGCTGCTGCTTGATACAATGTATTCAGCAGACTGTGTCCTAGGCTCCTCCCACGCATTACATCACTAACACGTGACCTTCAGAATAAAGAAGGTGCATAGTGATGATGACAGTATAAGAGGGCCACTATGGGGCCAGAGAAGACAAGTAGTGCTGGAAAAATACCATAAAAATAATAACACCCTGAAAAAACCATGCAGTGGGAAAATAGATAAGTGAGTGTATAAAAATATATTATAAAATGCAATCATTACCTTGACTGGTGTATAGACGATCAATCAGATCGAAAGGAAAAAGTGCACAATGTGGTGGAGTCTATAGTGTCAAAAAAGTATTATGTAAGTCAGTCAGAAATATCCATAGTGTTAAATAAAGCTACCCTGGTGTGGACCACACACCATGGAGTTTAGTGACGACATGTAAGAAATCTTACCAGTCCACAAAGTTCTAGCAGCGAAAGAGCGTCCGGTGAAGCATTGGCGTAACACTAAAGTCCCCACAGTGCCCAATCTACTTATAAAAAAGGTAATTTACCTGAATGTGATACAGGTGCTCCACTCCTCCCTCTCCGTCCGTCCCCTCTGATGGGGAGAGTGATGCTAAGTGTCACTCGGTGTGTGACTTCCCCGGCGTTCCGGAAGAGGAAATTCCGGATCCACCGTCGTTTTCGCTGCAAATGCGAAGGCACCGTGACGTCGCACGCACGTGGTCAAGCGCGCGCGGGCGAGTACACGGCATCCGGGAATGATCCGGAATGCCGCTGGCAGGGAAAGGAATAGCACCCACCATGGTGCTGCCACCTAGTGGGTGCTTAGGGAGACGCAGGGCCCTTGCATCTCCCCACCCTGCCAGGAAGACATGCATATGGCAGAATTACCCCCCCCGGGACACAGCCGAACTGACAGACCTGGGAGAAATGACAGATACAGCAAAGGGAAAGAAAAAGAAAAAATATTAATATTGATAAAAGGCCAATAGTTAGTATTACATGATGTACCGGTAATAACACACGCATGAAGTATACATTGCCAGTGGTGAGCGTACATGATTACAATTGTGATAACAAAACATGAAAAAACATGAATAATGAACTCTGTAATGAACTGTGAGCTAATTATAATGCCGGGCAGAGTCCCTACAAAAATAGAGAATAGTGGATTTCTAATGGTAATGCAAATGCATGTATTTGTAATGGCGGAAAATGAGGGATCGCATGGTTAAATGCGGTCCCAAATGTCAGATTAAAGAGGAGAAGCATTATGAGGTGTTGCAGGAACCAAGGAATGGAAATGTTGGGTCGGGGACATGTCCCGGATTAATTTCCAGGGGGTCCCCCGAGCCAATATATCATATCCATGGTTGCACACTATAAAACAGCATGGAAAGAATGTATACACAGTGGGGACATGTATGTAACTATCTGGAGCAAGGAATGAAAGAACAAAAATGGAGAGTTCCTAAGGGGTAATTATAGAAATTCAAATGGCGTGTCCAGCCTGTGGGGGGTAAGTTCCAACTGTGAAAGAGTTGGGATATGAAATATCCCACTCATTGTGTTTTGCCAGAGGAAAAACCTCATAGAAAGGGAGCGAACGAAATAGACTCATTGAGGCCAGGCGATGATATGGCCTGTAATTGGAATATCCATCTCTGTTCTTTTTGTAGTAAAACCTTGTTCCAATCACCGCCTCTATTTGGAATGTGCATCCTATAGAGAGCTGTGAAAGTTACTTTAGGTACTATATAATTGTGTGTGGAGACAACATGTCTCCCTATTGGAAGGTATGGATTACCTATTTGCATGCTGTACATATGTTTAGATATGCGTTTCCAAAATTCCTGCTTGGTCTTTCCTATGTAATAGGCGTCACATTCACACTCCATGAGGTATACCATACCTCGAGTCTGGCAATTCACAGTGTGTGTGGGCGTAAATGTTTCTCCATTGGGAAGATGAAAAATCTTTTCTTTTCTGATTAGTGAACAATAAGAACAATGCCCGCATGGAAAGGAACCAACTACGGGACAGTGTTTAGATTTTCTATTTTCGTTTTTATATTCACTTTGGACAAGTTTGTCCTTTATTGAAGTGGCTCGCTTGTAGGTTATAGTTGGTTGGTTAGGAACATAATCTCTAAGTTTGGGGTCATCCGTAAGGATGTTCCAATGTCGCTTTAGGATATTTTTAATGGTGACATGTTGGCCTGAATAACGCATTACGATGCGCGTGGGGTTAGAATTGGGACTCTTAGAGGGTTTGGGTTGAAACAACAGCTTGGATCGAGATTGTCTTAAAGTGGATGTAAACCCAATGTCATCCTTTCTAAACTACTGCCATAGGGGTTATCTATAAGGATATACATGCCTCCTGCATGTATCTTTACCTGTCAAATGTCTCCCCTCAGTCTGTTATTAGACCCGAAAAAGTGCATATTCTGTGGGTGGGTCTGTTGTCTGGAGTTCGGTGGGTGGAGTTGTGATGTCAGTAGACTCCCCGCCCACCTCTACACTCCCCTGTGTAGTTCTAACACTGAACTTCTGCTATAATCTCTAACATCCAGTGAAAAGACAGGAAAGTAACCATATGACTTCAGCATGCCAAATCATGCTGAGGTGTGGAACAGTCAATCCTTGCAGAGCTGCTGAAGAAAGGAGTGGGGGAGGGAATTAAAAAATACTGCATGTGTCTTAGGTTAGTGCACGAGATTTAAATCACCTGTCACTCACAGCAAGGGGGAGTATTTGACAAAGTTTTTCTCAGTTTGTCAAGAATTATCTCACTGAACAATAAAAGAGGATTGCTCAGAGATGGATTAACTCTGTGTGGCAAGACTGGGCTGAAATGATAGGAAATCTTATACTCTACAGTATGATATTAAAAAAAAAATAAAAAAATGTTGGGTTTACATCCACTTTAACGTTTGATTGTATGCTTTCTTGAGGCATGATCGACTGTATCCACGGGCTAGAAGGCGACTTTGAAGGCCTTCAGCTTTTCTTCTGAACAGGTTGTCATTGGAGCAGTTGCGACGAAGTCACAAATACTGCCCATAAGGGATAGAGTTTTTAAGGGGTACAGGGTGGAAACTGTCCGCATGAAGAACCGTGTTACCGGCGGTCGCCTTGCAGAAAAGGGTACTCGATAACTTCCCTTCTGGTCTAGTTGAAATAGAAACATCCAAAAATGTGACATTGTCTCCATTATAGGTCATAGTAAATTTCAAATTTCGATAATTGGTATTGATCAAATTGAAGAATTCAATTAGTTTGGCCTCAGGTCCCTGTCGTCAATATACCTCAGCCACTTGGAAATGTGGCTGGTGTATAAGACGAGGCCCTCGTCATCCAGGAGGGACTGCTCCCACTCCCCCAGGTACAGGTTGGCATAGGATGAGGCGCAACATGTCCCCATAGCCACACCCTGTACCTGGAGGTAGTGGGAGTTGTCAAAGCTGAAATAGTTATGGTTTAGAATATATTGCAGACCACTCAAGATGAACGCATTTAATGCGGGATCATAACGTGAATATTGTTGAAGAGCCCTCTGCACAGCAGAAAGACCAGAGGGGTGAGGAATACTGCTGTATAGATCCTCCACATCAATGGTAACAAGAATCGAATTGTCAGATAATATCAAATCGTCAACAAGTTGTAAAAATTGTATTGTATCTCTGACAAAGGATGGCAATGGGAGAACAAGAGGTTGAAGATGAGCGTCTATAATGCGACTCAGATTTTCGGATATAGCCCCATTGCCAGAGACAATGGGACGACCAGTAAGGTTGGTGGAGTTCTTATGGATCTTAGGTAGGCTGTAAAAAGTGGCCACTTTGGGATGTTGGGTCCTAACGAATTCATAAAGGTCCTTACTGATCGTGCCAGTGTGGAAGGCGCGATCCACCATGTTGTAGAACGTAGAATTATACTGGTTAATATTGAGAGCTGAAATTTGTTTGTACCATTCTTTGTTTTGTAAGATGTTGAGACACATGGTGGTGTAATTTTCATTGTTCATAATGACCACATTGCCACCCTTGTCAGAGGGTTTAACTACAATTTTAGTATTCTTAGTGAGGCGATGGAGGGCTTGGTTTTCTTCAAACATTAGATTGTGTGGGTTAAATTTAATTTGAGGTAGTTTACATATATCCCGAATAGTCTGTTTCAAGAAGATGGCTACATTGGGGTTGATACTAGAGGCAGGAAATGATGTAGAGGCCTTTTTAAACATGAGCATTGGGTTTGGGGCTGATTTCTCAACCTCGTAAAGTAAAGCGTCCAAGTCGATCAAATCTACTGTATTGTTCTCTTGATAGAGAAGAGTTAAGTCACGTAAGGCTTTGAATTCCTTCATGCTATATGTGGACAATGTCTGCGTTGGAATCATCCTTCGCATGCAGGTACTTTAATAGTAACCTGCGTGCGAAGAGTTGCAAATTTGTGATCGTTTCAAAAACATCAACATTTTGTTCAGGACAAAAGGTTAGTCTGCGGGATAGGACCTGAATCTCTGCTGTTGATAGTTTAAAAGAAGATAAGTTAATGACGCTTAGGTGGTTTATTGAATCCGAACCACAACTGGGTCCAGTCCTTTGCCTCCTCGGTTGGTTTGCGGTGACCCTGGTCCCCATACGGGGTTTAAAGATTTTTGTGAAACCGCTTTAATGGGACCTGGAGGTGGGATGGAGTGTTTAGAGGTCTCTTGTGATAGAGAGATACTCACACTGGTCCCTGGTGTGGGCATCTGACCCGAACCAAAGGAGGAATCCATGTCCGCGGGTGGGTCAGAGTGAGCACCACTAAACACGGATTGTGTATCCAAGGGATCAGTGTCCACTGTCCGTTTCTTGGGGTCTTGTTCAAGTGAGTCCCTGTTACTACGATTTCTTTTTTGTTGTTTGCCACGTCCTCGACCACGTTGGAAAGAGTTTTTTTGGTCAGAGTTGGTGGCAGGGGGGTCTTAGATTTCGAGGTTTTGGACTTATTGTTTTTTGATTCCCGACGTGGGTAATTTTTAGATTGAGCCAAATGGTTGTTCCATCGATAAGCTCGTCCCTCAGAAAAGGCAGATTTGTCCCTCCAAAATTGAATTTCTTTATTTTGTAAAATAGCTTTGTTAAAAACTGATAAGTTATCTTTTAGGGTGGCCTGTAGTTCTGAGAATAAAGTATGTTGAGCATACGGAATTAAGGCTTGTTCTAAATTGGTTATTACTGTGTCCAGAAGTGTGATCTGTTTGTTATATTCCCTGGAGAGAATAGCCATCATCTCCCGAGAACAGGATTTGAGGTTGGTCTCCCATTCGGTTTTACATTCATTGCTTATTAAGGCTGCGTTGGGAAATATTTGGACACGCAGTCCAAAGGGGTTAATTTGTTCCTCAATGTACCTGTCAAATGTTTTAACGTGCCAGAAAAGAGCAGATTTCCTCTCGAGTACCTTAGTTAGCTTTTGGAATAGTGATGAAATGGATAGTTCTATTTGGTCTCCCTGTTCGAAAGAGCTTTCATATTCAGACATCAAGCTTGCCCAGTCTGCACCTACGAATTTACTCACCCTGTGAATGAAATTGAAAGCGGCCTCAATACAATAGACGTTAAACTCCAAAGTTTTTATAATGCACAAAACAGCTCACAGTTCATGTCTTGATTCGAGTCTCAAAGAAGTGGGGGAGGGGTGTTTAACCACCCAATATAAGCAGTTAAAGGGAGAAAACACTCATACGAGTGAAGACAAAAAAGGCTGTGCACCCCAAATAATGGATCAAAAGACGGGAAATCCCCCAAAGAGTGTTTTTTTAGCAGCCAGCAATAATCAAAAGGTACAAAACTGGTAACGTAATAAATAGTTTTTATTATTACAAAACATCAAAAAGTATTACTACTGACATGTATAGTCAGAACATGAACTGTGGTACAAAAGCAATGGGTTAAAAACAACACCAATGACATAGAGTGATACACGGTATGTTACACCATATGTGGCAGTAATACAGAAGTCTTGTATGTAAGATCCTTACACATTTCTACCCCAGTGGGTCTTCTTCAGAGGATATATGTATAACAACTGTAGAGGTGTAAACATATATTAAAATACTTAAAAGAGAAAAAAGAAAACTATGAACAAATCTATATTTTATCTATCAATTCTATCAATATTAACCAGTATAATTCTACGTTCTAAAACATGGTGGATCGCGCCTTCCACACTGGCGCGATCAGTAAGGACCTTTATGAATTCATTAGGACCCAACATCCCAAAGTGGCCACTTTTTACAGCCTGCCTAAGATCCATAAGGACTCCACCAACCTTACTGGTCCTCCCATTGTCTCCGGCAATGGGGCTATATCCGAAAATCTGAGTCGCGTTATAGACGCTCATCTTCTACCTCTTGTTCTCTCATTGCCATCCTTTGTCAGAGATACAATACAATTTTTACAACTTGTTAACGATTTGATATTATCTGACAATTCCATTCTTGTTACCATTGATGTGGAGGCTCTATACAGCAGTATTCCTCACCCCTCTGGTCTTTCTGCTGTGCAGAGGGCTCTTCAACAATATTCACGTTATGATCCCGCATTGAATGCATTCATCTTGAGTGGTCTGCAATATATTCTAAACCATAACTATTTCAGCTTTGACAACTCTCACTACCTCCAGGTACAGGGTGTGGCTATGGGGACATGTTGCGCCCCATCCTAGGGGATCCAGGGACCTGAGGCCCCATCCAGGGACCTGAGGCCAAACTAATTGAATTCTTCAATTTGATCAATACCAACGATCGAAATTTGAAATTTACTATGACCTATAATGGAGACAATGTCACATTTTTGGATGTTTCTATTTCAACTACACCAGAAGGGAAGTTATCGAGTACCCTTTTCCGCAAGGCGACCGCCGGTAACACGGTTCTTCATGCGGACAGTTTCCACCCTGTACCCCTTAAAAACTCTATCCCTTATGGGCAGTATTTGCGACTTCGTCACAACTGCTCCAATGACAACCTGTTCAGAAGGGAAGCTGAAGGCCTTCAAAGTCGCCTTCTAGTCTGTGGATACAGTCGATCATGCCTCAAGAAAGCATACAATCAAACGTTAAAGTGGATGTAAACCCGAATTTTATTTTATTTTTTTAATATCATACTGTAGAGTATAAGATTTCCTATCATTTGAGCCCAGTCTTGCCACACAGAGTTAATCCATCTCTGAGCAATCCTCTTTTATTGTTCAGTGAGATAATTCTTGACAAACAGAAAAACTTTGTCAAATACTTCCCCTTGCTGTGAGTGACAGGTGATTAACATCTCGTGCACTAACCTAAGACACATGCAGTATTTTTTAATTCCCTCCCCCACTCCTTTCTTCAGCAGCTCTGCAAGGATTGGCTGTTCCACACCTCAGCATAATTTGGCATGCTGAAGTCATATGGTTACTTTCCTGTCTTTTCACTGGATGTTAGAGATCATAGCAGAAGTTCAGTGTTAGAAATACACAGGGGAGTGTAGAGGTGGGCGGGGAGTCTACTGACATCACGACTCCACCCACGAGCTCCAGACAACAGACCCTCCCACAGAATATGCAGTTTTTCGGGTCTAATAACAGACAGAGGGGAGACATTTGACAGGTAAAGATACATGCAGGAAGCATGTATATCCTTATAGATAACCCCTATGGCAGTAGTTTAGAAAGGATGACATTGGGTTTACATCCACTTTAAGACAATCTCGATCCAAGCTGTTGTTTCAACCCAAACACTCTAAGAGTCCCGATTCTAACCCCACGCGCATCATAATGCGTTATTCAGGCCAACATGTCGCCATTAAAAATATCCTAAAGCGACATTGAAACATCCTTACGGATGACCCCAAACTTAGAGATTATGGGGGTCATTTACTATAGCGCTATGGCGCTAATTCGCGCAAATTGCCGCGAATTAGCGCTAATTCGCGGCAATTTAGCGCTAATTCGCGGCAATTTAGCGCGAATTAGCGCTAATAGCGGTAATTCGCGCTAAAACGGTATTCACTATAGCGCTGGTGAGAAAATTCTCCCAAAATCGAATTTACTATAGCTCCCTGAAACTAAATAGAGCCCAAACCCTTACTCTGCTAAAACCTAGAGAATTGCACATGGAAATAATTTTTAGAGCATGATATAATTGCCTAAATGGTACTGAAATATGCAGTATATTATTTAAAGATTATCTGCTTTTAAACTGTGTGAAAAAGTGATTTCTACACTGAAATATCTTTAAAAGTCTGAAAAGTGAAAAATTCCCCGTTTTGGACAACTAGGTGCCAGCACAACTGAGCATGCTCAGACCTGAAAATAACTCTCATTTTAACTCAAGTGTCTTTTTTACCTGGAGGTATAGTAAATACCAAAATGAGAGCTAATTAGAGAACATTTTTTGGGAGTTAAAATCTGCTCTAATTTAGTCCAAATGAAGTTTCAGTCATTGATTCTAATGGAACAATTCTAACTTTCACAAAAAAACCTTTTAATGTTGAGATGAAATGTATCTTTCTGTGAAATAAACTTTCCTTTGCAACATTGTTGCTTCTACTTAAAATATTTTGATTTTAAGAATGCTACAATGTGGAATGTTTTGATGTTTTGGTAAAATATATTTTTATCTGTCACTTTCACTTGTTTTTCTTCATCTCACAACCATCTTTACCCCAAACTCACACAGGTGTCTTTATAATCCACAAACAATACCATTGCTGATGAAAATTTAAAATGAATCACATTTTTTTGTGCTTTGTATTATTTCCAAATATTCATAATTTGAGCCCAAAAAATATGAAATGTGTACCAACATCAGAAATCAAAATGTAATTCCCAAGAATTTGAGGGTAATATTCTACTCTCACCCACAAAAAAACACCAAATATCACAGAATAAATCAAGAAGAATAACTCTTGAGTAATGTAATTCCATCACCTGTATGTCCATAGAAATGCAGTATTTATGTGTATTTATGTGTAGGAGGGTCTCACACGTGGCAGCTCTGTGGCTTAGAGGTTAGAACTTCTGCTTAGTATCTCTGAGGGTCTGGGTTCAAATCCCAACCATGTTACTGCATGTGAAGAAGTTGTCTCATCTCCCAGGTCCTATAATTATGTCTAAATGTAGTAGTTATGTGTAGGAGGGTTCCACCACCATTGTAAGTCTTTTCCAGATACACTATATAGCCAAAAGTATTGGGACGCCTGCCTTTACACACACATGAACTTTAATGGCAGCCCAGTCTTAGTCCATAGGGTTAAAATTTGATTTGGCCCACCCTTTGCAGCTAGAACAGCTTCTGGGAAGGCTGTCCACAAGGTTTAGTCTGCCTATGGGAATGTTTGATCATTCTTCCAGAAGTGCATTTGTGAGGCCAGGCACTGATGTTGGATGAGAAGGCCTGGCTTGCAGTCTCTACTCTAATTCAGCCAAAGGGTGTTCTATCGGGTTGAGGACAGGACTCTGTGCAGGCCAGTCAAGTTTCTCCACCCCAAACTTGCTCATCCATGTCTTTATGGACCTTGCTTTGTGTACTGGTGTGCAGTCATGTTGGAACAGGAAGGGGCTTTCCCCAAACTGTCCTCACAAAGTTGGGAGCATGAAATTGTCCAAAATGTCTTGGTATGCTGACGCCTTAAGAGTTCCCTTCTCTGAAACTAAGAGGCCAAGCCCAACCCCTGAAAAACAACCCCGCACCATAATCCCCCTCCACCAAATCATTTGGACCAGTGCACAAAGCAAGGTCCATAAAGACATGGATGAGTGATTTTGGGGTGGAGGAACTTGACTGGCCTGCACAGAGTCCTGACCTCAACACAACAGAACACCTTGGGGATAAATTAGAGAGGAGACTGTAGGTCAGGCCTTCTCATCCAACATCAGTGCCTGACCTCACAAATGCACTTGGAAGAATGGTCAAACATTCCCATAGACACACTCCTAAACCTTGTGGACAAGAAGAGTTGAAGCTGTTATAGCTGCAAAGGGTGGGCCAAATGAGTTTTGAACCTAATACTAATACTGGGATGCCATTATAGTTCATGTGTGTTTAAAGGCAGGCATCCCAATACTTAGGCCAATATACTGTATATTTCTTGTGACACTGAGCATGGCTATGGACTTAGGGCTGGTTCACACCACAGAGATGCAGAGAACATGTGTGGGGTTGCCTGGTGGCTTAGTGGGTAGCAGTTCTGTCTAGCAGCACCTGAGATGTTGGTTCAATTCCCCAACATGCTAATCCTTGTGTTGAAGTTTATATGTTCTCCCTGTGTGGGTTTCTCACCACAATCTAAAGACATGCTGGCATCTTATTTGTCTCCTGTCGAAATAGGTTCTAATGTAAGAAAGTTAATTTTGGACTTTATATTGGAAGCTCATTGCAGCCAGGGACTGATGTTAATGTTTATTAGCACTAATCATGCCCAGGGACTTGGACATTTCAAATTTTAGGGTTTACACTGCGCAGGTACATATGCTTAGAAAACTGTTGCTTTGTTTATGTGGATGCAAATGGACTTTGATCTTTGGCCTGTAGTTGGAGATTTGACGCACATAGCCAAGGCTAACACAGTTGTGAATACTATTATGTGTTCCTGCTCATCAGGTGCAAACACTTTAGACATACATGAAGAGACAGATTGAAAGATACTGGTGGGCGTGTACTTCTATTGGGTGTGTCAGTGTGCTAACAATACAACCTCTCTTATATAAAGGCCTGCAGTAGGGGGTTCGTTTGGCCTGAGAAGGTCAGGTTTTTTGTTGTGATGGAGAAGGAATGATATTGGAAGATTTGATGAAATTCTTGTGCATTTTTTCAATCAAAAGTGGGTTTATGTGGCCATACTGTCAATGTTGTGTGTGTATTGTTCCTGTCTGATCATGCAAACATCGTTTGGAAGCATTTGCTGACCTACTATTTTTGATCTCGTTTAATCGTGTACACCGAAATGCAGCTTCCAGCAGAACATGGTCATCAATGTATGTATGTGTGGATTGTGGGCTGGTGGTGGGTGTTTTGAATAAGTCTTTTGCAATATTATGTTGGAATGCTTTGTAAGAATGACTTAAGTATGTTTCTATAATCTTTCAGATAATAATGTGATGTGTTGCCCGTTATACACTGAAATTAAAGCTGTGTCCACTATAAGGTTTTGTCTAATTTTAGATTGTAAGCTCCTATGAGCAGGGCCCTTAAAATTCCGTTGCTAAATGTAGTACCATATATCCTGTCCAAATTTTTTTGAAGCTAGTAAATGTAAATTTATTTTTTTTCTGCTGGTAAAATAAAAGTACATTGAGCTCTTGTTGTGGTGTGTGGGTTTTTTTTTTTTTTTTTTTCCTTATACTTTTCTTTCTTTAGTTTTTGTGGGTGGTGGTTTTGGGAAAGTGCAATATCTCTTTTATATTTTATTTCAATATGTATTTGTGCACCAAAAAACGAATCTCTTTGCCCTGGTTCATATGCTACTTTGAAATTGTGCTACTTCACTTGAAGTAGCATGATTTCAAAGTAGCAAGGTCAGTGTGATTTCAGGTGGCTTCATACACAAATGTCTATTGAAGTCGCACCTGAAATCGGCAAAAGTAGTGCAGGAACTACTTTAGCAAATTGATGCGGTGCCACAAAAAAAATGTTGCATCAATTGGAAGAGTGCCATTGCCGATAGTTATGTGATTTGATCTCTCAAATCGCATGACCAATCGCTCCAATGTAAACCTAGGCTTCTGCACAACTGCAAGTTCTATATAAAGATTCCACCTTTATCATTAACAGCTGTGGAGAATTGTAGGTAATGAATTCAGCTGGTGGAAAGGCAGTGTTTGAATGTGTCAGCTCTGGTTCACATTGGTGTGATTTGACATGTCAAATCTGTGGCAATTGCACTGTTCTAATTGGTGCGATTTGTTTTGCTATTGGTGCAGAAACCTGCACTGATGTTGCCCCCACAGTCGGGACTGACATGCAGGAATGAAATTGTGGGAGTTCAGCTGAACGATTTCCTCCTTCTGTCAGTGTGAACCAGGGCTCAAACTGGGCCTTTTGCCTTTTTAATTCACCTGCTGCTAACCCAGGGACACCATTTCTTAGCAAACTCCCTTAAGTTTACCTTCAAATATATGTAGAAATATAGATTTGCATATCTGAAAATAAAAAAATACTAATCATGGTTGAGATCAAATATTCGCAGCTGCAATCAAAAGTGTGGTTTCACCTTCTGACCTGGAAATTATTCATTGTATGCACCCGGAAGTTCCTGTGCTGGTCAGGATCTCCATCTAGGTGGACATGGCGAGGTCTCTTTAGCAGAGAGGAGGCGCTGCTCATTGGCAGGGTAAGTGTAGGATTTGTACTTGTACTTAATCAATGCGGGGTGGATGTCATAGTTAGATTTGGTGTGGGTGGGGTTCATTGATTTGTTTGGCATCACCACACATTTGCTTCCGTCCCATGTGCACACATCACTTCCTGCATTTGTTCTGCTGATGTAAATCAGTAAGGACTTTGCAAGTATAAATGAGAGCTCCTTTTCTTAAAATATATATGACTTGTTTCACAGCTGGGCGAATTTTCCATCAAATTTGGACCTCTGAGTTGCATGGCAAGTTGTACCCCATGATTCTCAATGACAACCATTCATATCTGTGCTACTAAGTCGCACCAACTTCAAAGAAGTCCCTGTACTACTTTGGTGTGACTTGAGGTATATCGGGTACAATATTACACAGGCATTCCCAGAAGTTGGGGCCAAGTTGCAGCGGCAAAGTGGCAACAAAATAGGGTGACTTTCAGGTCGCAGCAGTGTGAATGAGATTCAAGGATAACACCTTTGAATTTGGCCCTATTGTCACTTGTGCATCCTGAAAGTGTAGCAAATTCGTCCCTGCACTACCTTGGTTTGACTGATGCAATTTGAGGTCCATACACCACAAGATTACACAGACATTGCTTCAAGTCATGACAAAGCTGTGCAATTTTAAGGTCGCACAAGTGCAAATGGGGCCTTATTCAAAGGTGTTATCAATTAATTGTATTAGGTTACTTTCACACTTGGGTGACTTTTCATGGAGCTTTGGACCTCAGAGTCACATGAAAAGTTGTCCCCCTTGATTTCCATTAATATTTATTAGAGCTGCACGATTAATCGTCATCGTAATTTTTTTTTCCCCTTTACGATCTTGAAAAAAGTGTTTCACGATTCTTGCTATTGCAAAGAACTCTCTCTGCTCTTCTGAAGCCACAGCCGAAAAACCAGGAAGTCTGCCAAGAATTAGAACATTCTTTATCAGTGAACTTGACTAGAAACCTTGTAACAATTTGTCAATTAAATAGAATTCTGTGTAAGTGAGGAAAGTTTAACCACTTAAACACTAAACATTTTTCTGACATTTGTTGGTTTCAGGTTAAAATCATTTTTTTTTTGCTAGAAAATTACTTAAAACCCCCCAACATTATATATATATTTTTAGTAGAGACCCTAGAGAATAAAATGGTGGTTGTTACAATATTTTTTGTCACACTGTATTTGCGCCTTTCAAATGCAATTTTTTTTGGAAAAAATTACTTTAATGATTTAAAAAAAAAAAAAGAAAAGTTAGCCCAATTTCTTGTGGGATAATGTGAAAGATTTTATGTCACGAGAACCGTGATCTTTTTATTCTAAGCAAAAAAATTGTGATTCTCATTTTGGCCAGAACCGTGCAGCTCTAATATCTATGCAACTTCACCCATGTTCACATAGGCCAAATCGGTGCCTATTGATGGCAATGGAACTGTCCAAATTGGTGCGACGCCACAACAATTCCCAAAAGTAGTTCCTGCACTACTTTGGGCGACTTCAGGGGGCGATTTCTTACCTCCCAACTTTTTGAGATGCGTATAAGGGACACCTATTAACAAAAGTAGGTAGGCATAGGACACCTTCTTAAAGGAGAACAGTTGGGACCTATGTGATTTCACTAGACATTTGTGCAGGAAAGTGCACTGATGTCTCTGAAATCACTGACAAAGTCGGGCTGAGTCACACTTGTGCAACTTTGGACATCAGAGTCGTATGACAAGTCATACCCCATGATTTTCAATGTGTACCATTCATATCTGTGCGACTTCAAGTAACATTGACTTCAACGTAGTCCCTGTACTACTTTGGTCTGACTTTGATGCGAGTTGAGGTCCATAGACCTCAAGATTACACAGGCATTGCTTAAAGTCGCATTAAAATCTCGCAACTTTCAGGTCGCACAGGTGTGAAAGGTGCCTAAGTCACTGTGCTGAGTACTATTTTAGAATAGAATATAAAGTAGTCCCACCATCAAACACTAGTAAACATATGTTCTCAATATAATTGTGCTCAAATGGCTGAAAATCACACAGATGGTATCACCTACTGAAAGCTTGCATTGTACTCAGCAGCGTATGCTGAAAAGAGGCGAACGCCTATTAGCCAATGCCACATCGGCACATTGGCATGAGCATGGTTGTTACTATAATATTAATGCCTGAAATGCAAAACATTATTGTATTGAATCAAACATTAGTAAATGTATTTTCTCTGTAGGTAAGTGCTCAGCTCTGTAGCATAGCGGTATACCCTGCTGCCCCCAAAAGTTCAAGCCATGAATTCAAATCCCACTGACAGCATTACCTCCTAGAAGTGTGCATTGTACTCAGAAGCATAATTAGCCAAAGCACATCAGCTTGCTTTATTCCATATTTTAACTCTTCAAATGCATGCAATGGTATGTACTTATTCAATAATATTATGGTATGGAATTCCAAAATTCAAGGAAAAAAATGTCGTAGGGTCCCCCCAGTACATACCAGGCCCTTCGGTATGGACTTTAAGGGGAACCCCACACCAAATTGTAAAATAAATTTGATGTGGGGCCCCCCAAAATCCATACCAGACCCTTATCCGAGCATGCAGCCTGGAGGTCAGGATAGGGGGGGACGAGTGAGCACCCTCCCCTTCTGAATCTTACCAGGCCACATGCCCCAAAGCACCTTTTCCCCATGTTGATGGGGACAAGGGCCTCTTCCCGAAAACCCTGGTCAGTGGTTGTCGGTCTGCAGGCAGGGGGTTTATCAGAATCTGGAAGCCCCCTTTAAAAAGTCGGCTCCCAGATCCTGCCCCCTATGTGAATAGGTATAGGGTACATTTTACCCCTACCCATTCACCAAAAAAAGCAGTGAAATGTAAAAAAAATCAATAGCCGGTTTTTGACAAGTCCTTTATTGTAAAATAGCTCTGAGCTGTCTTCTTCCCTTGGCCATCTTCTCCAGACGCTGTCTCTCCCTCCTCCATCTTCTCCCCGAGCTGTATTCTCCCAGAGCCGTCTCTCCTGCCGCTGCCATGTTCTCCATCTGCTGTCTTCTTCCGCACCGCTGGTTACCCGCTAATAAAAAAAAAGCTGCTCTTTTTCCATGGTGGTCTTCCTCCGCTGTGTTGTCACCCGCTGTGTGGCGTCTCTTACATAGCCATGGAGCAGACTCTCCGGGTGACATTATCGGATGGCCACAGAAGACCGCCACAAAAAGAGCGGCTTTTTTTTTTATTAGTGGGTAACCGGCTGCGCTGAAGAACACATCAGCGGGGGAAGATGGTGGCAGCAGGAGAGACAGCTCGGGGAGAAGAAACATCAAACACTAGTGAATGTATTTTCTATGTATTTTCTATTTATGACTGTGCTACACCCAATAGGCTAGCAGTCAGCACTTCTACCTTGAAGAACTCATGGGTTCAAATCCCACAGAGAAATACTAAAAGATTGAATTGGTGAAAAAAAAGCAAATGACTATTAGCCAATTAGCCAAAGCAGCATATGCTGAAAATAGGTGAATGCCAATTAGCCAATGCACTTTAAATTTGGCTGATTATATTAACTCTTCAAATGCATGCAATGATATGTAAGTATTCAATACTATTATGGTGTGAAATTCCAAACACCACACACTAACTAATGGGCAGATTACATTTTTTTGTTTGTTAATTTTAATTCGCTTGTGCACTGAAAAAATAAACACAGCTGGGGGATGGTAGGTTGGCTGGTATTTGAACTTGTACCGTGAGTGCTGTGGAGACATCTGAGCAGACTACTAAGCCATTGTGCTAAGTATGAGACCTACATAATAGTGTAGTATGATTAAAGAATGAATATAAATAATTACCGCTTTATAGTCACCTAAATTAAAAAATAAAAAACAACATACAACAAATAGGTAACCTAAATGTTTAATACATGTAACTTTACAGAATAGCAGACATTACTATGTAATAATCATTCAGAACTGCATTTCTTAGCAAAAGAAGGAAAAAAAATAGGAATACTAATTGCAATATAAATCAATATATGCACAGGAACTAGAGCACATCTCTGATAAAAAAAATGTTTCTTTCACATACATGGATCATGGCTACAGTACACTGCTATATAACAACTTGATAAGAATTGGCATTTGTATATACGCGGAAGCGCTAATTAGCGGCAATTTAGAATTTACGAACGTTTGTTCTCCACTTATATCGCTGATTTTCATGCGCAAATTCGCCGTTTTGTTTCCATTTGGCTAAAATTGGCTCTATTATTTGCCATAGTGCCCAGTACTTCTTGGAGTTATAGTAAATGACCCCCTATGTTCCTAACCAACCAACTATAACCTACAAGTGAGCCACTTTAATAAAGGACAAACTTGTCCAAAGTGAATATAAAAACTAAAATAGAAGATCTAAACACTGTCCCGTAGTTGGTTCCTTTCCATGCGGGAATTGTTCTTATTGTTCACTAATCAGAAAAGAAAAGATTTTTCATCTTCCCAATGGAGAAACATTTACGCCCACACACTTTGTGACTTACCAGACTCGAGGTGTGGTATACCTCATGGAGTGTGAATGTGGCGCCTATTACATAGGAAAGACCAAGCAGGAATTTTGGAAACGCATATCTAAACATATGTACAGCATGCAAATAGGTAATCCATACCTTGCAGTGGGGAGACATGTTGTCTCCATACACAATTATATAGTACCTAAAGTAACTTTCACAGCTCTCTATAGGATGCACATTCCAAATAGAGGCGGTAATTGGAACAAGGTTTTACTACAAAAAGAACAGAGATGGATATTCCAATTACAGGCCACATCATCGCCCGGCCTCAATGAGTTTATTTCGTTCGCTCTCTTTCTACGAGGTTTTTCCTCTGGCAAAACACAATGAGTGGGATATTTCATATCCCAACTCTTTCACAGTTGGAACTTACCCCCACAGGCTGGACACGCCATTTGAATTTCTATAATTAGGGCCTTTACCCCTTAGGAACTCTCCATTTTTGTTCTTTCACTCCTTGCTCCGGATAGTTACATACATGTCCCCACCGTGTATACATTCTTTCCATGCTGTTTTATAGTGTGCAACTATCGATATGATATATTGGCTCGGGGACCCCCTGGAAATCAATCCGGGACATGCCCCCGACCCAACATTTCCATTCCTTGGTTCCTGCAACACCTCATAATGCTTCTCCTCTTTAATCGGACATTTGGGACCGCATTTAACCATGCGATCCCTCATTTTCCGCCATTACAAATACATGCATTTGCATTGCCATTAGAAATCCACTATTCTCTATTTTTGTAGGGACTCTGCCCGGCATTATAATTAGCTCACAGTTCATTGCAGAGTTTATTATTCATGTTTTTTCATGTTTTGTTATCACAATTGTAATCATGTACGCTCACCAGTGGCAATGTATACTTCATGCATGTGTTATTACCGGTACATCATGTAATACTAACTATTGGCCTTTTATCAATATTAATATTTTTTCTTTTTCTTTCCCTTTGCTGTATCTGTCATCTCTCCCAGGTCTGTCAGTTCGGCTGTGTCCCGGGGGGTAATTCTGCCACATGCATGTCTTCCTGGCAGGGTGGGGAGACGCAAGGGCCCTGTGTCTCCCTAAGCACCCACTAGGTGGCAGCACCATGGTGGGTGCTATTCCTTTCCCTGCCAGCGGCATTCCGGATCGTTCCCGGACGCCGTGTACTCGCCCGCGCACGCTTGACCCCATGCGCATAACGTCACGGCGCCTTCGCATTTGCGGCGGAAACGACGGTGGATCCGGGATTTCCTCTTCCGTAACGCCGAGGGAGTCACACACCGGACGCTCTTACGCTGCTAGAACTTTGTGGACTGGTAAGATTTCTTACATGTCGTCACTAAACTCCATGGTGTGTGGTCCACACCATGGTAGCTTTATTTAACACTATGGATATTTCTGACTTAAAAAATACATTTTTGACACTATAGACTCCCCCACATGGTGCACTTTTTCCTTTCGATCTGATTGATCGTCTATACACCAGTCAAGGTAATGATTGCATTTTGTAATATATTTTTATACACTCACTTATCTATTTTCCCACTGCACGGTTTTTTCAGGGTGTTATTTTTTTTATGGCATTTTTCCAGCACTACTTGTCTTCTCTGGCCCCATAGTGGCCCTCTCACACTGTCATCATCACTATGCACCTTCTTTATTCTATGAAACTTTTTCACATCTTGTCACACTTCCTTATTCCAGTGTTTGTAATTGAAATTGGTCCAAGCTTTTTCTTTCCCTGTTTCTTTCCCTTGCCTCACTCCCACACTATTCTGTCTTGTCCCATCCCCCCTCTCCCCCCTCCCATTTTTCCTTGCTCCCTCTTTTCCTTTCCCCTTCACTCTCCCCCCCTTTTTTCCTTCCCCTTTTTTCCCACCCCTCTCTCCCCCTTTTTCCTTTTCCTTCCCCCTCCCCCTCTTTCACTTTCTCACTTGGCTTCTTTTTGGTTCTACCACATGGACCACTCACATACAACACTTGATAATATACATGTATACTTAGACACTACATAACCTCTAATAAATATACAGGCAAACTCCTTAAACTTTATAAACATTGCTTTGAGTTGTCCACTTACTATATTATGATATTCTACCATAGGTGCCGCTCACACCCTTCCCTTTTCTGTTGCCCCTCAAGTTTGGGGATTATTTAGTGTGTGACTCCTCGTAAGGCATGTGTGTGCTATTTGTTCCTTTGCTGACTGGGCCGACCGCTGGGAGACTCTAGGATAGAGCAAGAAGGAATTTTTTCTACACCAAGGCTACTTGAAACTACCGAATACAATGTGACCGGTAAAAACATACAAATAGATTTGTTCATAGTTTTCTTTTTTCTCTTTTAAGTATTTTAATATATGTTTACACCTTTACAGTTGTTATACATATATCCTCTAAAGAAGACCCACTGGGGTTGAAACGCGTCAGCATCTTACATACAAGACTTCTGTATTACTGCCACATATGGTGTAACATACATACATGTCATTGGTGTTGTTTTTAACCCATTGCTTTTGTGCCACAGTTCATGTTCTGACTATACATGTCAGTAGTAATACTTTTTGATGTTTTTTAATAATAAAAACTATTTATTACGTTACCAGTTTTGTACCTTTTGATTATTGCTGGCTGCTAAAAAACCCCTCTTTGGGGGATTTCCCGTCTTTTGATCCATTATTTGGGGTGCGCAGCCTATTTTGTCTTCACTCGTATGAGTGTTTTCTCCCTTTAACTCCAATAGGAAGATGTTCCTGGGTAAGACCTTAGAAGAGACTATCCAGAAGAAGAAGAAGACAACAGGCAGTTCAGAGATAACTGGCGCTACAGACCAGGAAAAAAATGTCTTAGTGCCCATTGACGCAGTACACAGGGTACCTGTCAGGAGAGTACTTACCGAGGCCGAGATGCCGAGAGCAGTCCGCCCTTGCAACTACGCGCACCCCATCCCCTGGGGATGATACAGGGAATTGTTGGCACTAAGGAGCACAGGCCACCAGCAGGTATAGAGTTCCATGTGGAAGATATGGGGGTGCAGGAGTCTTGGAACTGGCTGAGGACCCAATCTTGGGTAGAGTAAGCGAATCTGTAAACAAGCAGAGGGTCAAACACAGGTGACAGGCAAGGCAAGTCCGTTTAAGCAGGCAGAGGGTCAAACACTGGTAACAGGCAGGGCAAAGTCAGTTGAACAGGCCGAGGGTCAAACACTGGAGGCAGGCAAGGCAGAGTCCGTTAAGTAGGCCGAGGTCCAATCCAGGAGAGAAGTAGCGTAGTGGGAACAGTCCGGGTCACAACAGGAAATCAGGTAAGCATAAAGAGGAAGCAGGAACCAACAGGAGCTGACGGCAAACCAGCAACTCGTCTGGGCGCTGGAGCCGCTTTAAATAGCCCCGCCAGAGAGTCACAACGGGCGTGCACGAGTTATCGCGCGCCCCCGTGTGCTATCGCACATGCGCGCGCGCCGCTCCATTGGACCGCACGTGCACCAGAGCGCAAATCCACCACGCATGCGCACAGGACTATGGCGAGTGCGGCTGGAAAAGACCCTTCTCTGACAGTGCCCCCCAAGGGGCGGACTCTGGACGCCCAGACTGGACATCAATTCAGGATGTTCCTGATGAAAAGCTTGGATTAAACATGGGGCATGGAGATTCCTAGTGGGCTCCCAGGAATTGTCCTCGGGAGGGTATCTCTTCCACTGAATTAGATATTGGAGCTGTCTGCCCCTCTTCCTGCAACTCAAGATAGACTCCACTTCAAATCTGTTTTCCCCATCCACTTCAACTGGAGGAGGAGGAGGCTACTTTCTCCCAGGGAAAGGACTGACCACCACAGGTTTTAGCAGGGATGCGTGGAAAACTGGGTGTATCCTATGAGAGGTTGGTAATGCCAGCTTAAATGCCACAGGGTTGATCATCCTCTTAATCTTAAAAGGCCCAATGAACTTTGGCCCAAGTTTCCGTGAGGGCAGAGGTAATATGAGATTTGCGGTTGACAACCAAACTTCCTCACCCACTTTGAAGATTGGATTCTCCTTCCTTCCTCGGTCATACTGTCTCTTATAACTGTCCTGAGCTTTCTGCAAGGTGTCCTGAATTTTTTGAATGTTAGATTGGATAGAGTCTATCCGGCTTTGTATGGCAGGAACAGACATTTCAGGGATGATGTTAGGGAGGAAAGGAGGATGGAATACAAACTTTGCCCAGAAGGGTGTTTGGTTAGTTGCGGAGTGAACAGAGTTGTTGTAGACGAACTCCGCATATGGTAGGAGAGTCACCCAATCATCCTGAGAACCAGAACAGAAACATCGGAGGTACTGCTCCAAAGTTTGATTCGTTCTCTCCGTCTGGCCATTGCTCTGAGGATGGTACGCAGAGGAGAGGAACATTTTTATTTCCAGAGTCTTGCAGAGCTCCTTCCAAAATTTGGAGGTAAATTGGACACCTCTGTCCGAGATGATACTCTTGGGCACACCATGAAGTCTAATTATCTCCTTGAGGAAGGTATTAGCTGTATCAGAAGCAGAGGGGGTGCCCACCATGGGCAGGAAATGCTCCATCTTGGAGAGGCGGTCAACAATGACCAGGATGGTGGTAAACCCCGCCGAAGGAGGTAGGTCCACAATAAAGTCCATTGATACTTCCGCCCATGGCCGTTCTGGAATGGGCAAGGGTTTTAGTAGGCCCCAAGATTTAATGTTTAGACCCTTATTGCGTTGGCAAAGTAAACAAGAAGATACATAGTCCTTACAATCCTGTCTCCACCCTGGCCACCAGAAAGAATGGAAGATCAGCTCAGCAGTCTTTCTTGTTCCGAAATGGCCTGCGAGTTTGTGATCATGGAAGGTTTTGAGAGCCAGAGGCCTTACATCCCGTGGAAAGAAAATTTTCTCTCGGGCCCAGAGCAGCTCATCATGTTTTTTTAAAGCATGTATTTCCGGACCGGAATAGTGACTAGACGAGGATTTGATGGGGGTCATTAGATCAGATTGGGTGACTCCAAGGAAGTTTTGCGGAGAAAGGATGGTACTAGGTTCAGTGATCTGAGGGGTTACAGAGAACATCCGAGAGAGCACATCTGCCTTTCCGTTCTTAGAGCCCGGTCTGTAAGATACATGAAAGTTAAAGTTGCTGTCCTGAGATACTCTAGATTTTTATAATCGGTGAAGATCATAACTGGATGAGACGCCCCTTCCAATAAATACCTCCACTCTTCTAGGGCGAACTTGATGGCCAGCAGCTCCCTGTCACCTACGTCATAATTTAGTTCTGGTGGGCTCAGTTTCCGGGATGCGAAGGCTACAGGGTGAAGAATGGCCTTGGGCCCATGTCTCTGGGAGAGGATGGCCCCTGTAGCAGTTTCCGAAGCATCCACTTCTAATACAAATGGTAGGGCCAGATCAGGATGTTGTAAGATTGGTGTGGATACGAACAAGGTCTTAAGCTTGGTAAAGGCTTCCTGTGCTTGCTGTGACCATTGGAAACGGTCGTGTTGACGTGTGAGCTGGGTGATAGGTGCCACAATGGATGAAAAGCCAACAATAAATCTTCTATAAAAGTTAGCAAACTCGATTAAACGTTGTACTCCTTTTTTGTCTGATGGGGCCGGCCATTCTTGGATTGCCTTGACCTTTTGTGGGTCCATTGCGACCCCATTGGTAGAGATGATGAATCCCAGAAACTGCACAACAGTCTTCTCAAACTCGCATTTCTCAGCTTTGAGGTATAATTTATGATTCCTGAGTATGGTGAGGACCTTTTTAACATGGACTCGGTGAAGCTCAATGGTAGCAGAGAAAATGAGAATATCGTCCAGGTAGACGACTAGGAAGTCGTCAAGGTATTCTCAAAAGATGTCATTGACCAGATGTTGGAAAGTGGCCGGGGCATTGCATAGCCCAAAAGGCATTACCAGGTACTCGTAGTGCCCAAACCTGGACCTGAAGGCGGTTTTCCACTCATCCCCGGCCCGAATCCTGATGAGATTGTAAGCACCCCGAAGATCCAGTTTAGAGAAGATCTGGGCCGACCGGAATTGTTGGAACAGCTCGGGAATGAGTGGTAGTGGATATCGTTTTTTTACCGTTATGTTGTTTAATTACCTGTAATCCACACACGGCCACTCACGTAGGTGCCTATCCAACTTGGTGGCTGACTGGATTAACTCCTCTAGAGAGGCTGGAGTTTCTATCCTAGCCAATTCATCCTTAAAGAGGAGAAAAAAAAATTAAAAGTCAGCAGCTACAAATACTGCAGCTGCTGACTTTTAATTGGAGACTTACCTGTCCCAGGGTCCAGCTATTCGGGGGATTGAAGCCCCGCTTGCCTCCCCCTCCGTTCGGCGGCGCTGGCATTGCAACTGTGGGCGCCGGGCTGTGGCTTCACAGCCGGGCACCCACTGCGCACTGATTGGCCGCCCAGTCATCTGGGACCTGTAATGGGTCCCAGATGATTAACAAGAGGGAGGGAGCAGAGCTGAGCCCTTCCTGTGCCGAGGGGAAGTGATGCACCAGCCCAGACACTGAAAGAGGCAGACTACGAGGAACCCCCTAGCAACAGGCATTTAGAGGTGAGTAAAAAAAAAATTTGCACATGTTTTGTTTTTTTTTGTTTTTGTTTTTTTTAGGCACATTCATGTTTTTTTTTTTTTTTTTTTTTTTTTTTTTTTTTGGGTGGAACACCACTTTAAGGACCTCAGACAGACCTTGATGGTATTGGTACTTCAAGGCAGGCTCATTCCAGCCAGTGTCAGCTGCCCACTTGCGTGATTCTACTGTGTAATCCTCTATTGGCCTTCTCCCTTGAGACAAACTATGCAGGATTGCTTCAGCTGTGGCAGTGCGCTGCGGATCATCATAAAGTTGTGCCATGCTATCAAAGAAAGTATCAATAGAATTCAAGACAGGACTCCTCTGTTCCATCAGGTTGTAAGCCCAAGCTTGTGGCTCCTCAGCTAGAAGGGAGATGACAAACCCCACTTTTACTGCGTCAGAAGAAAAAGTCCTGGGCTGGAGGGCCAGGTAGAGAGAGCTGGCATTCTTAAAGGCCCTGTATTTCTTGCGATCTCCTGAGAAGCGCTCAGGTGTAGGGACCTTGGGCTCAGGGAGCGCCATTAACTACAGTTGAGCTTGCAGTGGACTGAGAGGCGGAGGCCCCACTAGTAGGTGCAGGAGCTGCGGCTGCAGGTAAAGGTGGACCGGATAGTTGCTGAAGGCGGCTATCAATTTGGGTATAGCCTTCCTGTAGTTTCTGGACTGCATCGGTGAGAGCTGAGACCTGCTGGCACAGGATCTCTAAAGGGGAACGCGCTCTGTCGGCCTCAGACATCTGGCTGGTTCTACTGTCAAGAGAGTACTTACCGAGGCCGAGATGCCGGGAGTGGTCCGCCCTTGCAACTACGCGCACTTCATCCCCTGGGGATGATACAGGGAATGGGTGGCACTAAGGAGCACGGGCCACCAGCAGGTATAGAGTTTCTTGTGGAAGACTGCAGAGCCGGATCTGGGGGTGCAGGAGTCTTGGAACTGGCTGAGGACCCGATGCTGGGTAGAGAAAGCAAATCTGTAAACAAGCAGAGGGTCAAACACAGGTGACAGGCAAGGCAAATCCATTTAAGCAGGCAGAGGGTCAAACACAGGTGGCAGGCAGGGCAAAGTCCGTTGAACAGGCCGAGGGTCAAACACAGGTGACAGGCAAGGCAAGTCCATTTAAGCAGGCAGAGGGTCAAACACTGGTGGCAGGCAGGGCAAAGTCCGTTTAACAGGCCGAGGGTCAAACACTGGAGGAAGGCAAGGCAAAGTCCGTTAAACAGGCCGAGGGTCAAACACTGGAGGCAGGCAAGGCAGAGTCCTTTAAGTAGGCCGAGGGTCAACCCAGGAGAAAAGTAGCATAGTGGGAGCAGTCCGGGTCACAACAGGAAATCAGGTAAGCATAAACAGGAAGCAGGAACCAACAGGAGCTGATGACAAACCAGCAACCCGTCTGGGCGCTGGAGCCGCTTTAAATAGCCCCGCCAGAGCGTCACAATGGGTGTGCGTGAGTTACCGCGCACACCCGTGTGCTATCGCGCACGCCGCTCCATCGGACATCCCAAATTAATGTAGAAAAAGAAAGGACCCTGAAACAGGGAACTTTTGTACCCCCCGGTACAGCGGGACTTTATAGGCGAACAGAAAAATGACGTTTATGATAAAAATTATTATTTATTTATAAGAAATTGCTCAAAAAAGCATAAAAACAAGACAGACTAAACATATATCTGTACAGTGCTTGTGCAGCAAATTTTCTTTCATGCTGATTACTTTACACTTATCATTTATAAGTATATATATGTATTCTGAAAAAACAAATGAGAACAATTCACACATTGAGATATTGTACAGAACAAACAATTCGCATCATGACATCCGACAGTGTCCAACATACATACCAGTATTCGGTCCTTAAAGAGAAAATGCTGTGCACAAAATGTGCAAAATAGCAAATCTTTGTAGCGGGAGAAAGAGATGATTGAATTAAATGAAAATGAAAAAAAGAAAAAAAAAAGACCGCCAATTAGCCAATGACGGGCGTGGCGGCTTTCCCTTGGATCGAGGATCAACGCCGCAAAGGCCCCTGAATGGGAGGATGGCCCCGCCAAAACCGCACTGTAGCCCTAAAAAAAGGGGGGGGAATAGGTTTATATAAATTACTGAATCACACTAGATTATTTTAAAATATACTTTTTTTGAATACACTTATCATTTATAAGTACATATTTCTCTATAAGCCCGACATGTTTCAGGACGATGTCCCTTCTTCAGAGGCGTGTTGAAGAGAGAAAATATATATATAGGCGTATTCTGAAAAAACAAATGAGAACAATTCACACACTGAGATATTGTACAGAACAAACAATTCGCATCATGACATCCGACAGTGTCCAACATACATACCAGTATTCGGTCCTTAAAGAGAAAATGCTGTGCACAAAATGTGCAAAATAGCAAATCTTTGTAGCAGGAGAAAGAGATGATTGAATTAAATGAAAATGAAAAAAAGAAAAAGAAAAAAAAAACAAAAAAAAAAAAAAAAACACCAATTAGCCAATGACGGGCGTGGCAGCTTTCCCTTGGATCGAGGATCAGCTCTGCAAAGGCCCCCGAATGGGAGGATGGCCCCACCAAAACTGCACTGTAGCCCTAAAAAAAGGTGGGGGGGGGAATAGGTTTATATAAATTACTGAATCACACTGGATTATTTTAAAATAAACGTTTTTTTGAATATTTATTAAATAAAAGATATATGTTGTATATTTAATATTTAGGATTTCAACGTAGTATTATGTCATATTTATATAATGGAAAGGGGGAGAAAAAGGGAGGGGAAAAAGCTTGTTTTCTCCATAATTTCACTAGTAATTTTAAATGGAATATCTGCTCTATGTTACAGCCGCAAGTTTAATAGTATTTTTGTTGCTGTGCGACTGCATTTCCAAATCCCAGAAAGAAATAGAAGCATCATAAATATAAGCATGACTTTTGTCCCCAATAGTTGTACTATGGAGACATGGCTTCACATGTGTATTAATCAACAAATAAAAAAGAAGAAAAAAGAGACCATCCGTGTAGTTATATACTGAACTGCACAGCTATAACTGGAATTATAATGGAGGAGATGGTAAAGCATTACCTTTCCTTTATTTAAAAATTATATAGGATATCAAATGAAACTTTGTTACTTACTCGCTCAAGATACACGTGTTGAACAGAAAGCTGAAGCATGGTGTTCATTAGGCATGTGTGGCTTAACACTGGGCAGGACACCAATTGCTGTTTTTAAAACAGCCGCCGGCGCCTGCGCAGTGTAAAATATTCCCTGGGTGTCAGCAAAGGTGGATGTACACCGTCGCGTGTGACGCACAAGCGTCATAACAAGGTGACGTGCGCAGGCGGCCTAGACAAGGTAGCAGACTGGAGAAGCTAAAAGACCGTGTCATCGCATCTAGCGTGGTGATGACATATGGGGGCGGTGTTAGGAAACGGAGAGAGGCAGTGGAGCTGTGCAATAGGTTGCCAGAGGTGATCTAATCATCACCATGACAACCAAAATACAAAGGGCACTCAGAAGTGAGCAAATGATAAAAATAATGATCACAAACTAAGATGTTGAATAAGAAAAGGTTACAAAAAAGTAGGGGGCTTATGACTTGGGACATCCAAAAGGGGGAGGCCCCAGGGACAAATCTGCATGGCACCCGCCCAATGCCTAAGCCTTAGGGGAGCATCATGCAGGCAGGCCCCACCAACGCACAAAACACCGCAAATGCACGTCCGGACTCATCCGGACACACATGCAGTGTAAGAAAAGGCCATGCCCCCATCAACAGATGGGCAGGACATGGCCCCCGTGCGCCGGCCGGAGACAAGACCAGGACCAAGGACACAAAAAAAAAAAAAAAAAAATATATCAATATCAACAAAAACATAGATATATATGTATATATAAATACATTGATCTAAAAGATTTGGTAATTTTATCGGTTTGGATGCATGAGCACAATCGGATACACGTGATGGAAAAATAGCAAGGTAGTTTTATCGGTCTGGATGCATGGGCACAATCGGATACACATGATGGAAAAATAGCAAGGATCGATGGGTACAGAACAAAGAATTGGCACAGTGAATGCATGAGACAAAATAAGAAAAACATCGGAAACAAGCACCAAAATAGCAGTTCCATACACAAGCACATTTGGTACATTTTCATATGGTCGTGTCAATAACATTCATAGGTATGTTAAAGTACATTTGTAAACAAACATTTATGAATATATTAAGTGCATTAATGAGCATGTGTACAGCATGTGTCATGTGTAGCCTATCACGTCTCCAACTAATCTCCTACCACTTCCACCAGCTCATTCCCCACAGTTACAACCTTTTGTAGCCCCAGAGGAAGGTCTGGGTCTCTGGGCAACATGTGCGAAACCATCACACGGGAAAATTTCCCCTTGTCCACTTCACCATCCTCGACTGGATTCATCTGGATACAAGGGGCGGTGATTGGAACAAGATCTTGCTCCAGAGGGAGGTCCGTTGGATTGCCAGCCTCAATGCAACCTAATTTCCAGGCCTGAATACCCAAATGAGTTTCCGTCAATTCCTAGACGGTTTTGTATCAGGAGGATGTGAAAAAGAATAATTCGTCATACCCAAACATACCATGTATCTAAAAACATCCAAGTTAGGTAACGTTTAAATAACATGGATAAAGGATTTAAGGTTGATGCGATAATTTACGCTTTTTTGTGAGATACTATTTTTCACATAGTACTGCTCATGTTGTATAAAAATGCAGTCAATACATCCATAAATGTATTTTGCTCATGAATGCACTTAATATATTCATAAATGTTTGTTTACAAATGTACTTTAACATAACTATGAATGTTATTGACACGACCATATGAAAATGTACCAAATGTGTTTGTGTATGGAACTGCTATTTTGGTGCTTGTTTCCGATGTTTTTCTTATTTTGTCTCATGCATTCACTGCTCCAATTCTTTGTTCTGTACCAATCGATCCTTGCTATTTTTCCATCATGTGTATCCGATTGTGCCCATGCATCCAGACCGATAAAACTACCTTGTTATTTTTCCATCATGTGTATCCGATTGTGCTCATGCATCCAAACCGATAAAATTACCAAATCTTTTAGATCAATGTATTCATATATACATATATATCTATGTTTTTGTTGATATTGATGTATATTTATTTATTTTTATTTTTTTTTGTGCCCTTGGTCCTGGTCTTGTCTCCGCCTGGCGCACGGGGGCCATGTCCTGCCCATCTTTTGATGGGGGCATGGCCTTTTCTTACACTGCATGTGTGTCCGGATGAGTCCGGACGTGCATTTGCGGTGTTTTGTGCGTCGGTGGGGCCTGCCTGCATGACGCTCCCCTAAGGCTTAGGCATTGGGCGGGTGCCGTGCAGATTTGTCCCTGGGGCCTCCCCCTTTTGGATGTCCCAAGTCATAAGCCCCCTAGTTTTTTGTAACCTTTTCTTATTCAACATCTTCGTTTGTGATCATTATTTTTATCATTTGCTCACTTCTGAGTGCCCTTTGTATTTTGGTTGTCATGGTGATGATTAGATCGCCTTTGGCAACCTATTGCACAGCTCCGCTGCCTCTCTCTGTTTCCTAACACCGCCCCCATATGTCATCACCGCGCTAGATGCGATGACACGGTCTTTCAGCTTCTCCAGTCTGCTACCTTGTCTAGGCCGCCTGCGCACCTCGCCTTGTTATGACGCTTGTGCGTCACACACGACGGTGTACATCCATCTTTGCTGACACCCAGGGAATATTTTACACTGCGCAGGCGCCGGCGGCTGTTTTAAAAAACGCAATTGGCGTCCTGCCCAGTGTTAAGCCACACATGCCTAATGAACACCACGCTTCAGCTTTCTGTTCAACACGTGTATCTTGAGCGAGTAAGTAACAAAGTTTCATTTGATATCCTTCATATATAATTTTTAAATAAAGGAAAGGTAATGCTTTACCATCTCCTCCATTATAATTCCTGTTATAGCTGTGCAGTTCGGTATATAACTACACGGATGGTCTCTTTTTTTTCTTCTTTTTTATTTGTTGATTAATACACATGTGAAGCCATGTCTCCATAGTACAACTATTGGGGACAAAAGTCATGCTTATATTTATGATGCTTCTATTTCTTTCTGGGATTTGGAAATGCAGTCGCACAGCAACAAAAATACTATTAAACTTGCGGCTGTAACATAGAGCAGATATTCCATTTAAAATTACTAGTGAAATTATGGAGAAAACAAGCTTTTTCCCTCCCTTTTTCTCCCCCTTTCCATTATATAAATATGACATAATACTACGTTGAAATCCTAAATATTAAATATACAACATATATCTCTTATTTAATAAATATTCAAAAAAACGTTTATTTTAAAATAATCCAGTGTGATTCAGTAATTTATATAAACCTATTCCCCCCCCCCACCTTTTTTTAGGGCTACAGTGAGGTTTTGGCAGGGCCATCCTCCCATTCGGGGGCCTTTGCAGAGCTGATCCTCGTTCCAAGGGAAAGCTGCCATGCCCGTCATTGGCTAATTGGTGGTCTTTTTTTTTCTTTTTTTTTTTCTTTTTCTTTTTTTCATTTTCATTTAATTCAATCATCTCTTTCTCCTGCTACAAAGATTTGCTATTTTGCACATTTTGTGCACAGCATTTTCTCTTTAAGGACCGAATACTGGTATGTATGTTGTACACTGTCGGATGTCATGATGCGAATTGTTTGTTCTGTACAATATCTCAGTGTGTGAATTGTTCTCATTTGTTTTTTCAGAATACGCCTATATATATATATTTTCTCTCTTCAACACGCCTCTGAAGAAGGGACATCGTCCTGAAACATGTCGGGCTTATAGAGAAATATGTACTTATAAATGATAAGTGTAAAGTAATCAGCATGAAAGAAAATTTGCTGCACAAGCACTTCTGTACAGATATATGTTTAGTCTGTCTTGTTTTTATGCTTTTTTGATCAATGTCTAATAAATAAATAATAATTTTTATCATAAACGTAATTTTTCTGTTCGCCTATAAAGTCCCACTGTACCGGGGGGTACAAAAGTTCCCTGTTTCAGGGTCCTTTCTTTTTCTACATTAATTTGGGATGTTGGCAACATTTTAAAGGTGATGCAATTCCCTTCTATGGTTCATTCACTATATACATAGATGAGGGGCTAGAATTAAAGTATTATTGTGTCAAGAGAATTAAAAAAGGGCGGAGCCCATGGGTATATTTAAGAGAAACACACATAGTTTTACCTAAATGACTAAGAGAAAGGCCTATATGAGGCAAATACACATGTACACATATACACACAACCCCTTCGCACATATGCATATAGGCATGCACATGTGTATATAACCATACACGCGCATGCACATGTAAACACGCATACATATTGACATGGCTAAGTTTACCTACCTCATTTATATGGTTAATGATACATAAAATAAGTGACATAAAAACCTTTTTCTATATGATTCAACCCATGAAAGTAAGAACGCATGGTACTTGTGCGAAAAGGATAACAATCTAATTCATTTAAACTTACTATTGTACAGAAAAGAAACTTGTATTAATCCGAGCTTAGCAACTACACCATGAATGATACAACCTTAAAACAAAAATGTTACTAATGATACAAAATATTGCTATAATGGTCATACACATGCTATCAAGAGATTAATAATATATTAAGGCTAAATCCTATGATAGAAAAGGTTAGGGAAGAAGTAAAGAGAGATAAGAGCATACATTACACAGATACAGTGGGGCAAAAAAGTATTTAGTCAGCCACCAATTGTGCAAGTTCTCCCACTTAAAAAGATGAGAGAGGCCTGTAATTGTCATCATAGGTATACCTCAACTATGAGAGGCAAAATGTGGAAACAAATCCAGACAATCACATTGTCTGATTTTTAAAATAATTTATTTGCTAATTATGGTGGAAAATAAGTATTTGGACACCTACAAACAAGCAAGATTTCTGGGGAGCATTGTACCTCGTGATTGCCCACATCTCCAGCATTTGTCTGAAAATTGTGGGAACCAATGATTGAGTTTATCTGGAGTAGCATACCATTGTGTTAGAATTTTATAGGCTGTTTCTTGTGTTCTTGAGCTTAAGGAGCTCAAGTTATCTTTTTGTTGGTCAGCATCTTATTGTAGCCACGCATATGATTGGGAGATGGTTCTGTCTGTTCTTTCCCCTTTCAGGCAAAGTGTCTCAAAAGTTGTTAATGGCCTATTAAATACATTTTTGGATTTTTTTGTTGTGGGGTAGCTACTCATCTGTAGATATGTCCAGAATGGAAGGTCGGTGAACTTGAATTCATCTCTCAGTGTAGATTTAAGTTTAAAAGTCCCTGCATGTGTTGCCAAGAACGGTTTACCTGAGATCATGGTAATGTATTTGTTGTTTATTCCTGGAATAAAGTCAGGAGGGTTTGTTAGTGGAGTGAGTGGTCCAGGAGAAGAGGAGATATCATTCATTTAAAGACCTTTCACCTCATCATTAAAAGTGGCCCCTATTAATGGATGTTGCAGAAGTGTTTTAGGGCACCTCAAGGGGGGGATCCAAGGGGCAACCTCCAATAGGGAGGTAGAAAAGGTTCTAAGTGTATCCAATCCTTTGTGTCTGCGTGACAATTCCAGGCAACCACCCTTGCAATATGTATTGCATAGTAATATTGCCTGAAATTTGGGAGTCCCATGCCTCCACATGCTTTTGATTTGGTCATGTGACTGAAGCTAATGCAGGGTTTTTTGTTGGCCCAGACAAAGCGTGTTTGAATGGTTTTTAACATTCTAAAGTAGGTGGAAGGAATGGTGATCAGAAGAGCTTGCATACAGTATAATAGACATGGCAAAATTGTCATCTTAATAATAGATGCCCTTCCAAACAATGAGAAGTTTTTGACCATGTTTTGAGATTTTGCCCGATGGTTGACAATAGGGATGGGAAGTTGTGTTCAAATGGTTTATTAGGGTCTCTCGTAATTCTAATGCCCTGTAAACACGGTCGGACATTTATCGGACATTCCGACAACAAAATCCATGGATTTTTTCAGACGGATGTTGGCTCAAACTTGTCTTGCATACACACGGTCACACAAAGTTGTCGGAAAATCCAATCGTTCTGAACACGGTGACATAAAACACGTACGTGGGACTATAAATGGGGCAGTAGCCAATAGCCTTTGTCTCTTAATTTATTCTGAGCATGCGTGGCACTTTGTGCGTCGGATTTGTGTACACACGATTGGAATTTCCGAAATTTTTTTGTTGTCGGAAAATTTTATAGCAAGCTCTCAAACTTTGTGTGTCGGAAATTCCGATGGAAAATGTGTGATGGAGCCCACACATGGTCGGAATTTCCCACAACAAGGTCCTATCACACATTTTCCGTCAGAAAATTTGACCATGTGTACAGGGCATTACACCTAAATACTTTTATGGCTTTGGTTTCCCATTAAAATTAACAGTTTTGTTGTACAGCAGACAGGTCTTTTGCCTGTAGGGTTATGTTTAATGCTTCAGACTTGTGGTACTTTATTTTCATTTTGGAGATAAATCCAAAGTTGTTAAAGGCTGTCAGTAAGTTAGGAAGAGATATGTGTGGTTGGGATATGAAAAACTAAAGGTCGTCAGCATAGGCTGCAGTCTTATAATCAATGTCCCCCACCGACAGAGCAATTGAGATTTATGGTGCGTATGAATGGCTCAAGGGTTAGAATGAATAATAACGGTGACAGTGGACAACCCTGCCTAGTACCGTTTTGTATTAGTACCGGTTCAGATAATGAGCCATTTATTTTGACTCTTGCCGATGGTCTGTGTTAAAGGGAAGAAATCCAGGACATCATATTGCTACTCAGCCCAATATGCCTACAAGTAGCTAACATGTAATCCCAAGCCACTCTGTCGAAGGCCTTTTCCACATCTGTGGAGAGGAGAAGGCCGCCGACTTTGTCAGTATGCATTTTAAAAACCAAGCTCACTGCCTTAATCACATTATCTCTCGCCTCTCGACCTGGCATAAAACCCACTTGTTCAGGTCCTATGACCTTAGACGGGAGCGGTTGTTGACGATTCGCTAAAATTTTTGCTAGGAGTTTGATGAGTTGGTGAGTTGATGGTAACAGTTGTATGGAAACTGGGGAATGGTCAGAAATTGTTTGAGTTCCTATCCTTGAGGTCTACTAATGCTGCGTACACACAAGCGGACTTTATGGCTGACTTTGCCCGGCGGACTTTTCGACGGACTTTCTGAATGAATGGCTTACACACAATCAACCAAAGTCCGACGAATTCGTACGTGATGACGTACGACCGGACTTAAATAAGGAAGTTCATAGCCAGTAGCCAATAGCTGCCCTAGCGTGGCTTTTTTGTCCGTCAAACTGGCATACAGACGAGCGGACTTTTCGACCGGACTCGAGTCCGTCGGATAGATTTGAAACATGTTTCAAATCTAAGTCCGTCCAACTTTTGAGAAAACAAAGTCCGCTGGAGCCCACACACGATCGAATTGTCCGACGAAATCCGGTACGCCGGACCAAGCCTGCCGTAAAGTCCACTCGTGTGTACGCGGCATTTGTCTCTTTGGGTTATGAAGATGTAATCAATACGCGAGTACTTATCGTGAGCCATAGAGTAGTATGTAAAGTCTCGACCATCTGGGTGTAACGTTCTCCAAGCATCGACTATTGTCAGGGATTGCAGTAGTTCTTTGAGTTTTTTTTAAGTATGTTGTATTTGATACTAGAGTGTCCATTTGAGGTGTCTACAGAGGGGTTCAGGGGTACATTAAAATCACCTCCCAGGATGATACATCCTGTGGCAAACCATTTGAGTTCTTCTACAATATGTTTTCAGAAAGAAAACTGTGTGGTATTTGGGAAGTAGACATTGGCGTATGTAGTAGGTCTGCCTGCTAGAGTACCTTTAAGAAAAAGGTATCTGCCTTCAGGGTCACATAGTTGTTGTTTAAGAACAATTGGCTTTTCTTTGTTCACCAAAATGGACACTCCTTTGGTTTTTGATGTAGATGTGATGGCACAAAATACTCTAGTGAAATGTTTGTCAGATTAGGAACATGCATGGTGCAGAAGTGGGTTTCCTGTAGGAAAACCACTTGTGGATTGTTTTTTGTTTTTAGTTTGTCGTTGTGGATCAAGTTGCAGTGAATCTGTCTCTATACTTACAGTGAGGTGGATGATGTCCATTCGTTCCCTCAACTGGATCGGGTGCCTTGCGTTCTATTCGGTTGATGTGGACCTGGTAATTCAGTAGTCCAGGGATGTCAAGAAGGAAGTAACAGCAAAGATGAGATAAGAAGAAAAGTAGGAGTATATGTCTGGCTATTAATAAAAACAAAAACAGGAGATAAATATTATACAACCAGTAAATGAACCAAGTAATTAAACACTCTACAGTATATAGAGAGAATAAAGCACTAGGATACAGTAAAAACGCCTTTTGGTGGGTCACATCTGTGGCAAAAAAATGGTTGTAGCTTCAATAATCTAGTCAAAAAAGCAGTTTGTATAACTGGCTACGTAACTACTTGTGGGGTGCGTGGGAGGAGCCATATTGCAACCCACAAATTATAAACAAAAAGTTAGTAACTACAATGTAGTTCTGAACCCATAACCTTTCCTTTGAATTCTAATATGAAATACAAATGTAAATTGAGCTCTTTTATGGTGGCACCAGAAGGGGAGGATGAGGGGAAGGGTAGGGGAAGGGGGAGAGGTAAGGGGGGGGAGTGAGTAGAGATAGGGGGTGGAAGGGGAGTGGGGCGGGAAGGAGGGGGCGAGGGAGGAAGGGGGGGAGTATATTCACTCCTGCATGAGATCTCCATATATGGGGTGTACCCAATAAGTGTGATTGTTTGTAAGGAGTGATATAGTTGGTATGTGAAGATATAGCAGCATACAATAGATGAGCATAGGGTTTTTAGTCAGTCTCTTTTAGGATCAGTAAAAGCTGTAGTCTATGACATAATAGAGCTGGGACTTCAACACCATTTCTTGTGATGGTTATGACAAGAGAAAATTATGATGTTTTAACTGCGAACAGATATTGGTAATAGGAGCAGTTTCTGTGCCTGATGTTCTTTCAAACTTCAAATAGAGTTGGCATAGATGGGCAGTGTAGAAGCGTAACAATGGGGTAGGAATTTTCAGGGATCCCGGGTAGGATGTCAGTGGGGCGCATAGGATGTTTGATCTGGATGAGACCAGATGTAGACCTGTCCCAGATCTTGTCTCCAGCCCGTGGTATGGGCTAGTCTCCAGTCCTAAAAGTTCCTGACCAATAATCAAAGTTCAAAATTGGATCAGGTAACTGCAACAAATACTATAATGTGTCAAAAGTCAAACATTTCAAAAGATGTCTCTTGGTCCTGGGAGACTTGGATTGATATGATACCCTTCCTGGGGTCCCAGTGTGATATTTGTTCGCCTTGGTTTTTTTATTCAATTGCTTTGAAGGTGGGAAGAGTGGAGAGGGTGGAGGGCTGTTAGGCGGTTACGGGGGTCTAAATTCTGCATACCACTCTGGAACACTAACTTGCGGAATTTGTAAAGGCATCACAGAACGTTGGCAGATCCTCCGGTGTGCGAAGCAGATGGGTTTTGCCATTATTAGTGACTCTCAGAGCAAAGGGAAACTTCCATCTATATGTATGTCCATTGTTTTTAAGGGCGTCTAGCAGGGGGCGCAGAGCTCGCCTGTTTCTGAGAGTGATAGGGGAGAGATCTTGATAGAGAATGATGGTGTCACCATTAACCAAAATGTAATTATTTATTCTTGCTTTGGTCAGAATTTCTTCCTTCATGGCAAAATTCAGCAAGCAGCAGATTATGTCTCTTGGAGGAGAAGGGTCTGGTCCTTTAGGTTGAAGGGCTCGTGAGCGCTTACAAATTCAATAGAGGCATCCTCTGGTCTCTTTAATAAGCCATTAAATATTTTTTGGAGAGCATGTTTGATTTGGTCGGGGGGGGGGGGGGGGGGACAGAGTCCAGGACTCCCTTCACCCTGATGTTATTGCATCTGCCATGATTGTCTATGTCCTTGATTTGCCTGTTCATCTCTGTGAGATGTGCAGTGTGGGAGTCCATGGTATGCACCAGGCGTTGAATAGATTTGTCTCTAAATGTTGATGCTCTCTCTGTAAAGGCAAGTTTTTCTGTTAACACCAGCAGATCTGCTTTAAGGTCTGTGATGGCTGTGGAAAAAGTTTCCTTTATGTCTGCGTAGGTTAGTGCATGCAACACAAAGCAATCTCCTGCGCTCGGGTGCCCGGTCAGCTAAATAAGTGGCGCAGCTAACCTCTTTAGAAAAGTCAGTGGGATGTCGCAAATCTTGCTGCCCTCCTCAGAATAATGGGTATCCTTTATAACTGAAATCTACAAAAAGAACAGGGGGCACAATGACCTTGTGCATTACCAAAGATAAAATTTATTCATAAAATAACAAGAAATATACTCACAAACGTGCTTTTAAAATAATGCTTATCAATACTCCAGCAATAGCGAGCAGTATCTTTAAACGCCTACAGCCTGGACCAGATATTTGGAGGACCCAGATGGCATCTAATCACCATGGCTCTGAGGAAGAGGGTTCACCCTCATAACGAGTAAGCCGCTTGCGATTCCATCTGGGTCCTCCAAATATCTGGTCCAGGCTGTAGACATTTAAAGATACTGCTTGCTATTGCTGGAGTATTGATAACTCTTATTTTAAAAGCTTGTTTGTGAGTATATTTCTTGTTATTTTATGACTAAATTTTATCTTTGGTAATGCACAAGGTCGGTGTGCCCCCCTGTTCTTTTTGTATGTTTTACGTTCGTGTATGGTCAGGGGAGGAAACATCTCTTACCCCATCCTCCGGTGCTTAGAGCGACTCCCCACTGTAGTCTGCCTCATGGTGGGCCAGCGCCATCTTGCTGGCCATGGCACCGGAGCAAGCTGCGGCCTGTGCTTTGAACAGGGAGGAGATGTTTCTGCTCGAGGGGACTGCCGCTGTTCGTCGCTGATGATTCTGGGATGACTGGCGGAGAATGCTGCTCATGTCCGTGGCACCAGATCACTGGCTCTGGAAAGGCTGTAGGTGTGGGACCTACATATGCATTTGCATTTCCACGTGAGCATGGGTGGGGCATGTTACTTTTTTAAAATTTTATTTTTTATCAACTTTGTTATCACAAGGGATGAACAAAATCCCTTGTGATAGCATGGGCAGTGACCGCTGCTATTTGCTCGGAGATCTAAAAGCCCCTAAGTATCTCCTCTGCCCTCTAAAGCATTTGATCATTCCATAGCAAACTATTATCAAGAAGCCGGGTATAAAATCCTCTCCTCTCTAGATGGTACAGAGTACCTTAAGTACTCCATAAAATGGATGGTGCAGTCCCTGACACATGTTGGCAGTGCAATGTGGAGGTGAGCACGATATCACATATTAAGGCCTTTTTGGGAGGAGGTGAAGACCACCATAAAACATTTGACCTTGGTCGAACTGAAAGGAAGTCCATCTGCATGCTTACTCCCCCTGATGGAAAGACCCCTCTGGAAATATAATAAAACTCTTACCATGCAGTTGCTTAACGCAGCAAAGACTTGCATCCCCACTTTGTGGAGGTAGCCCCTGACCGCCAGTTCTGTGGTACTCCCAAATCAATGATATCCACCATATGGAAGAAAGCAATGTTGGGTTGAAAGAGCAAGCAGCAAGGACCTCTCCAATTAGATCCAATCTCTTTCAAAAATATTAGGACTATTGCGGTACCAAAGGGGTATAGACAGAAGTATTAAAAAAATTATATAGTTTATTCAAAATTGGGATAAAAAGTCCTGCAAAGGACACAGTATGGACAATAACAACATAGCACAATCATACATTAATTGTTACAGCAATATTGACAATCAAGTTATATAGATAGTGCCTACACAGACACATAGAGGCAGGTTATGTGGTACTTGCAGACGTGACCTTTACAGTTTCGCGGTCAAAAGCAGCTTCTTCAGGAGGCATCTTTTTAGTACATATTCTACAAAATAGCAAACATAAAAATATCAACATTGCAATACATGAGAAAAGAAAACACATATACATGGGAAATACAAAATTTGTATTGGAGAAGATAATCGTTATTAAATGTTGCACTCACCAACCTACACCCACAAGGGGTTTGGAGCGACACTGTGAGACGCCCACAAAAGGGCGTTCCCCCGGGGCCGGGCCAGGGGGGCACTTAAGATGGTACTATTGTAAAAAAATATAGAGAATGAAGTATAAGTAATAAACAAATGGGGTTCTATTGAATAAAAGAACCACCCAAGTGCGTCAGGTTATGGTGGGAAGTGGTGAACAGAGGGAAGGAAGAAGGGAGGGGAGGGGGGGAGAAAAAGAAATGGGGGGAAAAAAAAAAGGGGGAAGGAAGAAAAGGGAAGAGGGGCTGAGAAGGGGGGGGGGAAGGGAAGGGAAAACGAAGGGGGGGAGGGGAAAAAGAGGAAGAGAAGGAGGAATGGAAAGGGGGGGAGGGGGAAAGAAGGAGGGATGGAAAAGGGGGGGGGGAACCTAGGGGGAGAAGAGAGAAGGAGGAATAGACCTGGGGAAAAAGCCAAAGAAAGGAAAGGGATCCGTCACCTGACCAATTATTAAACCAATTTCCCAATATTAAAGACTCGGCTTCTTTCACAAGCAAGTGGAAGGAGATACAAGATAAATTAGAAAATTTCAACAAAGACATCATTACTAAAAAACAAAGGAAACTTTTCCAGGATAAACTGGCATTTTCAGAGGGCTATGCGTACAAATGATCTGGAAAATCATTTTCCAGAAAAAATAAGAATTTTAATCGGAAACCTCCAATTCTGACAGCAACAGACTGTACGGAATCGGACTCATCTATATCTTCTCTATCTTCACAGGTTACCACATGTTCCACCTTGTCACGAGCACCAAGTGTCCCTCGGAAAAGATCCCTCACAGGTGACAATCCCATCACCAAACAACCCAAAAAAGGCAAACAACACGGTAAAGCACTTAAGACACCACAAACACCAAGGCCGGGTGGACAGACCCCTCAAGAGGGTTCTCTCCACCCCACCTTACACAACATCATTCCCAAACTTTTACAACCTAATATACAGACACTTCTATCACAACCCGGTTTTTTAGTACAGGCAACTCCAGAACCCACCAGACAAGGGAATCTGGACACGTTTGTGCAAAAGGCCCCGGTTCCAAGCACGTCTCACAATTAGCTACACTTCACGATGGAGAAAATCCCTATTCTCTTAACATAATTAACTTAACATCCTATCAATTGACTCCAGAGGAGGAACAGGTCCTCCAGTTGGGTTTGGGCTTTTGCTACTCGGAGTCAATTGATATCTATGAGACAATTAAAGATCTCTATTTATTCGCCAGAAAATTAACCTTCAATTACATGTTTGACCAAGATCGAAGACGTGCCAACCTGGAAAAAGAGTTAGCGGAAAAAACTAAAAATTTCACTATAGCTGAGTCCAGAGCACTACGGGGCCTTATGTTACTTCTTGACGAAGGAGAGGTTGAGTCGAGTGCCCCTGTCGACACTCTTGACTCCCTCCCCTGTAGTCAAACAGACATTACCTCTAACCTCCGAAACCCTAACCCCAAGCCCAGTCTAAAATTGAAATCTAGAGCCTTCCCCGACCTAATGACTTGCCCATCCATATGGGCCTTTCTACACGAGTGTATTTTGTCTCTTAAAAAAGAGCAATGGCAAGCATTACCCCCTAGTTTAACCCAGCAACAGTTTCGGGCAGTTACCAAACTCCAAAAAAACACCGACCTCGTCATAAAGCAATCTGACAAGGGTGGTAACCTGGTGCTGATGACTCATCACCAATACCAAACCATGTGTCTCAAGATTCTTTCTAACCCCAATTGGTACTTACCTATTGAAAATACATTTATCCAACAAACCATTGATGAATTTTGGGGACTCATCGGGGGGGCCTTCTTAGAGGGCCTCATCGATGAAGATACCTATAAATTCATCAATGTACAATTCCCGCGAACTCCGACGTTTTATGCGTTACCCAAAACTCACAAGAACCTCTCTGTACCCCCTGGTCGACCTATTGTCTCAGGTAAAGGTTCATTAACAGAGAATGCGAGCAAACTGGTTGACACCTTTCTACTACCTCATGTATTGAGATTACCATCTTATTATATTAGGGACACTACCGACCTCTTAAAACACATTGAGGGAGTCCAGGTCCCTCCGGATGCCCTCCTCATGGCTGTTGATGTTGAGGCTTTGTACTCAAGCATCCCCCACGAGCAGGGCGTCCGGATGGCTGGCTCCTTCCTTAATGGAACAGGACCATCATACTTGGCCTACCAATATCTTTATTCTAAAACTTTTAGAATTTATTCTGACCAAAAACTACTTTTTGCTTATGGATCAATTGTATCTTCAAACCCAAGGCGTTGCAATGGGCACGTCGTGTGCCCCTTCTTACGCCAATTTATTTTTGGGTGGTTGGGAACGGGCGGTCTTTGGTGATGACCTTATGGAACCTTTTCTAAACCATGTGTTGGGCTGGTTCAGATTTATTGATGACCTTCTGGTCATTTGGACAGGTACAGAGCAACATTTAAAAGCATTTATTGAAAGGTTAAATATCAACCACTTCAATCTTCACTTCACGTTTACATATAATACTCAGAGCATCTCTTTTCTAGATGTACAGATCATCAAAAACCCTGCTGGACAATTAACTACAGATTTATACCGCAAACCTACTGCGGGCAACACGCTGTTGCATGCTTCCAGCTCACATCCCCGTCCTCTGATTCGCAGTATCCCTTATGCTCAATATTTGAGACTAAGAAGGAACTGCACAGAGGACGGGGACTTCCATAGACAAGCAAATGCGTTACGCACGCGACTTCTGGCCAGAGGCTACAATCGTACCACTCTGAGGAAAGCGTTTAACAAGGCCTCAGCCGTAGATCGACAAACACTACTGTTCGGCCCTCCACGTCCCAAAAAACCCTATATGACTAATATCATCACTAAATTCTCCACCCACCACCACCAGCTACGCAAAATACTATCAAGCCATTGGCATATCTTGACAGATCACCATACACTTAGAAAATATATTAAACCAACTCCTGATTTGGTTTTTAAAAGGGCCACCTCTTTGAGGGACAGGCTCACGCATAGTCATTATAGAGTCCCCTTATCTGGCCCAAAAGAACCCAGGGGCACTTTTAAGTGTGGCAATTGCCCACACTGCCCCTGGATTCAAGAAGGACATCAATTTCTACTCCCAAACGGCGAGATGTTTTTTCCAAATTACTCAGCCAATTGTGGTACCCGTGGCGTAATCTATCTGATGACCTGAGCCTGCAGCGCCTTTTATGTGGGAAAGACGATTAGAGAGCTGCGTCAGAGACTAGGTGACCATTTATATGCCTCTACTAATGGCAAGTTGACTACGGTGAGTCGACATATAGGCATTCACCACCGCTTCAACTTTGACTATATCAGGTTTACCGTTTTAGAAGTTGTCCCTGAGGACCCCAGAGGGGGCAACTGGGATCGCCAAATTTTGAAGCGTGAGTAGCTCTGGATTGAGCGACTTAACGCTCTTACTCCACCTGGTATCAATGAGGCACATTCCTACAAGTACTTTCTTGAATAATTTATCCATCAGTCCCTGATGTTGCTCTCTAAGCCCTCGTTAGAATCTTACTACATATATAGTATTGTATTTCTTTCCCACATCAATCTGATCCTCTGTGATATGTACATATGTTAATTATGTCCCAGCCTTTCCTACTTCCTTTTTTGTATAATGAGGTCTTTTCCCATGACTGTCGGCAAGTGGACTCTCTGTATACAGTTGTGTACATATTATGTTTGTAAATATTTATGTTGTTGATTTGACTCACCATAAGCATTTTTGTAAAAACACATGCTCTGTAACCATTGTCATGTATACTGTGTTTTAATGTTTTGCATGGGGCAGAGTGGTGCATATCCCTGGCCATGGGCAAAGTTGTTCCCGTTGTCGGTGATTTGGCATCCTCGTCCGTGATTTATTTATGGCTAACTCTGTTGTTTTACTTGAATATATAGCCTTACACTCGCCCCCTCTCCGGAGTGATGTGAGGAGTTAATTCTCCCCCACACGGCGGCTTGCTATCCTCCGGCAGTGGGCGGGGCTCCACGGAGCCCAGCTGCTGCTTCTCCAGATCGATGCCGCTGCGTCAATCACTATGGAGCTGTGCGCCTGTGCGGAAGGTTCCTCACGCTTGCGCAACAGAGGGGGATAGGACCCGGAAGAGACGTCAGCTGTTGTCCTCAGCGCCGTTTAACTTCCGGGTTGGGGGCATTTAAGGCAGCAGATTCAGCTGTCTGCCAAAGAGAGGCACACACCCAGAAGTCTATCCACGCCAATTGCAAATTGTAAGTAGCTATCATGTGTCTTTTTGGGGGGGGATTCCATGATATTACCTGGTACTATATTCCCTTTCTCCTCTGCCTGTAAGCAGTTCTTTTTACGGCAGAAGTGTGTAGTAAATTTGATACAACCCAAACTTATCTATTTGTCCTTAGGGACCTCCTGTGTTATTGCTGCCTGGTCCCTCTGGTTATTGTCGCTCCACCATTCATATACCCTGGGTGTGGATAGCCATCAAGTTCGCCAATGGTTTTAATTTTATAGTAACGGTGGGTATATCTTTCGATACAAACCCCCGCTCTTTTAAACATTTTTACTTATACCTTTTTGGTCAGGTGATGGATCCCTTTCCTTTCTTTGGCTTTTTCCCCAGTTCTATTCCTCCTTCTTCTCTCTTCTCCCCCTAGGTTTTTTCTCACCCCCCCCTTTTCCATCCCTCCTTCTTTCCCCCTTCCTTCCCCTCCTTCCCCCCCTTTCCATCCCTCCTTCTCTTCCTCTTTTTCCCCTCCCTCCCCTTCGTTTTCCCTTCCCTTTTTTTCCTCTCCCCCCCCCCTTCTCAGCCCCTCTTCCCTTTTCTTCCTCCCCCCCTTTCCCCCCCATTTCTTCCCCCCCCTTCTTCCTTCCCTCTGTACACCACTTCCCACCATAACCTGACGCACTTGGGTGATTCTTTTATTCAATAGAACCCCATTTGTTTATTACTTATACTTCATTCTCTATATTTTTTACAATAGTACCATCTTAAGTGCCCCCCTGCCCCGCCCCCGGGGGAACACCCTTTTGTGGGCGTCTCACAGTGTCGCTCCAAACCCCTTGTGGGTGTAGGTTGGTGAGTGCAACATTTAATAACGATTATCTTCTCCAATACAAATTTTGTATTTCCCATGTATCTGTGTTTTCTTTTCTCATGTATTGCAATGTTGATATTTTTATGTTTGCTATTTTGTAGAATATGTACTAAAAAGACGCCTCCTGAAGAAGCGGCTTTTCACCGCGAAACTGTAGAGGTCACGTCTGCAAGTACCACATAACCTGCCTCTATGTGTCTGTGTAGGCACTATCTATATAACTTGATTGTCAATATTGCTGTAACAATTAATGTATGATTGTGCTATGTTGTTATTGTCCATACTGTGTCCTTTGCAGGACTTTTTATCCCAATTTTGAATAAACTATATAATTTTTTAATACTTCTGTCTATACCCCTTTGGTACCGCAATAGTCCTAATATTTTTGAAAGAGATTGGATCTAATTGGAGAGGTCCTTGCTGCTTGCTCTTTCAACCCAACATTGCTTTATTCATTCAAAGGATGATGGTACCAACCAATGATTGAATACCCCACTTTTCTAACCTTGTGGCAAACCATTGAACACCATATGGAAGAACTGACAGCCACACTCCACAATTCTGAAAAACTATTTAGGGACAAGCAGAGACCTTGGAGGTACTTTAGGTGTACGGAAGCCTACCTACAAGATATTGTCCACCCTGAACTGAACCAGTAGCCTAGATTCTGCTTATGGGTCTCCTGTGTGCATTACCTTTCTGGAGTGTGAACAGCATGTTAATTTGTCACCCCCTTCTATGATGCAAAATTAAATTTGGTTGACTTCTCAGAAGTTATGAGTCATATGATAATACCTTTTGATAAACGTGAAGAATAAGCCTTAGATTTGTCAGCATACCTGTTTTTGATTTATGTATTCCTTCAGGTCCATAAGGTTCAATGTCATTGACAAATTTTGGTACTATTTCTCAGGAGTCTTGTGGCCCCATTGTCTTGCTGTGTAGTATCTGTACTATATGCAAAGCTTTGGATATAAAGCTATCAATTTTATTCACTAGTCTTGCCTTTTATTCACTAGTCTTGCCTTACATACCTAGTATGTGTTGAATTATTGCATTTTTGATAGACCTGAAGAGTTTATGTGATGACTTGACTTGATGAATCTGAGAAGCTTTGCCATAATTAAAGATTTTAAAGCATCTGATCAAACCAAGTTCGGTTTGATCAGATGCTTTACAAGCTGGTAACAGCTTGTAAACAACAAACCAAAACTGGAAGTGACAAAATCCTTGTCACTTCCAGTTTCATACAGCATACAGATAATTATGGACCGGAAGTTCATTTGTCATCTCTATGGTGTGCCACCCTGACCGACAGTTTCAGTCTTGGACTCCCCAGTGCAACATAAGTGTCAGAGAAGGCAGCACAGCAGGACCACCCACCGCCACATGTAAAAGTGATCTGGCAGCTGTATAGCAGCTTGGATCACTTTAACGTTGTAACGTTGTACAGCATATCTGGAATTGGACAGATGGCTCCAGCTAACAATATTTCTCTTACATAAACGTTTAGTGATCTATGGGGATGTAGGCAGATTTGTCTCCACAAAGATTTCTTGCAGGTTTTCTGACAAACGTGATTTGGTATCCCCCTTGATTACATCCAGGCAATGATATCAGTAACTGTGTGTGCAAGGTACAGTGTAATAGAAAACAGAATAATAGTAGTATTAAAAATCACTATTACTGAGTCTGTATTGAAAAGAGATCATTAGTCCATAAGAAAATGGCCAATGACCCCTATACCAATTCCCAGCAAGCCCACTTCATTTTGGAGGCCCTACAGTTTTGCCTTAAAGATAATTATTTAGAATCGGATGGGACCAATTTTTTGTAGATTAATGGCACAGCTATGGGGCCAACTTCGCTCCCAGCTATGCCAATCTCACAATGTTTTTTTGGGAACACATGTATCTTACTGCCAATCATCCCTTTGCCGCCCATGTGATCTACTATGGTCATTACATTGACGATATAGTGATCATATTGGATGGTTCATCTCAGGACATCAATGACTTTGTGTAATATTGTAATCAATACTCCTTGGGGCTATCATTTACCCATGTTGCTGATTTCAATACCCTAGCCTTCTTGGACTTGGAGTTATGTCACGACAATGAAGCTATATATGCAAAAAAATGTTATCAAACCCACAGCAGGGAATTCTTTTATCTTCTTCAACAGTTGCCATCATCCTAGATGGGTCAGTAACATCCCGTGTAGCCAATTCTGTTGGCTCCGGTAATTGCACTAGAGACACAGACTACGACCATCATAGCCAACTCCTTTCACAGAAATTTATTGACAAAGGCTACCCTATTTTACTGTTAGATCAGGCCTTTGAGAACTATCGTAGCTTGCCAACTGATTCTCGCATACCATCGCCACCAACTGCTAAACAACCCACGAGATTCATTGCACAATTTCATACCAAATACAAGAAAATGGAAAAAATTCTAGCTGCACATTGGTCTATCCTACTTGAAGATCCTCATCTAAAAACTACAGTTGCTATCAAACCTAAAATCGCATTTAGGAAGGCAAGAAACATCAAAATTCGAATCGTCCCGAGCAAAATCAAGCCCACTCGATCTATTTCTGCACCACCGGTTCTCATCCCACCAGTGCAAAAAAGCTCTCTGCCTGACTTGTAAATTTATTCACCATAGTCAAAAAACTTTTACAGTAAAAGGCAAAAACTACACACTAAAAGAATTTTACAACTGTTCCACGGATGTTGTATATTGTCTCACATGTCCATGTGGACTGTTTTATGCTGGAGGAACAATTAGGTCCCTCAGAGCACGATTTGGTGAGCATAGGTGCTTCATTGAAAAGGGCCGTGACCACCATAGTGTTCCAAAACATTTTTCAATACATCATAACCAATCCACAGCTGGTTTCAGGGTGTGGGTCATTTGAGTCCATTCTGGGGTCATTTCCTGCGGCCGAACGATAAAAACGCCTATGCCAGCAGGAAACTTTTTGGATTTATTCTTTAGGTACTTTGACGCCAGGGGGTTTGAATGAGGACATTGAGGTACACACAGTTTTGTGAGCCTCTCTTGCCCCATGAGACCCTCTTTTGCAATATATGTGCGTCTTTTGCATCTATATTTATACATGTATGTATATGTGTGTATTATCATTATTATTATTATTATTCAGGATTTATATAGCCAACTCCTTTCACAGAAATTTATTGACAAAGGCTACCCTATTTTACTGTTAGATCAGGCCTTTGAGAACTATCGTAGCTTGCCAACTGATTCTCGCATACCATCTCCACCAACTGCTAAACAACCCACGAGATTCATTGCACAATTTCATACCAAATACAAGAAAATGGAAAAAATTCTAGCTGCACATTGGTCTATCCTACTTGAAGATCCTCATCTAAAAACTACAGTTGCTATCAAACCTAAAATCGCATTTAGGAAGGCAAGAAACATCAAAATTCGAATCGTCCCGAGCAAAATCAAGCCCACTCGATCTATTTCTGCACCACCGGTTCTCATCCCAGCAGTGCAAAAAAGCTCTCTGCCTGACATGTAAATTTATTCACCATAGTCAAAAAACTTTTACAGTAAAAGGCAAAAACTACACACTAAAAGAATTTTACAACTGTTCCACGGATGTTGTATATTGTCTCACATGTCCATGTGGACTGTTTTATCTTGGAGGAACAATTAGGTCCCTCAGAGCACGATTTGGTGAGCATAGGTGCTTCATTGAAAAGGACCGTGACCACCATAGTGTTCCAAAACATTTTTCAATACATCATAACCAATCCACAGCTGGTTTCAGGGTGTGGGTCATTTGAGTCCATTCTGGGGTCATTTCCTGCGGCCGAACGATAAAAACGCCTATGCCAGCAGGAAACTTTTTGGATTTATTCTTTAGGTACTTTGACGCCAGGGGGTTTGAATGAGAACATTGAGGTACACACAGTTTTGTGAGCCTCTCTTGCCCCATGAGACCCTCTTTTGCAATATATTAATATGTGCGTCTTTTGCATCTATATTTATACATGTATATATGTATGTATATGTGTGTATTATCATTATTATTATTATTATTATTCAGGATTTATATAGCGCCAAGAGTTTACGCAGCGCTTTACAATATAAAAGAGAGACAATACAGTTATAATACAATAAAACACAAGAGGATTAAGAGGGCCCTGCTCAGAAGAGCTTACAATCTAATAGGGTGGGGCAGGTGGTACAAAAGGTTGTAACTGTGGGGAATGAGCTGTTGGAAGTGGTAGGAGATTAGTTGGAGACGTGATTTCCTGAAGAGATGAGTTTTCAGGGATTGCCTGAAGGTAGCAAGAGTAAGGGATAGCCAGATAGATGGAGGTAGCGCGTTTCAGAGGATGGGAGAGGCTTTGGAGAAATCCTGGAGACGAGCATGGGAGGAGGAGATGAGAGAGCTTCAAAGCAGGAGGTCTTGAGAAGAGCGGAGAGGTCGATTTGCGTAATATTTGGAGACAAGATTGGTGATGTAGCTGGGGGCAGAGTTGTGAATGGCTTTGTATGTTGTGGTTAGTATTTTTAATTTAATTCGCTGGGTGATTGGGAGCCAGTGTAGGGATTGGAGTAGAGGGTTGGCAGACACTGAGTGGTTGGTAAGGTGGATAAGTCTGGCAGCAGCATTCATGATATACTGAAGAGGGGATAACCTATGGAGAGGTAGGCCAATGAGAAGGGAGTTGCAATAGTCAAGGTGAGAGATAACAAGGGAGTGAATGAGGAGCTTGGTGGTTTCATTTGTTAAAAAGGGGTGAATATATGTACATATATGTGTATGCCCCTCTAACATCGCAATGTCGTCCTTCTTGTAGCAGACCCATCCCATCCATATTACAGCCATGACCCACAACCATAGTAAGTACAGTATCATTAAGGGCCACATAGTGATAACAATAGTTGTGCTTTACATGTGTTTTTAATATCCCAACTAATTGTTTTAATCACTCTCTACATGCTGGATATGTGTGCATATTGTGGTGGAGATTTTGAAATCCATATTTATATCATGGAGCTCCAAGGGAACCATTGCAATGACTCTAATTAAATTACCATGCCCTATTGAATATATATATATATATATATATATATATATATATATATATATATATATATATATGTTAATACAGGACTTTATATATTTTGTGATATCATGATGATATAGGAGCCCAGCTTACATTTTAAAATACTTTCTTTTCCTGTCTTATGGGAACGGTCGAATGTCTTCAGGTGAAAATTAAATTGGTTAATATATCCTTTTGTTTTGTAAAGAACCTGGGCAGTCATTGCTCCCAAGTCCTTGAAATGCTAATTTATGTTATATCAAAGAGGGCTGACGGTTGTAAATCAAGAGGTTATTAAACAGGTACTCAGGTTTTCAGAAGACACAGAGGCAACGTAGATAGCCTCTTGCTTAGGTGGGAAGCATGATGACAAACTAGAATTGAACTTACAGCCAATCAGAATTTGAGGCAACTCTGAACCAATGGACATTTAGGAGGCTTCAAAGGTAGCCAATCAGAGTTCAATGCCACTTCTGAACCAATGAGGTGACCCTGAGTTTTGATTGGTAGGAATGGGTTTATTCTAACAACATAAAAACAAAAGCCTAGAGATGCTAGCTCTCTTCGGCTCAGTCTAGATGAAAGATGACCACACATAAGAATATCTGTGTAATGTATTCTCTTATCTCTTTTACTTTTCCCTACTTTTCTTCTATATTAAGATTTTGCCTAAGATTCTATTAATAGCCTGTGTATGCCCATTGTTTCAATCTTTATGCACCGTTATCGATCGTTTTTATTCTTATATAGACAAAGGTTTTAATCACTTATTTTATGTATCGTTAACCATATAAGTGAGGTAGGTAAAAATAGCCTTATCAGATGGTGCCCCATGTGAGGAAGCTTGACATTTGGACGATTGTGCTTTTGTGTGTGGAGGACAAGTCTAACTCCAAAAACGGTAAGTATTTTTATGTCCTTGTTTGTATGTCTGCCTCCTCTCTCTGAACACCCAAACTAGCAAGCTTCTTTGAACATTGTTTATATATAACCTTTTGTCTGTACTAATACTTTGATGAGACTGATTTTGAATAATGTATATAAGAAATGAAATTGTAAGGGCGAATGATGAGGGCTCCATTTGGAATCTTGGAGGCAGTGGAAAAGGATATGTGCCTCTCTGCCAAAAAGCAAGTTCAGTTGACCCTTTGAATGAGATTAGGCCAATCGTTGTGATTGAAACACACCGGTGGGCATAGAGCTGCGTTTCCACTGGTGCAACTCTGAAGTCGCATGATTTAGAGTGTGACTGTGCGGTGCGACTTTGGTGTGGCTTTGAATGCGACTTTGATCCAAATTTACACTCTGGGTCGGAGTCGCATCCAGAGTCGCATCAGAGTGGTGCAGGTACCTTTTCATAGTTGTTGCAGTTTTGAGTCGCATAGATTGGAACTGGTGCTATTGAAATCAATTGGCTGCAACTTGTAATGTGACTTTGTGTCCAGAGTCGCATGGCAAATTGCATTAGTGGAAACGGAGCCTAGGCACCAGAGGGCACATGGATGTGGACCAGGTCTAAGACGTTTAATAACATAATGGGGTTGAGAAGGCTAGGGTTGGCCCTTTGCAGATAGTCGCTACTGTAAGGGGTTCACTTTTGTTACAGTAGAACTGTGAAGGTAATATTTACAGTGGCGATTGTTTGCTCTTGTTGTGCTATAGAGGGCTCATTTTGTTTTTTTAACCCCATTGTGTTACTGGCCGATTAATCAATTGTGAGAGTAATGGTCGATTGGTTTCATAATCGATTAGTTGTCGATTGAGCGATTAGTTGTTTCAGCCCTAGTATGAATCTGTCTTTCTTTGTAAACTACTAACTGTGGTTTGTGAGCTTCGTAATTAGACCTGTAAACACTGGCTATATTGTAACTGCTACAAATCATATTGAAATTAGGTGTGCCTCAGTTGACTGCCTCCTGTACCACAAGCACTCATAGGGTTCTGATTATCCAAGTTTGTGCTAATCATTCTTGAGATAACCAAAGTAATAGCCCTTCTTTAAGCATTTCTTTTAAAACACTTCAGAAAAGTCCACGGGGGGATTGACCTATTATTAAGTTTGGGAAATCTCCAGGCTAATTTTTTGAAGGACTATAGTCACAACAGGGAATTGTTCTGACAAGTAGTGAAAAAAAAGTGGCAATGGCGACAGGGGTGGTACCTGTCAACCCAATTCTTGGCCAGAGAGTAGCTACATCTGTAATAAAGGCAACCTGTAAAAAGGTTGGGGAATCAGTTCAAGGTCCATTGCAAATATGGGCCTTGGGTGGTATCTTCAAGATTGGGATCACTGGACTGGAAAGAGGTATTCTAAGAGAGGTACTTTTAATGCAAAAGCTTGGGAAAGAAATACTTGGAGTGCATGGATGGTAGAATAAAAAAACACACCAAATGATGCTGAGGAGTAGGGACAAGCAGGGACAGCCACTAGACCAACATCCCCCAGAGTAGTGACAGTGATGAACAAGGGGACGATGAGGAATTGTCAGGATTGGGGCCTTATATAATCGCCCGGTCCTTGTTGGCAATATATTTAGAAGATGAAGGGAATTGTCATCTATCAGCAGATGACAAAACTTTAAGCCATTTTTTTTTTTTTTTTTAGAATACTTCTGAAAAGTCCACGGGGGAGATTGAACTATTATAGTTTGGAAAATCTCCAGGCTACTTTTTTTTGAAGGACTATATTCAGATGGGTTACATGTGGGCCCTAGGATATTTGTGATTGGGATTCTTGGACAAGGAAGAGGTTTTCTAAAGAAAGGTTGAACCTAAAGTATGGGAAGATCTGTACCATGCTCATCAAACAAAGATGACACGGCCATATGACTTCAGTTGCCCAGTCAGATAGAGGAGATAACAGAGCAACGGATTTGGGTATGTCTGAATTCAGGGGGATATCCTCCACACCTAAGGTATGTACCAACAATGTTCCATCCCTGGTGTTTCTGCAAGAATAAATCCCTGGAAGGTAAGAGTATTTTTTTCTAAAATTGCCCCCATACAGGCAGGGAAGGGGCTAATGAAATGGGATGGATTTCTGAAAGAATTTCAACCTTACCAAACAGATGTTATGGGTTTAAGAAGTACAGGTTAGTATAGAAAAAATGCTGATATGTGTGATGTCTAGAGGTCATTTTGACCAAGCTAATTGTGTGAATGTGTGTGTGAAATATGCAATATACGTTTGGAACTATAAAAAGCACAGGATCTCCAAAACAGTGTTGATGGCATCACGCAGTGAGGGGGGTCTAGCCTTCCCCAATATCGTTAAATACTACCAAGCCACACAGCTGAGAGCGCTGGCATCATGGTTTACTCAAAAATCATATAATAAGTGGACAGAGATCGAGAAATTATGGCTAGCCCCGATACACCCGAACAACTTATTACGGAATGCAAACGCGGAAGTAGCTCCAGAACGCCTTCTGGGTCCCATGTCCATGTTAAAGAGGATTTGGCGCAAATTAGCCCAACCTCACAAATTAACCTCAGAAAAATCGACCCTGACATCTTTTGTCTGCAACCCCAAGGTGCCAGATAGCCTCACGCATCAGATGTCATACCCTTGGTCCTCTAGGAACCTGTTCCACTTTGGAAACATAATAGATCCCAGAACTCGTAGACTCCTATCTTTTTCGGACCTGCAGGCCAAGCACAAACTCCCAAAACAAGCTTTTTACGGATACCTACAAATACGACATTACGCACTAACTATAGCCCCAAATCTACAATTTTCACCTCCATCCCCGTTTGAAACTACCATCATGGCAGGTAGCTCACAGAAAGGGCTAATATCAGAAATATACAAGATTTTGAATACCATCGATCTGGAAGAGCAGGGTAAACATCATTACATGCTCAGATGGGAGAAGATCCTTGGGGAAGAACTTCCATTAGCGCAGTGGCAGGCAATATGGAATCAGACAGCGAAGAGTTCAATGTGTACACTATATAAGGAAAACTCATATAAGATTCTCTACTTCTGGTACATGACCCCAGATGTACTTCATACAATTTTCCCAGATAGCTCAGATAAATGCTGGCGATGTCAGGACGCTATAGGCACTCTTATACATATATATTGGACCTGTCCGATATTAGCTCAGTACTGGGAGATGGTTCGCCATCTCCTCTCTCGCCTCTTGGAAGTGGAGGTCCAAGCGACTCCAAAATTCTTCCTATTAGGTCTATCACCACTAAAAATTTGCAGACCATATAAGAAATTAGTAAGACATATACTCACAGCAGCACGCTGTCTTATAGCCTTAAACTGGAAACGTACCTCTCCACCCTCAGCTGAAGATCTTTACTCTAGAATTAAAGATATAGAGCTGATGGAGAAAATGACAGCTAGAATTCAGGACAAGCTGGAGGCGCATAACAGGGTCTGGGAGCTGTGGCACCTCCGGGAGGACCCACTATGACCAGGTAACAATGCCAATTAGAAGGCTTACTTTCTTCTTTCCCTTCTTTCCTTTCTTTCCTCCTATCCTATTCAGTAACTGAATGAGCGTTTATATAATCATACCTGCATTACCATAGGAACCAACATTAGACAAGCCATGGAAAAAAAACAAAAAAAACAAACACATGTGTTATACCATAAATGGATATACTGTACAATGTTTGTGAATGTCCATGTTCCTCTATATTGTGTTACTATAACCTTCAATAAAATTTGATATTTGGAAAAAAGAAATATGCAATATATGTCGTGTCGTGTGACGTTTGTCTCAACTGCTGACAGCCCACCCAAATGACCCCCCCCTTCTTTCTCACCAGATCTGTGAGAGTGGAAAGCGAACTGTATTGACATGCAAATTACCTGAGCCAAGATAATTATCTGTAATAGTGAGTTGAAATGTGTATTTACTAAAATTTATTTGTTTTCCAGAGAGACGGTTCTGCAGGAGGTTTTGTGGTGAGGTAATATGATTTGTTGATAAATGGTACCGCTAAAAGGTTTATACATAAATACATTTTTTGGGGGGGAAATTATTGGTATATCCACAAAACAAAAATCTACGTGGTATTAATATGTATTAAGTAATACATATTAATAACAAGTTGAGCTCAACAATTTTTGGTATTTTAAAAAAAAGTGCACTGTTTATGTAATGTAATGTATATTTGTGTTGTATATGCTAATGTCTTGCTACAGGTATATAACCATTGGTTTATTTTGTTTTGAGGAGGAAAAATTTAATGTTTATTACTAAAATTGAATTGGAGTTTTATCCCTCAGATTCGATAATTGGGTTTCATGGCTTTCAGAACAAAAGGATATCACAGCCTCCATAGACTTTTTCTTCTTTTTCCTGGTTTCAGCACCATTATCTAGTTGATGCTTCTATTTGTCAGCACATTCGGCTGTGTTTTGGACTACCTAAGTGTGTGTTGTATGTTCTGATCCAATTCTCAAAAAATCAGTGGCTATGCTGACTTTTTGTGTAGATTTGTTTAAGACTGCTTAATTCCCCCCTGCGGTTATTGTAATTAGTTTCATGCCCAGCCAGTGCTTACTTTTCAAGCATGGCTATTTGCCTTAGGTTAAGGTATGTTAATGTGCCTAGCTATCTGTGTGTCCCCAAGTGTAGTTCACACCTGTTTCCTTCCATGTCACCATGCAATCCTATTTTCTTCTAGAGTTTCCTGTCTGTCTGTTTTTATGTGGCTATTTGTTACCAATTACCTAATGAATATCTGTGTGTTTCAAGGCACACCTGTCGGCTCGTGTACCCGCTACTGTTCAGTGATCCCGGCGCCTCAGTGCTGCAAGGGATTTTTCTTTGCCTGTTGGCCAGTTGTGTCTGGTAGCAGCAGTTCCTTGAGCTGGATACACATTATGCAATTTTTTGTTGTTCGGTTTCCTTTAGATTTACCTTCAGATGTGTAGTACGAGGGCCTGCCTGATGGCATACAAGTTGAGAGTGTATAGGTCTGGCCTCGTATTGTATAGTTTTGGGTAAGTCTGGAGAAGATTTGGGCGGGAAGATTGTGTGGGGTGTTACCAGCTCTTGGCTGTTCCAAGGACCCTCACTTTGGTTATATGTATGGGCATGCTGTATTCTCCTCAGTTAATACCCATAGGTGTCCTTCCTGTCCTAGACTCCTTGTGTACCTTAACTAGTTGTCTGTGTCCTGCATGCCAGGAAGACCAGTGCCCCAGTGCTGCACTATGCCCCTGTCAGTCATGTGAGCCCTGTCTGAATATTGTAGGTATTTTATTTTGTATGGGTGATGGATAGCCATGTCTAATTACCGAATTGAAAAAGGAGGGAAAAGGGTTGCAGCCTCTATAAAGAATTGAGTGTACCTGTTGGCAGGTGGTTTTCAATCCGAGTATTCAGACTATTTCCCATACTTAGGATAAAGGGAGGCTTAATGGATACTGCCGTTGGAGCTGGAGGTGGGGCACTGGGTACCTTAAAACATTATGGAGCTGGAGATACTCAAGACCACATTGGGAGGTCTTGTGCTATATATCAGGGAAGCGGTTAGGAAAGCCAACTTTCTCTGTCCAGCATCACTTTGCAAGGACAGGCTGGTGGGGGTAGTATACAGGTTGCCTATAAATCGTAATAGATTGGTGGATGACTTAGTTCCAGGATCGTCAAAATCTAACTTGCACTGTTCTCATCCCTAATGGCAGGGATGGAACATTGTGCAGATATCACGGTCAATTTGGGTACTATCCTATCAGACTCTACTGTGTTACACCCTGGAGTCCATCTTGTTCTGATGGTTTGAGTCTGGACAGCCTCAGATGACTGGTACTGATGAGTGCTGGAGAAAGGAAGGTGTTGTGCTATGGAAAAAGGACAGAATCATGAGACAGCAATGCTGGAACAGGAAGGGGTCGTGTCTAATGGATGCCGGGGTAGTGTCCCAACGGGTCTTAAAAAAAGTTAAAAATACTTGAGACCAGGGTACTGGTGCTGGTATCACATGTCTAATGATGCACTGTTTTCAGCATCAGGTTAAATTGTATTCAGCAGGGTACACTACCTTGGGGAGTCTATTATACATCTCCTCTTGCCCTTGGCATGGATATAGCAAGAAAACGGAAAATTGTATACTCACCTTTCCGTAATTTTCCTTTCCTGTCGCATCTTCATGGCAGCATACACTTTGGGTTGTGACTCCGCCCCCACAACCTGATAGGACCACATAGCTATAAATTGTAGAGAGGGCCCCCGCCCCAGTATTCTCTGTGTATATCACCTCAGAAGGGTGGGAGATTGTATGCTGCTATGAAGATGCGACAGGAAAGGAAAATTACGGAAAGGTGAGTATACAATTTTCCGTTTTACCTGTCACATCATGGCAGCATACACTTTGGGGAATAACTCGCAAAACTGGGTGGGAATGCAAACCAAGTTTATTAACAAAGAATAGAAGAATTGGCCTGGATAACGGATCTTCCGAAATCCACTGTGGATAAGCAAGCGGAATCCACCTTATAATGAGACATAAAGGTGCTCCTGGAAGACCAGGTAGCTGCTCTGCAAATTGTCTCCGCCGAGACTCTACAATATGCCGCCCAGGAGGTTGCCACTGCCCTGGTGGAGTGTGCCCTTAAGCCCTCAGATATTTGATGGTTACTTAATGAATAGGCCTTCTTGATGGTCTTTACTAGCCATGAAGCAATGGTGCATGAGGATGCCGCTTGACCTCTCCTGAATCCATGCGGGATGATTAAGAGACTTTCCGTCTTTCTGATGGATTTGGTTGCCGAGAGATATTCCAAGACGTTATCTTTGACATTTAATGGGTGAGGATCGCCCTGATCCGTGCTGAGTGCTGGGAGATTAATCTCCTGGTTGAAATGAAAAGATGAGGATACCTTGGGGATGAACCGATCCGAAGGTCTTAGGACTAGTCTGTCTGGAAAAACAACCAGATATGGTTCACTAACCATTAGAGCTTGCATCTCTGACACCTTTTTAGCTGATGTTATGGCTATTAAGAATGAAACTTTCAGTGTTAGATCCCAGAGGGATATGCTCTCGATTGGGAAAAAGGATTCCTTAGATAGTGCTTCCAGAACAACTGAGAGGTCCCAGACTGGTAAGGAAGGTTTTCTGGGGGGCCTCAGTTTTAGACAGGCCCTTTGAAACTGAATCACAAGAGGATCTTGTGCCCATTTAACTCCTGTCAAGGCAGACAGGGCCGACACCTGGACCTTCAGGGTGCTTGACCTAAGGCCTTTCTCTACGTGGAAAATTGATCCTCTATGGGGACTTTTAGAGGGAACACCTACTTATGGGTCATAAGAAGTATGGAGAGTAGTAGGGGTTGTATGAAAAAATATTTAATGAACGTATAAATCTTATAGTACATCTATGGTACAGGGGGTAAATGTGCAGCAAACGTGATACATACAGAAATCAGCAATACAAAACATGTATGGATTAATTCACAATCCTAGAACTCCAATACATATACAATACATATGCGGGGAGTACCCGACGCGTTTCGAGCATATGCTCTTCCTCAGGGGTATCAGATTGGAATCAGCAAACAGACAGATGTGTCTATAAATCAAAAACAATAATAGTAGTAATAAACCAGTTATAGGGGAAATGTAATTGTTCTACATATATCATAAAAAGTAAAAGATACAAATATACAATATCTGTAAGGAGACACAAATGAATACTGACCATGTAGTAATGCTAAGGAGGCATGTATCTAATGCTGCATCCATAAAAAAGGGAAGAAGGGGGGGGGACGTGACACCATCGGACGTAGGTCCTGCTCCTGGTCCGCAAGACCGCGAGGCCTGTATACCCACCCGAGGCACGTAAGCCCGGGAGCGCAATCCCCAACAAAGGGCGTCCCAAACACCACCAAGGTAGAAAAGTCCTGGAAGGCTCCAGTCTGTGAGGAGCAAAAACATGAAAGAGGGGTGGGATAAATGAAGAGGCAAAGGATGGTAGATGGAGGGGGGCAATGTTAGGGGTTCAGTGAAGGCCCCTACTTTCCTGTTTACTTTTTCCTGACATCCACCCACCGTTGGGCGTGTCCTGCCCCTCCTCCTCACGCTGCGGGGCCGCCCCGCTCCGGGACATGGCGCCGTGTTCTCTCTCCCCACTCGGCGCGGGGGGGCCACCCGACGCAACCACGCTTGCTGCGGGTGGCGTTCTTTGTAACTAGGGGACGCCTGACCTATTCATGGGTCCTGACGTCCCCTGACTCCCGCGCCGCGGGCCTCTGGCGCGGGCCCTGACTCCGCCCCATCCAGCATACGCCATCATGCCTGGGGTACGTTGTCACCGCCCACATGCATTGGCGGCGGTGTCCAATGGGGCCGGTGCGCGCGCCCCAGGTACGCGCCCCAGGCGTCATCACGCCTGGGGTGCGCGTCACCGCCCACGTGTTTTGGTAGCGGTGTCCAATGGGGCCGGTGCGCGCGCCTCAGGCTCGGGGGGCGTCCACCTCTCCACCTATTGGTCGCGCCCGCAACCAATTGCGGACGCGGCCTTACTATTTGAAGAGGCTGCAATGTCCATGATCATTACGGCGTCCTGCACTGTCAGAACGCCATTCTTGGACACACTATCCTGCACGGGGGCCCCCACCAGGTAAGTCAGCCATACTTTGGACGCACACTACCTTGGGCCTTTTCTCCTCCCTATTTACCGTTCCCCCACCATTTATTATCATATATTATTTTTTTCCAGACTGGACCCTGCCGGCCTTTCTGGGCCGGTCTTCACACCCTACACATTGCGGGCTTAGTATCATACTAATACCCCCGGCAGACAACACCTTAGTCTTGGGGACAGTATATTCACCAGGAGTTGGGCCCACCCCAGGTATGTCATTTTTACTCCGTCTGGCTGTCTCTCCTTCCTACTGGTGGGATACCTCCCCCCCCCCCCCCCCCCTAGGGGCCTTCACTGAACCCCTAACATTGCCCCCCTCCATCTACCATCCTTTGCCTCTTCATTTATCCCACCCCTCTTTCATGTTTTTGCTCCTCACAGACTGGAGCCTTCCAGGACTTTTCTACCTTGGTGGTGTTTGGGACGCCCTTTGTTGGGGATTGCGCTCCCGGGCTTACGTGCCTCGGGTGGGTATACAGGCCTCGCGGTCTTGCGGACCAGGAGCAGGACCTACGTCCGATGGTGTCACGTCCCCCCCCCCTTCTTCCCTTTTTTATGGATGCAGCATTAGATACATGCCTCCTTAGCATTACTACATGGTCAGTATTCATTTGTGTCTCCTTACAGATATTGTATATTTGTATCTTTTACTTTTTATGATATATGTAGAACAATTACATTTCCCCTATAACTGGTTTATTACTACTATTATTGTTTTTGATTTATAGACACATCTGTCTGTTTGCTGATTCCAATCTGATACCCCTGAGGAAGAGCATATGCTCGAAACGCGTCGGGTACTCCCCGCATATGTATTGTATATGTATTGGAGTTCTAGGATTGTGAATTAATCCATACATGTTTTGTATTGCTGATTTCTGTATGTATCACGTTTGCTGCACATTTACCCCCTGTACCATAGATGTACTATAAGATTTATACGTTCATTAAATATTTTTGCATACAACCCCTACTACTCTCCATACTTCTTATGACCCATAAGTAGGTGTTCCCTCTAAAAGTCCCCATAGAGGATCAATTTTCCACAAAGCAAGTTTTACCTTGGGATGTGGGTCCACCTACTTTTAGACCAACCCAGCACCAATCCCTGTGTTAAGGCCTTTCTCTAGGCCTAATTGAAGAAATTCCAGGACCTGTGACACCGACGGGGAGGATGAGTCCCAACCTTGCTGTTGAGTGAAAGTGAAACTTCTCCCAGACCCATCTGTATGTGTTGTTGGTGGTAGGTCTTCTGGCCTGGAGTAAGGTATCCACCACCTTCTGGGAACAGCCTTGCTCTAGGTACCTAGCCCTTTCAGTCTCCAGGCCATCAAATGTAGCTTCTCCAGGTTTGGGTGAAGAAGATGACCCTTGGAAAGCAGGTCCGTCGACAACGAGAGGAGCAGGGGATCTGCCGTGTTCAGCTGCATGAGGGTAGTAAACCATGGCCTCCTCGGCCAGAAAGGAATTACTGCTACCACCAATGCCGTTGACTTCTTGAGCCTCAGGAGGAATCTCGCTATGAGTGGAGTCGGAGGGAAAATGTACCCCAGGTGAAAATTCCAGGGGTGTTGGAGGCAATCCGTCCCCTCCGCCGAAGGAAATGGTATCCTTGATAGGAATCTCTGGCATTTTGCGTTTTCCGGAGTTGCAGCTAGGTCTATCTCTGGTGAACCCCAGGTCCGGGATATGAGAGCATAGGCCTGGGGACTCAGAGACCACTCGTTGGAGGTGAAATTCCTGCTCAGCGAGTCGGCCAAGACATTCTGGACTCCCGGAACATAAACCGCCCTTAAGTCCAACAGGTTCAGCTGTGCCCATTCCAGAACAGCACGGACCTCCTGCATCATGGACCTGCTTCTGGTGCCCCCCTGTCTGTTGATATAGGCAACCGCCACTTTGTTGTCCATCCTCAGAAGGACATGCTTCTCCCTCAAGAGGGAACTGAAGGCCAGGAGAGCCTGAAACGCTGCTTTCATCTCCAAAACATTCGACATTGAGTCCTGTGTCCTGAATGGCCAGCAGCCCTGAGCCGCATAGTCCTGATAGTGAGCTCCTCACCCCAACAGACTGGCATCTGAGGTCACTATCTTTGATGAGGAGTGATTATGTGTTTGCACCTTCTCAAGTTGCGAGGTCGTGTCCATCAATGCAATGATTGTTTTACCTCCTGAGAGATGTAGATTGGCTGGGACATTGACGTACCGTTCCACTGGCGCAGAAAGGATATTTGGAGAGGCCTCAAGTTACATTGAGCCCACTGGATCATTGGAATGGTGGACGCTAAGGAGCCCAGGATACTGAGGCATGCTCTGGCCGGTAGCCTTATGGCCAAGATTGCCCTCTTCACCCTCTGAATTAGGAGAGGAATCTTTTCCCGTGGAAGCTCCACTGTGTTCTCCCTTGTGTCCAGCTCGGCCCCCAGAATGTTGCTTTTTTTTCAATTTATCAGCCACCCTAGGGACTGTAATGTGGAGACCAGAACTTCCCGATGTTGGATGAGAGACTCCTTGCCGTCTGAGAGAAGCAGGATGTCGTCCAGGTAATGGTGGACCCTCAATCCTTTTTCTCTCAAGTGGGCTATTACAGGTAATAGGACCTTCGTAAATGTCCTGGGTGCGGTGGAGATCCCGAATGGGAGACTTCGAAATTGGAAGTGCCAACTGTTTAGAGTGAAACAGAGGAATTTTTGGAATTCAGCGTGGATAGGGATATGTAGGTATGCGTCCCGGAGGTCGATTGAAAGCATCCAATCTCCCCGGTTTAGCGCTTGGAGGATTGATTGTAGGCTTTCCATCTTGAACGTTTCTATCCGGATTGACCGGTTGAGGTTCTTTAGGTCCAGGACTGGACGAAAGGCCCCCGACTTCTTTTTTACTAGGAAGAGTGGGGAATAGAAACCTTTTCCCCTTTGTGATTGTGAAACCTCCACTATTGCTTGCTTTTGGAGCAGATCTTGGATATACTGGACCAAAGACAGCCTTTTCTCTCGGGAAGGAGGAAGCTTGGTTGAGCAAAAATGGTCCCTTGGGGGGCAACCTTTGAATGACCACCTGTGCCCGAAATGGATGGTGGATACTGTCCACGGGTCTTTTATCATTCCCGCCCAAACCAGTTTGAACTTTGTGAGCCTGGCACCCACCACTGCTGGTTGGGTGGGCGTACCTTCAAAAGGACTTCTGGTCTTTGGAGGCAGGGGTTTTGGGTTTTTGGAATTTGAGGAAGGATGTCTGAGGGTTTTTCCAACTTCTCCTGTATTCCTTCCCGGGCCTATAGGATTATGCATCCCTATATCTCTCCAGGAGATTGCGTTTAAAAGGGAGGCGGCCTTTGTTGTTTTGGTCTTCTGTCTGATGGGATGAGACCTGACTTTCCGCCTGTCACTTTAGAAATTGCCGTATCCAGCTTTGCCCCGAAGAGGCTCACCCCATCGTACGGTATTCGGCACCAATTGGATTTTGAGGCAGGGTCGGCCGACCAGGGTTTAAGCCATAGCGCCCTTCTGGCCATTACAGCGGCTAACATGGACCTTGATGCAGATCTAATAATGTCCATGGAAGCTTCCGCCACAAAGTCCCCTGCAAGGCTAAGTTCTTGTAAGGCCTTAATGATCTGTTCTTGATCTGTGCCCTCAGTAACGAGCTTTGTGGTATTTGAAGACCAACTGGAAATAGCTTTCCCGACAGCGGCCAGTGTCACCGCTGATCTGCAGGCGCCCCCTGCAATAAGGTAAACCCTTTTAAGATCTGTATCGACCTTTCTGTCCAGCACGTCCCTGAACGTCACTGCGTCTTCAATGGGGAGTGTCACGTGTCTGGCTAGGCGCATCAAAGAAGCGTCTACTACTGGAGGGGAAACCAAGAGAGATACCTTGGGTTCTTTCAGTGGGTACAATTTGGTAAGTCTGTTGGATAGACTAATCTTCTTTTCGGGGTTCTGCCATTCCTCCTTAATAAGCTCATCTAGCTCATCTATGAATGGAAAAGCTTCTGGAACTCTCTTGAGATTCGGGAAATACTTCCTCTGCTTCTGCTGTACCTCCTCAGGTTCCTCCCAGTTTATCGCTTCCTTGACTGATTTCACGAAAGGTCCTATAAGCAAAATATCAAATCCAGCTGATGCTTCCAGCTCTTCATCGTCTGACGGGAATTCTTGTTCTCTTGATGTACTGGGATGGGATGGTGAGGCGCTCTGGGCTGTAGTCTCCGCATCTGGAGTTGAGACATGCAGAGCAGGGACTCCGGTAGGCTCTATAGTATCCAGCTCTTTCTCCCTGGTGGCCTCATCCATACATCTGTGGCAAGCCAGTTTGTCTGGTAGGGCTGTGGCCCCGCATACCCAGCAAGCATTCCCCGCTGGGTGGGAGGGGTGTACAGGAGACTGGTGTCTACGTGCAGGGGATCTTTTGTGGTAGGAACGTCTATGCCTTGAGTAGGACCGACTCTTTCTACGGCTTCCCCTGTGGCCTGAGCGACTTCTGCCGCGTGAGCGGCTTCGCCTATGGCTGGAGCGGCTTCTCCTGCGTGAGGTCTCTCTTTGCCTTGGTTTTGACGATCTTGATGACCTGGTAGGGCTGACCAATTAGCATTAGTATGATCCTGCTCTCTTTTTCGATCTTCACTACTTACCATGGGAATCCCCCCCCTTACCTATTAGGCTGATGGTGATCAGCTGGGGCAGCGGCCTCCATAGAAAGGAAAAAGGTGATACACCTGGGAGAGATACAGGCAGGTATAAACATGCAAGCAGCCAAGAAGAAGGTGTAAGGAGAAAGGAAATCACTTACCCAGAGGGGGTGAACGTCAGGAGTGTAAATACAGCTGAAAATGCAGGCAGGGTACCTTCAGGCAACAGGAGGAACACAGAATGGCATTTTTGAGCTTTTAAAATTGCCGCCATGGCCGCCGAGGTCACGTCCCGCTCACGCATGCGCAGTAGCGCTACGCTCGGCGCCATCTTGGAACCTGGCAAAAACAAAGGGGCGCCCTGAGGCTGCGTACTGCGCATGCACGGAAACGCCAAGACGCTTAGCGCACCAGGGGGAGGCACAGAGGGACTACAACGCCAAGGATAACCGCACAAAACAAGGTGAAAAGGTTTCTGGAGACCGCTGCACACAACTAAGCCTATTTAAGGCTTATACTGGAGCCGCAACATACCCCTGAGACCACCAGAGTGGGGTTCCTTCCGTCTAACTCATTTAGAGGCTGTACAGGCAAGGACTTCCACCCAGGAGAGGCTAGAACCTGGCTGGGGCGAATGCGGTAAGGGGGTGCTTCTTAATCCGTTCTGTCCTGACAGGTGAGGGAAAAATAAGAGAATACTGGGGTGGGGGCCCTCTCTACAATTTATAGCTATGTGGTCCTATCAGGTTGTGGGGGCTGAGTCACAACCCAAAGTGTATGCTGCCATGATGCGACAGGAAAACCGGGTTGTAACCGCTATCACCCCTGAAGAAAGGTTTTATAGCAAACCTGACATCCTCTTACACCTACTGAAACTTCTGTAGAGATTTTGGGAGGAGTTAAAAGTTGGGTAGTTGGGTAGTTTGGCCAACAGGATTTACTGTAACAGTTTATACAGGGTATGAAGAAAGGGTCCTGCTCAAGGGGTTTATGATTTAAGGGGAGGAGGGTGGTACAAAAATAATAGCTGCTGGGAATTATCTGATATGGAGCTGGCTGAGGTAACATTTTAGGTGGAAGCGGGGTAGGCTTCCCGGAATAAACGTTTTTTTTTTTAGGGATCACCTAGGTGTGAAAAGGGTAGGGCCTGGCTGGGCATACTGGGGTGGGGGGGTTCCAGAGGTTCTGGAGCAGTCCTGAGGTTGAGCATGGGAGGAGGTAACAAGGGAGATGGAAATCAAGATGTCTTAGGAGGAGCGGAGTGGACAATTTGGGTGATGTCAAGATCAAAAGAGGTCAATCCAAATATCTCAAACTAAGGTTTCTTAACGGGAAAAGTTTATTCAGATACTGTCTTAGGGCCACAGCTTTAGTAAACTCCACCCTGTTGCAGTCCTGATGTGGGTAGCTATTAAGAGACCAATGTAGAGTATTGTGCGCATTTAAAAGAGGACCCTAGAACTATATTTTTCTTTTTGTTATTTTGGGAAAAAGCCTCTAAAAAATTTTGAGCAATAAAGTGCAGTCGGGTTTGACTAAATTCTAAAAGTTTTTGGCAACCATTGTTTTATTTTCTCCCTTTTTTAATATTTTTTTGTACCCGACTTGTAAATTTTTATTGACAGTGATCCTGTTCACCTGTTGATCACTAATATGGGAGAGGAGTTATCTATTTTTATTTTTTGTTCCGCTTTATTTATTTATTTTTTTTGCTAAGTTGCTGCTGCAACAGCTGCAATGTATTATTTTTCAAGGCACTTTATAATAGTTTTTCAGGACAGTTATATATTGTTTGTTTGTTTCAATGCTCTTTGACATAAAGTGAAATGTGTGTGATAAACGGTCTGGGTTGAAGCAACATTAAACCTGTATGTGTTTTTTTTTTTTTTTTTGCTTATTTTTATTTTTTTTCTCTTCTTTTCTCATTCCTACTTTCTTTGTTTCATATTCTTATCTTTAATTACTTTAAGTGATGGTACCTGTCCATTAGCTGATAATGTTCCTCTATATCTTTCTTCTGGAACTTTTGTTTGAATATCAGAGATGAGCTGTGAATTGTAAGGCTTTACCGTTTCTGCCTGACTCCGTTTTTAAAAGTCCAGTGGGTCCTATAGAATGGTTTCCTGAAACATACAAGTACCATATTTTACAAAGTACCCCTGCACATCCAGGTCTTATGTCTTAATGTAATTCCACCCCCCCAGTCTGCCTACTGCTTTAACCTGAGCCCCGTGGGCAGGTGTGGTGAACCCAGGGACCTGGCAAAAGCAGGCAGTGTTGACTATCCCTACCATCAAGGGCCATGGATGATACTGGCTGTTGCTCGGACTTTGTAGCCTGTGGGGATCCCACTTTACTCGTCCACATTACACACCTTATAAGCATTTAGTCTTAATGGCCAACCCTCTGCTCCTGTCCTCCAATACCTATACACTGACATTCTCCTTTTTTTTTGTATTCATGCATGGCTGTACGGAGGCCCGCCCGACCACCACCTGCAGAATCAACGACAACCAAGTCATTTCTTGAGACAAATGTGCAACAAATAAGACTCTCCTGAACTTTCCTTCACCATGCTGAAAAGTGCTGTCTCGCAGTCTGATCCAGCCATTACAATCATTACACCATATTCCCAAGGTACAGGACTAGATATACCAGGATCCCGCCATCAGTGTTGGAGTTCCGCTCTTCCAAGGCAGAGGGGCGATGAAACTTTGCTGTAAAGACGCTCATGGTTTGGATGTGAAGTCTCACAGGCACCAGGCTACCTTGATGGGTTTCGGCGTGTTCAATAAAGGAAGAGGAGGCCGCAGTGGTGGTGGTGTGGGAAGGGTCGGGGCTTATGGGCTGTTATGGGTGGGTACAAAATTATTGAAGGAGGACATAAGTTCAAGAATGAACTTCAGCGGGGACTGTGGTGGAGATTTTGAAATCCATATTTATATCATGGAGCTCCAAGGGAACCATTGCAAGGACTGTAATTAAATTACCATACCCCATTGAAAAAAAAATATATATATGTTAGTTATTACGGAACTTTATAGATTTTGTGATATCATGATGATATAGGAGCCCAGCTTACATTTTAGAAATATTTTTTTTTTCCTGTCTCATGGGAACGGTTGATTGTCTTCAGGTGATAATTAAATTAGTTAAATTATCCTTTTGTTTTGTAAAGAGCCTGGGCAGTCATTGCGGCTCCCAAGTCCTTGAAATGCTAATTTATGTTATATCAAAGAGGGCTGACGGTTGTAAAACAGGAGGTTATTAAACAGGTACTCAAGTTTTCAGACACAGAGGCACCGTAGATAGCCTCTTGCTTAGGTGGGAAGCCAATCAGAATTCAATGCCACTTTTGAACCAATGAGGTTCTTCGGCTCACAGTCTAGATGAAAGATGGCCACATGTAAGAATACAGTGTGGCAAAAAAGTAGTCAGCCACCAATTGTGCAAGTTCTCCCACTTAAAAAGATGAGAGAGGCCTCTCTATATATGCTAGATTGATTAAAGGTTAATATCTAGTAGATGTATGATAATCAATACATCCGAAGTTCAGGTTTTACATTATCTGTTTGTTGATAATACTACATTGGAGTCAATTTCTGTAACTTTGACAAAGAAAATAACCTTTTGACTTTCTGTATGTCATAACAGCTTACAAGATGGATGTACCATATACTTTTTCAATAAACCTTATTGTTACAAAAATGTAAATGTATTTTATCGGGATTTTATGTGATAGACCAACACAAAGTGGCACATAATTGTGAAGTGGAAGGAAAATGATAAATATTTTTTAAAACTTTTTACAAATAAATATGTGAAAAGTGTGGCATGCATTTGAATTCAGACCCTCTGAGTCAATATTTTGTAGAACTACCTTTCTTTGCAATTACAGCTGCAAGTCTTTTGGGGTATTTCTCTACCAGCTTTGCACATCATAGGTTTAACATTTTTGCCCATTTTTCTTTGCAAAATAGCTCAAGCTCTGTCAGATTGGACGGAGAGCGTCTATGAACAGCACTTTTCAAGTATTGCCACAGATTCTCAATTGGAATTAGGTCTCTATTTTGACTGGGCCATTCTAACACATGAATATGCTTTGATCTAAACCATTTCATTGTAGCTCTGGTTGTATGTTTAGGGTCGTTGTCCTGCTGGAAGGTGAACCCCCATCCATCTTCCCATCAACTCTGACCAGCTTTCCTGTCTCTGCTGAAGAAAAGCATCCCCACAACATGATGCTGCCACCACCATGTTTCACGGTGGAGATAGTGTGTTCAGGTTGATATGCAGCGTTAGTTTTTTGCTACACATTGCGTTTTACTTTTAGGCCAAAAAGTTCAGTTTTGGTCTCATCTGACCAGCGCACCTTCTTCCACATGTTTGCTGTGTCCCCCACATGGCTTATCGCAAACTGGACTTTTGGCTTCTTTTAACAATGGCTTTCTTCTTGCCACTCTTCCATAAAGGCCAGATTTGTGGCGTGCACAATGGTTGTCCTGTGGACAGATTTTCCCACTTTCCCACTTTCCGCTCTCTGCAGCTCGCCCAGAGCTACCATAGGCCTCTTGGCTGCTTCTCTGATTTATGCTCTCCTTGCATGGCCTGTCAGTTTAGGTCAGCGGTAGGCAACCTCGGCACTCCAGCTGTGGTGAAACTACAAATCTCATCATGCCTCTGCCTCTAGGAGTTATGCCTGTGATTGTCAGGGTCTTGCAATGTCTCAGGGGACTTGTAGTTTCAAAACAGCTGGAGGGCGAGGTTGCCTACTCCTGGTTTAGGTGGATGGCCATGTCTTGATAGATTTGCGGTTGTACCATACTCTTTCCATTTTCGGATGATGGATTGAACAGTGCTCCATGAGTTTGTTCAAAGCTTGGGATATTGTTTTGTAACCTAACCCTGCTTTAAACTTCTCCACAACTTTATCCCTGACCTATCTGGTGAGTTCCTTGGCCTTCATGATGTTGTTTGTTCACCAAGGTTCTCTAACAAACCTCTTCACAGGACTTCACAGAACAGCTGTGTTTATACTGAAATCAAATTACACACAGGTGGGCTCAAAAAAACTCCTAGAATAAAAAGAGAAATTTTAATTAGAACAAAAAAAAAATGGAGGTTTAGCACTACCAGATTTTTTTAAATACTTACAAGCAGTATCATTAACTAGAATTATTGATTGGTATCACAACAAGGAAACTAAACAGTGGGCTAGACTAGAAGAAGAAATAATAGGACCACAGCTTAGATTTTTGCCCTGGATAAAACCTAATTTAAGACCAAAAAAAGAGAAACTAACAATTTTTGTAAATGCTACACTAAAAATATGGGACACTATAATAAAAAAGGGGAAGATCTCCACCATGATCAGACCTATGACACCTTTGTTCTCCAATCCTGATTTCCCACTAGCTTTAGAAACTATAAACTATTTAAAATGGAATATATTGGAGAATGCAAGGGTAGGGCAAATCCTGGTGGATGGTAAATTACCAAAACTGCAAGAAATGGGACCTGATTATAAAAACAAATGGTTACAATACCATCAATTAAAGGCATTCATGGAGGCAAAAATACCTTTGATAAATAGACCAATGACTAAATTTGAGAAATTATTAGAAGAACAGGAACCGCTTAAAAAAAAAGCTATCAAAAATATATGATCTATTAGTCCCTTCTGGTTCTTGTAGAGAATTAACAGGAATGAAAAAATGGGAGGAGGAAATAGGAAACCTATCAGATGAAGAATGGCAAACATTTTTCAAAATAATACATAAAGCATCTACAGCGATTAAAGAGTGAAATAAGATTGTAATGAGGTGGTATTGGAGTCCAAGTAGCCTTGAATGTAATTAATAAAAGTAATACTGAGAACTGTTGGAGATGCAAGGTAGGAAGAGGTACTATGGACCATATATGGTATGGATGTCATGTGGTGAGGAGCTTTTGGAATAAGATATTTGAGATCCATCAGATAGTGTCGGGAATAGAAACGAACCTAAGTATAAACAGCTCAATATTTTCTCTTACATCAGATTCAATAAAAACAATTAAAGCGGGCATTCTTCACCACATGATAACTGCAGCTGGAACACTAAAAGCACGTAGGTGGAAAGAAACAAATCGTCCAACAATGACGGAATGGATATGTGAAATGAACGAAATTCAATATATGGAAAAACAGATAAGAGAAGAAGGGTATATAAAAAGTCAACTGCCAGTAATATGGCAAAAATGGGATGAATTTCGGTCCTCAAAAAAATTAATAGAATGTCTATAAATAGAAGGAAGCAAGTGGGGGGGGGTTGTGGGGAATTTTTTTTTTGAGAGAGTATGGTGAGGGGTAAAGTTAGTGAATGCAATAGTAGTATATAAGGGAGTAGGAACAAATGCATAAACATTAAGATATGAAGGAATAAAATCGGAAAATAGAGGGTTATTTTTTAAGATCCTCTATTGTAATTTAAACAAAATTTAATGTATGCATTAACGAATTGAGATATGGCATATTGATGTATGATTGTAAACATTTTTGTTTTTTTTTTAAATTTAATAAAAAGAGATTTGGTACAAATTACACACAGGTGGACTCTTTTTACTAATTAGGTGACTTTTGAAGGCAATTGGTTCCACTAGATTTTAATTAGGGGTATCAGAGTAAAGCAGGCTGAATACAAATGCACGCCACACTTTTCACATATTTATTTGTAAAACATTTTGAAAACCATTTATCATTTTCCTTCCACTTCACAATTGTGTGCCACTTTGTGTTGGTCTATCACATAAAATACATTTACATTTTCAAGGGGTATAAATACTTTTTCAAGGCACTGTATGTGGTCCAAGCAATTGTCGAGAACATCAGAATGAAAGCATACTTGGTGTGATTGTAGCCATATAAGTGCAATTGTGACAGAGAAAATTGAGTATTGTCCATGATAATTTTTTTATTTGCACTAACATACAAATTTTCAGGACAAGCTTTTGAGGTATGTCCCCTTCTTCAAGGTCCAAGCAGAATGAAAGCAATAATTCTAGGACCAGTCCTCCTGTGTAACTCTATATTGGTAAAATGTAATTACTTTTAAGGCAACGCCTATGGAGATTTTTCAGTACCACACTTTTTGCCATTCCACAAATGTTTTACATTTTTAAGCATGGCATCAATTTAATCTGCATGATATCAACTTTTATACTTTACCAAACAATTGGGTATTATATTGTGTTTGTGTGCACTAAAATTCATTAAAGTGTATTTCTTTATCATACATCACGGGACACAGAGTTAAGCCTCGTACACATAATCCGATTGTTGGCCAACCGAGCGTCTGATTTTTGTCCAAAGGGCATGTGCCAGGAACTTGTCTTGCATACTAACGGTACACAATTGTTGGCCAACAAACACAAATGTAGTGACATACTACGAGGAATTTCAGCTCTTGAGCGCCACCCTTTGGGCCCCTTCTGCTAATTTTGTGTTTGGTGAGCATTGATTCCGAGCATGCGTGTTTGTACTTTCGACTTTTGTGTGACGGACTTGTGTACTGAGCATCAGAAAATCTGACAACAGACCGTTGTTTGCCAAAAATTTACTAGCATGTCATCTAACATTTGTTGGCAGGAAGTTGGACAACAATTGTCAAAAGTAGTGTACCAATGGTCTGATTTTAGGCCAACAGTCTGTCAACAGACAATCCCCTGCCAACAGGCTTTAGCCTATTATTTATTACCTACTGGGTTATACGCCATCTCTAGGTAATTGGACAATGGTAGACAAAGTCTTGGACAAGAAGTCAGCCCTATATAGCCCCTCCCATACAGGAAGTACTTCAGTTTTTAACCAGTGTCTGCAAGGTGGATGGGCACGTTTGTTGAGCTCCAGGTCCTTAGTCCCAAAACGGTTTTTAAATTAATCAAGGGATTGACCGATCAGATCCATTTGAAAAAAAG